>NC_043960.1:35181856-36381856 GCF_902148855.1 Sphaeramia orbicularis
AGGCATGGATCAGTATTCTGCATACAATAGTTATTATGATCTTGTGCGAGATTGATGAGAAAAGTAGTTTAGATTTTTTTTTTCACTGACATACAAATACAAATAAACTTTACATTTTTGGATTGAGGTATATTTACTAGCATCAGGTTGGAGCTCTGGCACCAGGACCAAATCATTTAATGAAATAAGGAGCGGAGGGGGGTGGGGGGTCAGACAAAGACTGGATTTTATTCTTTTTGGCCAAAAACTAAACTAAACTAAAACAAAGAACAAATATATTTATTAATTCCCTGTGAAGCAAACATTCTTTTATGGTGATATGTCATAGTTTTTGGAAAACATTAGACTAATCTTCTACTAGTTTTAAGGGCCCCTGTCTGTCATGGGCTGTTGTTCACAGCTAAAAAAAAAAACCTGACTGGGGTCTCTCTATATTATCATTAGAAAAAAAAAGAAGAAAAAAATCACTGATCCACTATTAAAACTAACATAGCCATAAAAACAGCCATAGGCAGACTCTAAATGTGTAAAAAAAGACATGTTAAAATCGTCCCTTTATTTCATCTATGGCCTGGAGTCTTACCTTGGATGTCCCAGCCCATTTGCCCCCATAATGCCTCTGCTGCCACCATCTGTTCAGGAAAATACCTACAGTTTGTGGTGTTCCAGAAATGGGATCTAAAGTACAGGTAGATTAGGTTTCTTTTTTCTTCTTTTAATTCTATACAAATCTACTGAAAAAAGAATAATAGTTAATAAGGATATAATGTAGATCAGTTCAATGACCAATCCACATTTTATAAGAGGGATTTAGAAGAATATTACAAAATATTGGGGAAAAGTTGATATTTTATTTTCTTTATTTTTATTTCTTTCTTCTTACTTCACTTTTAACCAAGTAAAGACTCATTGAAACTGAGATCTCATTTACAAGGTGACTTAGCCAAGAGGTCACCGACACCGGTCATGGTCACTATCTTTCATTCATTTTACCTACATGTTGAACATCAGACCAACATCAGTTTTTGTCTTTACTGTAACCAATCCCTCTGTAAAAAACAAAAACAAAAAACAAAACAAAACAAAAAAAACCTTATAGCTGGACTTTACAACTTTGCATTGTAAATCTCATATTTCCTTGTTTATTGTTCCATCTTGGGTGTTGTCTGTTCCGTGAAAAATGACATTTTATGGGAGCAAAAGATCGTTTATTGTCGGCCAAACATTGTGAGAGTGTAGTTTCACATAAATGGTTGTGTCAGACTACCTCATTGTGCAGTTGTTAAACAATTAACCAGCTTGAAAGCACAGTGGCTGGAGTGGAATAGATGATTAACCATAACTAATGCCACGTCAGGGAAAGAAGAATTTTCACTCAGTGTTTTTAGTTGGTTTTTTTTTATACTAAAAATCCCCAGTGAGGAATGATCCACTGTTTATTATCTACATCATATGACGTAAAGCCTGATAGGAGGAGTGCAGATAAGTACTTGTACAGTACAGCCTGCATTTAAAGCCAGGAACATTAGAGGAAGCAAAATAAATGACAAATCATCTGCGTTGTCAGGCTGTTTGGTGCCATCAGAGTTACCTGTATGCCAAGTTAGCTGTTTGCTTCCAAATGCACCTGCCGCTGATCTGCTCTAATACTATAAGCAGATAAAGAATCCCTCAGTGTTCAGCAGTTGTTTTAATGCCACATGTTCCTATGATATTGCTTCAAATATCAGGGAATCAGGCAACAGGAATATTATTGTTATGATTTGTCCTGGTACATGGTATGATTAAAGGTTAAGCCCCATACCTAGCCGTGCTGAGCAAACAGAAACATAGTGTTTTTTTTTCCTGGAGGTCTGCCTCTCTCACATCAGCAAACCTATCTGGCTCCTTGGAAGCAAGAGTAAACACTGGCACTTTCACTGTAGCTCCGCTTTATGGTTTCCATGTTATACAGTGAGGTCAGACGGCTCTGCGCACAAGGACTGCAGCCATTTTTTTTTTTTTAAAGAAGTAGAGGTTAGATCAGGTGTGTCTTAGTTTAACCATTAAACTGAACTAAAGGAAGTTCCTCTGCTGATCCCTCAAATCAGTGAACAACAATTGAGCCCCTGTGGCATTCTGTTTTGCCTCTGTGATAATGTTGGAAAAGGTCTTATTCCTGCTGTGTCTGACTCCTGCTCTGGCACAGGAGCCCTGTTTTCCAGGTGAGTGAAAAACACCATCACCCTCAATATTATACAATTTTATATTCGTTATTACATTGATTTTCTTGGACATATCTAAGCATAAGAACAGCTTCAGATGTATCTACTTTCGCAGTTGTATTTCCTATTAGATTGAGTACAATTCAGCTTCTAATCTCTTAACTGGAAAGTGCGGATTAGACACATAACTCAAATGCTTGACTTATTGCAGCAAGCTTTTACTGGGTCTCATGGGAAACATTCTAAACCAAGGTCAGCAATGATGAGGCTAATATGAGATGGTGATTTGTTTTAATCAACATCTGCGATAGATGTGGAATCCTGTGTGAATATAAGTCATCTTTATCAACACTGTGTCCATTGTTTCTAAGTAGCAAACATATGAGAGTGTTTTGTCTTTATAGGTTCTTCACATGCCTACAAAGTAAGAATAAGCATCAAAACTGCTCTGGGGAATCAAGCTGTACGTACCATTACGTTTATTTCCTGAATGAGCTCATTAATAACAGCTGTGCATTTCAACATATTATTCAGCATCATCTGTTCATTCCCTGTCCTCAGAACTAGTAATGTATTAAATGTCATTATGGCAATACTGAGAACAAAGTCTATGTGGTGATCAATGAACCTTTAATGAAAACAGTACATGTTGTTTTCCAGTACGTTTGGAATGATAATGAAATGTACCTTTTCCGGGCGGCTATGGCTTTTGCATTGAGGAGTTACCATAATGGGCAGGAGTTTAAGTAAGAACACTGTCTTGTATGTTTTTTTGTGTCAAAAACAGTACCATCACTATTAAACTGTCATATAATCTTCTTTCACCATAATTAAAATGAAGACTCAATCTTTATGGACATGTTATAACACTGTCATTGTTTTTATTATCTTGTGGAATTTCACCAGTGTGTCCAACATAATGGTGTGTAATGAGACTCCCAGGGTGTCCTTCTGGTTTGTGGTGTCTTCACCTGAGAACTCGTCTGTCCTACTTAAAAAAGGGGATGTGGAGAACGCTATAAGGTAATAACACAATGTACAGAGGAGACCGGACTTTTTCTGTTGTGGCCCTCAAACTCTGGAGCAGTCTCCTGTTGGACATCAGAAAAGCCCAGTCTGTTTATATTCTTAAATCTTCCGTAAACACTCATTTGTTTGGCTTTTATCACATGCAGAGCACAACATTTTATCTGTTTTTAACTGTTTTATTTGTTTTTACTGTTTTAGTGCTGTTCTTAACTTCTGCATTGGCACTTTTAATATGGTTTTGAAACACTTTGTGCATCATTGGTTGTTAAAAATGTGCTATATAAAAAGATTTGACCATGACCTTTTACTGACGTTGCCTATGGTACTGCACTGTAAGTACAAATTTGAGTTGCTTGTACTTTATGCTTCTACCCCAGTATCTCTTGTTCCAACAATTGCTCTGACAGCTTTACTTACTTTCCAGATTTTAGTATTTCATCCCCTTTCTGTCAGAAGATGGACAAATCTGAATATATTGGTTTTGGGATAAAGTGAAAGATGAAATGTTGCTTAATGAGTTGAGGAAATAGTCTTCACTCTTCAGCTAAATAAACCCTTTAAAAAAAAATCCCTTTGGAATCATTGGAGAATCCATAGTTGCAAAGTCTAAAAGAGACCAGTTTTTTTTTTTATACTAAGATCATAAATTAATCGACTTATCTGACATAATAAACGTATGATCATCTTACTGAATATTGTGTGTGGCTGTAGATTAGAAGTACTAACAATATGTAAAGCAGAGGTAGGAGTCACACATGTGCAAGCAACAAGCAAGTCTTGAATGTTGACCATTACATTTCAAGTATGTCCTTAGTTTCTGAGGTAAAAATAAAGTAAATTATACTCAATCCCTGCTAAAAACCAAACAAGACAGGCCAAGTGATTGTTCAGGTCACGCAAGTGATGAGTCAAGTCATATATTCTGATGATCTGTCCTACATGGAAGTTTAGATGTTAAGTACAAGTCTCCCAAACAGCCAATAATGATGAGTTTCATTTAATATTCTGCTGCTTTTCTGATTCCTACTGTATCTCTTATTTCAATTAGAGGCGGTGACACATATCACTTTGGAAATCGCATAATCATGTTTCCAGTCAGGTGAATAGTAGTTAAGTCAACTACATTTCAGTCATAAACACAGCATCTTTACCCATTATAGTTCACTCATAGAAATACTCTGAAATTCAAAATGTCAACCTTCATATGTTATTGGAGGACCTAACAAGAATGTATTACTTTTGTGAAATGTTTCAAAATTTTTTTTTTTTATTGTTATGCAGAAAATCAGTGTTAGTGAAGTTACCATATTTGGTTCCTTACCCATAAGTGGCAAAAAAAAAAAAAAAAAAAAAATCCAAGAAATATATATACAAAATACAAGAAAAATGCATGTAAGGTGAAAAGAACATGACTTTTAGAACATTAGAACAACATAAGTGCTGATTCAGACACCTGTCAACATACACATTATCCCTTTGAACATTATTACTTACATACCATGGTACCATTAGGCCATGGCTCAGGAGGTAGAGTGGATCATCCAATAACCAAAGGGTTGGCGGTTCAAATCCCACTCTGTCCTGGTCAGCCTGTTGTGTCCTTGGGCAACACACTTCACCTACCTTGAAAGTGTCACTCACGCTGTTATATGTGTTATATGAGTGCATATGTTCAGTGGTGGTCGGAGGGGTTGTTTGGTGCAAACTGGCAGCCACGCTTCTGTCAACCTGCCCCAGGAGCTGTGGTAATTTACCACCACCAGAGTGTGAATGTGAATAATTGCGAGAGTGAATGAATAATGGATCAATAATGTAAAGCTCTTTGAGTGCCTTGAAAAGCACTATAGAAATCTAATCCATTATTATTATCATTACTTCATGGTACCTAACAAAGCAGGTACACTCACTGTTCATGCACAGGTGGACCTTACAGACCCTGTAGACCACATTTGACCTGAGACTGTTACCTCACTGTAACTGTTGCTGCCACTGTCTTGTAATTTATGAAGAAATGACCAAAAATAGTCTCTTTCCTGATAAAGGGTTAAGTGTGAATTATGTCAAGTTATGTGACTTAGGACCCTCACTTCTGATATAAAGTAAAGGAGTTAAACTTTAAACATCTACAGCGATAAAATGTAACAGACATAATACTTGAGCAGCAACATAAATCCAAAACATCATATATAATCACATTTTACTACACATTGAGAACTCTGTCATTCAGCTGATAATACTTAGACACATAAAGGTTCAGAAGGCAGAATTAATATTTAGCCTTATTTAGCCTTGAGCTTCCGTCATGGCATGCATTCATGCGTCACTGCAGAAATTATCCAAAGGAAGGATTCATTACCTTCTCACATTACCTATAAATCTGGTTTAGGACTTTTGTTTATTTATTTTTTTTTCTGGGCAGTGTGCATCAGCTTATTTTGATGCTTAACTCTGTTTGCAGCCTGTTGTATTAAAAAGGGCATTTAATGCACAAAATTTTTTAGCAAAATTTGAATGAGGAATATGTTTTAAAATAAAGACACGCCCTTTTCCTAGCCCCTCCCATCATTTGTAAATTTGCTGATATGCAAAGGTCCTGTATGACTTTGTTCTGTATAGTTAGAACAGTGACTTGGATTACCTTTTTATTTTAGGGAAGGGAATGTGAGACTACAAAGCAACACCTTATGTAATACAGTCCGAATATTTTCTCACTTCTTCAACAAGTTGTTAAAAATACTTAATAATGACATACATGCAGCTGAAGAGAGTCTCCTGTTGGTAATTGTGAAGGTCACTGAGTTTTGTGGACCTTGTAGCTGCTTCTTCATTGCTCTGCAGGGAGTAATTAGATTTTCTTTACATGTGTAGTTTGGATGCTCCTTATTACTCAGGCAGTTTTCTGAGGTTCAAGATGTGGTGCAAATCCAACACAGTATTGAATAAAGTCTGGATTCGGGTAAAACATCACCTACCTGCGGGGTGCTTCTTTCTTTCTTCTATTTTTTTTTCTCAGATTCTCAGTTGAAACTAACTTATAATCAAAGCTTGACCCACTTTTCACTATAAACCAGCACAGTTCAGCCTGTAGCTCATAATGACCCTAAAAAAGACCTCAAGCTGAGACATATTGATTTCTGGTGCTTTCAGAGATCCAGATGGAGCTGACGGATGATAACAGGGGCAAACTGTGTTTGAGTTTTTCTGGCGATCATTAAACACAGACCCTGACTGAGATAGGTGATGATAAAAAAGGATGCACTGATTAATGGAGGCAGTGTTGGAGAAAAACAGACACATCTGCCCAGCGATTGTCAAAGAAAAGTTATTTTTTCCATCAGCAGAAATTAATATTTAATGGGCTGGTGTTTTTACTACCCCATGGAAAGCCTAAAGCAGGGAGAACAGCAACATATAATCAACAACAATATCTCAGGAATAGTTTGAATAAATGTTGCAAATCTTGACACAAATATTCATCCGAGTGCAATGAAGTACCAAAACAAGCTTGGGTCATCTCTGCACCTACAGTCACCTCAGGTCTGTTACCTTGTGTCTGTACTTTCTTATAAACGCAACATCTCAGGAAAACCTCAAAAGAATTTCCTCGGATTTGGCACAAACATTCACTTGTAGCTGATTAGAGTTTGGAGGCCAAATTCAAGGTTGTTGTGAACTCAAAAAACACATTTTGGCAGTTACTGAGAGATCTGCCATGAAGACTATCAGATGTTTACCAGTACTTAATGACAGAGCCTTACCTTTTAACCCATAAAGACCCAAACAGCAACTGGCAACCAAAACCATCTTCTGATATAAAATGTTTAATAACTTCTGATCCACTAATCCTATCAATCCATGTAAATAATTGGTGTAAAATGGAGTTTGTCATCTTTTCATGGTCATCAGATATGACCCATCTGGATGTTCAGAGGCTCTGTAGTGAACATGGAAACACTGTCATCTTCTACAACATTGATTCACCAGTAAAACCCATGGAGTCGGATCAATGACAGTGGTTGTACTTATTTTTGTTTTCAGTTATTGAGATCATTGCTTAAAAAGTCACTTTTTGTCAGTTTTCTTAGTTTTTTTTTTACATAATAATCAACTTTAATCTGAGCTTTTAATGAAAATTTACATGATCAGTAAATTAAATACAGGAAAATACATGATTTTCACTGAAAACGCGCAAAATACAGATGATAATAATAGAATAATTGGTCATAAATCATTTAAGAAAGGTTAAATCTAGAGGAAAATTCATTTGGGTCTTTATGGGTTAATGTATCATACCCACATTAGCTAAAGTTAGCATTAATTCATAGTGGATTACATAGTCAGTCAGCTAGCCTGCAATGTTGGCCACTTAGAGCTAGTCAGTATGATAACTAGTGCAAAGCTGATATTACTATTGTCTAACAAAACAGCACAATCAGCGGCCACTTTATTAGGTACCTCTGTTCAACTGCACATTAGCACCAGTATCTACTGGGCCAATGGCATTATAGTCGCTGAATGCATTTCGCTTTGTAGACAGGGCCAAGATGATCTGCTCAGCGTCTGAATGGAGAAGATGATATAAGTGACTTTGAACATGACATGGATGTTGATATCAGACCTACGAGAAAATATCCTGTGAATGGTGGTTGTCCTGATGAAAATGGCTTGATGACAATGCCCAAACTGTTTGGAGTTTATAGCAAGGCAAGAGTAACTCGAATAAACATTCATTAGAACCAGGGTATAAAGAACAGCATCTCTGGACATGTAACACAGGTACACTCATGGGCCACTTTGTTAGGTACACCTGATAGCAGCAAAATGTACCTAATAACATGGCCAGTAATTGTTTGTGCGTACTCTTCTCCAAATATGGGTACTTCTGCCTACAAAAAAATCAACACGGTGTCAACCAAAGTACCAAACTTTTCGACAGAGTAGCAGTGCACTATGGGTGACATCATGGAGACTTTTATATATAGTCTGTTTTTTGAAACTCCCACCATGTTAAGCAATATAAATATGAATGGGATTTGCTATTTGGGTGCAGGGAGGGCAATGATGTACAACTATACTACCAGTCAAAACTTTGGACTCACCTGTTTTTTTCTTTATTTTCATGACTGTTTGCATTGTAGATTCTCACTGAAGGCATCAAAACTATGAATGAACACATATGGAATTGTGTAGTTAAAAAAGTGTGACATAACTCAAAGCATGTTTTATATTTTAGATTCTTCAAAACAGCCACATTTTGCTTTTACTACTGCTTTGCACATTCTTGGCATTCTCTTGATGAGCTTCATGAGGTAGTCACCTGAAATGTTTTCCAATAGTCTAGAAGGAGTTCTCAGTGATAATGAGTACTTGTTGTCCATCTGTGGTCCATCTCATGTCATTTAAATGAGAAGGTGTGTCCAAATTTTTGACTGGTAGTGTACTTGGACTGTGGCTGAGGTTCATTGTTTGTCCTGCCTAAACTAATGTTATACTCAGTTTGACATGACAGCCCCATGAAGGGCCAAAAGTCAGTGTTCACTTTCAAGCTTGGTTTTATTTTTCCAACAGGAAGTCCAGGAACCGCATCAATGGTGCCTTTCTCTTAACTGATCAAACTCTAGAGTTTATTGACATCCCTCCCACCCTGGCGGCACCGGTCATGCCCGTCACCCCTCCATGGCTCATTGTGTTTGGAGTGGTCATGGGAGCTGTGGGCGCTGGCATCATCTTTCTTCTTGTGTCCTCTCTGGTGCAAAGCAAACGGTAGGTAAAGCAGATATAAGAGGCTTCTCATTTGTCAGTTTTGTAAAACAGCATGTTACACCCTTGATCATCCTGTTTTTAATGTCTGGCTTTCTGTTCTAGTAAGAAGAACAAGAAAACACTTGATGAGGACCGTGAAGACATGAGAGGAATAGAAAATGGCCTGGGATGTGACAACCTGGGTGGTGTTTACAACACAACGTTCTCAGACGGTGACAAATTCACACCAATGTAAACCTCTTCCAAAAAGTTGCTCCATATAGACTTTTATCACACAATATTTTGATCAGAGGGAAAATAATTCCTAGTTGTTGGTTATTTTAGTTTCACCCTTGAGTGATGTATTTTTTCCTTTTTGAGAGGTCATTTATCTGCTGCCTTTAAGAGAAACTAGCTCTTACTGCCACTACAGTATCATGTTCTAAATATATCTATACATTTTCTGTGCAATAGATGATAAATTAAACATCTGTGTGTGAGAGGGTACAGTAGCCTACATCTGTGATACTTTGAAAAGAGATCTAAATAAATCAGGGATGGGTTTGGTTGTTGTATTGTGTCCAGTGGGATTAAATGCTAAATTTAATAAATGCACTCATTACTTAAATCAACTGTAGCCAATCTCATTCTCATGTTGGATGCCAAAAATATTGCTGGACTCTTAAATGAGCAAAACAACACAACTGCACTGGGATGTGATTTGCACATTCTTTGTGTAACAACTACGTTGTACTCTTGTTCAGTACGTTTTTACTGATATTGTTTTAGATGTATCAACCCAAATAAGAGCCTGAGTGTGATCTGACCTGGATTTACACTGTGATTTAGTAACAATTTATAGCTGACACTGTTCGTACAAAGTTTAATGATTCTTCTCTATAATTGTGGAGTTGTACGTCATTGGTTGACTGTGCCTGTACTGCCTCCTGCAGGCCAACTGGTAGCAAAGAGTTTATTACTCACTTTAACCTTTAAACATCTACTGGTGACACATGGTCACACTCTTTCTTTCACCTGTGACAAAAGAGGAAGAGCACACACTGTCCATATATAGAGGGTGTCCACAAAGTCTCTTTACAATTTAAAAGATTTATTATGAAAGCCATTGATGAGATACAGTATGTTATTCACATTTGTTCTATGTACTCACTCAGTGGTGATCAAAGTTTTTAATTGCACTGTGGGATCATGTGCAGTCGAATCATTGGTTCACTTTTCTTCAATGGGAGATCAATTCCTGCAAATGTTTACCTTGACCTTCTGACTGAATATATGTCACCACAAGTGGATGACCTTCAGCCAACCATCATTTTCCAGTAGATGGTGCACCACCACATTGGGGACTACATGTTGGTGGTCTCCTAAATCAAACATTTCCAAATTGGTGGATTGGAAGGGATGGTAAAATTCCCTGGACACCTTGTTCACCAGATATCACTGCCCTGGATTTCTTTCATGTATTGAACAAAGCTACAGAACATCAACGACCTGAAGCAAAAGATCACTGATGCCATTGACATCATTGATGAGGCTAGGTTTCAGTGAATATAACAAGAAATCCAGTACCGTCTTGATGTGTTTTGTGCAACTAATGTTGCCCATATAGAGGTGGATTAACCCATAAAGACCCAGTATTACTTTTATGGCAGTTCCCAAATGAATTTTTCTGTATTTAACCTTTATTAAATGATTCATCACCATTTATTCTAACATTATCCTGTGTATTTTGTGCTTTTTTAGTGAAAATTAGATACTTTCCTATAATTAATTTACTGATCATGTAGATGTTCATAAAAACTCAGATTAAATTTGATGATTATTCTATCAAAAACAGAGAAAACTAAAGAAAAAGTGACTTTTCCGTAAAATATATCATTAACTGAACATAAAATAAGTGTCTCCATCCATTGTCATTGATCCAACTCCATGGGTTTTACTGGTGAATCAATGTTGTAGAAGATGACAGTGTTTTCACATTACTATGGAGCCTCTGAACATCCAAATGGGTCATATCTGATGACCATGAAAAGATGACAAAATGCATTTTACACCAATTATTTACTTGTATTGATAGGATTATTGGATCAACAGGTATTAAACATTTAAGAACAGTAGATGATTTTGGTCAGTGGTGGATGTCTGGGTCTTTACGGGCTAAATGAGGTAAATAAACTTCAACATCTACTTTTGATTTTATAATAATTTCCACAGATTTGCCTATTCATTTGCTTTTGTAAGAAATTAATTAAATTGTAAAGAGACTTTATGGACACCCTGTATAATAAATGTTTCATTCCAGTAGTTAATACAGCTGCATAACAGTGTATTTCCTGGTAGATCTGGATATATGCCTGTTTGGGAGTGAGTGTATGAAGATGACACACAAAACTTAACAAGTAATGTCATCCATCCATCCATCCATCATGAAGCAGATGGACAAACAGAACCAACAAAAGGGGCTGCCACAAACCCTAACCTTCAGTGGAAGTTCCACAGAAAAGGTGGATGTTAAAGGTTAATCGTGATTGTGATCTATGCTCGCAATGCTAGTTTCAATAAAAATGTAGAAGTTGATGTATTTTGGTATCACTAGTATTATCATCAAAAATCTAGAGCAGATTAAATCAATTAGTTCTGATGTTCTCCACACTGATTCAGTTGATTTGACTTTGATTGTACCTAAACAGTACTGGTGCATCCTTACTACAAAAAACAAAAAATACATCACCTGCATCTGGTTCCTCATGTTCTTACTCCATTTATGTCCAGTTTTTAGGCTTTTGACCCACTGAATGAGGAGCCATTCTCATATGTATTTGCTTCTTCTTATTGCACATTTACACTGGTTATGCAAAAAACTCACCCTCATTCATGAACATATTATTTTCTTCCTTAGTCCTGAAATGAAAATCTGGCATGAAAGGCTACAAACAGCACATATTTCTAAACTCCCCCTCAGACACAAAATGAATAAAATCTATTTTTGTCATCATGGAATAAAAGAAACTATTATCTTTGCTTGAGCCACTGTTCTGATGATCTGAGATGATGCAGTCTGTGTGTTTAACTTTAGGTGGCACCATTGGACCGTGGTTACAAAGAGCTCAGTCAGACAGTGATGTGTTCCACTTCGCTGTAATCCTCTCAGTCCCCTTCAAACATGCTGCTTAAACATTAGAATTTCAAACACATTTTAATTTACTGCTACTTTATTTTATTTCTGTCAGACTATTTTTGAAGTGGTAATGCAAAATGACTTTCACATTCTAATTCATGTCTATATTTAGTCCATGGTTAAAATTCAGTCTGTTCCTGTGATCAGATCACAATCTGTCTGAGAAAATGTCTTGTTTGTTTGTAAAAAAAAAAAAAAAAAAAAAAAAAAATTCACTGTGGGAACTTGCAGTTATGCCGGAAGATATTCAGAGTGCAATGACAATATGCAGTGTAGTGATGACTCGTTGTCATTTCGTGTAATATCCCAGTTTTCCTCTGCTTTTCAGTCTTTGCCTGAGGAGTCCGGTCATTTTAACACCTCATTTTTCTTGTCAGGGCGCCAAAGATTTTCTGTCAAATTGACTTTGAAAGCCTTACAATCGTATTAGAGTGTCGGTTGATCAAGACTTAAATTCCGAAGGTTAGGAAAACGCAAAGTAGGAATGATTGTGCAAAGTCCAATACATTTTTATCATGTTATTGAAAATAATGTCATTATTTTAATAACTCATCCTGATACCTTCTGAATAATAAATGAGTTTTGAAATAGCTGCAGAAATGAGTCATTGTCAAATGACAGACTGACTGAATAACATTATACCATCTCAAAGTAAATGATTATTTTGCTGTTGCCTCTGTTGTTCTGGCTCATCATAGGAACAATGCCAGTGTGTACTGCGTCACATAATAGCTTTTGCCTAATTTTGTCGGTTTAATAGGTGGGAGTTAAATAAGCCTTTGGAGATAATTCTACATGAGCAAATGCCAACACAAAAGTGAATTATAAATAATTCTGTGTGGGTGAAATTATGGGAAGCACTAAACACTGTATGTTGTAGCTTATGTCTGCGTATTAACTACAAATCAGTCCCTTCATTTACTGTGTGTGAACCGCATTAAATGTCCCCCTCCAAATTTCGTCCCCTCTTTGACAACAACTAAAGCCGAGGCTGACAAATATCTACATATGGACATTGTTTACTGTACTTTCACAACAGTACACAACAGCCTTTGACAGTGACTATCTAAACATTTCTAACTCTGTGCAAATTGCATAGTGAGCATTTTCTGCTACTTTTACAGTCACAACTTGCAGGAATTTCTCAACAGAATAGAAAAGTACACAGAGAAACGAGTGCACTCAGACTCATTGGGGACCTTCTGTAAACACATGGCAGTGTGGGCTCCGTACGCTTGTGTGGATTTAAACTCTTCAATTCAGATGCAAATGTTGCATTTAAATTCCAACTTATTTCTTGAGAGTGTGCCCCTATTATACTATCAATATTAAACTTAACAAATCCAGTCAATATTTGATGAAGCCTTTTTTTGAACAATGCAGCTTTCAGGGCTAAGAATCAATATTTCAAACAGTGAATTTTTCATAACTTAAGCTTTGAAAGCCCAAGTGCATTATTAATATTAGTTACAAGAGCAGTGTGAAAAGTGACAGAATCCATATGCAATTCATAAACACAGTGGAGGTGATAACTATACAGTGTGCACTGATTTCCACCACATATCTTGACTCTACTGTCAGCCTCCTGGATTTTCCTAGTGGGGGAGGGCAAGACTGCTGTCACATGTGGTGTATTCTGCCACCACGATGAGTTTAAATCCGTCACTGTCGACAGGGTTCTCCTCTCTCTAACTTTTCTCTTCTTACAGTGTTGGTTCTCTAGAAATCCCATCTCTGCTGTTCTTTTTCTTTGTCCTCGGGTTGTGTCTCCAAGGGAGTTGCTTGTGCGCTCTCACCTCCCTCAGCTGCCTTTCTCTCCTCCTCCTTCTCCTTCTCCCTCTCCCTGATGATCTCCACCAGCCGCTGAAATTTCTGGTTTAACTCCTCCATCCCTCCCACCACCCTGCTGCTGTCCTTCTCTCCGTCGCTCTCCAGTGAGCTCAGTGACTCAGCCCTTGAATCACGGCCCTCGAACTCGTAAGTCTGCAGTGAGTCATATGGCGGCTGTGACAGGTCAAAGGTGACCTGGTCCAGACGGATGTTCAGGAGTTCTTCCATTCGCAGAGGCTGTGGGTTGGCGGCGGTGGCTTCTGTTCTGGCAGGCTCCGCCCCGCCGCACGCCCAGCCTCTGCTGTTTCCAAACATTCCCCCGGGTAAGGGCAAAGGCTGCTGGGTCAGATCCTTCCTGTGCAGCCGGTACATGTTCAGTAGGTGCAGCCCCCCCGGGTACAGCCCACTGCTGCTGCTGTTCCTGTTCATACATGTCCCACTGCTGTTGGGATTCAGCGAGCCCACAATGCTGTATGTGTCTCCTTTCAGGTAAACAGAAGGATTGATTTGACTATCATGTGAATAATTCTGCTCTGAGATGGAGGTAATAGAAGAGTTAGTATCGATGTCGTCGATTGTACAGCTGGTGGCTCCGGTGCTGATTTGAGTCTGTGATGACCCGGGTCGACCCTCCTGCTGGTTTGATGAGGAGCTGGTGTGACTTTGGCAGGAGGACTCATTTGGGTCGCAATAGGTCAGATTAGCAAGGCTGTTTTCTGGCATCAACTCAGATTCAGAAGGGTTTGTCTGTAAAAGAAAAAAAGAGAAATTATACGATACAGAAGCACATGTTGTAAAGACTTTAGTGACACTTTATTTGGACACAAAGTATTTGCAACACTTCAACAATTCAGCTGAGTGACTTCGTCTGTAGGTGAATCATCACATTCATTTTACACCTGATGAGCATCACTTGAGTCGCTCATGCATCAGTTATGAGAAGAATAATCCACTGTTTTAAAGATTGTTTTATTATTCTAAATAAGTCTGGGCACATTTCTTAGCTTTAATACCATCTAATTGCTTCTGGATTTTCTTTCTTAATTGTGTTTGTTCATGGGTACATATGAGCAGGTGGAGTAGAAGGGGATATGCAATATTTATACACTTAGCTCCATTTCCTCGAGGTATTAGCTGATTATTATTAACACTATCCAGTGTGTTTTTGTAACATTATTTTATTTATTCTATTTTTTCCACTGTTTTCCTCACAAAACAGAAATATGATGGAACACAATTTATACAAAAACTTGGCCTGGGCATTATGGAAAAATTTGACGTATTTCCTTAATGGGGAAGTACATACAGTATATTTACATTTCATCTGATGTTGGTTAAATTTTCAGTTATAAGACAAAAAAAAAAAAAAAAAAAAAAAAAAAAAAAAAAAAAATATATATAATATATATATATATATATATATATATATATATATATATATATATATATATATATATATATATATATATATATATGTATAATGGTGCCAGCAAAATGCATTCCTTCTTCAGGCAGACAAACTGAACACCTTTAGTGCTGAAAGACCCAAGTCTGTCAACAAATTCAACTACTTCTTCTAGCCTAGTACTTCTCCTTCTTCTTCTTATTATTATTAAGCATATTTACCCTGGTGCACAACCCATTTAAAGTGAAAGTGTCTGTGAAAGAAAAAGAGTGAAAACTGAGTCTCATTCTGCTGCATTAAAAATTTCATGACTTTCTACAACAAAATAAATCAAGTACATGTGATAGTTTGCACAGCTCTAATTCAAAACTTGGCTGAAAGTGAAATCCATTTATTTATTTTTCTTAATTTATGTTTTTTTTTTTTTTTTTTTACAAAGTTCTCTTTCAAACTACACATGAATTATTGAATATAAGATGTTGAAATATTACAAATAAATCTCTTGGCAGACTACCCAAATATACTGTTTAGGGGATTTTTGCTCAATATTTTCATCATCTGACCTTAACCTGGTCCAGATTCTTATCCGCGTCAGCAGCGTTCACGTCACTGCCTACATTTCCTTCTTTGATTTTACTCTTTGCCACCATGTGTTCTGCCTTGCAAGTACTGGAGCTCATCTCTGGAGAATGGAGCAGAGGCTCAAAGGTGCTCTGGTTCTGGATGACAAGGGAATTGTTGATATGACCTCCAGTGAGCCCATGGGTCAGCTGAGTTAGCTGCAAACCGGTTTCCAGGGGCCCAGCTGGATAATCTCTGAGAACAGGCAGCGTGTGGATGCCGTAGCAGAAGCGCCCATAGAGCGGAGCGGAGCCCGGCCGCTGAAGGTCCAGGCCGGGGCGCGGGTTACGACTCCAGCTGTACGTTCTGGCCCTCGGCGGATTCTGCTGGGTGTACCATCTGCGCCAAAAGATAAATGTCAGAGAAGCAAACAGTCGCACAAACACACACACACACTCCCAAAAGTCATCATCACAAGCATACACTTTGATTTCTTTATGACACAGCTCACATGTTTCTGTTGTTGTGGATGTGCTGGATTCTGTGCATGCTCTGCAGCGCTGTAATGTCAAAAGCTGCGGTGTCTGCTTCCCCTCCCCCCTCATCATCATAGGATATGATGTTTTCCCTGACATCATCCTCCTCGAAGGGTGAGTGGGAGTCTCGCTTCTGATGGCGCAATGACAGGGAGAGTGCACACACCACTAAAGGGCAAAAAAGAGACACATGGCCACACACTCTTTAGACATTACAGAAGCAACCTGACACAAGTACTCAGCATCTTTTCCAACGGTCACAAACAACATATTTATAGTTCTGCAGAGACATACAGAAGTGCAGTGATGGACTGACAGACTTACCTAGCAGAGTGGTGACACACGCCAGCATGGCCAGTAAGGTGACCAAACTGAATATGAGCGACGGAGAGGCGGAGGGAACAGGGAGGCAAACCATGTGTCTCTCCCATCTCCTGTCCCTCTGCCTCCCCCTGTCCTCGGTCTGCATACCCCCCTGCAGACAGGGACAAATGGTCACAGTGACTGTGCCAGTGTTGGTTAGACCGGAGGCCCCGTCACGGAGCACAACTGGCACATAGAGGGTGAGTAAGGAGGAGGAGAAGCCAGGGAGGGGCTCCAATGCCGACTGGAGCACCAGGCTGGCTGTCACACCTGATAAAAAACAAATACAACAAAACATGATATTTAACACAGTCACTGCACAACAAACTGGCACTGGTTTTGGCTGGTGCCATGCATTTAGTAGTTTAAAATCAGCATTTATTTCATTTCAGTATTGGCATACCCACATAAAAAAAATAGTGAGGCCAAAATACATGTAAGAGGACTGATTTGTGAGGCAAATTGCTCTAGTTTGTGAAAATGTGCTCATTTAGTCTTGGACTCATACACACTCTGCTTGTACTGTATTTTTGCTGATTTGCTCTTAAACACTGGGTTGACTTACTGATTGGCAGAAACCTAAGAGAAAACTATGTGATAATTGTAATTCTGAAGTCTAAATTTCCAAATTTTCTGGTTTGAGCATCTAAAATGCAGACATTGATGATGTTTTTGCTTAGATTTTTTAAATTGTTGATTATATAAAACTAGTTAAAGTTTTCAAAGATTGGACAAAAGTGCATGCTTAAGTAAATAGTGGTGTGTACTGCTGTGTTGTGTAATAGATTATGGTGTATGGGATAAAATGTTGCTGCTGCCTTTGATACTTTCAATATGTAATAGATATAAAGAATTATAGTACAATACATCACATACTGTTTACATCTTGCCATATATTTATAGTGATAATAAAAAAGGAATAGTGTCCCAAATGTAAAATTCATGTAAGCACCAGGCTTCATTTCCTGTGGGAATCCAGCATAATTCAGCAGCGTGTGTAAATATCAGTAAAGCAACAGGCTGTGGTAGCAAATCCATTGTTAGGTTTGAAGGAAAAGTACTGGACCCTTTGACAAAACATGAATAAGTCACTGAAAAACATAATATAGGTGAGGCAAAGTATAAGGGTTGAGGGTTGAAACTCATTTAATTGACAAAAGGAAATCCTTGTTTCTGGAGAGGAACTCATGTTCTTTTCATAGAAGTGGAACAAACCAATGGAAGCTCTGGGAGTGAACAGTAATGATTGTTACATGAGTCAACTGGGAGAAGAAATCTATGTATCCATGTGTGGAAATATTATCTTATTCTGCTTTTCATTCTGTGCAATTCTATGAGTGCCGTGCATTATTTTGTCTATTATGGACCATCTTGTGTAATACAATTGAATTTAAAAGGCTTACACTTACACAACAACAGACTGTACAACACAGCAGTGTAACTCTGTTCTGTTTGTGTCTCATCTGTACTGTCTGACATAATGCAGTCCTACTCTTATGTAAATATGTATATAGCCTATAGAGATTTATTACTTACTACTATTATTATTTTTTATTTTGTTTGTCATTTGCACTATGTGTGTGCACATTTTTTCTTGCACTTTATTCTGTGGCTGCTTTGACCAGTGAATTTCCCTGTTGTGGGATCAATAAACTCTAATCTAATCTAATCTAATCTAATCTAATCTAATCTAATCTAATCTAATCTAATCTAATCTAATCTAAATTAAAACTGTGATTTACAAAAACAGGCTATGGAGCTCTTTATGCTACACAGAAATGTAAAGAAAATGGCAGAAATTGAAATACACATGTTCCACCTGCTTCTTTTTCATCTTTGTTCATATTCAAAGTTGATGAGTTGTCGACTGATGCATTTATTAAAAAGTAAAGCCTAAAAGTCACAGTCATGGGAGCTACCATGTTACTTTTGTCCTGAACCACAGAGTACAGCAGTAGAGTCACATGTGATGGAATCCTAACACTGATTACATTTAAACCTGTCAATCTTACATTTTATTACATTTCTCAAAATTTACATCATTGAGTAGATTTTCTACAGCCAGAAAACAGTCAAGAGGAGATGCATCTTATTTTTCCCTCAGATCACTTGAATTACAACACGCTGAAAGGTTATTATGAAATTTTTGCCCAGTGACGCATAATGAAGCCGTAATTCTAGGTTGCGAATCTTCTGATGATCTCAAAAGGCCAAATGATTATAATGACAATAAGAAGTCATTAGTTGCTAACCAAAACTCATAATAAAACCCTAAGCTTCATCTTGCAACGCCTCCCATTCTCATCATGAATTAAGAATGCTCATCACCATTTAACATGCTCTCATTTCATGACACAACCTACATACATCAGCTCAAACTTGAACAAAAGATGATTTCTGTGGTTTTTGTCTTCATCAAGTTCTCTTTGAGTAACAAAGTCATACAAAGTACCACATACCTTTTACATCATCAGCTAGATCTGTCTAAAATGTCATACTCCAAATGTTATACTAACTGATGAGCTTAAATTTTGTGATACCACTGGGGTCCCCAAACCTTTACACGATCTGGTTTATTGATGTTTTGGTTAATTTTAATGATTTCACCCTCTGACACCATTTATAAAAATACAACATTTGTACCATTAGTGCCCAAAATGGTTCTCCACTCAAAAAAGTACTATAAAATTTACAAAATTTATATATTTTTCACTTTTAAAGTTTAAAATCTTTTATCATCTTCTTTCCTGACCTGATCTATAAACTTTTTATTTATCCTTTAAACATGTTTACAATTTTAAGCCATTTTTTGTTGCAAAATCACCCCCTATTTCAATGAGTAAAACAAAATTTAGATTTTTTTTTTTTTTTGAAAACTAAAGCACAAAGTGAATTTTTTGGGTTATTACAGCCTTGCATAAGCCAATAATTAATAACAACATTGATTTTGATGTGTTATTGTGTTTTGTGCAGTGCCAGTGTACGCACAAAATACAACACTTGTACAATTAGTGTCCAGAATGGTTCCCCACACTATAAATTAAAAGGGAAAATTAGGGGACAAACAGAAATGTGGTTCTACCTCCACTTTCTCTGATGGAGAGGTTGAGGGCAGAGCCAGACTCTGGGGGGATACTGAAGTGGACTGGAACATCCTGCCCTCCTTGGTCCCGGTCGATGGCTCTCAGGACCTGAACTACCTGCGTAACAAAATAACATGATTTTACGCATCATAGAATGTATTAGCAAAGGACAAAAAGTTAAAATTAAATTAAATAATTGCAGTCCCTTGCAGATAAATCTGATGGCAATAAAGTGTACCTGACCAGGAGCACTAGAGTCACATACAGACGTTGCGTACTGCCTGTCCAACTCTGGCGCGTTATCATTCTGGTCTAGTGTCTCTATGGCAACCACAACCCTTGACACAAGATTTGGATTGTCTGAAAGAAAAGGAAAGCGACCCCAAAGTTAAAATGATTGCTGAATTTCTATAATTTCATACTCCATACTTTATATTCCAAACCCCAGGGGCTGCTTCCAGTGACATATGACTCAAGTAAGCTCTGTTGCTCATAACACCCGAGGGTAGAGGGGCTGACATACCCCTCTGTGTGGCGATGACAGTGATATTATGCCACTGCTCCTGCTCACGGTCCAACTCCATCACTGTGCTGATAAAGCCTGTGTCAGAGGCAATGCGGAACAGAGCCTCAGGGTCTGACTGGGGATCGATGGAGTACCTGAGATACAGAAAAAGGCATGAGCAAGACGGACAGCGAAAGAAAGAGGGGCAACTGATTGAGCGAATGAGTGAGTGAAGGTGCAGTGACCACCTGATGTTGGTGCTTTGTCCTGTGTCTGGATCCACAGCGTAGACCCGGCCGACAGAGCAGACAGGGGGGCAATTCTCAGACACGTCCAGATGGTACCGAGCCTGAGAGAATCGCGGCGGCTCATCAGCATTGAGTACCATGACCCGCACTGTTGCCTGGTCCTTAAAGGGGCCTCTCCTTAAGTACCGTGCATCCACCACAGGGTTGGAAACTTCCACAGAGAAAGTGTAGGAATTGCGGCTCTCATAATCCAGCAGCTGTTGAGTAGAAAATAAAGTAGGAACAATCTGTGGACTGTGCTATTTCATACATGATTCATAAATATGCGCCCTATACATTTTCCCATATACTTAATGATTTATATATGATACTTGCTTTTGTAACTCTTTGTATTTTTGGCTCTTCATCCTTTATTTCATTTCAATTTACTTGCTCATCAGGTTTCTGTTCATTAATTATCTCTGAATGCCCAACACTGTGAAAACCTTTAAAAACTAAAACCACTAATTTACATTAATTCTCCTTTTTTTATGGCCTAATCAGTTCAAGGTGGCTACATTTTTTTTTGTCACCAGCTGCTTATTAGTCTATTGTTACTCATTAATTGCCCATTAGAGAGCCTTGGGAATCTGAACCTGTCAGCAACACTTTGTGTTTAAATGACTTCATTAATTAATTTGCAGCATGAGAACAAAGAACATGTTTTTAATACTATAAATTCACAGACTGTCCATATTTTTCATTAAGGTTATTTTGTTGATAGGTTGTTTTAGTGCAGCTGGAAATGACTAGTTCTATTTTAAATATTCAGTGACTTGTGTAATTTCAGAAGCCCATTTCATTTGGTCAGACATGATATATATAAATTGCATAAGATGAATATAGTTCATTAAATGTTGAGTGAGTAGAGTTAAACATGCATTTAATTTGAGTACATTCAGTGACCTGTGTCGCCTTAATACATGCAGCTTTAGATCTTTGATATGTTAGCGAGGAGCTGAAATGGTTCCTCTGAGTCTGTGCCAGTCCCTCATCACTTACCTTGTTCAGTACAATGACCGCCTCTCGCTCTCTTCCGGTTATATTGAATATGTCGGCCTCTTCAGCGTCCAGGATTGTAAACTCCAGCTGTGCATTTTCTCCCAGATCAGGATCAGTGGCAGTCAGACGGCCCACCTCCACACCTGGCGCAGCAAGCTCGGAGATAGAAAATGACCATGCACCTTCCGAGAAGAAAAGAAACAGTTTAATGATTCTGAATACGAGCACAGAATGATTATAGCAGATTAGAGTCCATTTGAACAGAAACAAAACAAGGCATGGTGGTGTTTAGTGTCCTAGTGATTATTTTGATTGCAATAATGAGATTTTGGTTCCATTTAATGCTGGTATCCACAGTCAAAACTGTAAGTATTATGGCATGGTGTTTTTGTTTTTCAGGCTCTGAGCTTTTTAGTAAAAATTAAATAACAGACAGTGTAATGAATGCCAATTCTTGGCAATAGAGCTAGTTTTATTAGGAAAGCAAAAAATTGTGCATGATGAAAATTGTTAAAAATTTTCATGTAATTTTCTTATTATTGCAATGTTTTTCCTAGGTTTCTGTATGGTGTAAGCACATATGTGGTGGGTTTGGAGGACTAAACACAGGAAAACTGTATATTTTTCACATAAAAACATATTAAGTCACACCATTATTGCTTTATGTGTGCACAAAAAATGGGACAGCTAGAGCAGATAATAAATAAACAATACGTAAAAAGCTTAGTCGACTGGGGACCGACTGCAACCATTAGATATGGGAGAAGTCATTTTAGTTTGAAGCTCTCAATATTGATTTTATTTTAATGTGGCTGACATTGTGCCTAAAATGGGTGGGGTGTTCCACATTCAAACTGATAATGGTAGGGAAAATCCTGCAAGAAATAAATGCCAAAATTTGCTAGTCTAAGCAAATATGTGCTGTTTCATCTGGAGTATATTATATATTGATTCTATTCATGTTTGTAAGACACAAGATTTGTTTTTGGTTTTTTTTCAAAATTAGGATGATTACAAAAAAGCCAAATTTACAACGACAATAAGCAGTCATTAGATTCAGCTCAAGAGTCATATGTCTAATTGTTAGAGGTGAAAGCGAATAGCTTATAATAACCTCTTGCCTCAGGCCTATTCTTATCTTAAATTAAGAGAACTAGTTACTATTTTCACATCATTGTTTTATTCACATCCTGAGAGAAAGAGCAACAGCCAGATTCTATACCAGGTCATGTACCTTGGCTTTGTTGCTTTGAGAAGCTGCACAGCTGCAAACAACAAATTCTAAGAGATGCTTTCATTTCAATCAGAACAGCACTACCTTGATGCAGGCGCTGATTGTTAATCATTCAAATCCCCCACATTATGGAGAACATTTAAATATCACACCCCTCGCATTCAAAGAGCATACTAAATGAGGCGTTTGCTTAAACTGTGGCGTTATTGTCAAACAGAAAATAATTACCCAGGCTAAGGTGGTGTGGGAGGGATGATATAGTCAGATATCAGTAAATAAATAACACACTGCTGGCATTTGGAAATATTAAATAGCTCCAATAAAGCATTGTATTGCTGCACAATATATCAGCATGAGGAAATAGGGTTTTAAACATTAAGATGAACGGCAGTAAACAGAGACTGTCAGGAAGAAGAAATAGGAAAGTGGGGAAAAAGAGAACAGAGAGATTGCATATAGAGAAAGGCAGTATATGTCTCAAAGTGTTAGACGCATTCTGCAGTGATTTTACTGTCTATTGAAGCAGAAAGCACTGAACTTTAAAATGAAATATTAATAGCTTGAAACAGGGAAAAGCTTGGATAAGAAAAAACGGACATGATCTTTCACTCTTCTACATCAAGGCACAGTCCATTTGAACCTCAGGGACCAAAGTGGAGCGTTCATATGGATGTTAAAGCCAGTCATTTTGACAGAGGTTATTTTACTGCAATCAATGTTAAAACAATGATTAGAGTGAGCGCATAAAAAGAAACAGAAATGCTGGACTGACAATCTTTTTAGCTACTCAAGAGTTTATGTCTTGTCACGAACCTGTCAAGTCACCAGGGCCCAAAGGAGGCAAATAATATCAGACTGCTGTCATGAATGCCGTGACAAGATGTTTCATCATTTTAATCTTCACTCACACACACACATACTCTACAGTGAGTAAGATTGAAAGCAGCAGACAGTTAAGTGGTGGTCTGATAACAGCAGCGCTTACTCCTTCGGAAGTGAGGGGGGTTGTCGTTAACGTCGCTCAGCTTCACAGTGACTGTTGTAGTTCCTGATAATCCACCCAGATGCCCCCCCATGTCTTTAGCCTGGAGGACCACAAGATATTCATCCTGAGTTTCTCTGTCCATGTCAGGTACCGCTGTCCGCAGGATGCCTGGCAAAGACGACAGCAAAAGAATCACATCAGTAACAGATTTTCCACTGACACAACGTCTGATGAAATTATCATCAAAGATTACAGATGACAGTGTTGAGATGTGTATAGCTAAAGAAAACCTCTCCTCTACTATTCCACTATTCATTTAAACATGACTTAAAATCATCGTACTCACCATGGACATACGGTAGAACAGATACAACATATGATATCTAAGTGCTCCCCTGGGATTTGCAGTGTAATGTGTAATCATCAGCTCAGAAGACATACTACAGTAACCAGCTTTGAGGGTAAGAGTGGTGCATGTGATGCTGTGACCAGACCTGTCTGAGGGTCCACAGAGAAATAGTCCTGACCATGGGTAATGGCATACACCAGACGGGCGCTGTTACCATATGACGGATCATCGGCATCTCTGGCTGTAACTTGGATTATGGATGTGCCTGAGAAAAAGAGGAGGCAACAGTTTAAAGGCAATTTAAAAACTACACAAGCCTGAATCACAAAAAAGCTGGAATGGTACAGAGAATGCTCATAAAACAGAAAGCTGAGGGATTTACATCTACATTTACTTTGTTTCTTATTGCATACAGTATGACAAGATAAAGCACTGAACTCTAGCATGACATAAAATAACCATTATACACACCCACCCCAGGTGTATGCAATGACAGAGAAAATTTGTACCCATGTATTCATAACCAGCTTTAATATTTACACCCCCGTGTTGTATAGTTATATGACATTTATATCCTATAAAGCCTTTTGGCGGAAAGGATTCCTAACATTATTCACCCAAATCACAATATTTTTTCTAAATGTAAGCCTAACTGCAAATTAAAAATGAATGTAAGCAAAACAAAAACACTGAAAACAAGCAGATATCATGAACAAGATTTATTCTCCTGGGTGAGAGCCCAGTGTCTGACCTATTCATCTACCATTCTGCCTTGTGTTATAAACAGTCTGGACTAATTAAAAAAAAAAAACAAACTCCTACACTCTAATATTTCATTGGACCACCTTTAGCTTTGATTATAGATTCCATTCACTGTGATGTCACTGTGACCATGCAAAGCCTATGCACTCTCACAAAAAGGCTAACAACATTTATTTCTGTCCAGACTTGCATAAATTTCTTGCCAAGATCTTGTATTGATGATAGAGGCATTGGACCACTGCATAAAGTCTTCTTCAGCACATATCAA
Organism: Sphaeramia orbicularis; assembly: GCF_902148855.1. Lineage (NCBI taxonomy): Eukaryota > Metazoa > Chordata > Actinopteri > Kurtiformes > Apogonidae > Sphaeramia > Sphaeramia orbicularis. The sequence continues at coordinate 35,207,198 of NC_043960.1, forward strand.
AGACTCTCTATGGGGGGCAGGTCTGGACTCTGTGGTGGCCAATCCATGTGTGAAAATGATGTCATGCTCCTAAACCATACTTTCACAGTTTGAGCCTAAATGTTGCTGAACCTAGACCTGACCGACTGAATTAACCCCAGATTCTAACACTGCCCCACAGGCTTGTATTGTAGGTACTCGGCATGATGGGTATTCACTTCATCCGCCTCTCCTCTTACCCTGATGCACCCATCACTCTGGAACAGACTCATCAGACTACACGCCCTTTTACCATTGAAACACAGTCAAGTCTTAATGCTTTCTATCTATTTTTTTGGTGAGGCTGTATATACTACATGACATATTTGCTGTGTGTGAGCTTTGCAAATACAAAGTCTGTATTGTATATATTGTAATGCTTTATCAAGACAACATGATTTTATTTGTACATATATGCATCCATTCCTGCCAACAAGGCCTTTAACATATAAAAAAAAGTTGAGAGAGTTAATAATGAAACACACTTGCAGAAGTTGCAAGGTGATAGTAACCATGATTTGGTACAAAGGCCTTCTGAATCAAACACTGGCTGCAGATTATCAATTTACCCTCAAATTGAAGAGACTGGACATTTTTCTCCCTCAGGAGTCACCATCTTATATAGCAGAAGAGTGCAGCCGAACAATTCATTTTAATAAAACTGAAGTCAAGTGAGCAAAAAGGCTTGCAGATATATCTGTGGGCTACAAACACTATCATACATTGGCAGTAAAGCTCCACCAGATTCCAATTTGTCATTCAAAAAAGGAAGATGAACCAATTTCTGGTAAGTGCACAGCAGCTATTTGATTTAAGACAACATTACCCTGTCGAAATCATGCACTTTGCAAATGAATACATGAGGTACAAAGAGTGCTGCATGGAAGTGTTTTAAAAGAAGTATCCAAAATGAGACACAGTGTACAATCCAAGACAGGAAGGTATCTGGAAATGTCCTCCACTATGGTGGAGAACATCATTTAAAGATTCATAGAATCTGGATAAAATTTATGTGCATAAAGGGAAAGACTGCAAGCCAGTGAAGAACTACAACACAGGAGCTATATCCACAAAAAAGAGTTAAAATGTTGTGTACAAAAAGGAAGCTTGATGTGTCTCCAGAAGTGCTGTCAACTTGTTTGGGCTTGGAGGCATCCATGATGGACCGGCACGCAGACCAAACCTGTGCTGTGGTCCATCACAGATGCCTCTGAGTTTATAGAAGTCGATGCGACTTCTGGACACTATTACCAGATGCCATTCTAAAGTAATTAGTGTTTAGTGTTTACCTATGTTAGCCATCTCCGGCACCATGGCAACATAAGGTTCACTGGGGAAGACAGGTGGGTTGTCATTGATATCCTGTACTCTGATGATGAACTCAGACGATGGCTCGAGGGCACGGCCTGTCTCGCGGTCGGTAGCTGTTGCAATGAGACGGTACTGATCTTTCTCCTCGCGGTCCAGAGACTTGGTGACATGTATATTGCCTGTGTTGCTATCAATAACAAACACAGAGCCCACTCCTTCTCCCTCCAGCGTATATTTAGTGGTGCCGTCGCCCTTATCCATATCAGTGTGCAGCTAAAAATAAAAACATACACAGTAAATTACTATAACACCTTCAAGCAATGTCACTTAGAGTTAGTTTGCTGATTCAGGTATCACTCATTAACGTTCATCTATCTGTCTGGCAAGCACTGAGATATACGACCGTGTGAAATGGATGATTTATGTTGAGATGAGATGTGCTCAGTGAATCTGAAGTGAATGGCACCAGGTGTGGAAGATACATATGGGACTGGGATGAGTACTGATGCATACAGCCAATTAACTCATTGGACCAAACATGCCACTGGGGGTTTTGTTGAGGGCAAATCCGATCACTGTGGACAGTAGCCCTGCAAATGTCCTACATGAATGTCCACAGATGCATTCTGCGAGCAGGGGCAATATCCATCTGTAAATCTTTCTGTCTCTTCTATCCATCTGTCCCTTCTTGTGAATCCATCTGCCTGACTTCCCTTCCCTGTACCTTTTAAACCACCTTTTTTCATTTCTTGTGTCTTCCTCTTTTCATCAAGTTACCTTGGTTACACAGAATGTCCATCTGCTCACATTACTCTTTCTACCCAACTCTACCTCTCTCCCTCCCTTTGGACTGTTTTGGTGTCTGGTGCAATACAAGTCCGGTATTTAATAGCAGAGAGGATATTAGGATGAGCTAGATAGGTAAAAGGCCAAATACACAGAAATAGAAAGCTAAAGAGATTACTCAGACTTCATCACATTGAGCTTTCTGACCAGGAACCTTCACATCTCTCTACCCTTAAGGCGCATCTGCACATGTTCGTAATCCACAACGCTTACTCACAACCTCTGCTGTGCACTGTCGATACTTACTTGCATGAACTAAAGCTGCAATTTTAAAATGCAGCTACAAAAATCATTGCCTGCAAATTTATGGAACAATTTGGGGGAAATATTTGCAAGGCATACAGTAATTTGCTATGTGAAACTCCCCGGTGTATGGAACTGACTAATAAAAGCTTGCATTATCTTAATGTAGAATTATAGTAGCTGAGGCAGTGCATAAATGTCAGCTTGAGAGTAATGTATTTCAACGCATGCATGTACACAACATATGTTCACTGCCTCAACTCACACACAGTGCTTAAATGCATGCATGCAGACATGGAGAAAATATAAGATTAGTGTACACGTGGTGTGTGTGTGGTGTGTACATGTTGAAGGATAAAGTTGAGGATTATTGGAACCCATGATAGCATACCCTACAAACTGGTTGATAAAGGACTCAGGTTTTTTTTTATCCATCCCTCCCCCTCTTTCTTCCTTAAAACTAGCTTCGATTTTGATCCCACACTTCACCACGAGAGACATCTTTGTCAGTGTGTGCCTATCTCGCTCCTCTGCTCTGTGCTTTCCCCCCTGCTCCATCCTCTCTTTTTACCCGGCCTCTCCTCTCCTCGCTGTCTAATTGCTGGCTCAGTCCTGCTGTGCTTCAGTCAGCATGGAAAAACACTCTCACGGTGGGAAAGAAATTTATCCAACCCGTTCAAACAAAGCAGGAGAAAGGGGAAATTGCCTCTACCAATTCCTTTGTCATATTCTCTCCTTCTCTGTAATCTGAATTTTCCCCTCCTCTCACTCGTGCGGTACATCTTTCTCCGGGTTTATCCACCTTGCACTGGATTCTTTGGCAGCTAAATTCTTCTTTTCACACAGACTGAGTCACCTGAGATTAAAACTGTTGATAGTTCACCTCAAACTTTGCATCAACAATATGCATGACAGGATTGTCTCTCTATTTTTGGCAGACAAATAGAGCTGAGAGCAAATGTTGTGCTTCCAAACTCCTTGCAAGGCAAAGATGCTTTATTACATGAATATCTAGCCAGTGCTTGCAGAGAGGAATGAGTATTCTTGTGTATCCACTGATTGCTTTAACACCCCTCCCTGACTGTATCAATAACAAGCAGAGAGGGACATTAAACATTTATGAGGTGTATACTGCACTGGTAAGAATCCAATCTAGACTGTCACTATAAAGTATATTGCTAGCTACAAAGTGGCTGGCAGCATTCCCTGTTAGCGTTACAGCTGATATAATCCTACTCCGAGTATACTGCAGCTGCCAGCAGCTGCATTAGCGGTGGGGCGCCTGACTGTGAAATGCTACAAGTAAACCCCTGGGATCCGAATGGTTCAGGTGTGTTGTGGATTAAATCACCTCAGACACTTTTTGTGTTGCGACACCGACAGCAGTTGATGGCTGCTGGTGTGGCGACAGTGAAGACTGGAGTATATGAAGAGATAAAAGCAGCAGTCTGATACAGGTGATTCACACATGCATGCTGAGTGCTTGTGACAACAGCTTACCCGCCCGATAAGCACAGGCTCGGGGCCTCTGTACTCCTCGATCACAAAGAACTGGTTCCAGAGCCAGCTCCTCCTCTGCCGGCGACTGTGAAAGCGAGGCTCTGCTCCTGGCAAGTTTGGCCCCCACTGACCGTCTTCAGACTCTGTGACCCACTTAGAGCGTCCCCGTGTCTTCTCAGGCAGAACGTCGACACCTGTCTCCAAATGGAGCCCGGCCTGGAGAGCGTACTCCTCCTCTGAACTCAGCACTTGACTGTGATCGTTAATTACACCTGCAACCTCTCTATTAGACGTAGTCAAATTAGTCTTTTTTTCACGGTTCACAGTGAGGTCACGGCCATGTTTAGGTGTTAGGGATTTGGCAGTAGTTGCAGGTTTAGGTACAGCTGTTTGTCTCACTTGGTTGGTCTTAAAGTCAAACTCATGTGGTTCTCTCTCAGTCAATTGAATACCCAGATCTGGCAGTGCATTCATTTCATCCTCGTCACTCTGAAAGTGACTTCCCCATTCGTTGTTTCCCACATATGAAACAATCGTGTCCATGGATACTTGATGAAGTAAATCTTGTTGTCTTTTGTTTGATAAAACTCGCAAATCATCATCTTCTCCTGAATGGTTGACAGCCTCTGAAAGGCCATTTCTTTCCCCTTTAAAGAACAGAAGAAAAAGAAGCACAATAAGTGCGGCCATTGCTGACGGTCACTGATTGGTGTGTTTCCAAGAATGGTTGATGAATGTGTTAATGAAACGCAGGTCCATCTTGTGTTTTTACTCTTTGTGTCTTCTTTCTGCTCCTGGTTCAGGTTTTTGTCTTCCCAGATAGTCCTTAATGTGTCCCTTTTTTCTCACTCTCAGCACACATAGTGTACAGGATTACCTGTGAAAAGACAAAATTAGTGTAGTGTTTAATAGATACTGAAAAGGGAAACATGTAAACATCTAACAGGTCAGTGGCGACTCACTTAAGGCTTAGGATTAAAACTAAGCCATGATTAAACAAAGGTCATATTTTAGTCACATGTTTATTGCAGAAACTAGAAGATGTTGCCTTTTGTATGAAATGCTATACATGCATTTTTTCTTACATTTATTATAAGCCTAACCCTGAGGCCAAGCACCATGAAGAAGGAGGATGTTAAAAGGTTAAGGATTATGACGTCCTCTTCATCTTATAAGAGATTCAGTACTTTGAGATGCATTTGTAGATGAAATTATATTTTAACAATGTGTGTTGCTAATTTCACCAGATGCATTGTATAAACTATAAATATTAACATCTGGTGAAACTAAACAATACCTAAAAAGATTAATTCTCTTTGTACACACCAGATGCTGCTACTTATATTTTTGTCCATCTGTTGTATGTGAATTGTGTTTGGGTTCATTTTATCGATCATACTTTGAGAGAGTTAAGTGTGGTCTTAAAAAGTTTCAATTAATTTAGAGCCTGTGGGTCTGGCGACGAGGTGGAGCGCAGGTACTTTACTGTTCCTTGTCACACACAATTGCCCGGACATCAGGTGATTGATATCATCCCTAAAGATGGTCTCCCCATGCCTCAATGCCCAGTAGTGAAAGAAGTTCCCCTAAAGAGATTAATTAGGCTCATAAATAATTTAATCAATGACTGTCCTCATTTCCCAAAAGTTTAATGATCTGAGTTTCGTTAGTATTTAAGTCAGATCCCGGCCATTGATCTTTAAAACTTGATGTACTGAAATCTGTCAGAGGCTTAACAAGACTGAAACTGTGTAATCGCAGTTTTTCCATCCACGTCCCACCTGCATCCATCACTCTGCTTCACTATTTCCTGCAATGAATCTAAATTTTCTTTTCTCACTTAAATCTATTTTCATCTTTAAGCATGTGTGCAGACATTCATTATGTGTGCATAAACACACACACACACGTATTGCAGTGCCCTGTGAGTCACAGGTGCACAGACAACTTCAAAGAAATTTCAATAAAGTTTTAATGAAGGCATTTCTATTTTGACCAGATTTACAGGAACAGATTTAAATGCTAAAATCAGCTAAAGAGATTTCCCAGCATGACCTGTTCTGCTGCGCATATGATCAGTGTCATGGCTAAAGAACATGAATACCACAGAGTATTCTGACAAACCCAAATGTTCAAGCCTCATTTGATTGCGAATGTATGTTAAAATGGCTTTGATTAATTTAAATGCAAATAAGGACAGAGTGGGCTTATAGTACACTCATTCGCAAGCCTTTGATAACACTCTATAATAGGAGCTATATACCATTTTCTGATATGTTGAAGCTGATATGCTTATATGAAAGGAAGGACACATGAAAACCAATTTCTTTTCCAGTACATTTAGTGACCTAGTTTCAAAAAGTAGGCTTCAGAACACAGTCAATGTAAGAATTTGATCACAGGAAACATTAAGTAATTTCTTCTCTCTTCACATCATTTCTAGTAAAAGACACTACACTCTTTTTTATATTTTGCACTTCACTTAAACCAAGTCATCCAAATGTAATGCTTCATGTTCAGTCATTGTAAACCAATGCATCTGTTTTCCGTCATCTTAAATCTAGCAAAATACAAGAAGTGCTTCTTCCAGAGCACTTTTGTCTTTCTCAGCTTTTGTGTATTAGCATACACTGGATTCAAGGCTTAGATTTCTCTCTGCCAGCTTTGCTGCAGAACCACATTGCCAGCAGTACATGTCATTCACTGTTGTTTGAAGTCTTTAGACTATGAGTGCGTATGAGATATGTGTGAAATGTAAGGCACGGATAGAGGATGAAAGTGTGAGGACGATTTGCTGTTGCTGGCTCAGAATGGAATGATGAGTGGTGACATAGCTCTAAATTGCAAATCGCTGTTTCAGTCTCACTTCACTCTGCATCGAGTCGCTTCACTGCAACAAGGCTATTTCATTTTTATTAAAAATAGCCTGTGCATGTCAGGCCTTTTACATAGGGAAAAATGGGGGAGATGGGAGGCAGGGACGGAGGAAGCAGGATGATGATGATAGTGGTGGTGGCACTGGTGTTAAAAGTACAGGGAAAGGGGGCAGCCCCGGCAGGCTTAAACTAACCAAGACATGAACAGATTCTGTTCCATTTAAGCATCTCTGGCTTTTTTTCCTTCTGTCATTCGTCTTAATGCTTATAGACCTCTCATCCATTCTCAAGGCGTCTCTTCTGCTCAGTGCACACATAGAAATCTAGTAAGTCTCTCCAAATGAGACTGGTGAAGAGAGGCCCAGTGTACTCAGCACATCAGTCACCTCATTATAGTCAAGGTTTGACACTCCGGCAGCTTAACCTTAAATGATACCACAGCAAAAGCACAGTGCTGAGCAAATTTGTCATAAATGGTTAGCTCACTCTTGTGTGTGACTGAATGACTTTATGGAGGTCCTGTTTATTTTAATTCCTTTATATGTAATTTTACTAATATCTATGGATTTTTTTTTTTACATTATAATGTATTGTGAGGGGATTCTCTGAGCATATCATGGAAAATAATGTTGTCCCACACAGACCCACATCCACGCACGCACACGCACATCTGGACCGCTCATTAGCATATCTAGTGGAGAAGCACTAAACAGCCTGGAGCATGACCTTGTCTTGTTAGTGGAAGCCAGAAAAATGACCTACTTGATGCACGTTAATGTGGTTTACACACTTGGGCTAACTATTATAATGACTGCGGCGTCCTACAAAATGTGTGTTTCCTACCCGAGGTCCGTGGAGCCAGGCATTTCAGCCAGAGACCGTCCCCCGTGTCAAGTGAGCGCACGCGGCAGGTGAGTGTGTGCGCGCGCGCGCAAAACAAGCTCGCGCGACAACATATATGCACAAACGTTACCGAGCCAGGAAATGAGAGGGGAAGCAAGGCATTATCCGTACCATCTGTCAAAGCTTGGCGTTTAGTTCAGTCACCCAAAAACAAAACGTGGCTTACCATTTCAAAGCTTTCTCTGTTCTATTATTCCACCTTAACAGCTCGCGCACTGTAACATCTGGTCCGCGGCGTTAAAAGGCGAAAAGGTTCCGCTTGTGCTTATTTGAGAGCGTCAAACTGACAGTGAGACAGTTGGACAGACGCTTGCCTGTGGCTTAGCCTTCCAAAAAAATGACAAAAACTGAACGGTAAAGTACAGACGCGGACGGGGGAAACTTGTCACGTCAAGTGGCTCCACTTCAATAAACTGAGCAGACAAAAGTGGTTTAATAGAGTAGAATAGAGCTTACCGAGCGGTTGTGCCTCTGCTCCGGTGCCTCGTCGGTTTAACGGAGCTGAAATGATCCAACGTGGGAAAGGATGCGAGGTTCATCCGAGCTCAACGTGAGGTCTGTCCACTTAGCCCAGACTCCCTCCCTCTGCCTCTATTTATCCCTCCCTCACTCCCTGCCTCAGCCTCTTCCCTTCTCCCTCTTTGCCTCCTCTCCATTAGTTTTAAGTATTCTCCACAGATGATAGCCACCCATAAAGCACACTATTTTTGAGACCATCGGATTCCACACAGACACTCTAAAACCACAAGAAAATTCTATTATACTATAATTTAGGGCTGTCGAATGAATTGCACTTGAACCAAATCATTTTATAGTATTTTTCAGTATCATTTCCTTGAAGTCATATACTATAGCCCATAATCTGCTACACCCAGTTTGCATAATCAACTTCAATGAAAAGAGCATTTTCCACCCAAGAGCTGGACCACAGAAGTGCTATCCAAGCATGAATTAAAAGATGAAACTTCAGCAGCAGAGCTCTTCCAGTACGGCTAACAGCATGTCAAAAATACATGAATGTAATTACCCTCCTCATTTCCACTGTGATAGCATATTTAATCCAGTAAGTTGATTGTGTTGCAGAGATGCTTTGTTCAGGGACTTAAATGGACATTTTGATTCAGCACGTTCTGTCTCTATAAGTCTCAATGCTAAGATGATTTTTTAATGAAGAACTGCAATTTCTGGCCTTGGAAAAAAATCAATTCAGAATGTATAAATCATTACTTAATTTATAGAGATAAACGTCAAAGACAACCTTAAATCTGTGGATGTTCTAGGAATGTTTGTCAGTATACTTATATACGGACATACAACACACTGAAATTGACCCTCTGCATTTAATCCATCACTAGCTGAACATGCAGAACACATCACACTCTGCAGACAAGGAGCAGTGGGATGCAATGTTGGGTGCCTGGAGAGCAAATGGGGGGTTATGTGCCTTGCTCAAGGGCATATCATCCAACAATTTCTCTGTCTGGGGAATTGATCTGGCAATCCTTCAGTCACAAGCAGCTTCTCCAACCTTCGAAGCCACATCTGCTCCCAATCGTTTTCTGATTGTTTGGACCGGTCTGTTTCCTTGGAAATCAGGATTATAAGAGATTAACATTAATAATATATTTTTTAAAAATATAAATCTAGTCCAGACCTGACATTCTGTTCTCAACAAATTTGTTTTGATTATTTTTAATTTAAAAGGGAGGCTGAATTTGATCATTTTCAGCCCAGCAGCAACATCACGTTTGCACACGAACCTGAATATTTTAAAAGTGATCATTCATCTGCAGAGCGTAGTCTCTCTTCACACTGATGTCTCTTGATCATTCTTGTATTCTGTCTGCCTCTTCTTGCTAAAGAAGAAGAAAGCCTTTAAACAAGTGGTAGTGAGACAAGTCCTCAGTGATATAACTAGAAAGCAAACCTAAAGGTTACTCCTCAAATCACTTGCACCCAGCTGGGCACAGTAGTTTATTAATGCCAAACTTACTGAGCAAGCACAAAACAAAGCCACAGAAACATTTCTCTACAAGTCAGAGTGAGAGCACAGAGGGACACAATTCAGAATGCACTGTCAACCAGTTTTTGGCAAATATCTGGTTAAGAGGGTTGGATGTTTTTTAAAGTTACTTATAACAAATGAAAAAAAACCCCCAAAAAACAGATGTAGCTGTACGGGCTGGGTCTGCGACATTTCACTTCTTGGTCACATCCAGTGGAGATTGCTCTTTTCTCAGTTGGAGCTCGAATGCAAGGGAAACTGCCAAAAGTGAACAAAAAGCTTTGAAGAGAGCAAACAAAGGAAACCCTGCTGTTCACTCAAATCTGGAGTCACTGTTCTTCTAGCAGGCTCCAAACTTTAGAATCATGGTTTTGTCCTTGTTTGCATCCAAATCTGTGTCTTACACTAGTTCAGCACTGCAAATGCTTTAAAATGTGGACCACCAAATTGGTTCCCACTCATTTTTGTTTTTCACTCGCTCAATAATTCTGTCATTAATGAACTTGCAAAGATGAGAATTATGGATGAGGTGGGGGAGAAGGGAGGCCTTCCCCCTTCTGCTCCCACTCTCACAGCTGCAGTCAATCATACCATGAGCACACACTATAGAGAACAGACTCATCTCTGATCTTCCAGGGTAGATATGCTGATCGTCACGCAACCTTGCCTGTAATATATTTTATAGGATGAATTCCTCACAGATATAACCTCTGCACATACGCTCGCACATTAGACATAAATAACTATTCCACATAACATCATGTATTGCACTTTGTAAAACCAACCTCTTCGTATCAGGCTGCAGAAACACTGCTTTTACATTTTGACATGTAGCAAAATGTATTTGCTATAAAACCTTCCTCCCATATGGTGCATTGTGTTACCCTTGAAACCTTAACTGCAATACTAAGACCGTCTTCATTAAAGTTTAAGAGGACAGAGCTTAACTCTGAGAAATGGATCTATACCTCTTGTCGTAATACCACTTGAAGAGTCGTTGGCACTTGAATAATTAGTATTTTTAATTTACTAGCAGACTGCTTAAGCAGAATCAAGAGGCAATCTAGCAAAATTTCATCATTTTATTGAAGTGTCAAAGAAATTTCTGACAGCAGACAAAAAAAATCAGCTTACACTTTTCCATTTATTGCTGCTGCTAAATCTCTTCCCTTATTCACAGAAATACATTATGACCTTTTAGAGAGTAACAGCTTCAGGATTTTTTTCTTTTGGTGTTATTGTTGTTCTTTCTGCTCTTAAGCTCCACCTTTCTCTTTCATGTGAGCCAAACACACAAGAGTAGGTTGTAATTATCTCTAATGCTTGAAATAATTTATAATGTTTTAACATCTAAATCAAAATGCCAGCCAGTGTTGTGCTGTTAGATCGGCACAAACAAAACATCAGCTGTTTATTAGTGGGAATATGGGATGTGCATGCCCAAATCATTTGAGAAATAGCCTGGAGGATGCAACTGCCTGTCCTGTTCATTAATTTAGTATCTGTTGCAAAGATGCCATTACTTCTCCAAAATACTCCCTTATGTTTGGCTGTCTATTCTCATCCCATTTCTATTTGTTTTATTTCTCTGCACAGACAGAGTCAAGTCCTGCTACATCCCTCTTCTCTTTTGTTCGCTTTTCCTTTTCTCTATAATATTCCTCTTTCAAATCCTCTCTGCTTCTGCGAGTCCAGCCTTTAGAGGAAATGTGATAGATGTCTACAAAGTTCCCTGAATACGCATCCCTGTGTGTTGCTCTGTATACAGCCTCTCTGGCTATTGAAATTGCTTCGTCAACTGTCAGTTTCCATTCAACCCCTTGGTCTAAGATTGAGTATGCATAAGGTGATCCTGAGCCCACAGAAAATAACGATCCCTGCAGACGAGTCCCATCGCTGCACACATAGAACAGCCTTGGTCCTGAGAAACTCTGCTTCTTCCTAGTGAGGGACAGCTGTCCATCAGCCTCCAAAGAGGCTCTTTGAGCTTTATCCAAACTGGCATCTAGAGACTTTTCCAGAGATCTCACTTGACTTTTTGTGACTTCTCTGCAGTCCTTGAGATCAAAATCTTGGTCACGGCATTCTTCAACCTCTCCTCCATCCCACCCACATAATGTAGCAGCCACACACAGCTTAGTTCCCTTAAATGGATGAAGCATGTGAGAGAGCAATTTAGCAGCTCCACCTGTGGACAAACGCCTGCCGTGGCGGAGTTGGTATAGCCGTAATTCCCGAGCCAGAATCCGTTTCCAAAGTGCACAGTCTGCTGAAGTCCCAGAGGTTGTACTCACCAAGTGACTGTGTATAGGCAGGATCTTCTGGGCAGCTGGGCATGCCACCAGTCCAGAGCAACTGGAACGAGTGTCTGCTGCAGCCAACACACCACCCTGGAACATGAAAGCCAGAGTGGTGGTGCCATGAGACATTGGAAAAGGCAGAGGCACCGACTGGGAGGAAGCCAGTGGAGGAGCTGTGAGTGAGGAGAGGGACTGAAGGATGGAGTCTGGATGTAAAATGTCTTTGGAGCTCTGGATGGTGCTGACTTGCCCAAATTGTATTGGACTTCCCTCTAGGTACTCTGGAGCTGGTATGTAAAACTTAAACAGACTTGTGCTATTCCTTAACGTTAAACCACTCATGTTCTTAAATCCGATCCTTTTTCCAAATGGAGCTGATTCAGAGGTTGCATCGTCCACAAGGATGTCGTGGTAATTGCATAAGTCCTGTAGAGCCATTAAATATTCTTTTAAATGTCCAGTAAAATTATTTGCATCAATTGGCTGACAGAGGTTTGCCGTCAGTGCAGAGCTGCAGAATAAGTACATTTTTATCTGCAGTCACCCTTTATATGGACAAGAAGACAGCATACCTCGCATTAATCATCTGTAACAAATCATCAGCAACAGTTACCAATACCTCATTCCCTTGACTTTGAAGCATACACAGGCAGTTGCCTATGGGTAATTAATTTTGGCTGCTATATCAGGTTGTTTTTCAGATCAGATTTCTTCAAAGTCTTGTGTGGGCGTAGGCCAAAGAGGACACAGGGTGATGGCAAAGCCTTGGCTCGAGCATATCAAATTATGTTAGACTTCTGAGCTTTGATGCATCACTCCCATGTAAGTTTCCTAATAGAATGAGACATGAAAAGAACCAAAAAGCACTTTTGTTAGCTCTTACACAGCAAAGCAAATTTTGCCAAGCCTTTCAGGTTAGTAGCTCTTTAAAAGCTTTTCCATGCAAATTGCTTAACTTGCAGCACCAGAATATCAGGTAATCCTACATATCACTGGATGTACGCTCACACACCCGACACCTGCTTGGTGTCTCTCAGCAGTATTTCAGACACTTTCATTTCTCGGTGGAATAATAACTAACTCAAGGAATACCAGAATTATCTCATATTTTAATTAAATTAAATCAGAAATAATACAAGTGGTTTTAGGATTAGACTGCAAAATGAACACTAACATGGTCTTTTTTGGATTTGTCTTCACTACTGCAATCATAGTGGTAAGAAACTTATTTTACTATAAGTACATTGGTAACCAAACTAACAGCAACATTTTTGTGGAGCTATTTATAAGGATGCAAATGTTCAGTTGAAAATGCACCCTCTCTCATCATATCCATGTTTACTGATTTCCTGAAAAAAGCTATCTCTTGTAAATACTTTCCTCCTTTCACATTCACTTAATTGTATTTACATATCTTTCATTTTTCCCAGGGACAGTGTGTATTACAAGCCATTTCAACCAACTCATCGCAGAGTGGTGACAGTCTGAATCACAATTTCATTGGGTTTGCCTCAGCCCCTGACAAAGTGTTGGATGGTGCAGTGGTCCGTTTGCGCTACCGGTGCTCCAGGCCATGTCAGCTTGCAGTGGAGGTGGTGGCGTCCACATTAAGGAAGACAGATTTAGTGCTCTTCAGGAGGAAATGGATCAGTAACAGACCTCAAGCAATCAGGATACACCAGGTGCTGCTCAGATTTCCTCCATCCATTTTATATCAGCGTAATTTTTTTAACAGGCGTGTTTTGGAGGCTGAGAATGTGATGCTTCGTGCTTGGCTAGAGCATCTTCATGATGGCTTTGAACACAGCACAAACCCCAGATCTATGATAATCTCCAAAGAGCTACAGACACTACCACTCTCAGAGCGTCCGACTAAACCTCCCACTGAGTGTCCTTCATGGGATGCTCAACTAATTTGGCAGGTTAACAGAAAAAGAGTCTGTCGACATGAATCAGGTCAGATTTTTCATCATATTGTCCTTTTTTTAATATTGTTTCACATCCACTTTTGATAGAAACATGAAAAACATGAAGTTTGACAGTGTGAAGAGGGTGACAAATATAAACACACAATATAATCTTTTGCTTTTCAACTCAAACAAAGACAAAATCGATCTGCTGAAGTTCCCTCTGGCAAGTACTGGTGAGCACTTTGGAGTGGTCCGCAGGTTCCAGCCTTTCATCGACAGAGACCTGGAGCGAGCCCGCCTTCATGCTGTGACACAGCCCAGGTTGGATTTACTCTGTCCACATGAACTTTGTTTTAGCAGGACTCGATTCTTTTTTAGGTTTAAACACTCAGCATGAAAGAATTATCCAGCAGATCACCAAATGTTGTTAACAAACCGATAAGAACTGTAGAAAAAGAAAGTGTTCACTATAATAGAATGACAGGAAACCACATATTACATACAGTAGATTTTAAATAGCCAGGGAAAACACACTAACTACAGTATGATACAGTATGTTGGTAAAATGGTGGTTATTCTGTAATTTTGTAAAATATCATAATGTCTGTGTAACTAAAAAAGAAAACACATCCCTAAAAGTAAAAAATATTTAAAAAAAAACTTTATAGGTTTTATTAAATAAATTGTGCCTTCAGGTTCATAGAATTTGACAGTAAGTACTAAGTAAAATGTAAGTAACACTAAGTAAAATCAGATGATACTTTGGGTTATGACAAATATACCATTGTAGTTGTAATCATATATTAAATAATTAATCTATGAACCAGAATTGTTCTCTTCTACAGCTGATTTAGACAACATGTTAAGATGACATCTTGAGTAAAAAAAATTGCATTATTAAGCATTTGTTCTAAAACTAATGCTGGAGAAACATCTAATGTCGCATGTTGAAGTCAGCATAGCAGGTTAATGCCATGTAACATCCCATCACACAAGGAGAAGAGAGTTCTGATTGGACCTCTTTCCAAACTGTCCCTCCCTAACATTTAATCTCACTTTTATTCACAGATGTCAGTATATTTACAAATGTGTTGTTGTCTATTTTTCATCTGTGGAGAAAAAAGTCTTTGAGATAAACTATGATGAAATATTTAGTCACTTTGTCAGTGAAATGAACACAGACAAAGACACAGACTGAAACCCCCATGTCTACGTATGTCATCATTCCTATAAGCAATGATTCTAGTGAGACGTGTTCTCAGGGGAATTGAGTGCCAGCGTGTTTTAATGAAAATATTTTATTGTATAATCTTTGCTATATTGTCCCAATACCTCTACGTAACTAATACCAGACTTGTCTTATGCTTTGTGTTCGAGGGGGGATTGCCTTGATATCAGCAGATTGATGGGCTACAGCTCAGTGACTGTTTCCTTTTCAGTGCTGGCATCTGTTAGAACACACTCCACTTTTAGTTTTACTTCACTGTCATTATAAATGACTTTACAGGCTTCATGAAGCCTCTTCAGCAGAGCATAAAGCTTTTTATTTACGGTCAGTGAAAGACAGCGAGGTCAGTCATTTTTAGCAGATAGCACAGCATTTTAAATTCCACCTCATGCTTCAGCGGCCAAAGAAATGATTTGTCAAATCATGTTTCATTGCTTGCTTTTCAGAGTCACCTTTTCTGTGTGGATCTACCTAGTGAAATGGTGTCACAAAAAGCTCTGTGGGATCATCCATCATGTTGATAGGAAAAATGCATATGGCTCCATTTTGATGCAGCTCTCAGACACAGGTGGGCAGCTTGTGGATACATCTGATATCAGCAGGCTTATGAATACTTTTACATTTTTATTTAGTCCGTCAATTTGTTGATTGCGTTTTAATTTTAATGCATAGATAGCTTTAGTTTGAGGAACTGACTAGTGTTTAAAATCTATTTACTGTAGTTGTGGTGTTATTTTTCATTTTTCAGATGTTGTGAGTAAAGCTTTGATTGACAGAAGCTGAAAAATAAGATGACAAAGTGCGTGACAGGTCTCATATTGTGCAAAGCCATTTTATTGTTGTGCGCCATGAACCATTAAATTTGGATTTTTTTTTTTAACCTCTCGTTCTATTTAATTTTCATTTGCATTGTATTGTTTATTTTGCTTATAGATTTACTTTATTGTTTGTGTTATGGAAACTGTTAACAAGACAAGGTTTTCTGTGCTAGTTTTGGTGTTAGCTGTAGTTAACTTTTAACAACCCTGGGTACCAGTTTAGGAGATGAGATGGAGGTATCATGAGACGTTTGTGAGTGATGATGTGTGTTTTGTGAGGCTGCAGAACAGACTGGGTTATGTATTAATAAAGAGCTTTGGATCTCCTGTGGTGTTATATATGACTGTCATATCTCTTGTGTAGGGAACGTCATCATTCAAACACGTGTGACAACTGGAGAAGATGAAGCTTTCAGCACCAGTTTAGTGTTGCCCCTGTGGAAATGGATTAGATTGGACTGTTACATACAGGACTCAAAGGTATGGAAGTGCACTTAAAGCCGCTGGGAGGGGGGATAAGGAATAAAAATTAAAATACAGCTCATGGCGCTTCATCTGAGTTTCATTTGGTGTCCTGGTTTTTCAGAGTCTGGTTTTCTTTTTAGAACAGCTGTAAGATCCTGAACAATGCTTCCTTTCCAGCTGGAAAACTCCGGGCAATTGCAGTGTGTTCTGCAATTTAGAGTCTTTCACAGCTCAGTAGGTTTTTTTTCTCCATGTTGTGAGTGCATTGATTATTATGTCTGACTTTCAGGTGCTGCTGGATATATCGTGGATCGGTCAAACCCACAGATCTATATATGAGTAAGACATATTCTGTTTTATTTTTAGTTTATGGATGTGGTAAGTTAT
The DNA here is from genome assembly GCF_902148855.1 of Sphaeramia orbicularis. Classification (NCBI taxonomy): domain Eukaryota; kingdom Metazoa; phylum Chordata; class Actinopteri; order Kurtiformes; family Apogonidae; genus Sphaeramia; species Sphaeramia orbicularis. The sequence continues at coordinate 35,224,008 of NC_043960.1, forward strand.
GCAAAACACACTTGTACCTTTTAGTCTGTATGAAACAAAAGATTTCCCTTTCTGTATGCACTGATCATGATGATACTTAAATATGTTGCAGATTTCAGCACAATATCCACTATGATGACAGTGATGGATATTTTGTGATTGGAGGAGGCAAGTACCTGCCGGGCATTCATGGGTATTTTGGACCTGTCAAATACTATCGTTTTGGAACTGAAGAGGTAATAAATAGCTCAGTTGATAATGAATATGACTGTGTTGTTGTATCCATCTGTAAAATTATTAATCTGAGAGTGTTAAATAGGATGTTGTTCATGTCTCAGGTTGACAATGAACTTTATCCCAGGGCGATGTTACAAGATCTGGATGATACTCATTGTGAGTGTCAGAAAATAAAAGAATTTACCACAGCTTTTCTGCAGGAAGTAACTGAGAGCGACCTCCTATCACCAATCAACAAAGGTGAAATATCATTTTGACAAGTCCTGCAGCCATTCCACAGGGTCTGACTGTTTATAGGTTTTATTGAAAGGGTGTCAATTAGTAAACTGCTCACCTATGGAGGGTGTGGAAACTAAATCTGACAGTTTCCTTCGTGTGTTTTATTTCAGGTTTTTGTACCCCTCACTTCATAAGACTGCAGAGACAGTTTGATAAGAAAATCTGCAGACAGATGTGGCCCGGGGAGACACAGCTGAAGTACAAAACTCTTTTCAATTTGTTGCAAACAAAAGACGAGGAGCTAAGAACAGGTGTTGGTTTTGTCTGTTGTTTGCGCTGTTAATAACTCTAATTAGGTGCTGTGCTATACGTGATGTAGCACATAATTATTAACTGTTTCTGACTACTTTAATTTTCTCTAGGATCTTTGAGCGTGAAAAACCTCAGAAGGACTTTGTTCGAGGAGGCAGTTGGCGCAATGTTCACAGAGTATCAGGTGAAAATTAAAATCACATCCAAATCAGCATCTTTGCTACGAGTATCCTCCTGCTTTGGAAATCACAAAGCATCTCTGCTTTTGGCCACTATCCATCTTTCTGGCCTTGGACACTCAGTCGATCAACAACAGGTACAGTCAATGCCTTCCTTGTTGCTTAATTGCTACTTTATCATCATAGTCGGTTCTGTAACGATGACTGATAATATTGACCTGTGTGTGTTTCAGGGACATATCTATAGTTTGATTGGAGCTTTGGGGATAACCGCTTTTCCCTAATGCATGCAGCCTACAAGCACACGCAAGGAATTGACGGGTTTCCAAAAGACTTTGACATGGCCTATTGCTACTACTCCAACGCAGGTGCACAAAGCAATATTGACAGCTCCAGGATGCATGAAAGTAAGGTACTGTATGTTTACCCAACTACAGAGGTGTCAGTACACACATTCTGTCCTCAAGGAGAAGTACAGATACTGGTTTAAGTAGTAGCAGGTAAAAGTTGTAGATGCTGACTCAACATCTTCATTCAAGTGAAAGTTAAAAGTACATGCTCTGAAATGCACGAGTGCAGTTTTTCCTCTTTTTTTTTTTTTAACATTGTGGGATTTATTCAGGGAACTCATCATTCCTTGCATTTGGGTGATTTTTTAAAGTAATTTATGCCACCCTTTTATGGTGAAGATGTCTTTATTTATGAAAAGGAGACATAATTTCAGGCGCCAAGTACTGGAATATACGGTGCTTTCGGATATTCTAATGTGTTCAAATATTTATTTTCCTGTAACCTAACAGCCCTAAAAATGCTAATCCAAATCACAGCCACAAAATGTGTCTACACAGGTCATTCTTTTTAATTTAGTACTAATTAGCAGCTTGTTGAAAGAGCTCTAACCTCAGCCCCTTACATAATGGAAAGTGACTTAAAAAAATGCCACCTTTGTAGCTCTAACTCACTAATTTCTCTTAACAACCTAAAAGCATGTTTAAGTTTCGATGTGAAAGCCTTACATTAATTTAATCTATATACTAGTCTAAATAAGTTAAAAGTGATGAAATACAATCTGCAATGTATCACACTCTCAATACATCACAGATGCTGCAGCTCATATTAGAAATTTTTAGGTCATTTTTAACCAGTTAAGGTTTTATAGGCTGGTAGCCACATGAGGTTAGTTAGCAAACAACACTTCTAACAGTGAAGTAGAAAAACATTTATGCTAGTGACTTACAGCTTACTCGGTATTGACAGTTTTGATGCAAAAAGTCCTATATCATACTATTCTTTTTCCCTCATGACTCCTCAAATACAGAACAAACTGAGTAAAAAAATAGCATGGACAAACCTTTAGGCATCTTTCATATAAGGGGCTGCCAGTTAAACACACTGCACACTTCTACATGCTTGATTATTATAATACAGCTGTTTTCAACACTTTGCTGTTCTACATCACTCACCCCAAGTGTTATTGTCTGATTCCAGTCACTGCAGATGTGTCAGTCTCATGTTTTCAGCAGTACTTTTATTTTTAGTTCTACAAAATTACACAATTAAAGCTCTGTTAAGTAATGATTGGTTTCTATCCACTACAATACTACAGGGCTTTTATTTTGAAATGAAAAAGGAAGTGCATTGCAGTTCTTTTAACTTTGTAAATGGGAGCCAATCAAAACCAGGTTTAATACTAAATATAACAATTTTTACTTATTAAACAGAAGAACTTGGAAACAAATGCCTGACTTTAATACAACCCTCCTTCAGACAAAGGCCTGGTACCTCCTCCAACTGTGCCAATTAACATGAAAACAATTATTATGAACAGTAACTTCACTACAATGTCACACATTTTCATTTTCCAGTGTGAGCAACAGAACTTATAACATGTCGATGCCTCTTCTCTGTGGCCTGGTTACACTTTAACATTTGTTTTGTCATGTTTCATCTTTTACATTAGAATGTTTTGCAGTATTATTGTACCCTCCTGATGGATGAAATCAACCTTGATGTTAGGAAGATGTGCAATTATACAGAATAAAAATAATAACTGCATGAAACTGAAATAATAATCCTGCTTCAAACACAAAAGGAATAGAAAGATAAAGTAATATATGTTCAAGTAAAAGTAAAAAGTTGTTAGAAATGTTAAAACTTGACAAAAGTAAGGCAGTCAAGTATTAGTAGTATAGTTACTTCCAATCACTGGTGAACTTTAGATTTAAAGTAGTATTAGCAGTTTTGAGATGGACAAGATAAATACTGCATACAGTTAAAGAATATGTATAAACATCACACACAGACATATTTGTACAAATGCATCAATACAGAAGCCCTAAAATATTTCCCAATGAAGCATTACTAATATGTCTGTTAGTTAACTTTGTATCAGAGAAGTTTGAGTACAGAGGACAGCAGGGTCTAAAATTTTAATTTAGAAATCAAAATGAGTTAGAGCTGCTGATGGATAGATGAGAACACTTAGAAGATAAGCTGTGTGAAAATGCTGCTTCCAAATTATTTCTTGTTTATTCTTTGAATATTAAAATAAGCTGCACCACATGAGGTTGCAAACAGCCTGATAAGCTCAGGTAAGTAAGAAAATGCCAATTCATCCAAAGCTTTACTGTCAGCTGTACTTTGAATAAGGAAGTGGGACCCCTATCATGGGCAAGGACAAGGATTTTTCTGCAGTATTGTGATCTGTGTAGAAACCCTCAGTAGGGAGAGGATCAATGTTGATAACAGTTATGGATTTTCAAAAGATCCAAATATCCTTGTAAAAGTTTTATAGTAATACTATATATTACATCGATATTTATACTCCTCCTACTATTGAACTGATGCTGTTGTACTTACTTTTTTTAAGCTCATGAAATATATTGATGCGGAGACCTCATTTGCAATATAACTGAATAAAAACAATAAAATAGACAATAAAAATAATAAAATGCAAATCATTGAAATAACAAAATGATTAAGCAACCAGTAAAATGCAAAACAAATGAATGAGCTAAAACAAGAAATACTACAAATGAAATGTGATAAAATTAAATATTTAAAATGCACAGAGTTATGTAAGTATAACAGTAAAAGGAATATTCATAGTGCTAATAACATTTTTAGAGGAGATGTAAAAAAGTAGGGAATATTATTAGTACTAGCAGGAGGAGAAAAAGTTCCAGTTTCTTTTGTTTTCCCTACAGCAATACACACCTGAACACATCTACCTAAGCAACAAAGAGGATCTCAAAAGTGTGACGTATGACAGCAGTGACTTTGTTGAATATCTGAAGTTTGAAGCTGAGAGGGGAGACATAGAATCTCAGGTGGGTGTCATTTACCAAACAGCTGACTTTATGCAGAGCTGTTCAGTATGACTCAGTGAGTGAAATTAAGTACTTTAATTACTTCTGCATGAGGCATTGTTAAGAACTACCCAATAAAAACTCTATTATCTTTAGAAACACTTGGGAACAATGCTGTACTGGGGACAAAATGGAGTCTCAAAAGACATAGTGAACGCAGTCAAGTGGTTTGAGAGAAGTGCTATGCAGATGAGGGATCCATCGGCGATGTACGACTACTCTATTCTACTGATGAAGGTTCTGTAATAACATAAAGGCAACCTATTTTCTGATTGAACTGAACACTGGATGTTTTGTGTTTGTCTGTGTTTTGACATTTATTGATTTGCTGATTGATGTTGATTCCTTCAGGGCCAGGGAGTAAAAAGAAACTACACCCGAGGTTTTCAGCTGCTGGAGAAAGCTGCAGCAATGGTACTTGTGTGTGTGTGTGTGTGTGTGTGTGTGTGTGTGTGTGTGTGCCCTGTAGAAATCAGTCAGAGTGTTTACAGAATGCGCCTTCACTACAAATAGCAGCTTCTGTTTCCCTGCTTTAGGGCTCAATTAATGCCTTGAATGGCTTAGGCTGGTACCATGGGATTATACTGAACGACCACAAAACTGCACTGAAATACTTTGAACAAGCAGCGCTAAATGGAAGTGACGATGCCTTGTTTAACCTGGGAATTTATCATCTCAGTGGGAAAAACCCAAAAAGTCCACAGAAGAATGAGGTTTGACTCCCACAGTATGCTTTCTAAATGTTTTTTTTTTTTTTTTTTCACTGTTTACACAAAGACAACCTTTATAATTGGCTTATAATTGGGTTTATAATAAGGTTAGTAATTAAGTTGTAAATACTTTATAAAGCATCAGTCAGCTGTTACATCAACACATAATTTCTACTAATAGTTACCAGCAATTAACTGCCATTGACATATCTTAATGCTCAAAATGTTTCAACAGATTCACACACTGTAGTATTGTGGTTTTACATTTGATACCCTTGGATGGTAGAAATTCACTAAAGGTCAAGTGTGTCAAATTTAGGGAAATTTAGGAGGATCTCATTGCAGAAATTAAGTTATAACCGGACATGTGAAAATAAGAATGAGTTGTTGTTGTAGTTTATTTCTGTTTTCACAGTAGCTTAGAGCTCCCTCTTTTAATCTTCTAAGTATATATTTGGGGAGATGTGGAGAGCCAGAGTTCTGCCCCATCTAGTTGTGCCCCATGGGAACCTTTTGCAGAAAAAATTGTATTAAGGTCAATGATGAGAGACATTTTTTGATCCCTTTGAATTATATCATTTACACATATATTTGTCGATTTAAATGATAATTTGACATGTCATGGAAGTCTGAGACTGTCATAAAACAGTTGAACTATCAGATTGTAAAAAAAATATGTGAATAAATACACTATAAACCTGAAAGTCACAGAGGTAATATCGTTGTAACTGTCTATCTCCACAGTCTGATCAGAGTCTGAAGATGTCTCTGCAGCTTCAACATGACTAGACTGTAGTGATTTTCTCCTCCTTTAATACTTTCTCACATCACTCCTTGAGGTTTGCAGTGAAATGTACCATGGTTGCGGCCTCTTTGTTGTTGCCGATGTGTCCCACGTGTGATGGGAAACGCAGTCTATTGAACTGTTTAACACAAAATTAGATGTTTCTTTACTATCTTTTCCTCAAACTATGAATTTTGTAGCTTGTGAAATTGTCTTTTTAAATTGATAAACTCCACATGTGTAAATGGTGGCATTTATTTGTCTCTTTCCATTGACCACAAATTTAATAGTTTATTGTTATGTGTTGAAAGGGGTCATGTGTCAGCGTTATCCATCGTGTCATTTGTCATCATTAGTTTAGAAGTTTATGTTTCCAATAAACTACTCACAAAACAACTTGACTCTTCAATCAATCAATCAAGCAATCAATCAAATTTTATTTATATAGCACCAAATCATAACAAATGTTATCTCATGACACTTTAAATTTATATCGAAACCAGACTCTCAAGGCAATTTACAGAAACCCAACAGAATCCTCCAGGAGCAAACACTTGTGACTGGTGACTGTGGTAAGGAAAAACTTCCTTTTAACAGCAGAAACCTGGGGCAGACCCAGACTCCAGGAGGATGGACATTTGCTTTGACTAGTTGGGGTTAAAGAGAGAGGGTAAAGGAAGAGAAAAAGAGAGATTGAGAGAGAGACTGAGGGAGAAGGGGGGACATATGGATGTAACTGATGCACAGATAACTGAACTTGAACTGTCAAAAAGTAGATCAACTGGTGTTCCTATAATTACCAATAACCAGAACAAATGTCCATAACTGTTAATACTACTACAAGTACAAGTATTAACAGTGGATATACTACTACTACAACAGCTAGTACAAATAATAGAAACCTCTACCATCTATGGAACTATGTAATAAACGCTATCACAACTATATGGATAAGTGAATGGTGACGATGAAGGCAGAAGAGGGGCAGGACCACAGCACTAGGTCCAGAGTTGATCCATGGAAAACCTGTGAGGCGATAAATTCTTTAATAATTTACAACAGATAATTTCTGCTGTAAATGGGCAAATACAGATTAGATAAGATAACATCATAAACAAACACCATTTTCTGATTTTGTTGGGCGGAGGGGTACCCCATCCTCCAATGTTTTACAGCAGATGACTTCCAGATTTATATTCCATTACCATCACCTGCCATGTACGAATGAGGACCGGAGCTACTACCTCTTTAAATAAAAAGCCTAAAACAGATAAAACATTGACTCTAATGAGGATGTTTTGCATTTTGCAGATCAGAGGGATATTCAATTGGCTGTTATCTGCAGTTTCACCATTAAATCCCACTAATTTTACACACTGAACCTTTTGATAATTTTTTTGATAATGTTGTATTTATTATGAGAGCTTGTGCTTTTAAATGGTTGTTACTTTAAATTCTTTGAAGGCACTTGAAAGCAAGAATAATAACATTTGCCAGATATAAGCCTGAAATCATATAATAAAACTTTGTCATGACTACAGTTGGGATTTATAAAGTGTTTACAGCCTAATTAATGACCCCATAAACATTTCTAAGACGTTTATAAGGGTATTCTCATTATAAAGTGGTACAGTTTGAGCAAGTGGCTGATTTTGTTGTTTGATCCACAGATCGCTGCATTCCAGCACTTTCTCAATGCATCTATGTTGGGTCATGTGGCTGCGTCTGTGGAGGCAGCGTGGTACCTTTCGACAGGAAGCCTGGAAGGGGTGTCTCAGGATGTGGAGAGGGCTGTGATGTAAGAGGCTTTCATTAGCTTGGTGAAGAAAGCTTTGTTATGGGCTGTTGCACTGTAGCCTGCAAGCTCAGTGGCATTAATTTCAATGACAGTGGCTAATTCAAGGTCAGAACCTAGTATTTGCATATCTAAAAATAAGAGCCACTGTCACTGCATTATTGTCTGGCACAGAGAGATTCTGCTTACCAATGTTCCTCTGGTATCTTATGAATTTAAAGAAGCTCCTGCTGCTGTAGCTGCTTATTTTAGAATGACCTCAACAAATCACAAAGTATTTTTAGATTATGTTAAAATATTTTCAGTTTAAGTGGAGTAAATGATATTCCATAATTCATTACCCATCTTTTACCCTCCGTGCAGAATGCTAAAAAAAGTCTGTGAACAGAATGGACACCTTGGATTTATGATCAGAGAGGCTCTCCAAGCCTACCTTCAGGGCTCCTGGTAGGGATATTAATATCAATTACTTTTCAGTTGTCCCCAGTTAATCACATTCTCTGGTCTTTTCTCGTCGTCCTCAGCTTTTTCACATTTGTGTTATTGTGTTGTGAACATCACAGGCAAGAAGCATTTGTCAAGTATGTTTTGGCAGCTGAAACTGGTTTGGGTTTGGCCCAAAACAACATAGCTTTCCTTTGTGAGGTAAATGAGTTCTCCTATTAACTCTTTGCGCTTGTCCTTACTTGAAATGACTATTCTCTGATTCCGCTTTTGAGCACTACCTAAGGAGGTAGCTCATGAACACAACTGCATTCCAGTCACATACTGAAGAAGGCAAACCAAGCAGAGGGAAATTATTAGCAGCTAATGAAATAACTTTCATCATTGCTCTGCTCCTTCTCACTCTGCACTCATTCTCCCCAATGCAGGAACTGAATCTCAGTTATGATTGTCAGTGGAGATATCATAACTACTCTATATTAAACTATGATCCCCATCCTTCCGGTGAGTTCCTCTCATTTCATTTTGCCTTAACCTCTCACTCCCTGCCAATCTGGTCGATAAACAGCAAGTATTTATCTTCTTTTATAGCGCTGTTGAAAATGGGAGACTACTACTACTATTCCTCTAGCACCCAAGAAGACTCATTATCCTTGGTTGGTCAGGCCATATCGATGTATAGCAGAGCAGCTCTAGCAGGCAGCCCTCAGGTGACAGATTTACTCGGGCTGTAATCTCATCACCCTATGATAAACTTAATTAAACTTTCACGGGCTCGGGCCCACTGCAATAAAAACAACAAACAGAATTATACAATGTTATTATTTGGAGACTTTCTCTGTGAATAACCCATCAGCTCTGTTATGATTTTATTCTCTCACGTACCCACAGGGAATGTTCAACTTGGTCGTGTTGGCACAACAAGGGCACAGACTTCCTCTGAGGATGCAAAGCTTCTTTAATGTGTCACATCGTGATGAGATGGACGCTGTGGTGGAGACGATCTTAAAAAGGTGCTTTATTTTAATGCAGCCCCACACAACAGTGAACAATGAAAATGAATATTTTAAGTGAGGCTGGAGCATTTGCAGCATCCAAGGCACTTTAAAAATAGAAGTAGTGCTAATGACACTTGCAATCTAATGTCTTCTACTCAATATTTTCGCCAATATTTCAGGGCTTGATAATCCTGTAATAATGCCTTATGTTGTTTCCATTGTTTTGTGCATGTGAAGATGTGTAGAAATGAGGATGAAGAGGCCGTAACGCCCTGTGCTTTAGCTCTGCTTGGAGTCCAGATGGGGAAAGCCTTAAGGAAATGACTCAGAATGGTGCACAGCTCCTCTTGGTAAGCATAAGGCAGCCAAATCATATGTGGTAAAAGAAACCCAACATGCTGCGAGCTGGACTCCCATATTATTTTCCTTTGATATTTTGATCTACCTTTAATTATTGAAATCTGTGAAAATGCAAAATGGAACCTCATCATGAATAAAAATTGAAGTTACTATAGATTGCTATTTTAAGAGTGAAAATGTGATAATTATTTAAATCTTTCTCTGTGTTTTCTCCATAGGCATATGCATCACTTCTCTCTGTGTGTGTCATTATTGCCTATGTGCCCTTGAAGATGGTTTCGGTAAGTAAATGTTTTCTCCTTTGCTGCACAAATTTGCCACAAGAGGGTACAATTTCCTCATGTAATGTTTACTATAGCTGAGTTTGATGCTACTTTAAAATGTGGGTAATTATGTTTGCTACAATGAAAGTATTAATGCTGATTAACACACTGTAAACTGTTTGGTCATATAATTACCTATTTATTATTATCTGCAAATGAATACAGAACAAAGGGCTTCTCATGGCCGTGCGGTTACACTGAGGACAAGGACATCATCTGTCAGCCAAGACGGTATCAACATGAACAGAGCGCAGAATGGCATTATGGGTGGAACCTACAGAGCAGCAGGGAATCTATGGATTACCATACAGAATGGCAACCATTGGCACAGGCAGACCTGCGATTTGGCCCTGACTCTTTCAGGCATGTGCGTGTGTGCTTTCTGGACCACACTACTCTATCATCTCATATGACATACAATGACCAGGACAGTGATTCAATAGCCACAGCAAAACCTCAGACACTACATATTGTAAGAGCGTACATTTAGAGGATGAGCTATGACACATTAGCGTTTCAGACTCACTGTGACTCATTTTGAGTTATGAGACAGGAAGGAAGGAAGGAAGGAGTGAAGTGCTGATCTGAATGTGAGTGTGCTTCTTTATCAGAGTGTAGATAATGTGTCCTCGGTAACCATTTTTTCCATTGTTTTGTTAGTGGAAATAAAATACTTATCATGGATCATTTAATTAATGCTGAGTCTGACCTGCAGTTTATATAATCTTTGAGTAGTACTGCCAAAGAAAGTGAAGCTTCAGTTATGTAACGTCCAGTAAGTGAATTAGCTTAAAAATGTCTTGAATCACATAGTAACTTTTTTACTCTGTAATACCAGTGGCCCATACCTCTGTGCTTAAGTGTTTAGCCTCAGCGATGGAAAAATTGTAAGATGTTGCACCAGATGCTATGTTGTAATAGATCAACTATTAAATATTATTGGTAATAGAACAACTATAATTATTCCTGTGTTATCAGTGACATGTTTATGATAAAATGTCTCAAGGGAGACTGGACATGCAACGACAGCACTCCAGGCACTTAACATTTTGTCCAAGGCCAGAGCTGTGGAATTTCAGAAGTTATTGATTTAGTCTGTGACTGGGCATGTGCGGCTGGTCAATACTCAAGATAAGGAACTATCAGTTTTACCCATCGCCATGGGAGATAACAACAAAAACTTTGGTGTGGAAGGATTAAAGTAAAGGAAGACACCTTTAGAGGGGTTTAAGTCCAAAACTAATGCGCCTCTGTGGTGCTGTTGTAATGGTTTCCATAAAGATAACATAATGGCCAATATCCTTTGAGGGATTTTGTTTCCATGGGCGCCAACAAATATGAAGACTAGGCAGCGTTACTCAGTTCTTAACTGTTATTTACAGACTGAATGAGTGTTGTGATGATGTGCAGTTTGGAGCAGTGAGTGTTGTTGCCTGGTATTCATAGAGCTGTCATTAGTTAAATAAGGAGTTTTACAGTGTAAACAGCAACATGTGGAGCTCCTTCAGTTTGAACTGATGTCTGTATGTAATTTGGGAATACAATAATGACCTCCCTCTTCCTTCTTCTATCTCTGTCCCTTACAGTATCTCGTCTGTGTCTGCTTCTTTCTTAAAAAACAATCACCCAAACAAAAACACTTGATGTGCGCTGTAGTAATCTTTAGTAGACTAAGTGTTTTCTGCATTCAGTCTACACTGTTATGGATGATGGCGCTTAGACCCAAGTATCTTCTCCAACATTTCACAACTTTTCTTAAAAGTCATTCTTATCATTTCACAGATGTTCTTGCAAACAGTTCCTTGAGGTTTTCATTCATACTAAAATATTACAGCTGGCATTATAGATCCAGGTCTTATATGTGAAAGTCATCAAATATTTGTATTATGCGTTGATGAGGTTCATGGATAAGTCCCGTCAGTCAAAGTTGTCAAAATGATACTATTTTAATAAGGTGAATAGGTATTATACCATTATAATAAATGGGTTTCAAAGATACAATCTTAATGTCCATGTGATTGTTTAATCATTTGATAACGCTGATTAGTGTGACCTTGAATGTAGAGTACAACACACACTTTGACTGTCATTACACAGTGATAGCCTCTCATTTGATTGACAGCAGTCACACTGTCCATTCTTTTCCAGTTGAATTAAACTCTCACTGAACTTTCTGCAATATTTATTTAACTAGGAGGGAGAGAAAAATCTTAACCAGTAGGCATTCTGGTGAAGGAAAAAAAATTCTCTTTTATTATTTGATTCGTACTGTAAATTTTTCAAAATCCTGAGGTTTTATTCTGAATACGGTTGCATCAATGTTCCTTCAGTGCACATACACATCTGAATCATGTATTTTCATTACTAATTTTGTCTTAAAGTAGCGTGCAATTGTAATTAATGAAATGCTTTGATCTTATTGTTTAATATTTTGTAATGGTTGCACCAAAGCGCTGAATATTTCATGTGATTTAGCAAGAAAGGGTTGAGTCTACAGACACACATAGCGCACAGTTGAAATATCCTGGCAGCTGGACTTGAAGCGGTGGTTGTTAGCTGCCTATGGACACATATACTGAATGTACTGGCCCACAGGGCTTTTGTGAACAGCGTCTCACAATGCTGACATACAGAATCCTGAAAATATAACATTGTACATATGACATAATGTTAATTATGACTTTCCATTATATGTTCAGATTAAAAAATGGTGAAAATCCTGATGTTGATGTGATCTTACATTTTGATAATGTTCAATAAACTGAAATATTCACATAATATACAAACCCGGTCCAAATTCTGAAAGAAGGGATTAATCTTTTAACATATTTAAAAAATACATTAAACCCTCTGCACAGTCTTTCTTCATTCCATTATGTGGTTTTCTCATGCAGTGGAATTAACCTTGGCATTCTCCCCATAGAGACCAACAACATGTTTCTACCAAACTACGCAACAAATACTGACCAGTATCGGCTCTGGGCAGTGTTCTTGTCCTTGACTGACCAGGGGACGAGGGCCATGTCTGCAGGAAGCTGCTGGGCACTGGAATGAATTTCATGAATTTAAAACAGGCATGTAAATGTATTTTAACATAACTAAATGAATGATAGCAGAATGTGTGAGGGTTTCTGGTGGCCTGTGTGGAACCAGCTCATTTTACACTTTAACAGTTTAAAGCGATACAGGCCCAAAGCCCTGACGGACTCAAGGTCATATTACCACTTAGCCTACAAGTGTCATCAGCTAATAAGAAGAACTGGACGTTCCCAACACGCAACAGTCAGACTGGGTTTGTCTGAGCATCTTTACATGAGAAACCTCCAGGGAAAAACATGTGTTCCCACCCACGCTGTGGAAAGTAAGCCATGCTTTGTCACAGTAACTCATCTACTGTTGAATAAGTTTGTTCACACTGAACAGGACTTGTACTGTTGCAATTACTGTCATGTCGCAGAGTTATTTTACTAGAATTACAACATGCACAGAGTTTTTACTTGAAGGCAAGGAGCCAGGAGGCCTGATTCACGGATTCAGTGGGTGGCAGTTTACCAGAACCACCGTGTACCAGACTTGTAGAACAGTACGCAGGCACTGATCCTCCAAGACAATCCAGGTTTATTTCACATCAGCCTTACATGCAGAGACTTTATTTGAGTAAGACAGAAATTACATAACTTGTTTTGACATATTTATGCCATTCCCACTTTCTCATTTCCCATCTCTGCTTCTGTCAAGGTTTTAGTGGAATGTCATTCAGTGTCTGAGAAATAAAATAACACTTTAATAATAATTCAAACAAAGACAAAAAATACTGTTAAGTCACAAAAATATCCAATGAATGTAACTGCCTAATATTTCTCTAATATAACTGAAAACTTGTTATATATAACTTGTTTATACACACACCACACACACACACCACACACACACACACACACACACACACATTTCTAAATAATGCAATACACTCTAAGGCTATAAATATTTTTTTCTGTCATTGGACCTTTTTGTAATAACTGCATTTTTCAACTTGCATCTTTTCATTTAAGTTGGATCAATAAAGACAAATGAGACAAACAGATATTTTGTCAATTAGGCTCCATCACAGTGAAGCAGCTTTATTAATCCACATTACCCAGTGGAGACACATGACAACACTGGCAGACAAAAGATGTCTATATAAGTCATATTTCATAAGTAGTATAAGCATCTGGAACATATTGAGCATATACTCATTATAATTTATTGATTGGAGAGATGTGATGGTTTACCGACATCCTGATTCTTTTTCATAATAAAACAAATCAGAGCTAATGTAATCAACATGCAATCAAACTGCCCACAGTAATCGACATTAAAGACTAAAACCATGAATTAATTAGTCTATTCTATAAAAATACACTCTGTGTGGAGATTATTTCTCTCTTTTTTTGTCAGTGCCATCATATTTCTTCAGTGAGCCTTTTTCTTTATTGGCTACAGGTACAATTAACAGCAGTAAAGTCATGATGGTGACACGAGCAGACTTTAACTCTTAAAGACTCAAAAGCATCTACTGATTTAAAGTGTTTAAGAACATTTGTGTCAAACTCAGTGAAATATTCATTCATTCATTCATTCATTCATTATCTGAACCTGCTTTATCCTCACTAGGGTCATGGGGGTCACTTGGAGCCTATCCCAGCTACTTACGGGCGAAGGCGGGGTACACCCTGGACAAGTCACCAGTTCATCACAGGGCTGACATACAGAGACAAAACATCACTCTCACATTCTCTCTCACAATAATAATAATAAATAGTGACAAATCACTTGATAATGGTTAAATGTAGAAATGAATTCATTTGGAAGTCACCACAAAAATAGTCATGGGTCTTTATGGGTTTATCAAATGCAGTCATTGCTGAGTTACTTGATTACATGCAGATCTGTGCTTTTACGCTCTAACTTGTGAAAATGTCCTGCTTCAGACAAGAGTCAAACCCACCACACATAGTCTTTGGTAAAGTTGCAGTAAGAACTCCCAGTGCTCAACCACAGTGGTTCTTGTCTTTACTTTACAGTTGGCTCCTGTGGACCTTCACCCGCAGAAGCCAGTAATTACCCACTACCCTGCCTGCTGCTGTAAAACCATCGGTATTACCATTAATAATCACATTAAGTGGGCTGTTCAACAGACTGTAGTTGAGTAAAGGGTTGCACCGTGTCACCACTACTGTGTTCCAGCTTGTACTCGTGTGATCTGGATGCAGCTGCTGATTTTGTTCAAGACTAACCCGACTTGATAATAGCGCTAAAATTGGGACTGAATAAAATAACGACAAGCAAGAAAAGAGAAAACAGAATAATGAGATTGAAAGAGAGCTGTGTGCCAGGGAGCCACTTTTGTCTTGTTTATGCAGATGTTCTTGTGGGGACCTTCCACTCTCACACCTGTAGTCCACCTACCTGCACAGGTGCTTCCACACACACTGTGTCAGTTTTTACCTGGCTTATGTGGGCTTGTAAAATCTGTTCCTGACTGACTTGACTTTGACCCTATGAATACTTCTGGTAGGTTTGTGTTGTGTGCAAAGTTTTGTTTTAAAGTTTTTAATCTTTTTACAACCTTATTTGGTTTGTTTTTATGGGTCCTTGTATCTCATAGTTGTAGTGCCACCTACAATAACAACAGTGTAACATGAGGTTAAATGCCAGATCTTATTTTTAGATGCCAGATTACTTAAAAATATTGTTGAAAACTGGAAGAAGAGGGAACAGTACTCTAACTACACAAATGAGGATTAGGTAACTATGGAAACTGATCAATTATTGCTAGAAATGAGAGGACAGGACAGTGTGAACTGACCTTCTTCATGGAAACCTGATAAGTTAGGCTTATAACATGATAAGTAAGTGTTTTCCGGCATGTCTGTAGGGAGAGCTGCACTAAAAGGCACAGACATTCTTTTATAAACTCTGCTGTTTGATGAAAATACATGGTATTTAGCCATGACCCAGTAGTTACAGTAATCCTTGCCTTGGCATTTCTAAGTCAAACAGGTGGAAACAATGTTATTAAGATATTCCCTTGAAGCGTAAGCATGTGTTTACAACCATTTTGTTTGACTTTGTAAAAAAAGAAATGTAACAGTCATGCAAACTCAATAGTGAAAAACTAAAACTAAAGGTAAAACGTGCTCTCTGTCCAGATTCTTTCATCTTTATCCGTTGTTATTGTATTAACAGCTTGTTAGTAGAACAGGCTGCTGAGATTGTGTATCAGAAAAAGATTTTAAAGTTGCTACAGAACAATTTATCCGTGTGTGGCTAGTGGGGAACAAAACATAGTCTACTGTATTTGCACTGTAGATATCATGTTGGAATATGTTTTGTTGTGACATTGTGATTGTTAAGAATGATGACATATCTTGTGGATCAAGTCTTATGGTCAGTCCTTTAGAGGAAGGAGAAGCACGTGTTTTACTGTAAAACAAAGACGTAAAATACAGGTCTGATTGGTGTAATTTGTGAAATATATGTCACTAACTTACTTTTGTCACTGCTATCTGCTCTTTGACACTGGTTCAATATTTATACTTTCTAAAGTATTTTCTCTACTGTAATCTGTGCTGTCAGTGCCCTACTTTTCTCCATCTTTGTCTCTGGGATTGTGCAACAACATGATACACATTTGGGGAGAAGTAGGAATACAGTGACGTTCCACCCTAGATAAAATGTGGTTACACTTTATGTGAACCGTGGAATTTCTTTATTCTGACATCAGACAAATAATTTCCATTTCACGTACGGGCAAATTGATTGTTAGCGACTCCCTTTTGCTATTGGTTCAGAGAGAAGTGTGTTGACTTTGAACACTTACACCTACTTGAATACGTTTCAACAGTTCTTCTTGTGTAATAGAATGAGTTATGAATATGACTGGATTAAATATTAAGAAATCCAATGAGGATGAAAAGGTAATTTCTAAAAAATAGTGGACAGTTCATTGTGAATGCCTATAAACTCACCTTTCATTCATCCTTTAAACACTAAAATCTGCTGATACTGTGTCAGCACTGACTGCACAACTGATAAATGATATGAAGCTTGATAGTAATAATGAGTCATAAATAAACCAATAAAATGTTCAGTTAAAGGCTAACTTGATCCCAGTGTCCTGTACTTCAGGTCCACTTTTGCTCCTGGACCTCATAAATGTAAGGGCCAGTATGTGTAGCATGGGCGGGGCTGTGGGCAGAACTTCCACTCACAAGGTCAGATGAGCGTCCACACAGCCAACTTTGTCATCTGCCTCACAGCCTTAATTGTTGCAGTGTTCATCTTAACCCAACTCCACCCACCATATCTGGGATTTAATAAAAACTGATATGTCCACTCCTCAGATCATTGAACATGTAGTCTTAACATTTTTAAAACTGACATTTTATTTTGCTAAATTGAAACAACTTCAGCAGACGTTAGACTTTGCCTGTTATTGTTTTTCATGCTCCACTTATAAAGTTCAATAATCAATCTGATAGGACGGTAGAAATGTTGCCTTTTTGTTGCAAATGTAAATCTACCATGGGAAACATCATGACCAGAAATTTTGGAGATGAATAAGAAAATAATTAAATAAGACAAAACAACAGAATTTGATGGACTTTAGTATCACTCTCTTAGTATCATTGGGAAGTGTAGTTTTTAAAGGTCTGACCATGCTGTGACGATAACGTTTTTTGTAACTATACACTACCAGTCAAAAGTTTGGACTCACCTTCTAATTTAAATGGCATGAGATGGACCACAGATGACCGACAAGTGCTCAGCATCTCTAGGAACTCCTTCAAGACTTTTGGAAAACATTTCAGGTGACTACCTTATGAAGCTCATCGAGAGAATGCCAAGAATGTGAAAAACAGTAATAAAAGAAAAATGTGACTATTTTGAAGAATCTAAAATATAAAAGAGGCTTTGAGTTAAGTCACACTGTTTTAAACTACTTAACTCCATATGTGTTCATTCATAGTTTTTCATGCCTTCAGTGAGAATCTACAATGTAAAATCAAGAAAATAAAGAAAAACCAGATGAGTCCAAACTTTTGACTGGTAGTGTATGTCATTTGAGTTCAGGAAGCACCCCTTTTTCATCATTTCAATTCTAAATGATTGTAATTTCCTTAATTCCAAGATGTTCCAAAAGTGTTGAGAATGAAGGGACAAGGCTGCACTTTAAAAATAGTAATTTTTTTATTTACAAATATTGTATAGTCTTAAATACTGTAGAATAACAAATATTTAAATGCTACAATACATACACATTTTAAAGTTGAATTTTCAGTGTTGACAATAAAAGCGCATGCCTCTTGCTCATATCTGAAAAAATATAAAAATAAGCCATAACATTCGGCACCACCCATAGTAAAGCCATACACAGTATTTTACAGATTGTGAATCTGAATAATAAATTGAACATCATAAAACAAACATCACATGCCCAGAAAGTGCACGTCCTGGGTTTACAATAATATGCCCAACACTTCTGTTTATGTCATCCAGGATGATGGTAAGAAACAGTGTTTACTACACAGGAAAATAATCAACATACCACAACCTGAGAAGTGATGAACAATTAAAAGCGTGTTATGAATACATTACTGGATTGAATATTTCTTAAATATACCACTTAATAATATTAAAGATGTGTTGCTTTAATGGCACCCTTTGTGTCCTCGTCTTTAGACATGGCTGGATTGTCGTACATCTCCAGGCTCTTTTTGCTGTTCTTCCTAATCTTTTCGTCCTCCTCCTCTCTTTTGTTGCAGCATTTGCAACATTTACAGCAGCAACAACAGCGCCTGCTGCAGAGGCCCAGCATGGCCGTCACCGCCACGTCCCACGGTGCCATGGAGCGCAGCGGCCGTGGCAAGAAGTCCCATGTGTGCAGGACTTCGGGCAGGAAACGTGGGCAGCGGGACTGCATGACATTTATAATGATCACAAAGATGATCAGTGCAACGATGGGCACGCCAACGCCCACCAGAACCTTCCAGCCGGCCAGCGACAGGCCGAAGACGCCGAGGGGCAACACCAAGAAGCACAGGAAGAGGTAGAAGGCAGCAAACCAACGGTATTTGGACGTACGGTTCCCCAGGCCTCGGGCCAACCTGATGGGCACCCGCATGAAGGGATGGGATACCACAGTAGGATACCCATGATGTTAAAGAAAAATGACACAGTGCAATCTAGAAGAACACACAAAAAGAAGACATTACACAACTCTGCTGTTACAGGGATTCAGTTAGTTCCAAAGCTCTCAGACACTGCAACTAGTTTGATATACGTGTTCATAATTTCAACAATGTCAAGTTTTTACATATCATACATAATTAATAGGTTTTAAAGGGCAAATATTTGATATATTATTAAAAGAAGGCTACGTCCTAGACCCTGGGTAGGTTAGATTAGGTTAGTTTAGAAGATGACAGAGGAAGATGATAAGCAAATCTTTCAAAGGGGAAGCTGTGATATATTAAAACTTCGGATTAGGTTTATATGAAGAAAACTTACCTGCAGAGACTGTTCTAGTGTGTCACCAGGACTAGCCATAGCAGCGAGGATGGCAGTGGTTGTTGTGCCAATATTTGAGCCCAGTGTCAGAGGATAAGCTCTCTCAAGGCTAATGACACCGATACCTGGTGAGAACAGGTTTAAAGCACTTCAGTCTATGTGTGGATGGAAGAAAACTAAATATAATACATGTTTTTAAACAATGACTTACCAACAAGAGGCGTTATTGCCGAGGTGAAGACGGAGCTGCTCTGAACTATGAAGGTCATACCAGCTCCGACCAGAATGGCGATGTAGCCGGTAACCCACCCAAAGGGGAAGGGGAAGTCTATTGACACAGAGAAACACCAAACACCGCTGAAGTGAACACAGTGTAATTATGAAGCTGTGAAAGGAGCAGGAGATTTCTGTCAAAACAGTATCTGTGTCTGAACTTTCTCCATCACACAACAGGACTGACGGACCTGGAGGTGAGCCAGGAGCGACAGGGAGGATGTACCTGTGTTGCTCATCAAGCACACCATCGAAGCAGATGTGCTGACTATCAAACAGGCAGAGCAAAGCACAACCAAGAAAGTGTCTTTGTTTTCCCATGTCTTTTATTCTTTACCTGTGTTGATCACCTTCTTGATGACTACAGCCACCTGTCCTTTCAGCATAGAGTTGAGCAACTTGACGATGAGGATGAGGCAGGTGCAGAGGACGAGTAAAGACAGACCCAAAAGAATGAGGCCCACTGCCAAGTCTGGGAGATTAACATTGGCGAAGATGTGTTTGCCTGCAATGGACAGTCACAAGGATGATTAAAGTAGCCACTCAAGATGTGCAATGTGTGACAGATAAAAATAGGCTGGGCCTCAGAGCAGACCTTTGATAAATGGAATCGATAAAAGAGCAAGAAAGTTGTTTTTTTAAGCCTGTCCCTGTAAAACAAGCAGCTTACGGATCAACACCATCTAATTTAAGTGAAAATAAGCTGTTATCATATCCATCACTATAGTATTTTCTTTTCTAAACTAGCATTTACCATTTGCTTTACTTTAACTTGAGGCAGACTTGAAGTGATCCATTTTATGGTCATGTGGCATTCAGGTACTTGAGTACACAGTATGAATAGACCTATTGAGCAGGTAGATGGGGCAACGGTGGGTATTAGCTGAGTCATTTTAAGTGTTCAAAGGTAGTCATTGTCTGAACGTCAGGGGGTCTGCATGAAGAGGGCCGTTGAGCACAACAACTCTCTCATATTTCACTGAGCTTTGGTGGATCAAGTAATCCTAATTGCTTCATAAAAGTGTTTTTTTTCCAACCATGGGTATTCAGTGACGGAGGCACTCTTACATTTCTCTAGGTTCTCAGTCCAAGTCTCGTTCAACTGGGCCCAGGTCTCATTTCCTTCTACCCAACAGAGGACACCATGAGGGCAATTCGTAACCGTTTCATTCCAGAAAGTCTGAGAACAAAGATTAAAAAAGGAGTCAATGTAAGGGCAGATAATGTATTAGTAAAGTCAGAGCAGCCATGAAAAGCTTGAGATAACCATTCACAATACATTACACCTTTTATAAAATGACAGAGGCTTTTCACCTTGACATTATGATCTAAGAACAGAATCAGTGTGGCCACAATACCAGATAATACAAGGACAACAATGTCAGTCATTAAGAACACTGAGCTAATCATAGCCTCATTGTGTTTTTGTTACTGGGTTATGTTTGGCACATGGCAAACTAATAATTTCTGCACAACATGAAGCTGTTGTTGATTTCTTACCGTGTTATCCTTCTTTTTGCACCATACTTTAATCAGGCTCTTGTTTCTGGCTTCGGGGTCACCGGTGGCAATGCCAGTTATGACTGATTTGTCCAGCTAAGAGGAAACAAAACACTTACACACATAAATAAAAGGTTTTTCTTTTCAAAGCTGCATTATAAGATTTCAGATTCACAGAGTCTACCTGGACGATGGAGTCTGTGAGTGGGTCTGTGATGACGTTGAGCAGGTCAGGTGCGTCTTCCCCAGTCTGGATGTTGAATGAGTCGATCACGAGGCGGGTGAGTTTGTACAGAACTCCTGTGGCCACTTCCAGAGGCAGAAGAACCAGCACAGACAGCCAGTTAAAGAAGTCATGGACAGTCGCTCCAGCAAATGCCCTAAAAGCACAATGTTCATGAGCATGTGCCAAAGAATGTTTAAGGCAGTGGTTTTCAAATGTGATGTGTAACAGTGTATTACTTATCTAATGCTTTGATTTACCTGCGGAACTCGTTTCTATCTCCTGCCTGCATCATAGCCACAATAGTGTTGGTGACAGATGTTCCAATGTTGGCCCCCATGATAATGGGCACAGCAGTTTGGACATCAAGCACTGCAGAACATGAATAGGATCCTATTAATACACTATATGAATATGCATGCATCTTCATCAGCACATCAATACGATAAATGTACATTTAAATTCAGCATATGCATGTTATTTTAATGCATAGCTACACACTTACATCCAGAGGACACCATGCTGACCACAATGGAGGAGGAGTGCTGGAGCTCTGCACCAACACTGTGACTAACACCCCGATCACCAGCCCAGCCACAGGGTTGGACAACACAACATTGTCCTGAAAGATGTCACCAGCAGCTTTGCCTGCGCACACAAAACAGCCTTCAGGTAAAAAACACTGCAGACACTACTCCATACACATTATATAACACTCTGTTAGGCCCCCAACAAACAGCTAGCGGCACCTTCAAGAGACTGAACCAACTGTGCAGAGAATGGAAAAGATATGACCTATAATATTAAATGTAATACTGTAAACTCATTTTAGAGAGGACTGTTTTACCTCCGACTAGCTGGAAAGCAGAACTCAGAACATCCAATGAGCAAATAAACAGTAGAGGAGTCCAAGCAGTAGAATGAGCTTCACAATACCAGTCAGCACCCTCTAATCTTTCCTTTGTATCCAAATCTATTTAAAAAAAAAAGCACCAAACATCAGAGTTAGAGCTTATGAAGGAACCCACACACACAAAGTGATTGAGAACAGTGCAGCACCTCACCTGACCACTTGACTCCGGTGTCTTTAAGCTCTGGTAGATCCCAGGGGTTGTCCTCTGGGTCTTCAGTCACCAGGTCCACTAGAGAGGCAGGATGGCCCCATCTTTAGCTGGAGCCTCATCTTTATTTCTGCTGTCTAATGGAGGACAAGGAAGGGTGTTAGAGGAGGCTGGAAGCACACCGTTTCAGGAATCTAAAGTATCCAAAAGGCAAGAACATACTAAGACTGGGGGAGGAATCACTCCCTACTTCAGGTCGAGGAGCCATGGCTGTCTGGAAAAAAAAGAATAAATAAAAACATAGAATTACATTTACATGGTAATTTTCAGCCTACATGAGAAGAGGCAATGGTGTTTAGTTACATTTCTGAAAAAACATCACTGCAACATTAAATCTTCCATCCAATTAAAAAGAGAGAAAAAAGTATATAAATGAGTTCACAAGTTGTCAGATCTTAACCTGAGTCCATTTTTATTCTCGATCAGAATTTTGATGTCAAGGTTTAATAATGGCACAGACATTTTCACACTCATCAACAATCCTCACATGATGATGATAATGATGATGTATTTCTTTTTTTTTTTTTTTTTTTTCTTTTTTTTTTTCTTTTCCCTTTAATTACTGGCTGTTGTAGTGGTGTGTGAGTACCCACCTGCAGCGGAGTGCTCGTCCGGGGCTTCACCTGTGTTACCTGTTGCGTTCCTTCAGGCTGATCTGCTTTTATAGCGCCGCGCAGAGCTCACACACTGCTGTTAGTTCAAAGGTCCATCACACATGTGCAGAGGACAAGTGAGTGGAGAGGACACCTGTATGTGGGGCACAAGACCTGATAACACCGTTTTTTTTTAAACACCCACATATCACAGGAGACCTCAATTCAACTCACTTTTCAATAATAATAAAAAAAAAAAAAAAAAAATATATATATATATATTATATATATATATGTAGGCTATTTATAGGGAAATTCCTACAAGTGGTTTCACATCAAATAACAGGTGAGAGTGTATATGTATATTTTTTTGGATCTCATTTTGTTAAAACTCATGTGATACTGTGGCCTACTTTGAAAAATTGCAGCTAAAACGTGAAATTACAAAAATCACAGAGTTAGCGCCCGTGGACACACTTCAGGTGAAACTACCCCACAGCAGCAGACACAGTCAGGTACAGAAGCTGCCCCCTGGTGGCTGCAAATGACATACAACTCCAGAGGTTTTTTTTTGTCTGAGATTCTTAACCTGTAGCTCATGACCCCTTAAAGTGGTTTGTTTCTGTTCTTGAGCAACACTGGATTGTACCCTCTAATGTTATAATTGTACCTTTAACCCCTAAAGACCCAAACAGCCAATGACGACCAAAAATATCTACTGATCTAAACTGTTTAATACCTGTTGATCCACTCATCCTATCAATACATGTAAATAATTGGTGTAAAATGCAGTTTGTCATCTTTTCATCGGCATCAGATATTACCCATTTGGGCATTCAGAGGCTCTGTAGTTACCATGGAAACACTCATCTTCTACAACATTGATTCACCAGTAAAACCCATGGAGTTGGATCAATGTCAGTGGATAGACACACTGAGTTTATATTCTGTTATCTACGTCTTCACTGAAAAAGTCACTTTTTAATCAGTTTTCTCCGTTTCTGATATAATAACCCTCAACTGTAATCTGAGCTTTAATGAACATCTACAGATCAGTAAATTAATACAGGAAAATACCTGATTTTCACTGAAAAAATGCAAAATGCAGAGGATAATATTATAATAAATGGTGATGAATCACTTAAGAAAAGTTACTAGGAGGGAACTGTGACAAAAGTATGCTGGGTCTTTATGGGTTAAAATAAACAATCCTAAAAAAAAAAAAAAAAAAAAAAAAAGCTTTAATACACACATGCTTGTACACGCGCAACCATACTACTAATAGTTTTATAGCTGGAGATATGACTGAGATAAAACTGTAACAACTCACATATTACATCTAAAGTAAATGGTGTGAATATGAGTAAATGATTAAGCTCCCCCTCGTATATCACTACTCTCCAGCTGCAATAAAGTAATCTCTGCAGATTTAAAGCTGTATATAAAAACGAGTTCACCGAGTTGATGGAAAAAAAATCGCTTCAGGACATAGTTGCATTAACTCAATCAGTTATGTAACTTATCAGCACTTTATTTTTGGAGATGATTGATAGTTGATGAGGGATAATAGGATTATTAGGATCATCACATTTGGTAGAATCACATTAACTTATGATTAAAGCCAGGGAACGGGGGTGATTTTTATGGGTAAAGTGCTACTTGCACTGACCTTTCAATGTGACATATTCGTATATTTTGGTTTTATGTTTCACTGAATTCCAAGAGAGTGTGTGAATGAGGGAGTAGGTCTTACTGGTACACCCTTTGATGCATTTAATCAGCCTTCATTAGAGTAAAAAGAAGTCACATTAGATTCTGTACGTGCTGAAAACATTTCAGACATTTTATTTGTGCTGCAGTCATTGAAGATTGATGAACAGCTGATACAGTTACCATACATCCATTTAATCATCATAAATTAAAAACTGGTGAACAACAGCACATTTTATGTTTTTATTTGGGTCTTGTGAAAGGAAAGTAACTAATCTGTATGGCATGGCTTGAAAACAACTGGTGATAAACAGCAATCATCTCACGGCGCCACTTCACTGCACCACTCAGCAACATGGTGACAGTATCACGTACTCAGTGTTTAGTAAAACACTGCTGCTCCATAGTCTAAAAGTAAAACATCTCGCCAAAAAACACACCTGGTCTTTGAACACAACATTTACAGCTATTAACATCTATGAATATGCAACCCTCAAACATCTAAAGAACTACTGGAGACAAAAAGCAACTACTGAACTAAACTGTTAAATAACTTTTGAACCATTAAATCATATCAGTAAATGCAGTTTCTCAGCTTTTTAGCAGCATCATATGTTTATTTGGACGTTAAGAGGCTCATAGGCGCATTTTATTGCTTCACTAGTGAAACCCATATAGTTTGACAAATGACAGTGGTTGTAGACACTTGTTTATGTTCAATTAAGGATATATTTTTCTGAAAATGTCACTTTTTCATTCGTTTTCTCTGTTTTAATATAATTACTGAATTTAAACTGCTGTGAACTGCTATGCTGCCATGAACCTACATGATCATTAAATCAAACATAGGAAAGCAGGTAATTTTCACTTAAAAATGCAAAAGGCAGAGGATAGTATAATAATGAATGGTGAATCACTTCAGAAAGAATAAATGTAAAGAGAAAATCATGTACAAGTCTTTAAGGGTTAACCATCACAAGGCGATTCATTTCATGGTGATTTTGAAAGCTGAAAATAAAGACCATTCAATACATTCACGAATACATTAGTCTTATCTTAAATTCATTCTTACTTTATGTGAATAACTTTATCAGAAATGAGCAGAGTAGATCGTATTCATATCAAGCTATACGTTTGGGTAAAGTTGAAAACACCTGAAATTTTCTCTTCACATCTACAGAAACAATTCTAAAAGCAGCCAATAAAGCTAAAATTACTCTCCTGCATGTGTGTGTAGACTGTATAAATGTCATAAAAGGATACCTGTTAAACACATTTCATTACCTTTAATTCTCATTGCAGCTACAAACACATCTGAAACTTTGCACATAACTGGCAAATTATCAGTTGAGGCTCCTACATGAACATAAAAACTTAGAAATGCAGCGTTTGCAAATGGCTGCATCTCAAAATTAAGTTATCCTGTAATTATTCTGCTGATAAGTGGCATAAACGACAGGTGGGTATGTTATTGACTGCTCTATCTATTTATAACGACTTACTGATAACTAATTGATTATGCCACACCATCGTAGCTTCTGTGCAATTATGAGCAGTGATATCATTTGTGCAGATATCTCATTGGCTCCAGCAGTATTTCACTATGACCTTGACACAAAACAAAGTTTACTCAGTAATGTTGCACGACTTGCTCAGAAGACAACCCCAAAGTGCCGCTGAGCGAAGAAGCATGTTAAGTGTCTATATTTTACAGTTCACAGAGTTATTTATTGACTAACACATTAGGCTTCATGCCGTGGGTTTTCCCTTCCATGTGACTTCAGAAGACCCGAATACTCTGCGATGGATAGGATGGAAATCAGCTGAGTTTTACCCCTTAACCTTTGGAATTCTGCTGTCATTATCCTCCACCCACGGGCTAATCAAAATACTTGTCATAATATTACTGCTTTATTTCTTTTGAAAACAGACACATCTTTATTAAGGAGAACATGAACTCCACGCAATATTTCCAAATTGACTACTCCTGTACCTTTACAGGGCTCTATACTGTTTTCTCCTCTGCCTATAATAGATTTTATGCTTTGTTTATATTGCAAGAGTTGTTATCTTCTCTGAGTCGATGATTGTCTCTAAGGTCACCAAGTTGATGCCATCTTACTGCCATGCTGGCACAGTCCACAGAGGGTCAACTACTTGTGCTCTTGTTACTGCCCGGGGCCACCCTGTAGTATTATGCTGTGAGTATGCAACGCCATAACCCATAAACCATAAAACTCAGCTGTTAAAACTTGTCCATACTGGTTGAGTCTCTGGGGGCGGTGAGACTGAGCAGCTATCAGGTTATGACCACAAAGAGACTGACGTGGGATGTGATGAAAAGTATGCAGCGTTTCTGCTTAATCATATGCATGACAGATCTAAAGTCAACATCAAAATAACACTATTATGTAAATGCACGTGCTAACGTCACTATTCCTGGGCATTTGGAAGCAAAGAGAGTCCCTTGTGTTTTAGACTCTGGGGCAAAATTTGACATCTGGATGTGCTTAAATAAAAAGTAAAGTGACAACACAACACTCAATACAAACTTTATGCCAATATCTGTAGAAAAATACAGTCACACAAAAATAGGACAAAATTATGGTCTTGCTAACCCATTAAGCCCATTTCTTAGCCCATCAGCTTCCCAAAATAAAGAGAGTATCATAATTTTTTCTCAATAAGTTTGGGTTCAAAAGAAAGGTAATACTTGTGAGATTGACACAGAGGTGTCAGAATCATTATCAAACAAGTAAATGTTGCTAGAATACAGAAAACAGTATAATTTTAGTAAAAACACAGTACTTACGATGAAAACCACCTGGAAATCATGGGTTAATGGACCACGAACAGATTAAGAAAATTAAAAGAAGACACAAAAATTAAGAATACAAGATAAAATATAATTTTACACCTCCAAACAACTATAATGTCATTTCTTAAAATTGTTATGGCCTAGACTATAATAGTTTAGCCCTGTTGTGACTTCCTCCAAAATCAACTCACTAAAGTTGATCTGACGAAGTCTGACCAGCTACAAAATGTCCTTCCAGCTATGCCCCTTCACTCTACAATGCATGTTTGTACATGTGATGTAATTTAATGGGGACTGAAGCGCAAAGGTAGAGTTCACTATCAGTCCGGGGTCTCATGACCCTCACTTCGATCTTGTGCAGAGGTTATCAAACAGGGATAGCAGTCCTACCAAACCAGCAACGACTTCAGTTACACACAGTAAACTCCAGACTCTGAAGTCTCTATCGCAGAAAGGTCATGCAAAATCTGTCTTGCAGGCTTGACTGCAGCCAAGAAATAACGGTTCAGTGCTGGAAGCCTCCCCATGATTTATCACCAAAACATTGGTTACAGTGTTCATTGCATATTTTAAACTGTTCTCTGTAGGATCAATGCCTGTTCACCAGGGAAATTTAGACAGATTCAATTAAAGCTGACCTTGGGATACTGAAATCTGCCATTTGTTTTGGGGTTTTTCACACTTAAAACATATTATTTAAACTATGTTCTCATGATGGTAGGAGTGAGGAGAGGGTTTGGGAGAAAGAACTGTTCTGTAAACTCTGCAAAAAAGAAAAGAAAGAAAAGAAATAGGAGTCTGGTGGAATTTTTGGTTAAAAAAGAGCAGCTCTGTTCGTGTATATTTGTGGACAGCAGACATGTCCCTTCAGCTCCCCTTGCTGCCACTGAGTGGAGCTGCTGTTTTACTGTCACAACTGAGCATGTTCTCACATCTGCCAGAGATGGGGATAAATGAAGGAACGTGCGTCCAAAGCAAGGCTTGAAAAAACTTTCACTTATTTATGCAGTTCAATCCGATGGTTTTGTGGAGCTCAACATTATTTATCCAAGTCAGAGCTGGGGCCTGGATGAGCACTCCTGAAAGAATTTATTGCTCAGTTTCTATGAAGTGGAGCATGAAGGTCTATTTCCAGTGACCATTAAATATTCTTTTAATAGTCTGGATGATTGGTGTATCCAGATATGATGCTCCCACTTTAGAAGATCATATTCATCTTTTTTGTACCATGATATTTTGTTTCACCATACTTTTTGAACTCTTACACTCATATCTGTGGATGCTGGCTTGTCGAATTCCACCTTTCTTATAAAATATAACCCTTTAAATGAATATACTGAGTCATGTAATTCACAAAGATTCACAAATACACAACTACAGGACATCACACTCACATATCTGTATTTTTGTGACCCCAAATGTAAATGTAGACATGATGGATCAAAAAGAAGCTTATCATTTATCCATATTTCTATATCGTTCTAAAAATACTAAAGTTTGTTGCCAGAAACTGGATGTTTATTCGTCAAAAACGGTGCTGCTGTTATCTGATACAGCAGACTGCTGAGGTTCTGCATCAGAGTAACTTATGGCTGTTATTTATCTGATGTGAATTGCTGCTTTCCAGCTTCGTTCCCACCTGCGTGCATCATACAGCATGTTCACCAACACTGACACTTGGCTGACCTTGGCCAGGATTGATAGGAAATACTGATTCATAAGTCCTGCACGCATGCTGATGGACATCCATTTCTCAGGTTTCTTATCACACAGCAGGAGGGATGATATATGGTGGGACACTATGCATCATATTAACACATAAAAAAGGCAGAGGGGCCTTTGTGGTAAGAACTGTAATTGTTTTCATTTTCCATACATGTGATGCAACCTTTAATAACAAAATACCATACAACAAGAGCAATGATAATTCCTGGTCTTTTATTTTTAAAGCTTGTCTAATAGTTAATGATAACCACACACTGAATTAATATTATATTTTCTGATGCAACTGTACAAATTGCAATTGTGCTGACTTTTAACAGGAAAAACAGTGGAACTTGGGACCTCATTATTTTTGGAAGTGATCACCTACGTACGCAGAAGAGCCTCAGTACTTCAACATGACCTGCAGAAACAACAGGGAAAAACTGTCTTATAACTTATTCATGGGTGTAATGTTTTATTAAATGATAACCTTGAGCACAGATCCTCCAGACAGACCACAGCACAGGTGAGGTGTTACTTCAGATGAAGAAAAGCTTGAGTATTGATTCACTTACCTCACTGAGCCAGTCTGTGAAAGCAGAGGTGCGTGTGAACACAGTGGGCTTCTTCACTTCATTGCAGGTCCGGGAGGAAACAAAGCTGGTTACACCTTGAACGTACCACCTTCCATCCTGACCCATACAGTTGAGAGGCCCACCAGAGTCTCCCTTAGAGACAGAAACACAGAGACAGGACTCAATTATGAAGTAGTCAATCCTTTTCACTTCTGACAGGTACATGTTGCTCTCTTTTGTTGCCTCACGTACATTGCATCCAGATACAACATCCCCTCCTGCACAGATCATGGTCTGTTTGACGTTGATGCCCCACCAGTCACTGCGGCTGCACACACTGTACTCCACTACAGGCAACAAGGCCTGCTGCAGCTTATCAGGCATGGGTCCATGAGCTGACACAAGGAAAGCACTGATCAGTCACACATAGATGCATAAAGAGAACACAGTACAAACTGTCCAACTTCACTCAAGTCCAACTATATCCAGATAAAACACTGTTGTGATCTGCAAGGCCATGGTCAAGTGTATTTATATAGCGCATTTACAACAATGCAAAGTGCTGTATAAGGATATAGGTAAACATACAAGATATGATAAAACTAGTGCAAAATATAGATATACAAGATAAAATATAAAACTGATAAAAACAGATACACAATATTAGGATAAATAGTATCTAAAAACACAACAGAAGATAAAACAAATAAAAGTCACACACTTGTATTAAAAGCCAGTGCAAATAGGTGTCTTTAAAGGGTAAAAGTGCAGGACACAGTGACATTACTGTAAAGGTTGCCCCAGCCGGATGTAACAAGGTGTCCTGTGGGCGAGGATTTCTTCAGCCTCTGGGAGGCAAGCTGGGCCA
The DNA here is from genome assembly GCF_902148855.1 of Sphaeramia orbicularis. Lineage (NCBI taxonomy): Eukaryota > Metazoa > Chordata > Actinopteri > Kurtiformes > Apogonidae > Sphaeramia > Sphaeramia orbicularis. Next base: position 35,254,656 of record NC_043960.1, read on the forward strand.
ACGCTGTCGTTCATGATGGGACTCTCTCATCCAGTTTCAGCAGGGCCAGATCATTGCTGCGATAAAAAGCACTTCAATTTATATTGAACGACAGCTGTGGTGAAGAACACGCGTGTGTACAGTACCTTTCAGGAAAGTTCAGACCATTTGAATGAATGAATGATTTATTGACTTTTAAAATGGGACAGTTTGTATTAATGAACATTTTCATGCTAATACGAGAGATTATAGCCATAAGGCTAATTTTCAATTTCCGAGTCCCGTGGGCAGGTAAAAAAATAAATTAATTAAAAAAAAACAAAAACAAAAAAACAAACAGCTTACAGATAACATAATACCATAACTGAAGTAAGATATACAAAAAAAAACAAGCAACACACACAGTGCACGCAAACAGACAAAATTTATTAAAGTTTGCTCATGATTTATATTATAAGTATCCCATTGTGGCTGTCACTCATGATTATATCCAAATAGTTTTGTTATTATGTTTACTATGTGAATTATTGAATGATTTAGTTGAAGACATAGCTAGAGTGAAGAAACACTTTAAAAAAATAAAAGTTAAAAACACCACTGTGTACAAAATAATCCATCATATGTTTATTATATACAATATTACACTATTCTGTTCATACATGTATACTACTGCATTAGTTGTATAATTCTGCATCATGTGTAACTGTAAAAGTATTGGAATAGAATAAGGAAATATTCAAGTGGAGTAAAGGTGGCTCAGGTATGTTTTTGAGTACAGAACATGAGTACTTTGTTACACTACACCACAGTATGAGTACAGTTGCAAATGTTACACTCAAACCTGACTCACCCGTCACCCACATGGTCAATGTCCCACAGAGGGTGAACAACAATGCGCAGAACGTCACGGATTTGCTCAGTACCCTCCTGTTGGCTCATGTCGTGTTCTCCCAGAACAACTCGGTACACATCTCCAGGCCTGTATGACATCAGTTCAAAATGCATTTATGACTATGGTGTCCCCTATACAGCATATGTAACCCTGTCTGTCATTTGTCTTTTTAAAGTATCCTTAATATTAGTCACCAGATGCAGTGTCCTGCCGTCAGCACCCAGCGAGGTCCGATCAGAGTCCCCCCACAGGTGTGATGGAAGCGGCTGCCATGCTTCACCTGCAGAGAGATCTGAGAACATTTTGCAGCATCATAAGTGTAAGGCAGCTCGAAATGAGACGATTTTATAAGTGTAATGTAAAATGTGGGGTTACCTGCCACGGCCAGCTATGTGGGACAGCATCCTCCCCGTTCACCACTCTGTTGGTGTTGGGTTTGACGGCAGGAGTACCGCAGCCATAAACTAAAAACAACAACACAGTCACAGATGTGTTGGACCCAGTCTGTTGTATTCATTCCACTCATAATCCACTGTCTCTGCTTTCGTGGTACTCACCATATGCTATCTGAAACAGCAGGAGGGCCAGAATCTGTATCATGGTGTCAGTCTGGTGAGTCTCTGAAGGCTCTCACTGTCTCAGTCCAGCTCTCTTATACCTTTCCAGTCTGCATGTCTGTGAGCCCAAAGGCAGATTATGCTGAACCTGTGGAACGCTGTTATCAGCATCCACCACCGATTGCAGCTGGGAAGAACTTCCTGTGCAACAGATGCATCAGAAGGTCTGCTGGAGCATGAAGCCACCAGGAAAGTGATGTGTTTACGACTGGAAAAAGAGGAGAGGCAGAAAGTGCACCTTAGGCCGGTAGGCTGCAGTTGTACATAGATTGTTTCTACGTGATTTCATGTAGTTTAACATGATTAAATGAATGGGATGCCTCTACACTTGGCCAAGCACAAACATCGTTTTCCTCAAAAAAAGGCATAACAGTGTAAGTGCCCTAAAAGGGAAGCTTAATGGTGCATGATATGTTCACAGCATCAGTTCAGTTCATTAATCATACACCTGAAAATATTATCAGCAGTGTCAGTCATTAATGCACAAAAACAACAATTAACTACTGACCCTGAAATCAGCAACTCTACAATAAAAGATCAATGGTACAAAAACACATAGTTGTTGCATCTTTAATATGTCTTGACACACAGTCGGATACTATTAAAAGGCACATTTTCATAAACATCTGTATTGTCTTTGTAGAGAAAAGTGATGGAAACAACTCTGCACAGATAAAAAGTGTTGTCTGTGTCTTTTCTCGTCTGTTTTGTGGATAAGTGAGCACTATTTGATCAGAGAGTCTAGTTAGAGGAAGGCTGACAGGACACTAACAACTTGTGAGGGATGGTCTATGCACCAGTGTGATTTGGTACCAGAGTGTGTTTGTATACACATGGAGGGGTTTTAAACCTTTTTCAGGCAAGTGATTACTTTTGGTAATTACCTCCGCCAAGGAGGTTATGTTTTTGCCAGGGTTTGTTTGTCTGTCTGTCTGTCTGTCTGTTTGTCTGTCCGTTAGTGTGCAACATAACTCAAAAAGTTATGGACAGATTTTGATGAAATTTTCAGGATTTGTTGGAAATGGGATAAGGAAGAAATGATTAAATTTTGGTGGTGATCGGGGTGGGGGGGCCCACGGGGGGGCCCATTTCCAACAAACCCTGAAATTTCATCAAAATCTGTCCATAACTTTTTGAGTTATGTTGCACACTAACAGACAGACAAACAGACAGACAGACAGACAAACAAAAAACCCTGGCAAAACATAACCTCCTTGGCGTGGGGGGGCCCACGGGGGGGCCACTGATCAGCCTTGGCGGAGGTCTGCGCTCTCCGAGTGCTTCTAGTTTCCATATACATTACAAAACAGCAAAAGTGACAGTGAAAACAATGAGTTAACAGTCTCAGGTCAAATGGGGTCTACAGGGTCTGTAAGGTCGTCCTCTGCATGAATAGTGAGTGTACCTGCTTTGTTAAGTACCATGAAGTAATGCAGGGGTGTCCAATCCTGGTCCTCGAGAGCTACTATCCTGCATGTTTTAGATGTTTCCCTCCTCCACCACACCTGACAGTCATTATGAGGCTTCTGCAGAGCTTGATGATAGGCTTATCATTTGAATCAGGTGTGTTGGAAGAGGGAAATAGCTAAAACATGCAAGATACCGGCCCTCGACCAGGATTGGACACCCCTGAAGTAATGGTACTAATGTTAGGAATGATGTTCAAAGGGATAATGTGGATGTTTACAAGTGTCTGGATCAGCACTTATGTTGTTGTAATGTTCTGAAAGTGGTATTCTTTTCACCTTACATGTGTTTTTCTTGTTTTGTTTTGTTTTAATATATATACTTCTTTGATATTGGATTTTTTTTTTTTTTTGCCATGTATGGGCAAGGAACCAAATATGGTAACTTCACTGACATTGATTTTCTACATGGCAATAAAAACAAACAAACAAACAACACAAACAACACAACAAAAAAAAACTAAGTCTTGTTAGGTCTGCCAATAACACACTAAGGTTGAAAATTTTATTTCAGAGTATTTCCATGAGTGCCCTATAAAGGGTTGATCTGAGGCCATGACCTACGATAACATCCAAAACCTTCAGTGGTGGAATAGAACCAAGTACTTTCACTCAAGTACAACACTTGTTTGGGTACATTGTCTGCTGCATCATACTTCTACTCTGTTATGTCTCAGGGGCGAATATTATACTTTTTACTTCACAGTCGTCTTACAGCTGTAGTTCCTTTTTGGGTTACAATCTTTCATCAGCTTTCCAGTGAAAACACAATGCCAAATGTGTTGATTTTCAATTTTGGCAGACTGAAATTACATGTCCATTATGGGTTGATTCTTCCTTCTTAAAATGAATAAACTCTTGAATTTGCTGGACAATGCATCATCAAAACCAACCTGTTTTTATAGCTTGTGAAAAGTTGAATTTTTAGAGGTAAGTTCTCACAGGATGATAAAGAAAGATAAAAGATTTAACTGCATATTTGGTTCCACTTTGGGGTTTAACACGTGTCCACTAGGTAAAAAATTCTTGTGAAATTAGTCACAGTCTTAGAAGTGGTGCATTTTATGACTCAGAAGAAGATATAGTTTTACAGTTAAAACTACTGTGCATTTGGTAAAAACATCCATAACTACCTTTTAGAGAATTATGAGTCATGATCTGTGAGGACTGGAGACCCCTGCATCTCCTCTTTTCCTCTGTTTTCAGGCTGTGGAAAATCTACCCTTTGATGCCCAGATTTTGTCACAGGTATTTGTGTTTTAACAGGTATAGGAGTTGACTACATGATTGACAGTTGTAATTACCAATGACTGATCAGAGTCTGTCAGCCACGATCTGGAAGTGATTCTGCTGCTCTATTGAGTGCATCTTACTCATCTTCTTTGCTTAGAAATGTTCCTAAAATAAAATGGAAACATGAGCCAACCAGTGAACAACAGACAGGATGTGCATTTTCATCTAATACCACAACTGTCTAATATGCATTAAACTACAGGTGACTATGGACATGACTGTTGGTGTAAAAGGTGATGCTAATACAGACGGCCCTGTGCTTAGTTATATCATATCACAGCCTGTATGAATATCATTCATCCACTTTAGGCTCATTCTGTTACAAATACCTATCACAAAATAAACTGTAAACATTGACCTGGAAACATGTTATTGAGCAGAAAAGAAAAACTGAATCAGGCTGCAGTAAATGTATTCATCATATCATGTTTTTATTTCACCAAGTACATTTAAGAGAAACCACATGTAGGCTAGTAGGTTTGTGGACATCATTTATCTTTTTGCTTATTTTGTATAGTTTTGTATTCTGATACAATGATGCGGATTCAGAATTAATCCTGACAAATATGAATGAAAAGACAGATGAGTGTGACTGACTGGTAGTGTAGCTGGGGCTTTTACTTGGGCCCATTTCTGTTCCCACCTACAGAATGAAGTCACATTTATTACTGAATCAAACAACAGGGCAGGAATGCACCAAGATGCTTTTTTTGGTTGTCCATCATCAGGATGCTGTAGTTTTACCACAGCAGCTAACATCTGCATAATGTAAGTGTCTCTCAGTGCTGTTGTCTTTATGAAGTCCTTTCCATCTTTGAGTAGTTAGGACAAGAAAGGATGCAACTTGTGTCTCAATAAGAATATTTGGAAAAGTAGATTTAGTTTTCAATAACATTCACTGTACACATTTCTGTAATTTCCACAGTAAAACATTACAGTAGCTTCTTGTTCTAACAATTTACAAGGTGTAACTGTATATGCAATGCATTATGGGTAAAAAATATTTACGGTAACTTCAAGCATTTGTTCACAGTATCACATTGTAAAATTACAGGATGGTTGTTTTTACTTGGTCCTGACTCTAAATGAGACAAATTACAATTACACTCTGTTAGTATCAGAAGGCACTAAAGAGGACATGAAGGTGGACAAGGGGAGCAAACCCCACATCCATCCACTCAATAAAGTGTAAGTAAGACATTAGTAGCCCACAAAATTAAAATGTGATTCAAGTTGTAACTTCATACAGTATAATTGGACCGTGTAGACGTTTATTTAACTCGGTGTGTAATGTAGACATGTCTAAACCAGCATTTTAGGAAGAATAATGTTTCTTTATTTATGTGAGTGACTGTATTTCACATTATTTTTTTCTTTGTCATGTTTCATATAGAATATACTGGTGTGGGACTCAGAATGCACCAGTTTTTCAAATGTTAGGTAGCAAAAAAACTGGTTAAGTTAAGCTAATGCTAGCTGCATGCATTAGCCCTGATCAGAAATGCCTTCCATAGTCCATTCTTTGTTTGCGTTGTTAGCACGGCTCAAACCTATATATATATATATATATATATTATATTATATATATAATATATTATATGTATATATATATATATTATATATATATATAGTATATTATACTATATTATATATATATATATATATATAATATATATATAATATATAACAGGCCAAAAGTTTGGACACACCTTCTCATTCTTTGCATTTTCTTTATTTTCATGACTATTTACATTGTAGATTCTCATTGAAGGCATCAAAACTATGAATGAACACATGTAGAATTATGTACTTAAAAAAAAGTGTGAAATAACTGAAAACATATCTTATATTCTAGTTTCTTCAAAGTAGCCACCCTTAGCTCTGATGACTGTTTTGCACACTCTTGGCATTCTCTTGATGAGCTTCAAGAGGTAGTCACCTGAAATGGTTTCCTAACAGTCTTGAAGAAGTTCCCAGAGATGCTTAGCACTTGTTGGCCCTTTTGCCTTCACTCTGCGGTCCAGCTCACCCCAAACCATCTCGATTGGGTTCAGGTCCAGTGACTGTGGAGGCCAGGTCATCTGGCGCAGCACTCCATCACTCTCCTTCTTGGTCAAATATCCCTCACACAGCCTGGAGTGTGTTTGGGGTCATTGTCCTGTTGAAACATAAATGATGGTCCAACTAAACGCAAACCGGATGGAATGGCATGTCACTTCAGGATGCTGTGGTAGCCATGCTGATTCAGGTTGCCTTCAATCTTGAATAAATCCCCAACAGCGTCACCAGCAAAGCACCCCCACACCATAACACCTCCACCTCCATGCTTCACGGTGGGAACCAGGCATGTAGCATCCATCCGTTCACCTTTTCTGCGTCGCACAAAGACACGGCGGTTGGATCCAAAGATCTCAAATTTGGACTCAACAGACCATCATATATATAATATATATATATATATAATATATATATATATATATAAGATATATATATATATATAATATATATATATATATATATGTAAATAGTATATATGTGTGTGTGTGTGTGTGTATATATATATATATATAAATAATATATATATGTGTGTGGTGTGTGTATATATATCTATATATACACAATACATATATATACATACACAATTAATGGTTGTTTCTAACATAAACAACAATACATTGCTGTAATTAAAATACAGCAAAAACCTGTAAAAATCCAATAATATACTGTAATTATTTTTTAAACTTTAATTAGCAACCAATTTTACAGCAGTTTATTGGTGACTTTTTTGCCTGGAATTTACTAAAATTCTACAGGAAATTTGTTGAAATGTGTTGCATTTCATTCATTTATTTAGGCTAATGTATCTAAATGGGTAGTGGATATTAATGAGCGAACAATACAGGATTGTCGTAAATACAATAGATTTAGCACAATTGTTCATTTCCATCCATAGTCCCCATATGTAAAGGCACACAGAAAACCAACAAAGAAACATAAAAATAATACATATATATAAAAAACATCACCAATAGTACCAACAGTTAAAATAACAGTGCAAAAGTACCTATTTTTAAGAACATCCCTAGTTCACACAGAACTGATTCATTACTAACTGCATTAAATGACATGAGGTTCATCTATATTTCTTCTTTTGATTTGGACTAAGATGAAGAGAGCTGCAGATTTCAGCCTCTGATTTCAGCTTCTGCAAATTTTAAAAGTTTATTTTTATCTATCGGTGTGCTCTAGTTTTTGTCTGTTCTTTAATACTTAATTCTGTTCTGCCTAGGAATCACCTGTTTTTTCCAGTTTCGGCTGGAGAATATGTTGAAGGCCAACTTTATGTGATCCTTTTTATGTTTTTGGAACAAATTCACATTAACAAAGCAAACAACAGACCTTTACAAAGTAATTTTCAGAGGTGGTGTCCGTGACATCACTAATTCTATAACCAAACCAAACAAAAGCTGAAAAAACGACCACTAGCTTGAACAAACAGAACAAACTGTTTTCAAGGTGAAATGGTGGAATTTGTGAAAATAAAACAGAGAGTAGCTGAGGCAGCAACTTAGGAGTGGTGACTAAGAAGAAAACCAGAGAAAAGGAGGAGGAAGGGAGAGAAACTGAGATGAAGGTTTAGTGTCGTCAGCTGTCTTGGCGTTCAGTTTTCTGCGAGAAATACATTTTTATGCCTGTGACCGCAGAACTGGATATCTTTGGGCTACCTTCAAGAGAAATAGTCCTGTAACAACTTTCTCTCCTTTAATAACATGTTATACATTCACAGAGGGGCCCGTGTTCCTGCTGAATCTGGACCCAATCTTCACGCCGCCCAGACAATCTCCTTCCTCTGCTGGAAACCAATATCACCCTCGGAGAAGACAGTGTGCGTCTATAAATTTACCCTTTTAGGAAGCAATCAAATCAATACTGCCTCAACAGCTAAAAGGCTTTGCTGTTTATTCGCTGTGTTAAGATAATTCCCTACCCCAGACACTGCACAGGGATTTATGAGGCAGACAGTGCTGATGTTTGCATAACATAGCAATGACAGAACTGTGAATAATTTTGATTTGGGCTGTAAACGTTACAGTTCATAATGAATTAACAACCGATGCTGCTTTTCAGGACGCCGCTCAGGTGGGACCTGTCATTTATTGAGAGCGAGTGTGTAAAACAATAAATTTGGGAAAGTTAAAGTGTGAAAAGGAATCAGCTGCGCCTTTAAATCTTTTAATGCCGGTAGAATGAAAAAGCAAACTTTGGATTTTTATAGCACTGCAGCCTTGTTACAGACTTTTCAATAAAAAAAAAGGAAATGGAAAAACAACAGACTCATTTTGCAAGTTTGGAAATTTTGCTAAAACCATTGCAAACAATAAACTTCAATCTCTGCCTAGTCAATACCTTTCAATCAGAACCTCTCTGAAGGAAATGATTACAGTATCATGTTACTGCACATAACATTTATAGCATAATATCTTTGGATTTTATAGTAAAATGGTTGGAAAAGTGATTGAAAATGAATGTTTGATATAAAATTATATGGGCTTCCTTAACTGACTGCTTCCATAAACCCTATTACGTTTTTTTTTTTCCTTTGTAAAAAAAAATTAAAAAATTCCAGAAAGACATGTTCTGCCTCTATGTAAATCTATATTTCTAAAGAGAAATACAGTTAGCCACAGAAGCAGGTCTGCTCTTTATTCAGTGGCAGCGCAAGACAAAGATAAATGATCTGAGACCAGCCAGCACAGTTTAAGGCCAAGTATATATCTCCCAAGGTTTTCAGATATGTCAAAAATCTGACTAGAGCAGCCTGAAGACGGAGGAAATGCTGCCAATTAGACCTTTGAAACATAAATCACACTTTACTGCTCTGTCACAGCACGTGGCTGATATTCAGTTTCCAGTGTCTGAAAAGAAGAATATCAGTCATTAATAGAAAGCATAAGGCTGAATAAATGTAATGCACATGCAGACACACATGAATTGATACAGTATAATGTTTCACCCTGAGAGTGGAAAAATGTGATGCATGAAAAGGCTCTGATATTACAAAGATCCTAGAGATGAAGTCAGTTTTGTAGAAGTGGAGAATATACAGAAATAATGCATATGCACAGCAAAATCAGGGTCATAGCTGAGAGCTTGTGGTACCACTCAGTTTTCCCACTTAGCTGAAGATGTCTGCAGGTGATGAAGAGCCGAGTGAAGTGTGCCTTCAGGCTGCAGTCAGAGCTCATTATGTGGGTTAGTAGCGCTGCACAAATTGTGGCCTACGGTTTGGTTTATGTTTTTTTCCTGCTTCTTCAACAAGGCCAGGATGAGACGAGGTTAATCTAATTAATCCAGCAGATGTCTGTTATGAAAACTTTACTTTTAGTTCTGGTCCTTTTTCACATGTGGCTGCACAAGCTTTCTTTGTTGGATGCTGTTTCAGTGTTTGATACCGCAATATTTTGTGGTGTGTGAATCCATAGTAACATTTCATCTTAATCTAATTCATGGGATTGAGAGGATATGTAATTTCAGCCTTACCTCTTGACTTGGTGTGGAGATTGTAGAAGTTTTAGCATGTAGCCGTAATGGAATATTTTCACCAAGTTTGTACATGGAGGAGGATCTAAAACAGCTAATAATTACTAATCACTGTCAAGAATCTGCCTGGCTCATGGCATAAATAAAAGACAGCTACTGTAACCTTAGTATTTTAACTTCACATTTCAAGACAACTATTAAATGGCATTGCACTGTTCATTTCTGTAGTCACAGGACAGAGGGGAGAAAGCTGCAGCTTTGCAGGGCTGCATTTATTCTCTTGACTTTGACTTTAACTTTTATGTGTTATTTTATTGTTATATGCATTTCTTATGTTGTTATATTATTCTTATATTATATGATCAATGCAGTATAACGAAACATATTTGGTCAACTGCAAAATCCTGTTTTATGTATTTATTTGAAACTAAGATGATCTGTTTGTACGTTTGGCTCACAGAGCCATTATTCTGCAGAGGTTTGGGTGAATCAGTGCAGAGAGAGGCCCTTGGCTCTGCTGAACAGGTTGTTTGAAAAGAACCAATCAAGCAAAATGTTCTTGGCAGGATGATAAAAAAAATCAGGTTGAAATGGGACAGGATTGAGCTGCTCAATAAAATAAGAATGTTCTGGTTGAATGGTCTTCTTTTGTATGCCCGATAATCCGAGTGTTTTGCTCTTTATCAGGAAATGACAAACACTGTAATAAAAAACATATTTAGAGAATCAGAAATAGTAATTGAGGGGGGGTTCATTATGATGGCCCCTCATGAACAGAAATGACTGAAAGACATAGATTTTCTTACAATAAACACCTGAGATGAGTCCTATAAAAAACTGAGATTTAGTACATGCATGTTGCCGACAAGCGTCACATCTTTTCTGAGGCGCCCTGTAGAACTAGCTCTTCGTTTGATGTGCTCTTAACAGCAGACAAGTGTCACGCTCTTTCTTACACTGCACACAAAAAATTAAAAGAATGCTATTGCTTCTCCTTTATCTGTCTGTTTTTTATTGAGATGTCACTTTACATTTGGACCTACTCGGCTACACTTGTCAGGTTTAGCTCGTTTGGGGCACACCCTGGGGAGGGTAACAAATGAAAACTGATATTGAAGCCTGTTGTAAAGTTTAAGTCATGGCTGAAACCAAAGCAAACTTGTTTTGCCCCCAAATATCCTGTTCCAATTGTAGAGCAATGGTGAGGTCATTGTCAGAAGGAGAAATAAAGTAATGCAGCGTCTTTGTTGTCTGTCAGGGAGCCTCAAGCCAACCAAACAATAACGTAGAAGAAAAGAAAGAGCCATTCATAACAACGCAATTACACCCCATTCTGATAATTGGCATTGATAGATGAAGGAAACCCAAATCCAAATAAACTTAGTCCCCCTCTGGGCTGAACAGCTGGAGCTTCTCTGATTCTTCACAGGACGATCTCTCTGACTCTTTCTGTGAATTTCAGCCATCTTTCGTCAGCGTTTCTTTCACACTCTGTCTTATGATCCAAACTTAACACCTCGAACCCCCACCATTCAGAAACTGTGAGTTTTTATTGGTAATCAACTCCATTTGGGCACCTTGAGCCTCCTGTGGTGACACTTTTCACTTTGATTCATTGCTGGCCCCTTTTTTTTTAACCTACTCTTCCTCCCATTTCCTCCCTTTTTGTCCTGGTCCCTAACTAAAACCTTGTTTGTCAAATTAAAAACAGTTTAGCCTGCTGCACTGGCTTACATCACAACCCATAAACACAAAGCTTTTGGTCGTGTAAGACAGAGGCCATGTGCGTATCAGTGCTACTTTGACTCACAAATCAAATATCCATTCAGAAAGCATTTTATTAAGGAGATTGAATTGAAGAACCCCATTGTATTTTTTCACAGTGGAGCATCTCAGCACTTAAAGAGAAATCTGAGTTGCCTTGAGGGATTGCGATCCTGTTGCAGAAATGGAAAGATGGTGAAATACAACGTGACAGTGCGAATGCCAAAACTATAGTGACAGATGGGGTGAAAAAAGTCCATTCATGCATGAGATTGGTGAGTAACGCTTTTTGTGGTTTCTGGAGGTGCCACCTGGTTATTGTGAAATTAAATTGAAGTGAACAGATCCATAATTTAGGGTCTGCAACATCAAAAGGAAATCGACATAATAAGGCTTAAATGCTGACTTTCTGATGACTAATGACCCCAAAATTAACTGTCGGGTTAGATTAGACAGCTCAACGCTTAACACTAACCTACCAGAGCTGAAATGAAATATGCTACTGAATTTTATGTTCAAAGGAGGAAACTCTGAGATGCAAGCGGAGGGATAGTGACAGAGAAACACTAGACGGGGGAAACTGAATGATTGTCCTCTTTTATAGGCATCTCTCCCACAGAGGCTAAAGTTACTTGGCTGTGACTGATGGACAATAACAAGGAAACCTCCCCATGCATTAGGCCTCCATATTTCATGGTTATGTGCTGTCAGTGTGCTGCTCCTTTTGGTCATGTAAGATATGAAATGCTTCAGCTGAAACAGAACGAGGCTAAAGAGTCTAGAGTCACGCTAGCGGTTCACAGCTGTGGGCACCTCAGTACTTTCAGCAAAATGCTACAGACATGACATTCTAACATGTTTTCACAGATCCATCTTGGTTTGGTGTGTTATGTCTGCTTCTTATCACAGCAACATGTAGAGGTCGCCTTTTAAAGGTTGACAGAATAATGATAGTTTCTAGGAAAAACTGGTGATCTACTGATAAAATCATCACTGTTGGTTATTTACTATTTTTGACTTCATTAAAATGAGTGAAGTGGTGTAGCAGTCCTCGATTCCATGCATCTAGAAAGTTCTGAGCTCGCTGTTGGTCTGAAGCAGAGATGTCCACATTTTCTCAGCTTGTTAGATACATTCAAGACCAAGTCAAAAGATCTACCTACACTAAAACTTGCTAAATATATATTTATTTGCATGTATATTATTTGTACAATATAATAAGTGTATATTGGATAATTGCACAAACACTCATGGTGCAATACAGTTCAATACATTTGGGGTCAGTGACCTTGAATATGAAGACATCAGCGGTGTCTCATGTCCTTTGGTGGAAGTCTCTGGTCTAGGCGGCCCAGTTTTGATTCATCGTCCACAGTATCATACTCGGTTGAATTCCACTGAATGAAGTCATCCAGGGTTTCATCGATCAGACAGTAGCTGCTGGTACCAACCTCAAACAGACTTCAGTCATGGTGGAGCAGTATTTGGATTTAATAATCTTCATATGGGAAAAAATTACTGCTGTCTGATTTACTGTCATAGTTCCCTTGCCTTTCTCTTTCTCAGGTTGCTTTTGGGAGGGAAGTCAGTGTTGTATTTTTTAGCAACAGTTCCAAAGTGCCTCTCCACATTTCTGTTCTTTGGAATAACTATTTAATTTCATTCTACATAGTCATGGTCAATTTTTGTTTTCTTGGTTCAGCTCTACCACTCATCTTCATAGCTCTTCTTTAATAGATGGAAACTGGAAGGTTAAACGGTTCACTTAGCTCACTGGAGTTTTGCAGCAGCTCACAGGGTTGACTGTACATTTGGTTGCGTGTGGTGGTGACCCTGAGTTGTAAGAGATCTCAGACTGGACACCCATATACTAACATCCAAAATATTTCTTTGTGTGAATGGCATGTGACCTGTTGTCCACAGTGAGCAGGTTTCCACCTATCAGTGCCCTTGACCACAGCACTGATAAAGATCTGGACTTCAGCACCTTCAGTGGCAGCCCACTGCTCTTAATGTACTAAGTGCTAATGCTAATGCTAGGTTCTATGTCTATATATAGGCTTCACCATGCCATGTACAAATAACACTGTACAGAGGCAGAGCACATCATTATTCACCTATGTCTACAATTGCTACAACCCTACATAAAAGAAGAACTAAAACAGCATAAATTAAATAATGATGTTAACAGCTTAAAGAAAATTTGAACCACCATGGTCACAATGAGGAGTTTGACCTACATAGATGCTACCAGCTGACAAGAACACGTTTCACTCTGAAATCAGAGAATATACGGCACTTTTAATAAAAGTTTAACACTAATTAGAGTTGAGTACTGTTGCAAGGTTCACACCATCTGGTTTGAATTGCTGGTTTTAGGACTTTTCCACTTTAGCGCCCTGTTTAAATCATTTGATTGAAAAGTAATCAAAAAAGAATTCACAAGTGAAATGTAAATACTTTGAAGAAGTCATTAAAATAGGTAAATTTCTCATTACAGGTTTAGTACTTATATGTATCTTATTGTATTTCAGAAGAAACCTTCCCAAACCTTTGATCAATAATGCAATTCTCACTCAAATTAAAATTTTAACCTGATGATGCAGCTCAATAAAAAGTTAAAGGTTACCAGAATTATAACACTGAACCTTGAACTACCATGTTTCCTCACAAGCTAAAGCTCAAATTGATGAGAAATTTCAGTTCAGATCAAAGTGGTGGAGTGAAAGAATGGCCAAGTCTGCCATCAATAAAGAGTTTTTACTGCAACCACACTCTACATGCACAGTGAGATAAATGCCCAGAATAAAGAGCAAATGCATTTAGTCTGTGTTGTTTACTTGGCTGCTACCTTTGACACATATGACTCTGCACATGTGCAGACCAGATACGGCTCCTGGTAAATGTGTGCGTTTAAGAGTTTAAGTTTAGGGTCTCTAATTTTTTATGCAGACCATGTTTCGCATGTTGAGTATTTATGTAGCATGTTTGTACATTTGAACAGATGTAGTTTAATCATAGCAAAAGGCTCATATTCAGGATGTATATAGATTTTTTTGTACTTTTCTGGAAGTGTTAGGTTCATAATGGGGCCATTGACCAGCTAGAGCTCACCTCACACTCCCACTGACACCTGCAACACCCCTGCAAATTGGCAGGCGGTAGTGGTTTAATATACTGAGCTGTGAAGAGTACATAAATCTCTTGCAACCTTGCTAATAGTGCAGCGTGCAGGCCACAGAAGACAGAACCCCACTCTGGACGCAATGCTGCTTTCACTCACAAAAAATGATGTCTTTATACCATGCAGGGTATTGCATTTCATTTCAGAGATAAAATGGAAAGGACACACAAATAAAACCAGAACAGAAAAGGAATTTACTTAGAATTGTAAAAGATGTAGTAAAATTCACTCAATCAAGGTTCTGAGCAGCAAATCATAAGTGCTTGAAAAGTGGAATGACCAAAGTAATAGAGAATCTGTGCACAGAAATATGCTGTAAACAACTTTATGTATATTCTTTTGGCTAAATTATAGGCAGTTGGTAACCACAAATTAAATTCTGTAACTCTAGATGACCTTGCAGTCACATGGCCGGCAGCACCAACGTGTTAATGAAAGTGACACGTACTCAGCTCAACCTGAAACCTGAGGCTTAAACAAATACATACAAATCACTGCCCTGATGTGTCCAACACCCCCTCTACAGAACTGCTCTCAAAGACGACATGGGAACGAGCAGCTCCCCATCCGTACAGGTAAATACACCTGTATATTTATCATTTTATGCAAACATTATATAAATATTGTCACAAAGTCGTTGACATAAAGTTGGAGGCCGCTGACTGCTGGAGCCTCCAGAAGTTTTGAGCGATACACAAAGAGTTCTCTGTGTAACATGTAAGCATTCACACATGCTCTAACACTTGGAGGCTACAGAAACACTCCAACACACACTCATTGTAATGGAGCCTCTCTGTCATTAACGCGGTAGCCCAATGCAACGCTGTGCAGCAGATATAGCTGCAAGACATTCATGTAATGTATATAAATGACTTTGGATTTCCACCATAAATATTTAAATATCTCCCGATTCGGCTCATGTAACGCAGTCAGATTTATTTTTATTATCTTAAAGAATTGTGTGGCCGTGTCAGGGGTCAGAACTGTGCTGCTGAGCATGCCATTTTTCCAAACATTAGCTGAGTGTGTGTGTTAGGGCCCATGTGCTAGTGATTTCAGCACTCACCTCTGTGTATGCTGGGATGACAGGGGCTGAGGTGTGGGTGGCGCCATGATCGCACCACCGCTGCCAACAAAGACCCAAACCAGTTGCTAAAAGCAGTGTGCATGCTGCTGATTGGCTGTTGTCCCTGCTCTAAACAGCATGTCAGCTCTGCTAAACATGCATGAAAGGTCATGCAGGGGGCAATCCAGTAACGCCTCTGAGGACAAAATATTCTTATAAGATCTAATACTTTAACAATGTTTAATATGTTTTATGTGTTTAACACTGGTAGCTCCAGTCAACGAAATTAATCAGCGTTCCCGAACATCTACTGAGAGCAGGTGCAGACTCCCTCGTGGACCTCTGGAGTCCAGGATGTTGCTGTCTGTCTGAAGGCGTCTCTGGTGTTTGTCTGGCTCATCCAGACAGAATTCACATAAGACCTGCTGTGACCATTCGTCTCCTTACAGATCCCTTTCAGGCAGATTATTCAGTGGTTATGTAAGTTTTTGGGTGTGAGGAAACAAGACTGGAAAAGTATCTTCAAATCCCAGTGGATATGCTTGTGGAGTCATCTGATTATGGAATGACACGCTGTCGGTCTGAGGAATGTTATGACAGGATCCACATCCTCTTTAGCGCTAAGCAGATGTTCCATATTATACTGTATAATGATCTGTATTAATCTTTTCTATAAGCAGGGAGGAAAAGGGTGTGAACAGCAACTTCCACTAAAACAGTGGATTTATTATGATAGCGGGAGAAATTCATTTTCTAATAATTGTTCATGTTCAGGTCACTGACATTTCACATAAACATACAGTACATGCACCTGTTATAACACACTAATGTATAACTTTGAATGACACGCAATGTTATACGGATATTCCACACATACATGTACAGTACATATCTAAGGGATTGGCCTTCAACATGTTTTGTCAGAACTTGAAGGTCTTCGATGGTTTCTCTGAGTGTATCCAGAGGGGGGCACTGTCTCAAAAGGTATTAAACCTCCCAACATTTTATTATACTGTGTTCACACTATGTTTCAATCTCATGTGAAATAAATTAAAATGAGTGTAATACAAGAAATGGACCGCAATTCCTTAGATGCTGCAGTTGCAAACATCTAAGTATATTATGACACACAAGGGCCTTTTTCTGTCTAAATGTCAATGCCAAAGAGAAAACAACAGCCTTGTAGGTCCTAATTTTTTATCTCTGCTGTGGAATTTGAGATCTGAATCATACGATCTTCATTTATGAGGCTTTAGGAACATTTTTCTTGGTTGATTTTACATTTAAACAGCATTGGCAACAGCAGAAGGCCCCAAATAGGCCTGACTTCATCACAGTGAGCAGCTCCTGTGTTCGTGTGCTCACATTTTCTGTTTTATTGTCCGTCTGTTCTTGGTTTCTGGCTAAACCCGCTCGCACTCTCACAAGTATTCTGAGATCATATTTGGATGTTGGAGTAACAATCCTCTTGAGCAGCGTGTGGGGAATGTAACAGGGATTTTGCTTTCACGCTGACCAAATTTCATCAGTTTCTGCAGCGTTTTTAGGGTTTATATTTCTTGTTTAAAGCTGATTGTGGTTCCAATGCTGGAAACACAAGAAGGTCAACCTGCTTTTATTTGGCCGTCACTGCAGGTGGTTTTGACGGTATGGACGACAAGTGAAACATCACAACAGGCCAGTAGATGGTAGTAGTGGGTAACGCTACACAATGCCTCTACAATGCAGGGGATTTTAATATATACATTCTTTAATCAGTGTCTTTCTATCAAACACTTCCAATCAAATCTACACATTTTGTCTTCAGTTCTAAATGAATATTTGTGTTGTAAAACTAAGTATGATGTAACATATGTGAAGAATCCAGTCACTGCATTAAAGGTGATGATGGAGTTGGCATTATGCTATGACCCTACTGTCACTGATTTCCTGAAGTCATTTTTATGTGTGTCTAATAACCACAGCAGGATTACACTAAATAGTAACTCTTTTAACAATAATATTTGTCAAGTAACTTCATGAGTGATGGATATAAGTTACTACAACCTGGGGCCTTGTAATTGGAGAACTTCTAATTCACTTGTAATGAACAAGATCAGAACTAACAGGAAACCAAATAAACATTTTACAGAAATACTTTCACAGCTATACATAGAGATTTTTTTAACTGGCAAGGTGCTGTACATTTTGTGGGCAGGTCAGAGGTCCAGAAGCATTTTTGTCAATAACTACAAAAACAACAGGAAAAAAATAGAAAATTATGTTAATATGAAGTAAAAAAAAAAAAAAAAAAAATTCAAAATGAGAGAAAATGTGAACTAGGTTCATTCTATCAGCTACTGTGGTGAAAACACTGGGTAATGTGTTGTGTAAGAACCGGTGGTTTAAGTTATATGTGTAATTTAGAGCTTAAAAAATGTAGATCTGGATCTGGTCTCCAAATAAGTCCACATGTATAATACCTGTTGCTACATACAAGCCGTGTTTTCACACTGTAATATCCAGAAAGATGCTGGAAACTGTGCTTTTTTCTTCTTTAACTTCCTGCTTTTGTCGAGAAAGCAGGAACAACTTTTCAGTTATAATTGAATGCTTGGTACCTTTGAGCTTTGGAAAAGATGTTTCCACCCAACATTACGTAACTCTTTACATGAGACTTAAAAGTATTTAAAAATCTGTGGATAGAAATGTTACACGTTACCATAGAGTGTGTATAATAAGCGTCAAGAAGAACTGTATCACCCACTGGTTTTATGTTTACCACTGGTTTTGGCTGTTCCCATTTTGGATTTTTGAAGCCGAAAGTGACCATATTTGGACAAAAGGGGTGGGATGACATGAAGGCAACAGTCAGAGTCATCTTTAAATGGTTGCGGATGAGCTAATGCCAAATGCTAACTTACTGACTGCATGACAGTAAACTTCAAGCATTGTTCTAAGTCATAATTTTACAGTATTGTTAATGGAACATGTTTACTACGCCTATAACTGAGATGTCTGGAAAAACATGTGTTTTAATAAATAAACCATAACTCCAAAAGTCTGACTCGACAAGCAAACAAACAGTCATACAGACCTGTCAATCAAAGCCCGACACAGAGGCCTTGTATTTGACCAGAGACTATATTAATGGAGGAAAAAAAACAGAGATGGACCACCAGACAATGGATTAAAGTGTATAAATAAAACAAATGAGACAAGAGTGAGATCTGGAATAAAATTAATCACAGTGTATTTCAGAGAGAAGTTCAGTGTAAGTCAATGGGAGCCATGGCTTTACCCCTAGTGGCCGTCAGTGGTATTACATATTACACATTATACATCAGCATTAGCTACCGCTGCCAGGAGGTATTGTGATCGCTTTGCTTTGTGTGTTTGCGTGTTTGTTTGCGTTTGTTTGCAATAACTCAAAAAGTTATGGACGGATTTTCATGAAATTTTCAGAAAATGTTGATACTGGCACAAGGAAAATGATTAAATTTTGGTGGTGATCAGGGTGGGGTGCGATCTGTCTTGGCAGAAGTCTCCGCTCTCTGAGTGCTTTTCTTGTTCATTTGTGTGTTTGTTTGTTTGTTTGTTGCAACTATTACAACCATCTTTACCAAATTGTACCCACAGATAGGCCTAGGCCCTGGGACAAACCCATTAAATTTTGGGCCAAGTAGGCCAAAGTTCAAGGTCAGAGCAAGGTCACAAAATCTCAAATTTTCTTATCTCTCATCATTGAGCAATTTTTGAAAATTCATAAAAAATTCAAAATGACTCCGATTAGCCTCCAATTTGAAACACCCGTGGCTTATAACAATATCTTGTATCTGGCACAAAATTGTTCACATCCACCGTGGAATGTAGACTCTGTGGACATTTCAATTTAACATTGAAAATCCCATTTACGACACATTTTTCATTATAACTCAACAAATATTGATTGGAATTTAATATAATTTGACATACACATGACTAGTACTAAGCTTCAACTTTTTCTGCTGTATGGAACAACCTTGAAACTGTTTAATTTAAAATAGTCGATTCACACATGCACACTCTTCTCTGAACACTTGTTTTTATTTTAGAGCTGGGGTCATTGCCAACAGCTTCAGTCAGTCTGTCACTTAATGCTGGAAAAACTGCAAATGAGGCTTTACTATTTACTATTCCGCTACATCGACACTGTTTGTTATCACATTAGCCTCAATACCAAAGATTTATAAGTCTGTAGGAAGGAAATTATGGATATACTTGTAAGGTGGTAAAATAAGAAACATACTGTCAAAGGGTTATATTTTATATAGTAACATTAATTAAGGAATTTATTAATTTGGGAAGTAATTATCTACTTCACAACACAGAACTGGTGTCTTGCTGAGTTCACCTTTTACAGCCATGTATCACCTGTGAATGTTCAGTTGAAGAACACACACTACAAAGAGGAATGTTTTCATAAGTTAATGATTTCCTCTGTGAAGGAAAACACACGCACAGGAAAACTGAATTCTTCATACCTGTTACCATGCCCATGCTGCTCAAATTTTAACTCTGTTCAGGCTCATGTTCTTCCAATTTTCTTTAAAAGCGGCAAATCCAATTGATACTGTTCCTAACGAAGATAAAAGAGCAGTTGTTTGGGCCTGATGTCATCTCCATCAGTAATGAAATTGTCTCAGTGTGGGGGCATGGTAAAAGTTTAACAGATGAGATTTACTGTGATATAAGCTCTATAAGAAATGCTAGTTATAAATTTATAGAGCAGATGGTCAATGGTGAAAAAACACCCTCTAATAGGTAAGATATTTCAACATCTTCCTGCCAGATGATTTTTTTCCACGCTTTAAAGGTGTTTTCTAATTACCACCCACAGGAAATTCAGAAATCTTTCTTGAAATCACATCTTTCATATGATACCTTTACCATATCCTCTGATATCATATCTTATCTATTTACATATACTCTTTTAGGTAGTGTTTGTAGTGCTCTAGTCCGAATAACTGTGTGTGTTTTCATCTGTGGGCGAATAGTCCATGTTTCCAGGTGTTCATAATGAAACACAGATCATTTCATCACAGAGTAAACTAATAAAGAAGGACAAACAACAGCTCACGAACATAATCAAAGCTGACGACAAGTGACAGGCGAGCATTAACTGCATTTCACAAAATTAACGTTTAACTCTCCAGTGGGGCTAAAAGTCACATTTGAAAGGGCTATGAGTAGTTCATGGAAGCGATTATGTGGCTGGCCTGTGGCCCTGTGAAGACCCTAACAGAGACAGGAGGTCAAAGGTCACAGAACCATTAGCAAAGCCATTGTGGGGTTTCTTCACATTTACATGGTGCAGACAGAATAGAAGCAGATCCAGAACTAAAACAAAGACAAGATTAGGGCCTTCAAAGCTGTCGGAACATTATTCAGCATGTGTTATCCCAAATGCATGTGGGTTTTGTGTTTTTAAGGGCATTAACCACTTGCCATCGTTTTCCCCACTTCATTAGAGCTCTGCCTCCATGGAGAGTGAGCTTTATGTGGCAGCTGAATACACCCAGACTGAAATTCATCATAATCCAGTTGATCTCCGAGATGTTTGCTTGAGCTTTAGTGAGCTTGATTTCACTGATAACCCAGTTTGTGCAGGCTTACATGTGCAATAGAATGTGTCAGGGAGCAATCTTGGGAAAGCACACTATAAAGTGGTCTGTGTAAAAGAGTTCAGGGTTGAGTTACTTTTATCAGCTAACAATAGCAGTGCCTGATCATACGATCCTCTTGATCTCTTGGGCTCATCTGATAATTTCACCAAAATGAGGGACGATCTTGGCCGTCACAGTGGTGTGTGTAGACTTTAGTGGCATTGGTTTAGATTAGGAAACTAAGAGCTCTGTTTCATATTCATAGGCTGGTGGGGGCAGGTGCGGTGAGAGGCATTTTACCCGCCTCACTTGTTCACTATTGCTGTGTATTGTCACATTTAGCAACACGCACAAATTCGTGCACATGCAGACACACACACACACATGCCCAAGCACACAAAGCCTGTGGAATGGTTTGTGACTCTAATGGCCCTTCCTTTGGGGGTACTTTTAATTGTTTGGTCATCGTCTCCATGCTCAGTGTGTCACAGTCAATAAAGCCACATTAGAGGAGACAGAAGGTGAGGGGTGAGGGGGCCGACACAGGGGGTTAGGACCCCGGCGTGGAGAGAATATAAAGCGTCTAAACCCTCCCAGAGTGGCATTCTCCTGCTATCAGAGCTCTGCTGAGGACAGGCTGTCACTGTGGCCCATTGTGAGGCCAATGACTCATTCTTACTTGGGGAACAACTTTAAAAAGTCTCAGGGCTTTAAAAAAAAATGGGGACAAACCTCTTGGATGTTCTTCAGCTGATGTGTTAGTGCATTTGCATGTGTGTATGTGTAAAATGTGAGTAGGCCAAAGAGCAGTGCAAAACTATATCCTTCATTTACCCAATCTGTTCCAAACATCACATAATTCTTCATCAGATATCATTTACCTCTAGCAAACCATATAATTTTTGGTAACCTTTGCTAATGCGTGTAAAAATAACACAGAGCCTCTCAGGCAGAAAATAAACCAAGCTGAGATTTAATTTGGCTCATATGTTGGAGCAAAGGGCTCTTACATGCATGGCTGCTGCTCTTTATTTGATATAACCTGCTTTTAAGTTGCTGTCAGTGATAGCCATAACATGTCACCAGAACCTGGGAAGTGTGCGATGGTGACTGCGATAACCCTGCGCTGTGGCTGAGCCTTGGAGATCCCCGGTCTTAACTGTCACTCTCTGCATCTGCAGACCACCAAGCTAGTCCTGTTGACCTCCCTGTGACCTGCTCCACCTCACTGTCATGAACTCTGCTCACCACACACCCTCCGATCTGTCTAATGCCGGCCCATCCACCGGTCCTCCATGAACTTAATACTACTGCTATGAGCAGTTATGAGTTTTATGTTTACCTTGAGCTCTAACTGTATCTGTGCATGTAGTCATATCCTACTGTGGACAATATACTCCATAGATCACTGGTAACTCTCATCCAGCCTTAAACTCATTTTAATGCTGTTTAAATCAAGCTATTGGGTAAAATCTCAATAGTTTTAGGGGGACTGAGCTAACAATTTAATGAAAATTTAAAAAATGATAATAAAACAATTTAGGATTATTTATTCAAGATCATTTTGGATTTGAGAATATGTAGTGAATGAAATCTATTAGTAAAATATTGACTTTTTAAATGGCTTCAGGAAACCTTGTTGACTTTTTTACTGACTGTTCCTATCCTATGAACAGGCCTTCACAGACATAAGAGAATGACTGGAGCTAATCATAAAGAGCACTGATGTAAGAACTGCCACTTTTGCCAGAGGATGACTCCCTCTTGAAAGGAATTCCTTGAACCAAAACTCACAGTTCAGTTGGACACTGACAGCTGCATGTTCATGGTTACATAGTACTATAGCGTAGACACCTAGTGTTGTGCACCATGACCTTAACTGTCCTACACAAACCAACAGGTTAGCTGTCTGACTCAAGTGTTAAGATATGCATGCACATGACCATGCACTAAAATTGAACACTCACTGGACCAACAAGGCACCAGATGGATGGCAGTAACTCAAAAATAAGCAATTTAACCTTTAGTTGTGCATGTAAACATAGTTCCAAACTTAATTTGCAAATTGCTGCCTGTGATATACATTAGATGTGTAGTCAGAAATGGAAAAATGTGCTGTACTTTACACTGCCAAGGTTTTAACATTAACATTAACAAATGACACATCATGAGACAGGACAGTTAATCATCCATTTTAGTAGCCCCTGGGTTACTTATTATTTCATCATTCATTAATGTGCAAGTTAATAATTTTCTTAACCTGTGTGTTGTTAGTGCTATTGCTATCCCTCACATAACTAATTATTTTACAACTCACTTATGAGGGAGTTCATAATTTTCTACCTGATGGCTTTATACTTTAATCATAATTCAATTCAGTGTTATTTGCATTGTGTCAAATTACAATAAAACTTATCTCAGAGCACTTCATATAGGAAGACTGAGACTTGATTAGATTGTCCTATAAAACCCAACAAATCCCACATAAACAAGCTTGACACAGAGGAGAAACATTGCTTTTAACATAATAAACCTCAGACAGAACCAGGCTCGGGGTGGGTGGCTGCCTCGTCTGGATGGGGTGAGTGGGGGGGAGAGAGAAAAGATGAGTTTGGGTACAACAAACAAGCAAATACTGGAGGAAGAACCCGCGGGTCAGGAACTTTCAGCTCCAGAGCCAGAGATACTGGTAGAAAGATTCAGGGAGATAGAGGACACAAAGTTAACCACATGAAATAGAGGTTTAATAAGTGAAAGCATTAGGAACAATTACAGCTATTGGTGTAAAGGTGAGATTAAGTAAAGTGTTCTTGTGAGTTTGTAGCCGCCAGGAGACTCCGGGGGGGGCAAACAAAACACAAAGCAGATTGTTGGACTTCAGTGGTGCCCCTCCCTGTACTTTGTCTAAGGACAAGTCTCTGGACACATTACTAAGAAGTGGTTCTTGGACGTTCACTCCATATAAATCCTGGTCTTTTATGGGCCTCTGCTTTACTAAAGCTGTCCCTCCTCTCTCATAATACACACAGAAACCCAGTCTGGGCTCCACTGGAGGGGTCACATATCTCGGGATTCAAGACTTCCAGTGTGTCTTTTGGTGCAATAAATATAAATAAGTTGCATATTTTGTTCTTATCCCTCTATGTCTTACAGATGACATTCCTGCACAAGTTATCAGAGTTTCATTACAACAGTAACAGTAACTGGAGGATATTAACATGATGGATTAGTACAGTAGTTGAAAATTAGAGACCAGACAGAATCTCAGTTTGCTCCTTGTCTTGTGTGGCCTTTCGTTTAGAACCCACCTGCCAAAATAATTTATGATCCTGTTAAGAGAAACACTGCCCAGGATCTTGAAGGCTGAATTTGGCCCCAGTGCTGCCACAATATTTCACGATTATCAGACTATCCCTGGCGGCATCATAAAACACCTCATATTACCACACTTCCATGTCTGTCTCTGCCTCAGACTTTTTTTTAAACACCGTCTCTGTGGTGGGTCACGATTTAGAGCACATTCAGGAGGCTGATATTTGCATCCAAAACCCAAACTGGACGATGTCAGGATGTTATTGGATGCTGCTCAAACTCAGCTTCAGATGGCAGATGCATTGTTTTTTCAGTTTGTGTGTACTGTATGTTTTGCTGACAGTATCGCTGATGTAGAAAGAAGGAAGTTCGAGGTCGCTAAGGGACTGCCCACATGAGTGTTTCTCACAGAAGTGTTTTACTGGCAGGTCTTCCACTAAAGCGTATAATACGTTGTGATTTTAGCTGGCTGTAGACGGACTGCAGTTTGTCCAGTCAATGGCACTGTTCAAGGCCTCTCCATCTTCCTCTGTGAGCAGAGCTGCAACTAGCTCGTAAAGCTGCTCATAAACTGACACTAACAGAGCTAGCTCTGCCCAGATACATAAGCATCCAAAGCAACACACAAATGCATTAACTACACGACTTTAACTACGATTTGAAGCACCCTTTTCACCTGAGTGGGACCATCTGTGTGCACATGATTAAAGAGGCTTTAAACTGATAAATGTTTGAACTTAACTGCATTAAAAGTTTATATTAAAATGTCTTCTTTAAAGTTTGCACTTAATGTCACGATTTAAGAGGTGACCCATGAATCACCCTAAAGTAATTTGACTGAGAGCTCAAAATCTTCAAAATCAACAAAAGTAAGTGGAGGGCTGAATTAAGAGATGAAGTTTAAAAACCTCTTTTGTGAAATGGGTGAGTTATAATCTTTCAGAGTATGTGGAGATTGACCTGTCAAGTCTGCACTGCACGGAGCAAGGGCTCAATATTAGCTCAAATAATGCCCTTTCTGTATTAGTTAATCCCGCTATTATCTGAAATAAGAACGACTGCCTGGACCCAGTGACTGCTTTGGCTGGGAGTCTGTTTTGTGTCTTTGCTTACGGTTTTAATTGTAACAAGCTGAGGGGAGAAACCAGAAAGACTGAAATCTATTATGCCAATGTCACTTGGGCAAGCATTCCCATTGGAACATCACAGCGAAAAAGGTCTTTAGGTGCAGATTCCCACCAGGATGGCACACAAACACGGCCAGCAAAGCCAAAGGCAGGTCTAAAGAGAAACCACCTCATTTTACTGGAAAATTGTTAAATTGAGAAATCTATGAAGCACAAAGATTGCAATCAAATGGAGCAACAAATGAAGCAGACAAAAGAGGTCAAAGGTTTTTGTTTTTTGCTGTGAATGGAAGCACAGTGACTGAGGGATGAAGACAGAGCAGCATTTAAAGGCCCACAAAGCTGTGCATTAAATAAACAGGGTTACGTCCTTCTCCTTTGGGCCCAATGAAGTCCATCAAAGAAGATGGTAATGCCTTGCTGAATGGACGCAAGGACTCCCAAACTCCTGCCTTTTCACTTCGTGTGAAAGAATGTAACATAATAACCCCCCCCCCCCCATGAAAACAGACATAAATTGAGCTTTAAATATTTTGTGCCCTGGTTACAGCTTTAAAATCATTTTGGGGTTGCCATGTGGGCTGTCATTATTCGTGGTAAGTTAATAAGTCATGTTGTGACCTCAAGTAGTATAAACACAAATATAGGAATCAATAAATGCCGAGGGGCAGAAACACTCCCAACAGCAGTGGAAAATGTGTCAATTCATTATCTGTGTCTGCTTCTCTTCCTGCATTAATACAGATACTAGTTGTCCAGTCAATATTTTAAGAGAACTTAAGTGAAGCAAGAAATATTAAGATACCGGTAAAAGTCCTACACTCAAGTTTGAACAAACATTAACCTATGTTTACAATTTATAAGTCATTCATTATTATAGACTGTTGTCCATAAAGTTGGAATAAAATATTTTACCTCTTACCTCTTTCTTGAGAGATAAAGTATAACTGTGGGACTCAGTATGTGATTGTTGGACCTGGTCAAAGGGGATCACTGATGTGTGGTAATAGGATTAAAAGAGAAATGTGTCTGAAAACAAAACTATTCCAACTTTATAAGCAAAAGTGTATAGTACTATTTACTGGTTTCACTCCCTTTCATAATAAGTACAGTAGATGATTCTAAATTTCAGAAATAAAATTCAATGGGAAAAATAGAGTGGTTTTGATTTGTTATTGTATTAGACATAGTTTGTATTAGGGATACACAAAAGTATGCAGCTTTGTCTCCGTCCTGATCTCTGTGATGCTTAAAGACACACACCAGACAGTTGTCATATTCTCAATTTAAATATTCTTTCTAAATGGAATAATGTAATAACAATGCACATATGGCTGTGAAAAGGTACAAAACAGGGGGTAGATTTCACACTACATGAAGTTCCAAACAGATATTTTCACAGCTATTTTCTGTTTTAGTGCACACAAAATAGCACAGAGAAAATCTTGTTTACGATGTATAGGCTCAGAGATAGTGGGCCAGTCTGGTATAGAGACAGGTGTTCCCTGCCAGCTTGGCCCCAGCAGGGCTGCTGCACAGACGTAGATGCAGCTTGTTTCACTCTGCAAAGCATCCACATTCCAACTACTTTTAATTTTACAAGAGCCCAGGGCCACTAGACCCTCTCTGTCTCTGGATCTATACGCGTCTGGACCTGGATGCTCTCCATGGACCCGAGCCTCATATACACACACACATACATATGACTCTGTGTAAATACCACAGGCCAGACTCAGCTAGGGCCAAACTGGGTGGCAGTGTGGTGCTGGCCTTTGGTGCCACTTAGACATCTGTTCATTTTGCTGTTATCTGCCATCGTGCCTGGAGGTCAGCACGCCACTTTGTTAGGGTAAAGCGACAGAGGAAAGTGCATGTTGCTGTAGTGTCGGCTAAGGGCGACATTTGTTTCAAATAAAACCTCAGTAGGAATTGTTTTCTGTTGTAGGTGAAGAGTCAAGGCTACTCAGCAGTTATAACAGGGTGTGGCTAAATGATGGTATATCTCTGGTTTTCTGGAGTGTAACTGACTGTGAGACATGTTCTCTCTCTCTCTCTCTCTCTCTCACTCTCTCTCCTCTCTCTCTCTCTCTCTCTCCTCTTTCTTATTTTTCAGCTACATAATACTTCATGCAGCAGAGTGTGATCCCTCTTCTCCTCCATAATAAATGATTAAAACCGTCATTAGTGTTAGGTGATATGACTGCAGTGGAAAAAAGTCCTAGAGAGAGGCAGAAAAGAGAGGAAGAGGATGGAATAGAGGACAGGACTGGACAAGAGAAGTGGTGGGGGCTGGGGGAGGGGGCAGGAAAAGAGGAAAATGCAGAGTGCGGTGAGGGAGGGGTGGAGAAAGGAAAGAATGGGTGGCAGGAAGCAAAAACTTGGAGTGACATGAGTGTGGTGAAGGGGAAAGAGAGACCGTGGATTAACTGAGAATTTGAAGTTTAATGTTGATGACAAAGGCGTGCATCTTTGCCTATGATCCTTTTTGGTAGTGAGAGGAGGATACAGGAATTTGATGAAAACCCCCCATCTCTTCAGTGATATGGAGCAGAACTCGAGGGTCTTGACCTGCGGATATGAGTCCTATTACCGAATCATCTCTAATCTGTTGTACAATCCTCCTCTACTAGCCCTTAATTATGAGAGCAACTGCTCCTAGAGCTGCTAGTTAAGAGCTGGAACATCCTGCTCAGGCTCATTCATCAGACAGGGAGGTCCAGTTCAGACGAGCAAATTGAGGTTTATTTGCTTGAATGCAAAAAATCTACAGAGCACACTTTTCTAAATGTGGCAAACTTGCCTTCTGCAGTTACACCTCTGTCTGAGTCTGTGTATGTGTGTACACATACATGTGTGGGTGGCCTCAGAAAAGCAGATGTTACAGCACAGTGCAGCTGTAAATAGAACCACTCTAGTTTATTCGTCTAATCAATGATTTACAGCAAACTACTCAGAGCCAATGAAGTGGTTCAGCTGCATGAGCAGGAGCTTGGCTTCGGCCAGCACCTGTTATCTTTGGCTCTGATAGCGTATTTATCTCCTTCAGGCCACAAACACCTGAACGCTAAACATGGTTCCAAGTCCCATGAAAGATAAGATAGAAATAACTGAGGCCAAAAATGAACTTGAGTGGCTGAGACACCGATATGCAATAAAACCCTACCTACTGTTTAATGATTTACTATAGAATTATTTTAATTATCTTCAAATTACAAAACTTGATCCAATGACTAGCTTTCACAACAAGTCCCATGTGTTTTTACCTTGGACTTGGAGGAGCTGCTTTTAGTTTAGTTTAGTTTTTATGCTTAGATTAAAAAATGTAACACTCTCATCGCTCAGCCCTGTGATGAACTGGTGACATGTCCAGGGTGTACCCCGCCTTCGCCCATAAGTAGCTGGGATAGGCTCCAGTGACCCCCGTGACCCTAATGAGGATAAAGCGGGTTCAGAAAATGAATGAATGAAATCGTCGCACTTTAATCCATTGTCAAAAATCCCACTTCACTCTGTGCTTGTGTTTTTTTTATTACTGATTATAATCTAATTTTAATCTCTTCATTTCTAATTTTAATCATTTACTACTGTTTTATGTCACTGTCACTGACATGATTGCATAATGGGCATCAACTCTCTATTTTTTGAGTTTAAATGAAGTTATTAATTCAACTAAAAAAACATGACACTCTTTGCACGTCTACCATACTCATCAATGTCTGGTACACATTTCAAGTTATTTACAGTTTTTCAGAAATTATTATGCTGATGTCCAAGTCACAATTTATGATTAATTTTATTTTCATTCATGTCTATATTAATGTTGTTACTAATAAACCTGACCAGACACAAGGTCTACACACCATATTTACAATCCAATATTGCATCAGTTGCATTTTGTTTACATGTAATTATGCCTATATATAGAGTCCCTGTCAAATAAAAGTTTATTGTAGATTTCCATCCAAAGAAAATGATAATTACTTTCACAGTCATATTAATGTCACTTCAAGAGCTGAACATAAAGGGCTGTGATACATTTTCTCGTTGTCCATCTACCTGCCAAATATGGCCAAAGTACATAAAATCTTTATTCATTTAGAAAAACATATACTTTAAAAAGACAAAGAATGAGTATAAGGAATGATTTTCATCTTGTGGTGTTTTTTTGTGACAGGCATCAAGGGATCGTCTTCTAAGTGCGACTGTTAAAATCAATAATCAATAATTTTGCGCTATTTCCATCCACATAATGGTACCTAATCAATAATTCACTTTAAAAGCTTTAAAACACTGGGTCTGTTTTGCTAGTGCAGATACTGTATGAAGGTTAAAATGCCACAGTAAAGACAGAGACAAATAAATACTCAAGTAAAGTCCACCTGAAAGTGTACTTAACCAATAGACCAAACATCCACTGGTGACCAAAATCATTAACTGATAGAAAAGGTTAAATAACTGTTGATCCACTTATCCTATCAATACATGCAAATAATTGGTGTAAAATGCAGTTTGTCATCATGTCATTTTGGATGTTCAGAGGCTCTTCAGTTACCATGGGAACACTGCCACCTTCTACAACACTGATTCACCAGTAAAACCCATTGATTTTGGTCAATGACAGTGGATGGAGATGCTTGGTTTATGTTAAGCTAATGACATATTTTCTGAAAAAAGTCACTTTTTCCCCCATTTTCTCTGTTTTAGATATATTAACCTGTAACTTTAATTTGAGCTTTTATGGACATCAATCATGATCAGTAAATTAAATGTAGGAAAATACCTGATTTTCACTTAAGAATGCAAAAATACTGAGCGTAAACTCAGTTAAGCATAAATCACGTAATAAAAGTTAAAAATAGAGAAAAAATCATTTGGGAACTGCCATATAAGTAGCACTGGGTCTTTATGGGTTAAGTATAGTACCAAAGTATTTGCACTTACTTGGTTACTACCATGTCTGCTACCTACTAACCTCTGTCAACGCTACCAATGATCTACCGTCACTTATGACATGACCTGTGTGAGACATGACTCATTCATAACTGATATGAACACATATGACACCATAAACCCCTGAGCTGTGATTATGTAAGGCTGGAGACACACTTTCACATTCAACACGCCACAGGTAACGGGTCACGCCCCTCCCTCTACACCCTCCTCTGGTAAAACAGTGGAATGTCTACATCCACCCCCAGCCCTCACCTCTCAGCTTTCCAACTTCTTATTATGTGTAGTTGTTAGTGGTTTACCACATGATTAATGCTTGTTGATGGTTGCTCACTGTCTCTTTATTGTCAGAGGCCTAGAGGCAGGAATCAGTACATTTATGTCAGCTGGAATTTTAGAAGAATGTTCCTGAGAATAGTGACAACTTGGTGCATGTGCAGCAAAACCACACAAATTAGAGAAAGAGGCAAACGGAGGAGATGCTATCTAGAATGTGCAGACTGAGCGATTTTCCGTCTCTTCGTTTTTGACAAAGAAAAGCAATTAACAAGCCATGAGGAGGCTAATACTTCTCATTACAGACCTTTGACAGCCTTAGCGAGACACCATAGAAAAGAAGAAATTACACTAGGGTGCACGAGGAGAAGCAATAAATGTAAACCTCAGCTACGTCGTGCAGTGGTTTTAGATCCATCAATGGACCTACTACAACGTAAATTAACTTCTGTGTGGACTTTCAGCTATACGAGACGAGCATCTGCAGAACACAATAAAATGAACACCTGTGTAACATAATGCAATGCAACACAATACCCACGCAATACTACACTACACAATGTTTTATCTAGGTTAAGCTTCATTCATAGGGCGTGCTTTGTGATTTTGTTGTATAGTATTAATGACATTATACCACAGGATAATCTTATACATTCCTATCGGCATTTACTGAAAGTTGTCTACTGTCAGTAAATCTTGCATGTGCTTGGGTCTGTATTTTTTTTTTCTGGTCTTTTGTTGATGTTAGCAAACTGCATTTCTAAGCTAACAACTGTCTCGTTTGTCTACATCTATGATAACAGCCTGTGCAACTATTTGTAGGAAGAGGGATGTTTTATCTGCTTACTGTCATTTCTGAGTTCTTCTGCTCACCTACAGAGACAGTGCAGAATACAGCAATAGCCATAGAGTGAGCTACATATGTAACCACACATGCATGCACACATCTTACACACTGAACCTTTAACCTTTTAACCCCTGATGTGTCAGTGGTGAACATTCTGAATGTATGATTTATTTTGAATATTCATAAAAATTCAATCATTTGTTCAACAGGAGAAATTTCAAAACATGCTGACAAAATAGACCTTGTTCTTTCCATAGACATCTGAGCATGCTCAGTGCACCCCCGTTGCCTGTGTAATAGGGGAAAAACAAACAGCAGTGAGTATGACCAACTCGCTATTAAAATACAGTTTGGGCATCGTTTTTCTTGTCGTTTTTTTGTTTTTACTTTTGTTTGTAGTGTAGTCGGGATTTTCCTTTATTTTATTTTTTTCTTTTGTTTTTACAAAGTTTTGACCGTGTAACTGCTTTTTGGAGTTCAACCAGGTGCCAAAAAGCAGCTGGACTGATTTAGAAAAAAAGAACCCCAAAACAAAAACTACTGAGCCAAAACTGATGCACAATCTGAGTGCCTTATTTAGTAAAAACCTGTAAATCTTCAATTTCTCTCTTTGTCTTTTTCTGTTATTCCATCCTGTTTTGACCCAAAAACCCACTGTAAAGCAAAACCACTGAAGAAAAGGAACACAAGCACATACTTACAGCAGCTTTCATGACACTTTTACAGATGCAAATTCACAGCAGAATGTTTACCTGAAGTCTTATCAGGCCTTGTTGGCCCGTGGGACTCCCGAGGCAGCGGATGGGTACCGGAAGGCCAAGCATGCTGCAGCTCAGGCGATTGTGGAGGCAAAAACTCGGGTCTGGGTGGAGTTTGGGGAGACCATGGAGGAGGACTATCGGTCGGCCTCAAGGAAATTCTGGCAAACCATCCGGTGCCTCAGGAGGGGAAAGCAGTGCGCCACCAACACTGTTTACAGTGGAAGTGGGGAGCTGCTGACCTCGACTGGGGATGTTGTCGGGCGGTGGAAGGAATACTTCGAGGATCTCCTCAATCCCACTGCCACGTCTTCCATAGAAGAAGCAGAGGCTGAGGTCTCAGAGGTGGACTCGTCCATCACCCAAGCTGAAGTCACCGAGGTGGTTTAGCAAGCTCCTCGGTGGCAGGGCACCGGGGGTGGATGAGATTCGCCCTGAGTACCTTAAGTCTCTGGATGTGCAGGGACTGTCTTGGTTGACACGTCTCTGTAACATCGCGTGGCGGTCGGGGACAGTACCTCTGGATTGGCAGACCGGGGTGGTGGTTCCCCTTTTTAAGAAAGGGGACCGGAGGATGTGCTCCAACTATAGGGGGATCACACTCCTCAGCCTCCCGGGGGGAAAGTCTATTCCAGGAAACTGGAGAGGAGGATCCGACCGATAGTCGAACCTCGGATCCAGGAGGAACAATGCGGTTTTCGTCCTGGTCGTGGAACGCTGGACCAGCTCTATACTCTCCATCGGGTGCTCGAGGGTTCATGGGAATTTGCCCAACCAGTCCACATGTGTTTTGTGGATCTGGAGAAGGCTTTCGACTGTGTCCCTCGTGGTATCCTGTGGGGGGTGCTTCGGGAGTATGGGGTCCGGGGCCTTTTGCTAAGGGCAGTCCGGTCCTTGTATGACCAAAGCAGGAGCCTGGTTCGCATTGCCGGCAGTAAGTCAGACCTGTTCCAGGTGCATGTTGGACTCCGGCAGGGCTGCCCTTTGTCACCAGTTCTGTTCATAATTTTTATGGACAGAATTTCTAGGCGCAGCCAAGGGCCGGAGGGGGTCCGGTTTGGGGACCACAGGATTTCATCTCTGCTTTTTGCAGATGATGTTGTCCTGTTGGCCTCATCGAACCTGGACCTTCAGCGTGCACTGGGGCGGTTTGCAGCCAAGTGTGAAGCGAGCGGGATGAGGATCAGAACCTCCAAATCCGAGGCCATGGTTCTCGACCGGAAAGAGGTGGTCGGCCCTCTCCGGGTCGGTGGGGAGTCTTTGCCCCAAGCGGAGGAGTTTAAGTATCTCGGGGTCTTGTTCACGAGTGAGGGAAGGATGGACCGTGAGATTGACAGACGGATCGGTGCAGCGTCTGCAGTGATGCGGTCGCTGTACCGGTCGGTTGTGGTAAAGAAGGAGCTGAGCCGAGAGGCGAAGCTCTCGATTTACCGGTCAGTCTACGTTCCTACCCTCACCTATGGTCATGAGCTTTGGGTCATGACCGAAAGGACAAGATCCCGGATACAAGCGGTCGAAATGAGTTTCCTCCGTCGGGTGGCTGGGCGCACCCTTAGGGATAGGGTGAGGAGCTCAGTCACCAGGGAGGAGCTCGGAGTAGAGCCGCTGCTCCTCCGCGTTGAGAGGGGCCAGCTGAGGTGGCTCGGGCATCTGTTTCGGATGCCTCCTGGACGCCTCCCTGGGGAGGTGTTCCGGGCATGTCCCACCGGGAGGAGACCTCGGGGAAGACCCAGGACACGTTGGAGAGACTATGTCTTTTGGCTGGCCTGGGAACGCCTCGGGGTCCCCCCGGAAGAGCTGGAAGAAGTGTCTGGGGAGAGGGAAGTCTGGGCATCCCTGCTTAGACTGTTACCCTCGCGACCTGGCCCCAGATAAGCGGAAGATAATGGATGGATGGATGTTTACCTGAAATAATGTCCCAGGGGTTAAAGGGTTAAAGGTAGAAAATACTCTAGGAAATGTTCTGTAACTATTACCCTTAATGTTCAGAGGAAGATTGAGTATTGTAAATGTTGCAATAGGACACTGTGGGTAAGACCATGACTTTCACCATTAATGACCCCCCTCCATTTCACTACTGACCAGCTGCTTTACGCATTGTCTCGCTGCAGTTAATAAACCCACAAACTGCAACGATAATGAGCTTGAAGGAATGTCACACACAGCGTCACCTATGAGTGTACACAGAGAGGAGAAGAGAAGTCTTAGCCGGAAAAATGTCTCACCTCAGCAACAGGATAGTAAAGTTCAGTTTAGGACTGCTCTAAAACAGAGGCTGTGTCCTAAAAAGAACCCTTGCCATTATGTTGAATTTAAGCACTTCCTACTGCTGGGAATTTCTGTGTATGTTCGTCACATGCCAAAAATGTCACTCTAAGATTTTTTTGTGGTGGAGTTTGTTGTAATTTCAGTTATATATACAGTCTATGTCATGGGTAGCATTTAGGTGAGAAAATGACTAGTTAGCTTTTTGATTACACAGGCTGAAGCAGTTTTCTTTCCTCTGCCTCTCTCCTGGACTTTCTTCATAAGCAGAATGCAAAGTTCTTCCCAGAGGTCTCTCCTAAATCCAGCTCATCCATCACTGTGATCTCTATTATGGAGCAAGCTCCCTGCCATGGTCAAGAATCATGATAACGAGACAGCACAGAAACAGATGTGCGCAAAGGTGAGCGAGTGCACACCATAAGTGCACTGCAAATGGAAAAGGTGAGCAAACACCTTTATTTATTATGAAGGCTTTTATGAAGTAAAGGACTTTTTAGGGTTCAAGGAGGTGGAGGGCAATCACTGGTCACACTGAGCGCTGCAGCTGAGCCACAGTTATTTTCACTCTGCCCTCGTCCCCTTCAGGTTTGACTTTTAGCACATACAGTATTTAATCACAAAGTAATGGCCTTCAGGTTGTCTGTCATCTTTAATTTGGCACTGTCACGCTTTTCAGGCCAGTACACAGCTGGGTATTTCTGGCTCACCTCTTTGCCCTCTGTTTAATTCATCTATTTACTGTGAGAACAGAGTACATCTTTTTCACCATCAAGAGAGGAAAAACTCAACTTCGTTTATGTTTGTATGTGCTTTACTACCTCATACTAATGCCTCTTTGCTATTTTGACTCAAACACTGAACTACCTCACATGGACTGAGTACCTCTGGGACGGAGCAGCCATCCCTATTCTCAGGTTGTGTGACCCTATTGTCTCCCTTTTGTTTTCAGGGCTGTCAGGAGGGAAGTGTGATAAAGTTCCCTTTTCTTTGCCTGTTTCTATGTTTGACTGTCTCTGCAGTCAGCCGGTTGGTCTCCTCCTGCTGCGGGGGGACTCTGGGCACACAGGCGATTGTTTTACCCGAGGTTACAGGAAGGTCAGATCCAAAATCAATAAGGAAACAGCTCTGCTGCTCTAAACTCTATTTCTGCCAAGCAGGATCCTCTGAGAGGAGCTGGGATATCAGGAACCCCAAATGGGAGGATCGTTAACATGACAGATAGAGGGAAGAGGAGGGATGAGAGGAAGAAACGAGAGGAGCGAGACAGAGGAGAGCTGTTACTTGTGTGAAATGCGAAACGCACAGGTGTAATGGAAGTGTAGTGTTTTTTTGAAAACATTTCAGTACTAAGCAGAATTTTATCCTATGTATCCATTTTCCATGTCAAAGTATACTCTATACAATGTAAAAAGTATTGCGTGTGAGGGTTTATTCAGCTCTCCAGTTCTGTAGGGATGGAAAAAGCCTGCATGCAAGAAATTAATATGAAGCTTTTCAGTGGTAAGGCATGGTACACGGGTGTGGTAACAGTTTATATAATTCCGTAAAATTCAATCATAAAATTGTCGTCAGAATTTCACCTCAGACTGGAAAACAAAAAAGGCTCAGGGTGGCTTCTTCCTGTGGCTATTCAAATGTTGTGTAAAAAACACAATGCAATAAAGTTCACTTAGTGTCTGTGTGCCTTATAGGAAACCTCAGGGGGCTGCTTTAATGTTTCCATCCTCCTCTGTTTCCTTGGAGCAGAGCGGATATTACATATTGGAAGCATATAGTGAGTTTATAAAATCTCACACTGATTATGAGCAGTGGGAGCCCTGCAGGATGTTTCCAGTTTGGGACAAAGGCATCGAACATTGGATTTAACTTCATGGCTTAAAAAAAAAAAAAAAAAAAAAAAGACATCTGAATAGCTTCTGATTCCAACTCCTGCACCACTGGAGAAACTACGTTAACTTCTGATTGTTTTTATACATTTTATTTACCTACAGATTTGTAAGTGTGTATGTGTAAATGTATTTATTGCCATGAACCAAAGTGTTGTGTTGTATTTCAGTTGCTTTGTAGGGCATTTACTTTCCTTTTGGTGTTCAGTGAAGGTAGATGAATATGAGTGTAGTCTGAACTCTGCTCATAAATTGCAGTCAGCATCAAAGTGTTGCTACAGTGTAGTTCCAGCCCCACCTGCCTGTGAGTCGTCTGTATGGTATCACCCAATGCAGCTTCATTTGACTGCACTACGTACTCGGGTCTTGCTTAAATATCAAAAATAAGGACATGCATACTCAAATATTATGACATGAGTTCATCACTGAGCTCTTGTCTCAGGGTTAAAAATGAAATGCACAGAATTCAATGAAATAAGACTATAACATTATCATTCCAGTTGTACATGAAATTATAACTGTCTTGAAAGTAAGAAATCTACTTGCCTCAGTCTTTAAGAACACTTAGATGATCTGACTTTACCCAAGATCAAAAACATTAGTGTGCCAATATGTTTGTGTGTATAAAGAGGAGAAACAAAAACTGCTGGTTAATAAGTGACCTTGGTCTGACAGTCTGCTACACTGCATTTGACCGCTGCTCAAAGGAGATCAAATATTTGATAAAATCTAAAAACATGGAGTCAACATGGAAAATTCCAATTCAGGTAAAGCCCTACATTCCTCCACTGATCCACTCATAAAAAATTCTTACAAGAAGAATGTTGAATATAAACTCCCAAGATGGCAGCTCACATTTATCTTCACAGAGAAATTAGCTTGAAATATATAAGGAAATCCCACTATAGGCTGTCACTAGTATTACTGCAGTATGCATTCTGACCACTGGTGGCAGCAGTGAGCACACTGTGGCTCAGCCCATCTGCAGATGATGACTGATTCAGATGCTGTTTGTATATAATGTTTGCATAACCAGTCACTACAACGGAAGTGTTCCTAACCTGCATCAGCCAGTGTTTATAGACAACAGACTCGTGCCAAATAGAATCAAATAAATGTCACATGACCGCGCTACGCCATAACTTCAATTTGTTCCCACTGTAGTTTGAAACACTATCAGTCAGATGTTCTTCACCTCTCTCTCCATCCTGTTTGTCTCTGCATTGAGCTGTTCTGCTGACAGCGCCCCCTACAGGTTTGGAGCACTTCCGTTGCAGTGACTGTTTATGCAGCGTTTTTCATTTGCAGATGTTTTCTTGGTTTGAATTGCTTTGTGCTTTGCATCGTTTCTCTGTTTACAGAGCATTTGATGATCATGCATTTGTTTTTGTGTCTTGAGGCGCATTTTTTCATTTGCACCACCTTCCTCTTTTTGTACCTTGTTTAGACTTGTGTTTGAGTTTGTGAGTTTGCATCGTTTCTATACTTGCAGCTGTTTTCTCTAACTGAGACGCATTGGGCCGTTCCAATGTGCTTGGCCCGTGTCAGCCACCGTATGTGTGACCAAATAGCAACATCTGAGGTCGAAAAATGAAGCCAATCCATTTACAGTTTCTGTAATGACTGCTGGCTCCCAAAACGAGTCAATCCTGATCGACCAACCATACAAAAAATTGACAATTTTACAACAGAATAAACATGTTTACAGCCTGAAAATGGGTCTAGTCTTCATAGTTATTCCTCACATTCTTGACAGCTGTTCATGAAATAAATTTTTATGTACCTTTAAAGGATATTGAGTCTTAAAGTTCTACATAATTAAGGATGTGACCACTTTGAAGCTACAGTGATAAGACCATCAACACAATAACAGTAATATTTCATGTTCATTAGTACTTTATTACAATACGAGGCCCTTTAGAATCACTTCGCTACATTAGCTCACATTTACAATACAGTATTCTATGAATCTGTCGCTCAATTAATGTTTTAAACACTGAGCAAAGTCAACTGACATAAAGCACAACTGCATGTGTTAACATTTATCAAGTGCTTGGAATTTTGCATATTGCACTATTAGTGGTGTGATCTGTTGTCTGTGTATTTCCCTTCTAAGCCCCACACTTTTATCCAAATATGGCACCTTTTGGCTCAAAAAAAACTATTATTTCTACTACTACTACAACTACTACTACCACTACAACTACTACTACTACTAATAATAATAATAATAAATAGATGATCCAAGCAAAATGCCAAACTTGAGACTATAACTGCTGGTATGATACAAATATATAATGGTATCATGGTATCATAGTAGCTACATGCACTTAATTTACAGTTAGTGTTTTTGACTTTACATAATTAATGCTGACTTAGAGAATCAACTCATTTTTTTCTGTAGTAGGATCATGATTTTTTTTTTTATACTTGCTTTAAAGTTAACAAGCATTCTTCATATGTACCCATCCTGGATCAAGGTTCATTTATAGTTAAAGTTGAGCTGCTAGGAGGGCAGTAGAAATATACTGCTTTTCAAAATAATTTCATAAACATATCATCACATTTCATTCTTGTTGCTTCAAGCTTATTCTAGTTTGATAGTTCTCTGTCACATTGTGGAACAAATTCAGATGATATTTTGGGAATAATGCCATCCAAGTGTTTGAAGTCTCTTTGTGGTAATCCCGACAGTGTGCAGATGATTGGTTGAATTTATTCAGCGGTGTTGAGACTGCTTTCGAGAAAACAGCAATTACAGTAGATTGTTTTGGTGGCATTTCAGTTTAGTGTGAGTGGTTTGGCTGAACCAGCAAAGCAAAGGCTGTGTGATGCGTGTTTAGTGAGTTCTGACATGGTCCAGATCTCAGTTGATCCTTCTCTATTGAATAAGCACATGTCTTTGGGGACAAGAAGATTGATGCTGCTCCCATTGAACTCTGGGATATCCCTGGCCTTGGCTGGGCAAAATTTCGGGGTTTGTGGGTAATGGGGGGAAACCACTTCCCTTGCTTGTTAAACAAGACCATTAAAAGGCATTATGAGCTGGCCTCTGGAAAGGCTTTTGCGTGTCATTGCTAGCATCTGTTGGAGGGTGTTTCTGGGGTCTCTTGTTTCTTTTGATTATTTCAAAATACAGTAATTCTGCTCCAAAGTGTTATAGAATTCACTGGGAAACACTGAGGCAGGGATGCACAGTGAAGAGGAGCTGCTGTGACAAGAGACAACAGTCATGTCAGACTGTCTGCCCTCAGTGAACCATCAGTGACATGGAGGAGAATGATCAGAGCTGACAAATCTTTAATTTCTCAGAAGGACTTCAAAGCTTTTCACTGCTTACATCCCATGATCTGAACCATCCAAAGCCATGTCCGACCCCCATACAAAAATCACATGTTTTCAAAGGTACACTAGCAGGATTAAGGTTCAAGTGGTGTGGAGGTTTAAGGTGGCTTAACTGCAGCAGGTGAGGCCACATATACAGTATATTTTCACATGCAAAGTTTTCACCGTGTCTTCATTACTGATGCTAGTTTTTCTGATTTGCTTTTGCAAGAAATGTCTTCAACCTCAACCATGAATTCATTTGTTTCTAGGAAACAGCTGTTGTTGCATCCAAACAAAAACTGCATTATTAAAACCAACATTTCTTTCAGTTTGCACATAAATTGAGCCATTTGAATAATGAAACGGTCATAGTTGTGGTTGAAAAAGGCAGGAGACTGAAGCCACAAGAGAAAAAGTCTCCAAAAATGTGTTCACACAGGAAGGGTGGAGCAGAAGTGTTTAGCAGTACATAAGTCCAACAGCTTGTTTATACAAAATATGTATTCCGATAAGCATCTACCACTTTTTCTGTTTATTAACACATCAGTCCTTCTTAAATTCAAGGACTATGACATATGTCTGGGGATGGGAGTGGATATGAATGGATCAGTTTGGTTAGTACCATGGCCATTCACAATAAATTCCACTTTTACATCCTTATCACTTTTCTTTGTTGTATAAAAGTAGACATTCTTCCAGCACCATGCCTGCTTCTTGTAGTTTTCCAGCAGTGTAGACTCTAGAGTTTGGTGAATAGTGTTGTAATGCACAATAAAAGGAACTGGTGTGATTCTAATAGATTAAACAATATACAACCATATCTACTTCTGTCCCATGTCCTCTTTCTAATTCCATCAACGAATGTTTACTCCAGAACTGATGTTGCCTAATAAAGCTTACGGTAAATGTTGATGACAACATATGTTGTTTTCATCAAGAAATGTGTTTTACTGTAGGCGTGGCACTCACTGTATGATTTAATAATTCATAGCACTCAACTTTCATTCATATGTTAAAACCAGGCTCAGTTTTAATAAAAAGCAGCTGGTGCAACTGGCAGGAAGCAAATAATGGAAAAGATTAATTTGGGTGATGGGATACTGAACATTTGTGTGTCTGTGCTCCTCCCCAGTTCCTTTATTTAGGACAACAATAGTCAGTCAGATAACCACAAACAACTGGTGCACGTTCAATAAGAGGTTATTGATTATACATATGGATGTGGACTGTGCGCTCATCACCGCAAATCTGAAAAACCTTCTTCCTATGTATTTTCTGAATGACTGTCAGTTTACATTGGAAGTCTTTCCCTCATTATTATTATATATGTGTCCATCAAAGTGGATTTTTTTTTTTATTTTCTGTGATACATTGTGGCTTGTGATCTTGGCAGTGCAGTGATAGTTGAATTCTTGGACGACCTCTGCTTGGGTTTAGTCCAGTGCAATGGAAAAGAGCAGGAACCCTGGAACAAAGTTCAAACTGCAGGTCTGGAACACAGTGGAAAAAAAAGGGTTAATGTGATTAAGGTTGTGTCTGAATAGAGACTTCCCTGTTAGAACTCTGAGGGAGCAGGATTAGATTTGTCATATGCACAGAGGAGCCCTCACTGTGGTTGTGCACACTTCACTGCTCAGGAGGAATCCGTGAAGTGAGTGTCCGTGCTGTTTGGGATGTTCAGAGTAATATGAGGGCAGTGTCAGCTGGAGAGGTGCTGGGCTCCATTCCCAGAAATAACACACTTGTGCGCATGAGAATTACCAGAATGCTTGTATAAGTGAGAAAAGGCACCAAACCCAGAAGATGTAATATAATCTGTGTTTTGTAGTTTGATCCCTATGTGAGGGTCATTTACTATGCATGTTAACAGAGAATGAGAATGGCATTACTTTTCCTTCTTCCCTCTCTCTCCACTGTACCACCATCATCATCATCCAGTGGCAGTGGATGGCCCTCTTATTAGGTCAGCTGAAAGTGGAAAATTAGCACAATTCCCCCAGGCTGGGATTTATCCCACATCTCTTCCAATTAGCTTCCTGAGCTTCTGGAGATAATTGCAGTGTACAGTGCAGAGACAGGAGCTCTCACAACCTCGCTGCTGCTGTTTCTGCTTCTGCATTCCCGTCTTCATTCCACAGACCGTCATGCACTTCCTCACAGAAAAAAAGAGAAAATGAAAGATAGAAACTTAGGGAACTGAGAGAGTAACTATAGGATCAACATCCCATCTCTCCTGGTTAATCCATCTTGGAGGCGGGCCCATCCCTTGAGCCCGGTTCTGTTAAGTACTTACATACGCTACCAAGAGTTTGGAGTTGGGAGAAGTTTTGCATGTGTTGTCATTTATAGCGCTATCATCTTTAATAACGGGGAGGGATTAGCGCCATTGCCTTTTGATCCTATAATCCATAGTCCTCAAAATCCCAAACTTTATCGGCTTGCCTCTCTGCTGGACCCGCTGATCTGCTGGGAAAGACAGAAATTGACCTCAAATGAGGCGCTGTCCTGTGAAATCTCAGACAGGTGACAGCAGTAATTCATGGCAGAGAGGAGAACAGTTGGCCTAATGTGGCCATGGGAGATGAGCCTGTTGGCTCATATGAGGCTGTTGTCAAGGGAGATTAAAGGACTTCATAAATATGCCCTTCCGTTTTGTGTTGCCATATATCACTGGGCTGCATTAATCAGCACTGGCCCTCCATAGCACAGTAATTGCATTGGAAGATGAAAGCCAAGGGACTTCATCTTTTCACCTGTACCATACATCGCAGCATATGATTTGTCACATATGATTCATGTCAGATATGGAAATATCATAGCCTGTCCTCCATCCAGTACTCATAAAAACAGGATAACACATTGTGCATTTTCCTTATTTACAGACTGGTTTTTATCAGGATTTGCTCAAACAATACAACTATAAATACTTTTAAAACAAGACGATGCTATGTTTATACTGACTTTATAATGTCAGGTCAAAACCACAGCTGACTGTGTTGGAAATGAATAAATTTACTGTAAAAACTGTGAAGAAAAGAAGACAAAAAAAAAAATAAATAAATAAATGAGGAGTTGGAGCTTCCACAAACCAAATGTTACAACTGGCTTGCCTTGCTCTCTCCATTACTGTGACATGGTCTCTCTCCCAGGATTGATGTTCCACTTTCATTTATGGCAGTCCTCCTCCTCGCCACCGTGCTTGCGTAGAAAGGCAGTAGTGTCATTTCAGCGTCTAAAACAAGCAGCTCGTGATCGCACACTGGAACTAATTAACGAGCCAGGCCTCCATTTATGTTAAGCAATGTTTGAGAGCGGAGAACGACAGGAACTTAATTACATGGTTCCGCGTACAAGAATAGCCGCTAAAGGTTTTCAACTACGAAGTGTGCAAAGGGGTGCGTGTGTGCTGTCACTGAGTGGATATTAAAGTCGTGTGTCACATTGTTTCCCTCGAAGATTTGCAAGTATCGTATTTCTCGCGGGACATGTGCAGGGTGAAGTGCAGACAGTAAATTTATTCAGCCCTTTTCTCATCTACAGTGAGGGGCATAAGCTGTTGACGCTATGAGTTAATGCTGAAAATGAAGGACCTTTGCTAAGTAATTAAGTGTGTTTTGTATCCTTGTGCGATGTGCAGTGTTGAAGTGTGTGGTACTACGGTTCTGATATGTGTGTGTGTGTGTGTGTGTGTGTGTGTGTGTGTGTGTGTGTGTGTGTGTGTGTACGACCCCCTTGGGTTATTGGGGGAATGTC
The DNA here is from genome assembly GCF_902148855.1 of Sphaeramia orbicularis. Lineage (NCBI taxonomy): Eukaryota > Metazoa > Chordata > Actinopteri > Kurtiformes > Apogonidae > Sphaeramia > Sphaeramia orbicularis. Next base: position 35,298,586 of record NC_043960.1, read on the forward strand.
CTGAAGGAGCAGAGAGGAAGTGAGGATGAGGTGAGCTGCAAGAAAATGTAGCCGCCATAAAACAACATGCCGACTTGAAATACTCCTCTGAGAGATTTACAAACTTAACGCTGGAGAAAAGGAACATTGGTTTGCTTGACTTGCTGTTTTTTTGTGCGACTGAGGGATGCTATTGTTGTTTCATTCAAAACAGGGCAGAGTTGATGGGACAAGAGGCCTGTAAAGGAGGAAATAATTATCCAAGAGTCATGTGATGAACTGCGATGGTTTGTGCTCCGTTTCATCTTCTTACATATAAGCCACAAAGACCCGATCCTCCACCGAAAACTCTGCTTCACCTTTCCTCTGTGCGTTACTTCTGCTAAAGCAATAATCGGCAACTTTTCACATAAACTCACAGTAATGGTGATTCAAGAGCTTCAACATTTGCTGCTGATAACCTATAAAGTAGTTTCTTTTTTCCTGGGGGTTCTGCGATATGCATTAAATTTATGAGCTCAGCGATTATAATTGATTTATAAAAGAAGAGAAGAAATCTTTAATATTTAGTCACCATTTTCTCCATTTGGTGCCAAAAGTATAAGAAGCAAGAGTCTCATTTTTAAGCACGAGGCAACATGACTCCAGAGTCTGAGAGGAGATGGTGACAGTTTAATCTACTTATGGAAACATTTTTGTAACTTTAACCCCACAAATCCAGTGGAAAACATACACTCTGGAATATTCTGAGGATGTTTATATGGATGATATACTGTACAGTAAAATGCTTTGCCATTACTGTAGTTTATGTTTAGCAATAAAAGTTGGACCTGTTAGTGGCAAATGTGGACTGAGTTTATTTTCGAGGAATGTGGAAAACTCCGGTGGGTCACATGGTCTTGTTAGTCCAACACATTGAGACAGTTTGTTATTTATGATGATGGATTCCAGCGTTTCAGTGTTCACCTGCAGTCTTGACCAGCAGGAACCCTCAGACCAGATTGGGTAACCTCCGGCAGTGCAGGGTGGACAAAAAGGAAAAGACGGTCTGACTGGTGACGACAGCTTGGTTTTGACGCAAGATGGAGGATGGGATGACTTGGGCGTGTAGGTACAGAACCCAAAAAGAAAAAAAGAAGAAGCAGAATTTGTAAGAAAAGACCTCTGTGTCTTAGCTTGGGAAGGGTGGTCAGCCTTTTCTCATACTTCCCCTCACAATAATGATTCTGGAGAAGCTGCTGCCAAAGCCGCAGCTCTTATAGAGGAAACCGTGACCAGCTGTGACGCAGCTGCCTACGCTTGACACTCCAGCATCACTGAATGAATAATTGCATTCAACACGGTGTCCTGACCTGGACACCGAAGCCCCGATACCCTCTGTTTATCTGCGGTCTGCATGCTCTCAGTCCATATCTATTATCTGACACTCCTTTTACCTTGGCAGCCTGTTACCATCGCAAAACAGTGAGCAGCATTGTTTGGCTTTATGCGATCCATGCCCACTTACAGCTGTCAGCACAAAACCACATGGAATTCCCCCGTGCTTTGGTAAATGTCACATCCAAAAGGGAAAGTTTAGAAACATGACTTTTACTCTTCAGGAGGCTACTGTGCGGAGGGAGGCTGTTTGTTGTTGTGTCCTAAAAGTCTGCGGGCCCTTTGGTCCACAGTGCGCAGGATATGATGTGTATTTTTGTCAACCCGTGATCAGTGACCGACCTAATTACACACTAATCAATCAAGTGTAATGAGTCTGTGCCTGGCCGGGTGTGGCCCGCTCCACCCCTAATCCACTGCATCTGTTTAAGGGTAATTCCACAACCCAACTTGTTTAACTTCACACGCCACACTTTTTTTTGTTGTTTTTGTCTATGTCTTTACCATATGACCTTTCCATCATACAGGTCCTCTGTTTTGGCAGCAAAGAGGAAATTAAGGTTTTTGATCAGTGTCTGATGTGGAGACAATGCAGCAGAAACACAAGAACCTTCTGTTCGAATAATATGAACACACCTGTATTACATTAAACTTGCTCGACTTCTATAAAAAAGAAATACACTGCACAAACTCAGCTCTCGAAAACAAGAAAAAAAAGCAATAAAATGTGGGAAATATAACTTAAAGTCAGCAAGAGAATAGAAAAATGTCACTTGTAAAAATAATATAAAGTTAAAAAAAAACAGTCTCATTGAACCCACAGATATCATAAAAGTGCATCCAGACTGAGAACAAGTACATTTGTCAAATGCAAAGAAAAGATTAAGAAATATTTACTGAATGTATGAGGAAATATGAAAAAAAAACATCTTTGTTCTGTACTGTATTTTGTCTACAGTGTAAGAATGCACAATGGCACAGTCCTTCAGATGATAAGGATAAGATGCTTGAACTATATAAACAAACTTCAAAGCAGTTTTGTATGTGTCTGGGTTAAACAAATAGTGTCACAATTCTGGTAATTCTAGTGTTCAGACACTGGTCATATGCACATTTATGTATATGAAACTATCACTTATAGGCAATTACCAAGAAAATAAAAATGTAACTGAAATGATCTAACATAAAAAACTGCCTGGTAAAAAGTAATATACTGTCAAAATTAAGCATGTATTGCCTTGACTTAAGACGTTTCACCTTGATTAGAGTTCAGTTGTGTGCAGTGTCTTTAGCTGAACTGTTATTGCTGGACCACAAAGCCATTCCCACTGTGCTTTTAAAAAGTGATGTGTGTCTCTCCTGTGAACTGGAGGAGTGTCCCTTACTGAGATGATTCATGAAAAATCGTCCCTCTCTTTGGCTAAGTGAAGCAATGCAAGGTATACAACAAATCTGGGAACAATGAATGCATTAACCTTTTAAAACAACTCAGTTTGGGGTCATAAAAAAAGACAAGAAGAAGATCAGAGCTCTGGTGTCTCCATTTCCACTCATATATTCCTGATGTTTTCCTACTTCTACAAATCTCCATGAGACAACCTCCGCAAGGTTTTCTTATGTGCGCTTTTATTTTCCCTTTTCTTTCAACCCGACTGTGCTAGTGTGGTTCTTTCATGACATTTCTGTAATTAAAGCCAAATGGTATATCCCTCGATTAGTCCTGCAGCTGCTTGTGTTTAATTCCATACAATCAAAGTGTCCTGTTCAGCTGCTCGCTGTCACAGCTACCAAAGCTATTTGTCACAACTGAGATAAAAGAAATATTTATGACCAGCAAAGATATTTCTCATGTTGTTTTACAACGTTAAGTCTTATTCAAAAAGAACGAAAGACATATAACATTTCAAGAACTGCGGTGTAGTAACAGATAATACTCTCGTAGCCACAGAAACCGCCTTTCAAATACATTTCTGCATTGTGATGCTGGTGGAGCCACAAAGTGAAGTGTTAGACTCCAAGACATGCCTGTTGGGAAGTTTAGAAATAAAACCCTGTCAGACACATACGCAAGTACAAGAGCTTAACATTTCCAATGTTGACACTTGCGGAAAAAAATACAGCCCAAGTGTTACCTGATATTCTGCACCCCTGTGTCATAGGTTCCTCCAGATGGACTTTTTTTCCAAAACCTTGTGACCTTTAGAAAGCAACGGAGCTGTGTGATCCCGTGAACACCCCCAAAAGTCAGAGTACAAGCTTGTTTTTGTTTTTTGTCCCGTTTCCTTCTGTTTTGACTGGGTTACATGTGTGCTGACTGCAGCGTGAGCTCATACTTTAACAGAAATGAACTCATCAGTGAAACGTATTTAGTGTAGTATGATTTAATTGTTCAAAACATAATGCTTGAGGTGTCTGTTGTTTGAACTTTATTTGCAGCACAGTCTCATCTGTGTGTGTGTGTGAGACACTGTCAAGAGGGGGGTTAAATAATATATGAATACTTATCCATCCAAGAAATACTAGAATACAAGGGGTTATAGGATAGACAAGCACTTCACAGGAGGCCTGTCTCTCAGAAAGAAATATATTTGTTTTCATAAAAACAGCGGTAATATAAAACTTTCCAGCCTCTTAAAACTGTCTCGTCTCTTCTAGACTGTGGGCAGTTATATTCCACTGGGCAAAATTATTTCATTTTTTGGATGCAAGACTTGATTCTTCATGCCACAAGTGAAATGAATCTGAACTGATCCCATTTTTGGAAAATGGGAAAACTTTTGTTCTTCATTTTGGACTTTGCTCAAACAAACATGCATTGAGATTAAATTCATTTTGTGATTATTCTGTTAAACTGATCATTTCCACGAGTGGAGGGTCTGATTATCAGGCCACTGCAATGGGTGCAGTGGGGAAACTCTCCCACTCCAGTCCTGTATCCTGGAGATGAGAGGCCTGAAGACTTCAACTTGAATTTAGTACATTCGTTAAACTCTTGTGAAGTAATTATGAGCCATTAAATGAAGAGTGGGATTGCCCTGACGCTGGTGGAGCAAAAAGTCAACCCACTTGAAGGTGATTTCAGGAGACACAAGGGCCCGTGTGCCCTGGCTGCAGGCCGACGGGGTCTCCATGCAACCAGACCTCACACACACACACACTCACACACACGCACGCACACACACACACACACACACACACACACACACACAAACACACTACAACTCTGAGGGCTAATGACATGAATGTGCACCAGCCCTGCTTAACATTAAAGCATGGATACATGTACAAACGGGTAAGAACACACACCACGACTTGATCACACTCATCTCCCACCCATCTCTGAGACGACTAATACATCATCTCATCAGAATTTGTGAAGCATGATGATTTAGTTCAGTGTCACATTAAGTGAACTTGCTCATCCTTCAGACTGAATGAGGGCATTTCGGCAGCAGCCCAAACACACAAGTCAATGCTTAATCGTGCATTTTAACACTCACACAGCTCCGAGATCTATTCCATCACTTTATTAGAAAGCATTTTACAAACTGTGTCCAAAGTTGCACATTATTAAGGTTATATTCATTCACTCAAAGCATATGGGTAATGTTGGAGGAAAAAATGAATACATCAACACCGCCTCGAAGCACAAGACACAGTGTGTTTACTTCATGAACATTTATCCAACACCATGATTGTTCCACAGCATTTACCAGAGGGACTTTGTCACCCAAACCAAACCACATGGAGGACTCAGGGTGTGAACCTTTGTCTGCGGTGGCCCATGTCGCACCATCCAGTCTCCTCCCTGCAACCCCTGTGGAAAAAATGCTGCCATAAACACCACAGAAGCTTAATCTTTAAATGCTTTATGTGTTAATGTGTTGATATTTTACCCAGTGATAACAAACAATAAATCCAGGAAAGCACTTCAAGTTTCCAAATGTTTTAATTGGCACAGAGAAGTCTGGAAACTTCAGAGTGGGATCCTGTTTTTTTTTATTTGTTTTGTTTTTTCATTTGTTGCATAATATTTTTAGAGTCAAGCACCCATTTTCATGGCAGTGCTGATTTTGAGTGACGCATATTGATTAACATGAGACTAATTTAATGCACATTCCCATTTCAGAGGTTAGAATATAATTTTTAGTCAATAGTTTACATGAGAGGAAAACTGCCTTTCCAGAGAAGAATTTGTTATGAGAGTAAAAAGTAAACAATAAAAGTAACATTCAAAATGAGGATATTTTTTAACCTTTATGATGATGTAAGGGGTGTATTTTTTTGTACTTCAGAATCTATGTATGTATCTATCTATCTGTCTGTCTGTCTGTCTGTCTATAGATAGATAGATAGATAGATAGATAGATAGACAGATAGATAGATAGATAGATAGATAGATAGATAGATAGATAGATAGATAGATAGATAGATAGATAGATAGATAGATAGATAGATAGATAGATAGATAGATAGATAGATAGATAGATAGACAGATATTTTGAGACTGAACCGTAAAACATGTAATCATAAAATTACATGGTAACTATACTATTTTGGTGTCTTCTAAACATTTGTGTGCATGATACAAATAAATCATCATTAATCATTTTATTACTTATTATATTTAATTGTCAATGTCAATATCATCTGCAAAAACGTTTCATATTACCTCAATGTCATAATACTTCTCTATATGTCATTTTTTTCTGTCTTAGTTTAGAGTTTGACTAAATTTATCTCATATTTAGAACTTGTTGTGTCTTTTTGTATAATATTTGGTCTTCTTCAGTAAAACAGGGTGCAATGATCTTTCAACTTGTCCTTGATTTTATATATAAAGCATAAGGTGTTTATTATCATATTTTACTTCTCTACTAAAATGGACATGCATGCTTGACAAAAAACAGTCACAAACTAGCAAAAAAGTGGCCTGTCTGTAGAAAAATATGAAAAAAAATCTAAGTAACATTGACAATAAATACAGCTACTGCTAGACTGAAGGGTAGAAAAGAGAGAGGGTACATTAACACCACACTATCACACATTCCTGTGGCCTTTCTCCTTAACACACTGTGCTGTTAGGTGCTAAAGCCTTGCATTGGTTACTGTTAAAGTGAGTGCAGTCAGCAGCACATAGTAGAACCACACCCTTGTTCCATGGATCAGAATATGGACACACAAGTAGAAAACACAACCCTGGGATGAAACTGCACATTTTGATTCATGTTACTTTAGTGAAGCTTAAGCCAGGACAGAAACTCATAACTCCTTCCCATCTCGTGGCTCACGTCGAGCAACAGCAGCGGCCCAGGCTCCTCGATTAAAACGTCAGAGTCGCTCAACTTCAGTGACGTCTTATCTGATTTCCCCCTCACCCCCAGTGTCAGACATAAGAACTTCACTCACTCTGCTCCACCACTCAGAGATGTCTTCTTCTCCCTGTGGAGTGTATATGTGGGGGGGGGTCTCGGGTTGGAGCTGCTGGTGTGATCAGTGTGTCCCCGTGCTGACATGGCGCTGACCGCAGAGAAGCCGGTCCAGACTACTGGACAGATGTGTTTCATTTTGGCTTTATCTGTTGACACATCCTGTCTGCGTTGCATGCGAGGACAGTATTACACCACAGTACTGAGGGCAGAGCTGGGCTGAAACTTGAACTCCACATTTTCCTCAAGATTGTTGTCTTACACCGCAGTATGCTACCATCACACATGAGGAAAACACCTTTTTGTAAGCACACTTTTGACACTTGTCAATGGCCATTATTAAACTTCAAACAGTACTTCAGTTTATACGGGCATATAACATTTCTCGTGATAAAAAAATCATACTGTCAGTTACGTAAGGCCTTCACACTCCAACAGTGTTTTTGTGCAATAAATTCACATTTAAATATAGCTTTTTGGCCATTTGTGCTTTCACACAGAATGCAAGTATTACATTGTGAATAAACAGATTTTCTATGAAACGTAGTTGAATTTCTGAGCCTTTGCGCCTTGAACAATGAATTTCTTGACATTGTGTGGAACTGATGGCAAATCACAACAGCAGCGGCAGACGTTGGATTGTTTGTGTTTCTAGTCAACCTGCTTTGTGGGAAAAGGGACACAAGACCTATAAAGACAATGGACTGGGAACTCACATGGAGTAACATCGCCAAACATGGTTAGTTGTAGCTTCTAGGTCAGTGTAGTTAGTAGGTTATGTAACTTTAACGTCATGCTTTATACACATTTGAATCACTTTTGGTGAAGAACGAGCTATTCACACCTTTGACTGAACAAGTGTCACAACTGTTCCAAATGTGCAAATCACTGTGCTAGGGATAGTTTTGATGTAAGATACTGACATTTTTCTGTTGTTATTCATCATGCCCCCAGTGAGTAGGCCTTTACTCATCGTTTTTGGGTTGTTTTCATGTTGTTCATTTACATTCCTCACTCCGTATTCATCATAAACTCTCCACATGATCCTTCCATCTTTCCTCCTTTCATTCTTTTCTTTTTTCTTTGTTTTCAACAGAGACAAGCTGTTACTTCGCATATGTGTGGAGGTCTTGGCTGAACAAGAGCTGACCTACAGTGCTCTGATGTGGTGTTGGGAAGTGACCCACCCTCCTACATACACACCACCCCTGCTGGTCACTCATGAATATGGCTCTAATTGAATTCACTGGAGACAAACGAGTGTTAATTGGGAGGATAACGATGACCGCAGCCAGCTATTCAGAGGCCGCCCTTCAAAAAAGGGAGGCCTCCTCCCCACCACAGGCCTGTTCTTCCCAGCAGGAGGGGGTCTGTGGGGGACTGAGCGGAGGTCGGGGAGGGGGGCTCTACAGTCCTTTGTGCTCCTTTTCTTTGGGAGGAAGCAATAAAGCAATAAAAGGCCTCGGTAGTTGAGTCCTCTGTGCTCTGACTCCCCCTACGCTCCAGTGTGAAGGAGAGGCCCTCTGACAGATCATAACCGCTAACAACAACTAGGCCTGTGTGTGTCTTTGTGTGTGTGTGTGGAGTTGTGTTGGAATCACTTGTGAATGTGCTGAGTTCTCACCATTATCACAACCCCAGAGCCATGCTTCAATATTGAGTTTTTAGTCATTTCACAATGCAAATGCAAAGCAGGTATGAAGTAAACAAATCCATTATTAAACAGTTACGCTCATGTATATGATATTTCCTGATTATGATTCACTAACACACATGCATATAAAATCATGAGCACAAACAGACATGAATGGCTTACGATCTGCTTTCATTTCACACAGAATTTCAAATGGCCTGCAGGAGCCTTGCTGTTTGCTTCAGATATTACTGCCGTTCTGTTTATTGCACCGGTTTGTCAATATTTAAAAAATGTGAAGGCAAATGTCTTTACATTCTCTTGCCCTCATAATAAAGCATATTGTTTTATTATGAATTCTTCATGGGGTAATATGACCAGAACTGCTTAACCAATGACAACAACAAACAGAACTGGGGGGAAAAATGCTGGCAGCTCTGTTTTTTTATTAATTTATAGTTTGTTTGTTTGTTTTTTTATTATAACAAAATTAGTTAATTTAAGACCACTTGGGGGAAGAGGAATGAACCTTTTTTCTACCTAACAATAGTATTGTATTTCTGTGTGGAGTTTGCATGTTCTCCTGGTGTCTGTGTGGGTTCTCTCCACGCACTAAAGCTTCCTCCCACCGTCCAAAGTCATGCACTTAATAGGTTAACTGTCGGTCTAAATCACCCGTAGGTGTAAATGTGAGAGTAAATGTTGTTCATCTCTATATGTCTGTATATGAACTGGAGACATGTCCAGGATGTACCCCGCCTTTGCCCACGGTTCAGAAAATGGATGGATGGATGAATGAATAGTATTGTATATCCTATATTAATTTCTTGTTTTTGCTCTGTTTTGGCATTTGGTTCTTTAGATGTTAAATGATAGCTATTATGTGGCACTTCTGCATTAAGTCCCACCATTTCTGGCTGTACCCCATGGGAAAATGTATTAGAGTTGATGGCAATAGACAAGTAAGTTTTTTATCCATATGATGTTTGTCACTTTAATAGATAATTTTACAAGTCCAGGAATATGTTGTTTTTTGTAAAAGTGTTTGAGTATTGGCCTGAAAATATATAAAGAGAAGTGACTACACACTTGAAAGTTGCAGTCGTGAATCACAGATGCTTTCAAATTGTCATGAATGGACTTGAGGAGATTTTTACATTTTGTAGTACTTTTTTTACCTCACTGTCAAAGAATGAGGTAAAACGTGTCAAGATAGTGGCTGTTTTGGTGTTGGTGACACATATTGTGTGACCAGAGATGCAGTACATTCAGCTGTTTATCGGTAAAGTACATGTTTGTTTGTTTTTTACTGTCTTTATCACAAATTCTAACTTTTAAAATTACATTCCACATTGATATGATATGTGTAAATGATGGCACAACTGACTGCATTAACATTGACAGCATTTAATATTTTTTCAGAAGTTTTGTCCCACGAGTGCATGAGACTTCACTCCACAGCTAATCTGTATTACAATATCCAAAAACTACTGAGGCTAAGCTATAATTTGTTGATTTTCATATTTACATTCACAAAACAGCCCCTTCTTTAGATTGAATGCTGACGCAGTTGTGTACCTTTAACTATCATTAATGTTAGCATTTAGCATTAGTCATGGCTAAGTGACTAAATGTGATGTGGATAAATCTTTAATACATTAGCTACCTGTGTATAAAAATGATTTGTGTGGAAATGGCGATGAAAATAACACCTCCTCATTAGCTAATTGGATTTGCAGGCCAACTGTTAACAATTGTGTTCCAAAGCCAAATATTGTTTCTCTTTAGGTCTCTTTTGACTTTTTAGCTGTGAAATTCTTACCTTTGGTTATTGGCTAATTGCTAACTTTGCTTAATATAAGCGTTTTCCCTGTGTGGAAATGACACTCATGAGAACTGTCAGAGTCTGCTTTAACAGTAAAGCCGCTTGGTTCAGTTTTGTGTAAATTACCTGTGTTAAACTTTTATTTCTGCTTTTCTTTCACGAGTGCTTTAGATACTGCAATAAAACTTTATAGAAGTTCACTTGGCTTCTTTCCTGTGATTCATGGCTGTTGCATTTTTTAGCTTATGTCCGAGTGCACTGTAACAACCTTGGTTTGAGGTATGGCCATTAAGATCATCTTCTACCAGTTAGCTCGCTGAAAATAAGTTCTCATCCTTTTCCTCTCCTCTGGGAGCACAGCGGCACTCAATCACCCCAGCATGACCCTGGACTGTGGCATGAGTTCAAAGCTACACTCAGCCTCCGCATCACCCAGAAGAATCTGTCCAATCACCTCTGTGTCCCACTGCCTCCTTCGCTGGCATCTGTCTTCTTTCCATATATCACAGGTGAGCGTCGGCCATAAAGGGGATTACTCTGCGGGGAGACTGTGCATCCATTTCCACCATTAAACCGGATTCAGGTGCTGCCTCTTCTGCTCTCCATAGGCATCCAGTGAGTAATGGATACCCCCTTGCCTCTTGCTGCCCTTTCTTATCTACTGTACAGCCAAGAGACTCTCACTGACTCACAGAGACAGAAACACGCACTCACTTACACAAACAGGAACTCTTAGTCACTTAGTTCTTGTCTGGAGCCTTTCTGGAGCTTTATACAGGAGATCAGAGCTCAGAAGAGGAATTTTGGATCATGACCCATTACGTGACGGATTGGCCTCTGCACTATAGCACGTCCTTCATCCACTGTCCTCAGGGACTCGTGGAGATCTAATGTGCTCTCCAGAATTTTGTCATAAACAGTCTTGTGTTTAACCACAGTTTTATGATTTTGCTCTCAAAGAAAAATTTGGCTCTGATTTTACTATTAATGTCTTAATGTATTAAGAAGAAGTGAACTCTTAGACCATTCCAGGCAGCTATAGCTGATAAACGCTTCACTGCTCACATGGTGCTAAAAGCCTAAGTCGAAGGGGTGTATTGAAACACAGGAATGATTCTCACGGCTGAGAGGATGAGTCTTGAAAAGAAATTTGGTGGAAGAAATGAATATGAAGGCGTGAGCTGGGAAAAGATGGAATAAAAATATGAAGTGAAAATATAAAAATCATAAGGTGCAATCTTTAACACTGAAGGAATGATGGTAGATGGTAGGTAGATTTTATTTTATTCAATGTAACAATCATTTGGTCACCTGTCAATGGCATCAGATCTTGTGGCTATTTCAAGAATTACACAAAATAATGTGATTATATGTTATTTAAATGAAACATCTCTAACAATAGCAGTGAAAAGGCTCCCACAGTCTTGTGCGACTTCATAATGCCATCTCCTAGTCTATATTTTGCCATAGCTAATGCTGGAAGAGAGAATCCCAACAGCATAAATGACATCCTGGGTATTTCAATAAAACTTTAAACTTGCAGGAGCCCAAAGTAAGCGGGATATTTTTTTCTTTTTAATTCAATTCAGATGAGTCCAGATTTCTGGCATTATACACTGTTCATAGTCTATCAGTTACTCACAGTTATGAGCAAAAAGATGTTGTGGTTGGTCATAATGAATCTAATCAAATCATCCTTGAGTCCAAGTGATAGTTTGTGGCACATTGGACACAAGTCCCTCCAGGTACTTTCGAGAAAGAATGGAAAGACATAATTTTACAGGGGCCTTGACCTTTGACCCTGTATCCATGTAAATTTTTGTACCAAATTTTGCCATATTCATATCACATTTTAAACATAATGAGTATCAACAAAGCAACAGTACCACTCCCTCCTGATAAAGATGTGCGATGAATTTGAAGATACACACCTTCTCTCTGCAGCTCTTTCCTTTATACATACAGGGTGTCCCAAAAAATTGACATAATTTCATCACCTAATAATTTGTTTAAAATTGTTTGCTCTTTTTGCTCAAAAAATTGTACTCATTTTTATTGTTCTGCTTTCAGGAATAGACATGCTGTTTACTGCAACAGAAAAGGTGTTCTGTGTATTAAAGTACGCCCAAACTCAGTCAAATGTGAATGTGCAATGTGAATTTGTTAAAAAATTTCATAAACAAGCACCAACAGGACAGCAGATTTGGACATGGTATAATAAGTTTCAAGAGGAAGGCTGTTTGTGTCGGAAAAAAGGACTCCACTACTAACTTGATGTGTGCCACGTCACAGGCGGTGCACACACTGAACATTTGTAATAACTTTGGAACATTATGAGATTACCATCGCCCAGAATTTTTGGTTTGAAATTTGTGGGATAAAACATTTTATGTCCAAAATAAATCCTATTAAGTATCATTTCTCCTGACCATGTAGTCATGGACATCTCAAATGATCTCAGTTTTTTTGGGACACCCTGTATATAAAGATGCCTGGTGTTGCAATAGTGAAGCCATTTTTCCAAGCTTCTTTGTGGAGCCACAGAGTAGAGCAGTAGACTTACAACTGACTGAAACGGAACATAATTAATTAAACTCTGAAAAAACCTGTACGATTTTCACTGCCTGTAAATACAGTTCATTCCAAAGGAGGTACAGAAGTCTTGTTTCCCACATCAGTTTACAAGTGATGCCAAAAACGATTACGCACTATAGCTTTAAATGTTAAACATGAACCATGAAAGTAACAAAAGTAACAAGTACCATCCAAGCAGTTTAAAACAAATACTGTAAGATTATTTATGCTTTTTATCATGATGATCAAGCTGTGCTAAAAGGGGAAGTACTTATTACATAAGTTAAAGCAACATTTCCTCTGCAATAACTCAAGTGAACCTCATGTCAGATCTCACCATGTGTCGTCTGTGCAGTGGCAGAGCACTTCTCATCACCTCACTCCATTTAAACATTTCTCAGATGCTTTGAAGAAAATCCTCCTGGTGCTGAGAGCAATATTTCAACAAATGGAGTTGTGGCGATCCTAAAACTCAGGTAACATAAAAAACACTTACAGAGTTGAAATGTTGCCACGAAAGGTTGGTTGTTACATGAATCTGTCGCATGATGTCATGTCTGTGAGGTTGAACATGGCTGTGGTCCCCAGCTTGGAAAAATATGTGACTTACTGTAAACCCTGCCAGTGCTGAGTTAAATATGCTATGACCGAATGCAGCCCAACAAAGCATTTACAGTGCTCAAAGGTGACCTGAGCGGGTGGTGTGCGTGGTGTCATGGGTGGAAGTGGAGAAACAGTGATGGCAGAGCTCACGACACAGGTACAGGGCAGTGAAATAAAACTCTCCCCTGGTGGAGTGGTACCCAGGCCATGTGTTTGACGTGAAATGTTCCAGAAGTGTTAAATTATTCCTGCACGAAACTCAATCTATTCCCCTATCGTCACTCAGGTTTGGTCACGTTTGATCCTGCCATCTCAGATTAAAGTCCTTCCCTTTGAAAGACTTTTAGTTTTTTTCCCCTTTACCCTCCTGTATGGAACATAAAGACCCATAATATTTTAACCCTCCTCGTTCTGGAGCACAAACTCTTTGATGAGTGAAGCAAGGAGCACCAGAAAAATTCTCTCGGGGGCTCAGATTAATCATCAAAGACCTCCAGCAAAACCATAACCTTACTTGAACAATACATAAACAAAATTGTGGCAAGGGCTTCTAGGAGATATTCCTTATTAAAGCTTGGCTGAACACCTGAAAATGCAGGCACGGCACAGAAATGGGAAATTCCCATTTCGTCAGAGTCCTGGTGCAGTATCCTGAGGGTTGCAGAACGCATGGAGAACTGCCTTAGTTTGTAATTAAGGCCTGAAATACATGGTTCGTTATAGGCCTCAGACCCCACACACTGCACCAGAGTCACCACAGAGATGAGAAAGTCAGACAGATATTGTGAATGACAAAGAGAGGAAGTATTTGTAAAATAGCTGCTCTACTGTAGAGGAGAATGGATCTGACAGTACATGTTATATTCATGAGTCTGCCGCACATGTTCTACTAAAAAGCAAAACTATTGCCATTTAAACATTTATGTACTTTTTTCTCAGTCTGTTTGTAATACGAACCACATGTAAAGTAATTAGATTCCTGACATTTATTAACTGTGGTAACAATCCACAGAAGGTGCATGAAGCCTCAACTCTAATAATATTAAATAAACACAATACAAAACTACTTAACTGGCCTGTCCATGCATGTTCCCCAATGTATTTGCCTTTGTTTTTGTGCTGTCGAAAACCTGTTATGCAGATTTTGTCTAATCCCAGATGTTTTTAGACAGCTGGAACTACCAATGTCTGATCCTATTGTGTCAGATGAGTCCTGGATGTGATTCTACTGCTCTGTACTTCAATATGGAAGCTTGGAAAAGTGGCTTTGATTCACCATTTTCACCAGGTTTTTTATTTTAGCAATTTCATTCAGGTATAAACACATTCCTTTATGTGTGGTTCAGACCTGCTGTAGGAATCGTGATTTACTGTAATTTTTTCACTAAAGGATTGTATTTTATTATTCTCACAATCTTGAGCGTGGAAAGTCTGTGCACTGCAAGTTATTACCGTTCTGTGACACAGCTAGAGGCATGAGTGGCATTCATCATATTTATGCAGGTCATTTAAACAGTTGTATAAAGTTATAAGAGTTTGCTGAATCTAGTATATTTGCACAAACCCATCCTGCTAAAAACTAATGTGAAAGTGTTCTCTGATAAGGTCCAGTGATAATTACAAACTCAACATAATTGTTTGCCTTTCTGCAGTGAGCAGGAGGTCATAGCACGGGTGAATGATATACAAAATCCATGACTTTACCACCAGAAAGTAAAGTTTCATTATGATTTCATTTGACTATTAATAATTAGATTATGATTTTTTTGTTTTAATCACATCTTTGCAGAGTTTTTCTTTGTTAACCCTTAAAGATCTAGAACTATTTTTGTCATCACTTCCAAAACCTACTCTGCATTTAAGCTTAAAGTGATTTATCAGCATTTATTAAAATATTATACCCTATATTTAGCATTTTCCTTCAAGTAATTAGAATTAATAAAAGCTCAGAGTAAATACAAAGGTTGTAACATTGCAAAAACTGGCTTTTTCAGCAAAATACACATGGACTGAACATAAAAGCCATCTATAACCACTGACAAACACTAAGGAATAAAGGTTGTAGAAGATGATGGTGTTTCCATATTCATTATGAAGCCTCTGAATGTCCAAATGGGTCGTGTCTGATGCTGCTGAAAAGCTAAGAAATAGCATTTTACCTGAATTATTTCACTGTAATCATAGGAAGTGTTTCAAAAATTATTAAACATTTTAGATCAGTGGATGCATTTTCTCTTTGGGTCTTTAAGGGTTAATCCAAGACTTTTTTTTTTTTTTTTTTTTACTTTTCTCTAACCTTAACTAAGTACTTCCAGCCTGACCATAAGACTGTGAAAGTGATTATAGTTCCCTAAAAACACTGAAAGCCAGACACTAACAGTGATGAACGTATTTAGAGGAGTCAATACAAGACATGAATATTGAAATTATACGATTGCTCTTTATTCTGGTGGATGGGTTGCATTATTATTATTTTTTATTTATTTAAAGGGACAGTGCATATTAATGTACATGTAAATGTAAATATGCCAGAATTAGCTAAAGACTATTTTCCATCCACAGTCCCTGACAGGCCAGAAAAAACTACATTATAATGGCAAAAATTACAAATAACAAATACAAATTTTTTTTAAATTAACAACACAATAGAAGAACTGGACAATTAGCACAGACTAATGACAGTAACAAAGAACACTGAGAAGACACAGAGAAGCATAAAATTAGAGCAGGCAGATCTGGTTTCTTTTCAGCCACTTTTTTAGATTGCCTTAAAAGTGTTAAAGTAAACAACATTAAAACAGGTTAAACTGGGGTAAGTGCTTGACATACTACATATTCTTATTCCCTTTGACTTTAAAAGTATGTGGAAGTAAAGTTAGCGACGACAGAACTGAGGTTGTGTATCTTACTCTGACTCAGGGCCAGACAGTGGGGACCTCATGACATGTATAAGAGGTGACTGGATGACAGATGCTAACGGCAGGACCTTGTATAAACACACCCATTGAAGACAGTGTCAATCAACACCCTAGATTAGAGCTCAGGCTATTAGTCAAGTCAGAAATCCTTCAACTCTCCTTCAGCAGAACTTCAGAACAGTGCACTAATTGAAGTGCTGGCAGACTGAAATGACCTGCAGACTAAAGGGTGATAACTTTAAATTATGACAGATTATCAGCGACACTGGTGTAAAGCCAAAATAACTTTGAGATAAAAGTTTTACACAAGGCAGCAGCGAGCAAGTCAAGGCCAAGTAATCTCCTCAGTCAGAGCCAATCAAGGTTGTTTGTTTTTTTCACCAGTGTCTTCACATGAATTATCGGCTCCTAAAAACAATACGATTATATCTAACAAGGACCTGAACGTGTGTAACAGATTTCATACTAATTATATGAAAAGATGCATCAAAATCCCCTCGTTTGGGATTAAATCAACTCAGTGCAATAAATGTTTTAAGTATCTGGTCTGTGTGTACTCCATGAAGTCTGACTGTCTTCAGCAATTCTCCTGAGACCCACTGAGACCCACGCTGCCTCAGACCAGGTGTTTGTTTACAAGTACCAGGATTGTCCTGTTTTAAGAACCCCACAGTCAGAGAAGAGAGACTGTATGAGCATGAATATATTTGTGACAACAAAAGAGGACCTACATGTATCCCACTAACTCCAGCTTGGTGCTAGTTCTGGTTCTGGTCTGGTGTTGGTTCTACCCATCCAGGTTTGGTGCATCAGTCTGTCAGTGTATAGGTCTGAGCTAGGGAATGTAGTTTTAAAGGGATTATAAATAGTATTGATATTCCAAACTCTCAACAGCAGGAGGAAGTACACATGCACCAAAACGAAGGCTGGCTAAAAAAATCGATTTGATTGATTTTATTTCAATTTTGCATTATCAGTTAATAGTGGATGAGATCAATTTTTCAGAGCAGGACCGCAAGTACCTGACCCATTTTATTGCCAATGCTGAGGTGCGGCTGGCTCCATATTGTGGACCCCTGGGGGAGATGGGGCGTCTCGATCTTGCTTACGACAGTTCTAGTGTGGGAGGGGCATGGAGGAAGGGGTGGGGAAAACCCCTCTGCCACCAGTCATAAAACAGAATACAGATGATGAGGAAGTCTGTTCTGAGCCACTGTGGAAACATGGCAATGTTTCTGTGCCATTTGTTATTTAAGAGCAGATTCAGCTATTTACTGATGAAATGACAGATTTATTTCCTTTCTAATGTCAGTATTGATAGCAGTATTGATGTGTTGCATGGTTGTCAAACAATCAGGTTACAGCTCAAAATTGTACTTTGGTATCACTAAATAAATCTGAATCAATCAATTAATACTGAATCGAATCGAATCATGATTAATCAATTCAGAACCTGAATCAAAATCAAATTGGTTAAGGAAATTGGCCATGATTCCCGGCCCTAACCAAAACCACCAACAAATCAATGTTATGTATCCACAGACTGTATCACTCACTGAAATAAGTATAAAGGTCTTTGTTTACACACATGTGTATTATAGTATCATCAAGTTTTCTTTAGACAAATACTCATGGTTGGTTATTATAACAGCTGTCAAAACAACATTGTGCCTTAAAATCTTCCCATGTTGCATCTGCTGATAGTTTACATTATAGCTCGGTTAGCTTAGCTTTGAAAAACAGCCACAGACAAACCAAATCAAACTCTGTTTTCTGTACAATTTATGTTGACTATGGTTGCACTAAAGATCTGTTTGGAATCATCCAAACAAGGTCAGAACTGTCACAGTTTAGTCCATGGATCAACAAATAGTGAATCTGGCAAAGAAGATAACATCATAAATAATATCTTCACAAGTTTCATAATCAAACTCACCCATGTAAAAGAAACAGTGATTTCAGTATCAAATTCCATGTGTCCAGTAATGAAAACAACAACAGTGCTTCTAACTTTTAGTCTGTCACTGTCATTTTCTTTTGCTCTACAAGTTGTGTCTTTGTGGTTCTCATTTCATCACTTCATCTGACACTTTGGTGGTCACGCAACACAGCCTGTTGGTGTAAATATATTCAGTTCATTTTTCTACAATTCGGTACATTGGCTTCTTTGGCATAACCTCTGAACTCTTCATTCTAAACACAATAATGACACTCTTAGGTCATTTTTTGATATTTGGAAGAAGAAATACTACATATAGCCCCTTTAATTTTGCAAATGTAGTTGTTTAAACTTCACGTCTGAGGTCATTTTGTGAAGATATAGCATAACTGCTTTTATTATGCCCATCATACATAGTGTAGATATTGCTAATACTGTATATTCTGTAGTTCCTGCATTTGCTGCTTATTGCACTTCTGGCTAGATGCTAAACTGCATTCTGATACCCTGTACTTGTACATGAGTATTGACAATAAACTGAATCTAATCTGACCTGTTCTGGAATCAGTCTGTGGCTGTGGAAACACTGAGACCTGGTTCAGTATTAGGCACCGGCTCCAAACTGGCCCTAGAACTGCTTCAGTGGGGAGGTTGTTACTGCTTTGCCTTCTTTCTACTGAACATGAGTGAGAAAAAGATATGGAGTGAAAGAGGTGTGAAGTCATCTGACAGAGGATGCGACACACATGACATCCTCCAGAGTTTATAAAACCTGCATGGGTTTATTTTTCTGGGTAATTCCCTTTGGTTATTGTTACGCTGCATTTCAGCCCTTATTTTAGTTTCAGTGATGTACTTCAATCTGACTGACTGCTAGATTGGATGATCTGAACGCTGTGCTGTGAATTCATGCTGGTGGTTGTACAGTGGCTTTGTCTCGGTTGTGTCACAGTCAGTGATGCAGTCACCACAACTGGCAGTCGGGAGTGTTTGTTAGGATGAAGGATACAAAACATTCATGCTCAGCCTGGTAAACCAATGTGGGGATGATGTCATTACAGCAACTCCAACCTCAGGAACCGACACTGCCCACATTACAGTACATGTTAAAAACATCTATCAAATTAAATGAAATCACAAGGATGATAAAATCTGATTTCCCTGCATTATTTTGATTCTACTGAACACAAAAAGGGCTTAGGAACATAAAATTGTAGCCTCAAGCCAATGAGAGATACCACACAAACACACACTAGAATAAATACAATAACAATAAAACACATGAAATGCATTGACGTATCAGGGGCTAAAAGTGCACATGTGATTTCTATTGTCCTTAAGTTCTGTTTGACAGATCTGTTTTCAGCTGGTCCTTGGGCGCCTTTCTACACAGGGTGAAACCACCCATTTAATGTACTTAGAGATCACAATTCAGTGACACTTGTAACTGCAGCCTCTCTGCTGCTCTCTGTGGAGGGTTTTTATTGTGTAACTTGATGATTTGCTGGAGGAAAAGCAAAATCAGATTTAACATCTTTCTTAGTGGCTTAATCTGAGACAGAAACACTGGAGCATTGTGTGACGGTGATTAAATAGTTAAACAGGATGTGGGATGGTAACAGAACGCAGCTGGTACCTGTGCATGTATTTAATATACAAGTGACACCTGTGTGGTTTGAAGTTCATTTGTTACTTCATATTTTTCTAGCCTGTACTGTAATCCAATACACAAATGAGCCCTTTACTTGTACAGACCGAACAAACTATTGGTCATCGTAATAAATCCTCCAACCTTGTCATTAAAAACCACTATGTAACTTGTTTCCAGAATCATATATGGAGGTTAAACTCTATTTGAACCTGAATATTTTGTTTAGCTTCTTTCAGAACACTAGGAATAACAGTTCTGAAACTTTTACACTGACTTGTGGTTAGTTTTGAAATAGAATTTATTACTGCAACTAGTCTACAAATAACTGGATGGTTTAGGCCTAGAAAATATTTGTTTTGTATAATATATGTAAGGACTATAAACCCAGTAGGACTCTTACGTCCAACGACTCAGGTCATCTAGTCGACAAAGTATGATGAAGCAGTAATTATCTGCCAAGCAGCAAACAACTGAAACAAACTGATAGCAAGCATTAGATTTGCCACAAATGTAGACATTTTTAAAATCAGGTTGAAAACATTTCTCTTTTCATGTGCCTAGGAATGAACTCTGTAACTTACATTGTATTCTTATTGTGCTGTAAGTCCTCATGAATTGTTATTGCACTGTTAGTCTGGAGGACTGTGTAATCATTCATTCATTCATTCATTCACTCTTTCTTGCAGGGGTGCAGGAGTTTATCCCAGCTACCAGTGGGTGAAGCTGGGGTACACACTGGATGTGCTGTTTGTTTGTTTTTTTATAATTTTAAAATATATATTTTTATGGATCTGTAACTTGTCCAGCATTTAAACTACATTTAGTATTTAAACTATGCTGCCAAAAAATGTCCCTCTAAAAACAAGTGAAAAAAATTTAATACAAGATATTTTTGCTTGAATTAAGCAAGAAAACAAAACAAAACAAAACAATCTGCAAATCAAACAAGTGAAAATTATCTTGGTAAGACTTTTTTAAAATAAGATTCTCAAGATCTATTGTCTGAAAATAAGTTCTTATATCTCACTGAAAAGTTACTCTTTAGGTGATTATGTCTTATTTTAAGTGTGATGAGATATTTTGACTAGAAATGAGAAAATAGACTGGGTAAGATTTAGATTTTTTCCAGTGTACTTATTGTGTACATCTGGAATTATATGAGTCACTGGAAATGTCTTATTTCATGCCAGGTTTACATATCTACTATTCTGTAGCTATTTGGTTATGTTGTAAATTTTAGCCGCTGATGTGTTGACAAATTGATTTATTTGTTTGTGTTTTGTCTATTTCAATCTGCTTGGTTTAATACTGTGACATAATGTTATTATCAGAATGTTTGAAATGTATTTTATTTTAAATCCAGGAAAAAGCCCACGTGTTTTCATTTCTAGCAACACTTCACACGAGTCCCACAAATTCACATGTGCTGATGTGTGCTGGCCAGGTGAAGATTAATACCTTTCTTCAGAACCCCCTCATCAGCAGTCATTGAGAAAGAGGAGAGAGTTACTCATTCATTTTCCGCAGCCAAATTTTCTCAGCCAGAGTCATTTATAGTGCCAACCTGAAACAGCTTTTCAGTGCAGCGCTGCTGGCATGTGACCATGTACAGTCGAACACAAACCCTGACATTCCTGAGCCTCTGGAGGTTCCTCTCTCCTGCTTTACACGCTGAGCTTGGATATATGATCTGCTGCTTATTAAACAGAGCTTACTTGTAATTAAGCCTCCCAGATGGATTTTGCTTGAGGTTCATTTTAAGCCTCTCTTTCTCTGTCTTCCTTAAAGTGATGAGTGAGGAGTAATAGGTTTTATTACGTGCCATAGAAAAATGACAGTTTGCTGAAAAACGAGAGGCAGCCGTGAGAGCGTGTGCTCATCAAATTCATGCAAACACGCCTTTTCCAGTTTATAGAAATCGTAACACCGTCTTCAGTTTGCATCTTGATGCACAATCATCCCTGTCCTGAACTCACCCCTTCGGTACAACATGTAAGATACTGTGCTGCATGTAAAAGTACATTCCAGCAGTTGCATGCTATCTTACATGATAAAAAAGAACAGGAAGGAATATTGTTTATTCCTTAAAAGCTCAGACATACAGGTCGTTGTGTAAATAGACTCTACTCATAAAACACCAGCAGCAACTAACTCATTACGTAATGAAAATTGGAAATGAAATACAGGTTCCAATCTGATTTATATCTGTCCTTGTTTGGCTCAACCACCAAAGCAATCCTGCAAGGTATGATTGTTTAGCAGTAAACAAAATCTGACAGCATGCAACATGAAGAACAAGACCTGGACCAGCCTTAGCATGATGTAGCACGCACAGCTGTGCAGGCAGGAAGCCAGGTGTCCAGCAGCAGCGGCCCAGGATCCTGACGGCTCCCTCTGATGCATGCATAGGCCTCCGACACCTCACTGTGGACCTGCGCCATGCTAACGGCTTTTACAGAAACATCTGGCAGGCGACAGGTCTTATTCTCCATTTTCTTGCCAATTAGTGTTCTATGTGCACTGCACGGCGTTCCATGGAGCACACACCGACACACACTTTCAGCCTGTTCTCAACCTGCCGGCTGCTGCCAGGTCGGACACAGAGGGACGCAGAAACATGAAAAGAAACCAATTTAAAAGGGCTAATCTACCCATTTTTAAACATGAAGTTTATTTTTACAGTCTCCAGCTGGACTTGCTTTGACTGTGTGGAAGTAATCATGAAACAGAGAGAGAGAGAGAGAGGGAGAGGAATTATGTTCACAGATTCAAATGTTACTAAGCCTTGAGGATAAACTGCAGAAAGTTATAAAGACCCTATTGAAAAGATCTGACTGCTTGGGCAATTGCCTCCAAATGGATGTTGCATTTGTTTTTATTTGCTAAGGACGAGGTCACTTTGTAAAAATAGAAACATTTGGTTTGTGAGAATGGGCAGCATGCTGATCATTAGCCCTCAAAAGCCACTTCAAAGTGTGCTGGTGTGTCTGTTGCTGAATGGAGTAATACAAGAAAATGTAGTGATGGTTTTCATGTCTTTGTGTGCGTTTGTTTTCATTTAACTGGCCTATAAGTATTGTCTCACTGCCATGTGCCTGGAATTGTCTGTGCTGGGTGCCTTTATACATTTTAATGGTGTTACTGCTTATGCAATAATGCTTTTATTGTCTTTATGATCTCGCCATCATGAATTTTTAGCTGCATGGAGAATCTCTGGACATAAATAGTGGTTTGGCAGAGATCTGCACAAGAAAGGAGCCAAACTCTAAATACTTGATGGATTGTAATCACGGTTATATTTGCATAGTGTTATAGATTTTAAAGCTGTTACTGCTGCTGCCAGTGGAAGTACTAATGCATATGTACTATTTCAACTTATTTATTCAAGTATAAAGTACAGGATCCATAATGTGGTATGAAAGTAAGTAAGTGTGCAGACCTTTCTAATTAGTGTTTCTGTGGAAAATAGCTGAAGCTCACAATATATAAGATTCACCTCGTGCCAATTCAGTAAACTCCATTTCTAAGGAAATGGTGGCTTTTGTAATATTCCATTAATGTTGCTATAAAGTTGCAGAATAGATGCACTGAAGAAGACCTTGGGAGGTGAGAAGGTGAGAAGGTGGAGAAGGATATCACTCTACAGGTTGTTGACAGAGACATAAAAAAAGAAAAAAAAGAAAAAACTTCAGGCAAGGTGCTCATTCTTGGATTGTCACAGTCATGGATATTACATTAAATTCTGTGAACATCAGTTTTCAATGAAAGAAACACATCTTGAAAGATTATTACATGTTTTCTTCATTTCACGCGTTGTCATGTTGCATCTTTTACTTCATTTGTGTCATGTCCCATTTGTTGTGCGTTTTGTGGATCAGTAGATACACCAAGGCGGCATCTTTTTTATGCGTTACTCAGGTTGGAATCACTCCTGATGTCTTAAAGGGCTCATAT
The DNA here is from genome assembly GCF_902148855.1 of Sphaeramia orbicularis. Classification (NCBI taxonomy): domain Eukaryota; kingdom Metazoa; phylum Chordata; class Actinopteri; order Kurtiformes; family Apogonidae; genus Sphaeramia; species Sphaeramia orbicularis. The sequence continues at coordinate 35,322,468 of NC_043960.1, forward strand.
TTTGCTAAACCCACTTTTATTAGTCTTTGGTACATTTATTTGTGTATTTGGACCCTGATAGTCCATAAAGTTTGAATTTGAACCCTCCAGGTGCTGCAAAGCTATCTTTATATTCATTCTGGCAAAAATCAAGTGGATTTCTACAACCTGTTTTAATTCCTGCTTAGTTTGTTATGTCTACAACTAGTTACGTCACAACATTTGCACATGTAAGGTCAAGACTTCCAACGAACATTTCTCTGAGTACGACATAATTGTTTGTCAGCAGCAGCGGTTGTACTCCATACTGAAAATATGTCCAAGCTTCGAGCCGATTACCTAAAATGTTCAGTTGTTGGTTGTATTAACAAATTCAAGTGGCACACCCAACAACCTGGAGGGGGTGGGGCGTGAGGTGGCTCATTTGCAATTAAAGGGTCAGCGCTCAAAATGACCCTTCTGGTGTCATTACTCAGAAATAGGGTTGAAGATGGACCTGTGGAGTTGAATTAATGAAGAATTCAGACCCAAGCATAGCATTTACAGTTTACATAGACCACAAGGAAATGTTTTAAAATGCATAATTCCTTTTAAAAAAGGGAAATATCACTCCTGTGAAATGCACATAGTGAAAGAAAAACAATAGTAAAGTACAGATACCTATATAATGCAGTACTTGTAGTCTTTGCACTTCATGATTTCCCACCTCTAGCTGCATCTCTGCCAACCCGGACACCGCTGGGATGTTTATGAGGTTGAAACCGGGTAACCTTCTCTAGCCCCAAGGATGACTCTGCTCTGCCCTCGCCGTTTGACATGTTTCTCCTCTGATGGATGTGCACTGCCTGGACAAGGTGGCTCTGTGCTTTCATCAGGCCGTCGGCAGGCAGATAGGCAGAGGGAGCGGGACGAGCATCCCATGCCTCCATGCAGGAGATAAAACAACCGTCCCATGTCACCGCTCAGGAGATAAAACAAGGCTCCTCTTCACAGATCATACATCAACATTATACCATCTGACGCCAGGAAGCAGCAAAGCATGCTGGGTGGATGACACACCTAGAAGATGGATCTCTCTAATCTGAGGAGTAAACACATAAATTATCCAGGGATATACTTAACCATGTGCATGGGAAGTTGGTTTCAATTTAGCTGAGACGTATGCAGCGGGGGTTTTATCTGTCGGCTGAAACAGATAGTTTGCATACTGTTTTATTTTCAATTTATTTCATGTGACACCAGCATGCATGCAGAAAATTAAAACAATATACTGTATGTCAGAGAGTCTTTTAGCCTTGGTAAAATTATAACAGTGTGTGTGTGAGTGAATGTGACAGTGAGATGTCACTACCTCACATTCTCCTGAGAGTAGAAAGACTGAGAAGTACATTTATAATATCTTCTCTAGTCACACTTTTCATGTGGGAGTCAGACAACATCTGTACCGTACAGTGATTTACAATGAGAAACATCAAAAAAGGTCATCTTTCACTACAAGGCAGCACTGTTCTTAATATGTCCAAGGCTGGAAGAACTATTCTGATTCTTTAGTTTAGTACATTCAACACCTTACTTTTAAGTAAAACAATGCAAGTTTTATTCCATTAATGTACTTATTGTGAAAGTAAAAGTAATCATTAGGCTGCCAGTGTTTCACTGTTGTCACGCTCAACACTGCAGTCTGGGAAATATGATTTTATACACATTCATCACCTTAGATATGCCTGTTGCCTAAGGCGTCCAGAATGATGGGCCATGCATATCCGTGCCCAGAGGCCCTATCATCAGTGGACTGTCAGGTTAGGAAATGAGAGACTGAGCCTACCTTATCTGATACAGTTCTTCATGCCGAGGGCGTCTCAAGCATCCAGAGTCCCCTCCTCAGCTCCTGCTGTGAACTATAGTCTCCACTACCAGCCTCCTGGTCTGAGGGTCACTTCAATATGATGAGAAGTAGAAGATGATAATGCAAAAAAAAAAAAAAAAACACTTCAGAGAACAGACAGGAGTTCCCACTACAAACTGAATGACTGTTTTTTTTCCCTGCTCCTTGTCCTGCCATACCTAGCATGCACCTGAGCATCACATGTCTGTCATTTTTCACCAAAACACCCTCCACCACCAAACCTGACAGATCATAAGCATAGAAAAGCACTATGACACTATTATGTGTGATGTTTGTTTTTTGTTTCAAGTTACTGCTGCATGTCATATGTTTTTGCCTCAGATGTGTTAAGTGATAGATGTGTTAAGCCATACTAAATACAAAAACATGTTTTTTGAGCTGTAAACAGAATCATATGGCCCAGTTGTGATGAAACGCATCAATTTCAGTAACACTGCACATAAAAATGCACAAACATGTATAAATTAAAAAAACAAACAAACAAACAAAAAAAGAAAGAAAGAAAGAAAGAAAGAAAGAAAGAAAGAAAGAAAGAAAGAAAGAAAGAAAGAAAGAAAGAAAGAAAAATTCCTTATTGGATATCTTCTTGAAACTTCCCACCATGATGATGAGTTGTACTTTACTGATGATATGGATCTACGTCATGAAATTTGTGTGTATGTGCGTATGTTTGTATGTATATATGTATATGTGTGTGTATATATATATATATATATATATATATATATATATATATATATATATATATATATATATATATATATAAATAACTTTAAGATTATATTATCTAATTAGAGGTGTTCAGTTCAGTTCATCTGTCCTTTAGTCAGATTCATTCACTTTCTCATGGGTCCAACTGAGGGCATTTTATTGCCCTCTTCTGAATCTCCAGACTCACATGGGATAATGATTTTGCCTCCAAAAACTGCAGCCAAGAGTGATTAATTTGTTTTCTGTTCAGTGTATTAAAACAGCACAGTGACACAACAACACTGGCTGCAGAAATGCTCTTTACGTCTTAGAACTCTGACGGGTTTGAGAGGTGTCAGGGCTGCAGTTCCCCTCAGGAAAACACTGAATGACAGTGAGAAAAAACAGAGAAAAATATTCTAAATATAGAGCACACTTCAATGTATATTGATTTCTGGGCAAGAATTTCTCAGGTGATACACAGATTCATATGGTTCTACATGAGTGTGTTGTGATTTTCTATCATACGGATGTCCCTGAAGTTCTCCTGTCACACACACACCTGCCCACTCACCCACTGATCACAACACTGAGCCTCTTTATCACTTTGTGGTACAGCTCAGAATCCTATAATAGATGGAGTTAGACTTACAGTAGTGGTTATACTTACTACTGATATGTGATAATATATACTTTATATACTGGGTCATTCAATCTACTTTAGCAATGTAATCTATTTTATTCTATAAAAACAGTCCTGTTTTTCCAACTATTCCAATTTTTTTATCTTAAGACCTAGGATGCTTTAAAACTGTACGTGTTAAAGTATTGTTAGATGAATATAGTGGAGTAAAAAATACAATATACGTCTCTATGATGTGGTGGAGTAGACCTACAGAGATGGATAAAATGGGGGGAAAAATCAAATTCATGCAGTATGTGAGTAAAAGTACTACGCAGTGACTTATCTGTTCTAAACACTATATTCATTTCCTCCTCTACTCATGATGCCACAAACACATGTGCACACACACACACACACACACACACACACACACACACACACACACACAGGGTGGCTTAGATATACAGACGTTACAGTGAGTGTGATGCAGTTTGATCCTTTCTGAACAGAGCAGATTTCAGTTGCAGTCTGACAAACACTTGACATCCGAGTCTCATTCTATCAGTCCTCAGTTCCTCCTCTGTTTTCAACCTTTCAGACCTGATTATACATGATTGTTCTGTTATCCCCTTTAAACATGCTTGAGCCACCTGTCATCCCTCCTGCCACTTAACTAAATGTGGTTTTCATCTCTCTGACATGGTTTAGATTTCGCCACAGAGCTTCAGCGCCCTTCCCCTCTTTCCACAACTGGGAACCGGCCTGTCAGATTATCGTATTCAGATGCCCATTGGCTTGCAGGGGACTGTTTATTTGGAGAACTGGTACTCACACTGTCTCAACAACTGCCCCAAACAAGTGTACCGCAAGCTTTAATTACTGGAGTTTAAAATGAGCCTCCATTAAAATGAATGACCTTCATTAAAGCGGTATTAGGGGACAGATGCCTTTGCTGGTGGGGTTGAACGTGCGGAGGGCAGAGGGAGCACTTGACCAGACGTACAAGTGCCTGAATAAACAGCTCGGCAGGTTTTTCTTTCTTTTGCTCTCTTTGAGCGAATCCCCACTGCGACCGCCATCGAGATTACAACCACCTGGCTGTGCGTCCTGCTCGCCCCCTATACCCCAAACATTTTAATCATGGATGAAATTCATTTATATGTTGCGATAATTGTGCCTAATTGTTTCTTTGAAGGGGAGTGAGGCCAGCTGCATCTGGCTGACATATGGCTCAATGGTTATAAGAGTGACTTTGTGCCCAGCAGGAAACTGAAGGCCTAATCGGCTCTCTATCGCCCATTGAGCCAGAATGGTATGGTCTAAATTGTGCTTGTGAGGTAATGAATGCGACTTGGTAACTGGACTGGATGAGGTACTTAAGCTGAGGAACACCAGTGAGTGTGTTTTCAGACTGCGGTGAAGGTGTGTGACTGGTTGGACATGTTCTTCATGCACTGAAGGAATTCACCAGCTACAGCGTCTCCAGCTGGGCTTCCACTTTCTGGTTGAATGGTACATTCCATATGGACCACAGATCCAGTGATGGTATGTATAAACACACGTACTTTCACTTTGGTATGTCTGTGTCATAATGAACACACAAAGAAACACACACTGGCACCACCAGACACCTACAGCACACTATCCTGTGGATTACATTCATACTGGACACAGATTAACATTTTGTAACAGTAAAGGACACAGTTTAAAGTGTGAGGTTCTATGAAAAACTGTATTTGACTCTCATGATGTTCATTTCACAGAAACTCCCCACTATCCTGGTTGTAGTAGTTTGTTGATGTTGCTGAACAGACCATCTTTTACTTCATTATCTACATCATTTGTGTGTTTCATACTAAACACTGTGAATAAAAAGAAACACATACCACACAACCATAACTGATGTCATGTGATGTCTATTTAGCATAAATGATTGGTGGGTGCCTTTACTTAAGCTGCAAATGTTACGTAAGTACTCATGACATCAACTACTACTAAAAAAAAACCAAAACAAATAAACAGAATCATGTATGAATTATTCACATGAAAAAAATGTATGTGAAGACCTGTAGAACAGCTGTTAGTACATTAATTAAGAATCTGGATAAAAAACTTAAAAAATAACTAAATATAACTAAATATGAAAGTATCCAGTGTTTTGTTTTTGGATATTCTGAATTAGCCTTTTTTTAAATAGATAAGATGACAAGCTTGTAGACAACTTTCATTCAAGAATCTGGGAGAGGTGTTATATTAAGGCCTTTATAACATTCATTTGGTAACAGGTGATAAAGTCCCCATAATCCTCATTAATAGAACTGTGTTAATAAAAATGTGCTCATAAGCGGAATAGATTATGTATGTACTTATGAGAATCTGTCTACAGTTTGTGGTTATAATAAAAGCCTAAAGTTCTGCTTAATGTTTAGAATAGAATTACAAACAAAAAAAAATTGAGTTTTGTTGCTCACGATTAATCTACATCTGCTAACTATGCACTGGTTAAAAGTTAACCCTTTTTTTCTTTTTGCTGATATTAGGTGTAAAGTGAAAACAATGACATATTATTGTTAATCAATCCTTTATTAAATGGAATACCCATATTCAGTGCTACACTGGTGGATCAGTGTTTGTAATGATAAATAAGCTGAACTGCTGATGAAACCATGAACAATATTATCCACTATTTGCAGATCCCCAGTCTGGAATGAGCACTAATACTTTCCAAGGCTGGCAAAAAGGGATAAGAAACTACATAAAAAATAAAATGTTTTAGCAGTGAAGCAAAAATTCACCCCTTTGCTCAAATAAATGTCTTCTAATCTAACAATAACATGTTTATGATGTAATTATTAACATTTATATATATCGACTTAATGTGCCTTTTTAACTCCGGGATCTTAACATAAAGCATTTTTGGAAAGTATGCAGAAAACTGTCATTTCCTACAAATATTCCTTAACTTTATTCATGCCCTTTCCATATGCAGATACTGCAGACAGCAAGAATTTTGCTGTCGCTGCTACCAAGAGGATTACCATGTTTAATGTATTTTATGTTTTTAATATACTTTTGCTGTTATGGGGGACAGTGAGGGTGACAGTAAAGGTGGGACAGAGAGGGGAGGACGTGGACTGGGAATGAACACTGTCTGGTCTCAGCCAGTGTAATATGTGTCCTAGTAAGTATCTTTAAATGACCCCTTCTATTAATTATTCCTTCAAAAACATTTTACTTTTGATGCAATGGCACACAAGTAATAATGTATTACTGTTTCCATCCATTGTTTATTGTGGTGATATAACCTCCAAAGACCCAGCTATGGGTTTTCTGTCCACAATTGTGGACAAGAGTTTCACAACTTTATACAAAAAAAAGGAAAAGAAAACTGTCCACCACAAAGGACACTCCATAAAAATATTAAAAACTGCATCTGAAAAAACTGTTGCATCATGATGTTTCCAAAATAGGCACTTATATAATAAAAAAACAAAAAAAAGCTTGTACTTGATATGACAGTGACAATGACAGATCACCAAATGAATCAGGTCTTTGCATATGTTTTTCTGTGAATTTAAAATTTTTTTTGATATATCTGATGTAATATTAACACATAAATTAAAAATACATAACACAGGCAAAATCACTGTTAGATATTTAAATGCTACATATCGTTAGCCTCAAAGCATAATTACCCAAGTCATACTTTTTTTTAGGTCATAATGATGAAAAATAAAGGAGCAGTGTTAGGAGAGTAAAAATATCCAGATATCACAATTTCGCCAAAAATATAACTTAGGCAAAAATTGTTAGACCACCCCTTGTTTTCTTCAGTTTCTTGTTCATTTTAATGCCTGGTACAACTAAAGGTACATTTTTTCGGACAAATATAATGATAACAAAAATAGCTCATAAGAGTATAATTCCAGAGCTGATCTCTAGCCATTTTCCATGTTTTCTTGATAATAACCAAAATCACTTCAGTTCTTACATCAATATCTACGGCATTGTACTGCCAAAAACAGTGCTTTTAGGCATTTCATGTTTTCTTGGGGCAGCCATGGCTCAGGCCATCCCAATGTTGGGGCGGCCATGGCTCAGGTGGCAGAGCAGGTCGTCCAATGACCGAAGGGTTGGAGGTTCGAATCCTGCTGCTCTATCCTAGTCAGTCCATTGTGTCCTTGGGCAAGACACTTCACCCTCCTTGCCTCCAGTGCCACTCACACTGGTATATGAATGCGTATGAATGTTTGGTGGTGGTTGGAGGGGCTGTAGGCACGAATTGGCGGCCACACCTCTGTCAGTCTGCCCCAGGGCAACTGTGGCTACATATGTAGTTTACCACCACCAGAGGGAGAATGTGAGAGCGAATGAATAATGGATCAATAATGTAAAGGGCTTTGGGTGCCAAGAAAAGCGCTATATAAAATCTAATCCATTATTATTATTATTATTATTATTATTATTATTATTATTATTATTATTATTATTATTATTATTATCTGTCTGTTTTAGTCACATGATACACATAGGAGTTAGTACTTGATTGCATAACTGTTGTTTTTGATGACTTTTGATGGACTAATAATTTTTTCCACGACTGTATGCTATGAGACTAATGATATTATACCCTTAAGCATGTCTTTCATTAGAATGGCAAAATCATGTTTAAGTAATTGTCACATCACAAATCCAAATACAGTGTCGCTATCTGAAGTAATGTACATTTTGCAGAAAAATATTTGTACTAAGTTACCTGTAATAACTGCAAAGTCTTGAAAATGCATTTTGTATTTAATGAATCCACAAACATGAGCATGAGTATATTTAGTGTGTGTCTCATGTTGCCTACAAAGCGCATGTTGTTGCTGAAACATGCACACAGACCTGCACCCAGTCCTTCACACACAAACATAACCTTCCCCCAAAGCATCCAGAGACACAAACACAGGTTGCCATTGAAAAGATGATTATTTTTCTCTTACTCCACTTGAGTGATATTCTCATTCGCGTTGAGAGGCTGTCAGTCAGTCAACCCCCCTTTCCCACCTCCTAATCCCCACCTCATCATTGAGTGTCGTTGATGCTGACATGTCACATCTGGAAGCTCTTCCCTACATGTGCTGCATAGACACTTCAGCGCTCACTTTCCCTTTCCCAGGAGGCCTGATTGTGAAGCTCATGTAATGATGTGAAAAAGGAGACTGAGATTCCTACACAACAGCTCTGGGCTAATGAATGCATTCTGGACACATTCCTCCCCCAACATTATGGGATCGGTTTCTTCAATAGGTGCAGAATAAAGGGAGATCAAAATGGTAGCTATTTGCAGCCAGTCCTAGATTCTGCACCGAGTCTTTAACACCTTGTTTGTTCTGAGCGGCGCTTTGAGGAAGGTCAGAGAAGTTAAAGCTATTTTAAGCTGACGAGGAGTGTGATCACATGCTATCTGCTGTAAACAAAGCATGAAATCTCAGCAATAGTTGTCGGACATTTGACACTTGTTGGCTGCAACAAAGCCACTTCAAGCCTCTATTTCCTGTGGAAAATCTATGCTAAGTGTGCTGCTGTACCGTGTTTCAGGCAAGGGTGTTTCCCTGGCAGGAGGAGAGAATGAAATAATCATTAATATGTCTAAGGGGCAAATGATGTCATACACAGTGAATAAATGTTGCTGTCAGGTCAAGCAACGCGCTCACAGAGAAAGTGACACTTGGGCTATGGTGTTTCACATGCACAGATATGTTACATACTGTAACATACACTGCACACACATACAATCACATGCACACGTTTAGACCGGTGCATTGATGAAGGGTAGGATGATCTGCTTCCAGTTAGGTTGCACACTGTTCCTGTTCAGCGGGTGTACAAAGAGATGGATCCAATTTCAGGACATGCTTTTAATGAAACTCAAACTGAAACACGTTTCTGATTGGAGAACAAAGACGGAGAATCAAAAGCTGTTGCAGAGGTGACCTGGGCTAAAGCGTGCTCACAGCTCCAAACACCAGTGCTGCACAAAAGGCCAACTCCAAACAAGGCCCCTCCGAAGCATCCAGTTCCCATAACAACACAAAGCCCTGACAAACGTAGCCCCACTTTATACATTTGCTAGCTAGAATTACAATTTGTTTTGAAAACTCTATGACATATGTATAAACTATAATTTAGCTTTCTTATGACTTCCAGAGATGTCAGGGCCAAAAGCTGAGGCTACTGAAACTTTGGAAAGCTTTGAAGAGGATTTAAAAATAAGAAGAAGGAATCACAATTTCAAACATATGTTTTCTTATGACGCTTGCACATGAAACATCGGAAAAAATACATTGTTTAACCACATATGCTAATAGAAAAAATAACATTGAAGCATTTATGAAGTCCTGAGGAGTAATATATTTGTGTCATGGAATTAAAGGTTCAACATTTATACACATTTGTGTGCTTGCACAAAGTTTGTGTTGGAATCTGTGTCGTGTTGGAAACCGGTCATTTGTTGACATTAACTCCATTTCTAGGCTAAAAGTTCCTAGTGTTGCACGGTGACCACTTTTATATCCACAAAATGTTGTGGTTTTTGCCTTATTTCATAAAAGATAATATTCTTATTTAGCTGTTTACATATCTTCCTGTTTACGTGCTCTGGCTCTTTGTAATGTCACAACCTGTGGTAAAACCTGCAAATAAGATGCATATTCCTAATATGCTGTATTACAAAGTAGAAAGAATTTAAAGAATCCACTTCAAACTGGAAAGTCAACTTATCTGTTTGGAAAAAAGATCATTCAGAATATTAAAAAAACAAAACACTGGACACTTTCATATTCAGATTAATAGTGTGTGATAAACATACTGACTGTTGCCTTTATAGTGAAGCAGAATGTTAGTAATGAAGAACTGGAGTGAAGTGAAGGCCTGTCTGGTAATTCATCCCTAGAAATCAGTCTTCCGTTCTGAATGTAGGAAATCAAGAAAAGTTAGCGTAGATGCTCATTTCAGGGTTCAGTTTGTAAGTTTTGCTGGAGCTCAGGTGGTTACATGAAGTTTGTGTTGATAAAGTGATGTGCATTAGAGTATTTGATGTTTGTTGAGGTTAACTTCATTTCTAAGCTAACATCTGTCACAGTTGTCTACATCCATGATACCACTCTGTACACTGATTTCTATATAGGTCAGATTTACTGTGAAAATCCTTGTGAGTGCTTCAGTACCACTTTTCTGTCCCTCTTCATGAACAACAGTTTAGCTACAGTTAGCTAAGAAACTAAGTTAGCTAACATCCACCAGCGGTCTGCTCTCAGTACAGATCCAACACTGGTTTTAATTAGATGGATACACTGTTACCCACTGGTGTATAAACTGTCATTTTGAAACAAGTAGTATGTAATTTGGCTGAAGCCATGTTGGCTTTTTGGAACCAAAGGAGATCATGTTTTGACAAAATGGGGTGAGCTAATGTTAAGCATTAATCTTACTAGCTTGGTAAAACAGAAAACTCCATAAAGCACTGTGTAACAAAGTAATTTACAGTCTTGTTAGAGGAACCTGTTAACCACAACAACAGTGAAGTTGTCAGAAAAACAAACAAACTGTGTTTTATTAAATAAATTGAAATTGTGAAAGTCTGACTCAGAAGGTTAGTTAGCTGTTGAACAGATCCATCAGTCACAGCCACACACAGCAGACCTTACCACCTCTATTTGCCCTAAGAACTAATAAATGAAGGAAATAATCTAAGATGGATGAGCAGATCACTTATTATAGGTTTTGAATAAAATGGATGCCACCGGAACGAGTCCAGGGGAAAAAATCGCTGACTTAGTGTTTGTTAGAAGAGGTTGAGTTTAAACCTACAGATGAAGGACCTTCTGGAGTCAACCCTAGTATTACAGACAGCTTTAACACTAACACAAGAACACAAATTTATTTTCATTCTGGACTTTTGCATGACACTCTCACTTAGGCAATTGCATCAATATTGTTCTTTAAAATTACTTTTCAGTCATGTAATGCATAAGATGCTCAACTAAAAGGTGCTCAATTTCTCTAAGTTAATGTAAACGCTGCTATTATGAAATTAAAGCGATTGTAAGTGAAGCTTATTCTTATAAGAGTGCATTTACAGCACAAATCTCTTTCAAATGGTCCATGTCAGGTCAACGATGCTCTTAAGTCCTTTCCTCCAGTCGGGCCAGTAGGAAGGTCCATTACTTCCTCCACAGAGACAGCTGTGTTTGGTGGTCCAGCGCCCGGAGGTCTCAGGGCTCAGCCTGCACCTGTGGCCGGTCGTGTCCAGAGCCGAAGGAAAGAAAACAAATACAGTAAATAACTCCCCCTCTTTGCTTAATGGAGCTTGAGAGTGGCTTTGCTCATTTCGCCGTAAAAGCTCAGAAGGTTTGAAATGGCTCAGAGCACAGTAACGCTCAGATAGTGCTTCGCAGTGTGAGCAGCCTCCAGTTCTGGCGTGCATGAGTAACCTTGTGATGGTATCAGCTTAAACTGCGTGTTGGAAAATAAAGGGGGATGTGAGGGCAGTGACTGTAAAGGTTTGGTGCAGAGGTTAAATATACGGGCTGCCCACATTTGCCAGGAGAAACAAGCGGAAAGTCCTACACAAACATCATTGTCTGCTACTGAGGCACAAAGACTGAGGGCGAGTGCATCAAAGACTGATTCAAGGACATGGAGGTAAACTGTGTCAGACCAAACTGAAACTTGAGAATGTAAATGAGGTCCTTTTAGATCCACTGGTTATTTTCATTTTAAATAAAACTGCTCCTTCTCCTTTTGTGTGGTCAGTACTGCTCTATCTGCAGACAAAACCATCATTCTCCTCATGTACTGCCATCATTTTCATTGTAGCGAACAGAGGCAGGATTTTACCACTTGTTCTCCGTTTCACTCCGTGGACAGGCTTTTATTTATAACAAGGGCGTTATTTATGAGAATGTGAAGGCCCTGACTACTCCATAACCCAGGTCAGACTCACTCATTCTTCAGCATGACAGGGCTGGGCTCCAGGAGTTATGAGATCAAGGCTGATGTCTTACAGAACATCGCTCGGGGGAACAGGTATCCGCACTTCCTTATTTTATCAGCTCTCCAACAAGTGAGCATGAACACAGGCCCCTATAAATCATTTGCTTCTGATGACAGCCCAGAGGCAGCGAGGCAGAGCATCGTCTGATGTTGTACATGTGTGCAGTCTCTCTCTCTTTCTCTCTGCTTCTTCATCTCTTTCTTTATGTGTGTGTGTGTGTGTGTGTGTGTGTGTGTGTGTGTGTATTTCATACACCTGCAGTATATGACATCTAACTGACCACACTGTAGTTATGCTACATTAAGGATTATGGGCTGTTTTATGTTCAGTATGTTCCTCAATAGCATCATCAGCGATCATCACAAACTACACAGAGGAAAAACAAACTGATGCTTTTTTTTTTTTTTTTTTTTTTTTTTTAGTTACAGCTCATCAGTGGTACAATATAATAAGAACTTTTACTCAGTTGTTGTATTTAAGAGCTGATTTAAGGTACCTGTGCTTTTCCATTATATGTAACTTTACATTTCTACTCCACTATAACTCAGAAGAAAGTACTGTACTTTTTACTACACTACATTTGTCGGAGCTTTGGTTAATTTATTACATTTCTTTCCAAACTACACATATATATCAACATGTGTTGAACATGCAGGATGTAATGCTTCTTCATGGGTTTATAAAATTCTCCTATTTCTTAAGTTAAACCAAATGCAGACTTCCAATAAGCTCAGCTGTCCATTCTTCTTCTTCAGTAGTGTTGTTTGTGGTTTAAAACAAACAAACCACTAATCATGACCTTCTCATCCTTTTTATTGGTGGCACTTGTTAGTTTAACTGACTGTTACCATGGTAACAAAGGTTTTATTTCTACTCTTCAGTTGGTGGTTAGATTTTTTTTTTATCTCTTTTTTTTTTTTTATATAACTGACTGTTGTCATTCTACAGTCCAAGATAAAAATGAAGAAAAAAGTATTTTGACTAAAAGATGAATATTCTAAAGTAAAGAATTCCCGACAGATAAACCTGTGTTTACACCTAAAGACAGGAATCTGATATCTATATCTTCGGTTCAACTGAATCATTAGTTGGAGTATTACTATGGAAATAAAGGTCTTAATTCTGTTCTTCAGTTAGTTTTCACTCATTTATTTGGTCTTTTTTTCTCAGACTTTATTAATTAATACTGTTCTGAAGGTCTTTACGCACCAGGAGTATTTTTAATTCATGCATCATCCTGGTTTTTTGTTGTTTGTTTGTTTGTTTGTTTTTCTGAGCAGTTTTTGATGTCATGAATACTGTACTTTCACATGAAAAAATGTGTGTTTTTTCCTTCTCAATGTTCACAGCATGAATAAAGGCATCAACCAATCATTTGTGTTAAATGAACATCATGTGACAACAATTATGGCCCTACATGTTCCTTTTTAGCCACAGTGTTTAGTATGAAACACACAAATGAGGAGGATAATGAAGTGTAGGACGGGTCATTGAGCAGCGTCAACAAACTACCAGACTAACAGGATAATGAGGAGTTTCTGTGACATGAACGTCATGAGAGTCAAATATAGTTTTCCTTTTGTGTGTCTTTTCACCTGGACACTGGACATGGACCCAGAGGACCAGAGGATGGTGGATGGAGACACAGAGGCTGCAGGTGAAGCTGAAGTCATTACTATTTCTGTCAAACAGCCTGGTATGAATATATACAGCTCATTATTGAACAAGAGTCACAACTGTTGGAAAGTTGCATTACCGCTGATGTGAATATTTTTGTTGCAAAATATTCGAAAGCAAATGTTTTGCATTTTAAATGGCAGAGGTGGGACCAAGTCAGTGTTCTGCAAGTCCCAAGTAAGTCTCAAGTCTTTGTCCTCAAGTCCCGAGTCAAGACTGTCAAGTCCCAAGTCGAGTCCCAAGTCCTAAACTTTGAATTTCAAGTCCTTTGAGTCTTTTTTAGCATAATAATGTATTACATTTAGATGACAGATCATATACACTTTTTAAATTGGCATTTATTTATCAAACATGTTTCATAAAGTATGTGAATTGACAACATGTACAAAATGTTCAAAAACAAACTGCTGATTAGGGGTTGGAATTGATAGGATTTTATCAATACCAATGCCACTGTCGATTCTGCTTACCAATCCAATTTCTCATCAATTCTCCGATCGATTCCTGAGTGTTTTTTTGAATGGGAAAAAGAAGTAGTTGGACAGGTCATAGTGGAGTTTGTTTGACCATTTTCCATATCAAATCATTAATGTCACACACATACACTATTGTACACACACAAACAGAAGGTGGAACACAATCATATTTTCCTGAACTGTTTAATAAACAAATGTAAATATTCTGAAAGAATGAGGATTTGAAAACATGTTGGGGTGGTGTGATCCAGACTGGTCAGTGGTTCACTCCTGGTGAGTGACAGACAAATCACAACTGTGACACATGGTCATGTTACTCTGGAGGTCCTGTTTTCTGGTTTTCCCTACGTGGCATCGCAGTCCACACATTCGAACCAGTCCGTGCGTACCGTAACGCGTTGTAGGGAAAACCAAAAAACGTCATGCTGGGAAATGAGAACTGATGAAGAATTGATAACGCTAGAGGTGTACAATTTTGATGGAACTGATCAATTGGAACTGGTTCTAAGTCAGAACCGGTTTTTGATTCCCACCCCTACTGCTGACAGGTCATACAAGCCCACCAAGAGAGACAGAGGTGGATTCTGTTTGCTCAGTATGGGAGGTATGAAATGACCAGATTAGTACACTTTTTAATGATCTACTTTTAAATCTAAAGGTTTTGAGTAATGTATCAAGTCTTTTCAAGTTGTAAGGCTGAAGTCCAAGTGAATTCACAAGTCATTGGTGTTCAAGTCCAAGTTGAGTTGCAAGTCTATTTACATTTTGTCAAGTCGAGTCTAAAGTCATCAAATTAATGACTCTGTTAAATGGCATTTATTCATCACAATTCTTGTATTTAAAGACCTTCTAAGTTAAAGCCTCATTGTTCCATAGTTTTAAAAATCCATAATTACTGAAAGGAAACATAACTTCTGGTACTCTTCAAGTTTTTTGGTCTATTGAAAATTTTCTCTCACACACAAGATGTTGCCTGATCATAGGTATTTTTAAGAGAAATATTGGGTTAAATATATGAATTGCAGTTTACAAAAGCAACACGGCAGCTCCCATAACTGATGTGATATTTTGGCTTCACATTCCTTGTATATTTTTACATCCTGCAGCTCTAACCTGGAACTCTCTAGTGTTAAAGAAAATGAAAAGCACAGTCAGCCTGTGCCTCTTGTTATGGATTTGCCTCATAATAGTATGTAATCCTGCTGACAGATGAAAGATGGATGGACAGACAAATGGGACTGATCACATATCCTCCTTAGCAGATGGCGGATTTCTGTACAATGACACAAACATATGATGGTCCTATAGAATATGATTCATATAAAGTAAATGAATGAGTAAAAAAATCATACATAATCGTAAAACTGTCACAGGGACCATTTTTACTACACAATGACTGCTTTTACATTTTGACTGCAGAAGTTTTACTTTCACAGTATGGTACAGGTACTTTGAAGTATCTGAGTACTTCTTCTACCTCTGCAGATCACAGTGTAGTCTGTAGACATGTACCTATGTGTTTATACAAGCTATTTTTGCTGATAGCTCTTGTTGATAGAGTGCTGAAACCAAAGAGGAGGTAGACAGTATTCCTTTATGTAACAGGTCCACGGCCTTGATCCTCTTTCTGCGCTGCTGTCTCTGCCAAAGTGATGAGAAAGTGAACACGCAAACACACATGTATATCGTGTTTGTGAGCGGGAGACAGATATGGTCATGGTCAACAAGAGAAGAACAACAGACTCATTACATTTGTTTGACCAATAACTTCCTGTGGAAGATAGATGTGTTTTGGTTGGGGCAGCTGTTCTGCTCTGACAACAGTCACTTCCCTCACATCATGCCCCTGTATGGTGGGGAATTATCATTCAGTGCACGTACATATATATGTGTGTCTGTGTGTGTCTGTGTGTGTGTGTGGTCTGGGTTAACAGGTTCAGCGTGGCTAATTCAGAGGGCCCAGACAGAAACCCCGTCCGTCGCAGCTCACACTTTTCTGCGGGGCCATCGACACTGGGGGCCTTTCTCCGACAAGTTTGGCGTCCTTGTGCATGTTTGACTGTGTGTGTGTGTGTGTGTGTGTGTGTGTGTGTTTTCAACTGCTCATTGGAGCGAAACCTAAATCAGCACATGAAAGGTGTGTATCTCAGTGTTGCTTCTCCTGCTGCTCTGACAGGAAACAGACCCTCACTGTGGTATTCAGTTTCTTCAGACTCACACAGGACTCCATTTCAAACATGGTGCACAATTCAAAACAGAGATGCAGCATGAGTGGGGACAATAAGGCCAATGTTATGTCACTAGTTAAAGTTAATGCCACAGATTGCCCATTGCTGTTCCAAATATACCAATCTTGCATGAATAAAAAAATTCTATTTTTCATGTATTGAGGGGGGTTTGTCTTTAATTGAACACACTGATGTTCTGTGTTTTATATTTGATTTGATTTTTGCGTGCTTCAGTCCGTGCTGTGAATCCTCCTCTCTGTGTGTGTTCTGGCAGTGAAACATTTGTAGTCATTACCTCTGGCCTCTCTTGTCCTAACTGGCTCTGCAGCCCAGCAGGAGTTTGGTGTTATTAGTGCTGGGCCGTGTGTAACACAGGTCTCTGAAAACCAGGAGATTATGAGGGCCGAGAGACAATAACAGACAAGGAAGGGGAGGAGGGAGGATGAGCAACCGTCTGAACAGAGTGAAGAAGAGGAATTATGGCCTATCCTTCATCACATTTGCACATTTGTTTTGGCTAGACAAGTCGAGTCTTCTCTGTCATCACCAATCACCTAACAATAAATCCCAAGGCAGCGCTGACTGACACTCAGAGGGAAGGAAAAGAACCTGAAAGATGAGTCTGGTTCCAGCAGAGGCGGCCTTTTACACAGCACTTTCAAATATTCACAGTTTAATAAAAAAGAATGGGTTGAATTTGCTTCCTGGCAGCTCATCATAGGCATTTTCCTCTTTGATGGTCACACTGAACCTTTTTGTAAAGGTTACATCAGATTGAATCTTCTGTTTTATTCAACGTTTTCTGCCAGGCTGAATTTCTTCTTTGACAGTTGAACTTGAGCATTTTACCCCCGCAGGATGCCACTTTGCAGTATCGCGCATTGTAAGCTCTCAACCATGTCAGGCTTCCATATATCTGTTGATTCACTGCCATGTAAAAGATACGAGACATCCACCCGGTGTGTTTGGAAAGAGGACGGCGCTGTAGCTCGTAATGAGACTGAGGAGTGATAACAGACCGCAAAAATGTGATGACAGAACTGACCAACAGTAAAACGCCGCAGGTGGACCAGCACACTGACTGATGTCTGTAACCATCCAGCTTCTCAGAAAGAGCCTCTATGTCCTGTCTCTGTGGGGCCTTTCATCTCCTGTATTTCTTCACAGTTAGCAAAAATCAACATCCATGTTTATTGGAATTAGCAGCTGTAACTTGGCGTAGCCTGAACTAATACTGAAAGGTGGAACCTCCCAAAGAGGACAGAGCTGGAGGAAAAAAAGACAATTCTCCATCATTCTTCTGGACCATTTCCTGGCCTGTTCTTTCCCTCTGTGCACTGTCAGGTTCTCGTCTTTCTCACGGCTCAGCGTCCAAGGCACCATTGTACTCCTTGTTCTTCAAATGTGCTTCTATTTCCTGCAGGCACTACTAAACATAAACAATGAGGGCATGTTGTTTCCTCATCAATGTACATCTGTTCTGATTCTGTAGGGTTTTTCCACATGGGAAAACCAAATTTAGTAATACATTATAATAAGGGTGCAGGTCATGAACTTAAAGGTCCAGTTTGTGAGGTTTAAGGGGATTTAGGAAGATCTAATGGAATATAAAGTTCATAATTCTTTTTTCACTGGGGTATAATCACATAAAAATTAGAATAGTTGTGCGTTTGTTTCTGTAGAATAAGTTATTTATAGCATAGAGCCTGGCTGATCAAACGCATCTGAAATGAATATTTGTGGAATTCAGTAAATTAGGTGGCATATCATATAATGTATGAATTAATTACATTAATCCAGTGACATGATGATTAGTCTATGAGGAAAAAGAGGACCCTCTAACATTTTTGCATTAATTCATGCATTAAATGAGACATGCAATTAGGTAAGCATCACCCAAGACTACGTCTACAATGTAGGCAAAAGTGACCAAAAGAGAATCTTTTAACTGTAATGTTTTTTTTTGTCATGAAAGGAGTGAACAGCACAAATGATAGTGTCTGATCTTTTCAGTTCTGATCTGGGCCACTTCCACATGTGGTCCTGAATCAGACTCAGATCTGATCTTTTTCAGTGTAACCTCAGTCTGAAACATTAGATCAGAATTCATGTGACTTACATCACATTACGTGGATATTCATCAGCTTTGCACTGGAGGAGTGACTTATATGAATGCAGCAGATAATATCTATAATAATTAAACACTGAAAATAAATACATAGGGACCCTTTTACTGTTAAATGAATATTCATTATACTTAAATTTCGTAGCTTAAACGTAAGGTAATGTACAACTTTTACACTCAGTCGAGTATTTTCGCTGTGTTTGTTAGTAATGTTACTTAAGGACATGATCTGAACACTTCTAACTTCCCTGCTTTAGTGCATGTTGATCAGTTCGGGACTGTGACCAGTCCATATTGGAATCTAATATTGGTCATACATGAAAAAAATAATGTGAACAGTCAAACAAAAATCAGGATTCATAGTCAAGATTCTGTAATTTTTCACTAGAATTACATAATTATTTTAGAGCGCCCTGGTGCTTAAATTACTTTTGCATAATAAGTCTACCCAAAATAAAAAAATAAATAAATAACCTTTCCTTTTTGCACTTTGTGTTGCAGTCTTGCTCTGTGTGTAGATTGAGGGTGGGGGGTTGTTTAAGGGGGATGGGGAGTTTAATGATTGTTCCTCTCCCAATTTCCTCTTAATGAAATAATCCCTGTCTACCTGACCTGATACACCACTCTCTTGCCTGGAGTGGTGTCTGACGATTAAATTAGAACCATCTTGTAACTCAGCATGCAAGTCAAAAATATCCTGAGAATGGTGTGTCAGTGTGTGTGTGTGTGTGTGTTTGCTCTTCAGACAGGTTTTCAACTTGAGCCCTATGGCCTTGTGTCAAGCATTTGACCTTTTTCTTGGTTTTCAGCATCAAGCCTCTTTAGGTACCCAAGTGCCGCAGTCTGTTCCCATGGAAATGTGGCTTTGAGAGAATGTCCATCACTGCTGAAAGGGTGACCCAGAATAACCAAACACACCCTGCCCAGTCGTATTAAAATTCTTTTGGATGGCACTCTTCACTGGGCACACACATTCCACATTACTCTGGTGAAGGGAAGGCTACCTGTTGCTACGACAACGCCAGCCAAACACAGAGGTCAGACAAGCGTGTCCGTGTCATTCCTAACGTGACAGTGGTTTGCCATAAACCCGAGCCAGCGTGGTAATGATACTCCTGAGCGGTGGGCGGGGCTGGCGTTTGGCTCTGTGGATGCTGGTCAGGGCCCAGTCTGGCCACACTCACAAATGGGGAGGTAACACAGGAAACTGGGGCTTCCAGTAAAAACATGTAATTAGAAACACATTGACTGGGAGCTTTGGCGTGATACACCCAGCAGGAAGGGAGAGACGCATGCAGTCAGGGATGCACGGAGGGAAAAAAAGCTGATTGAAGTGGAGGACAAGATCACTGGGGTATTGGGTCACTGGGAAAGTCCCATGAGAACATCAAATGTTGAGAAGTAAAAATGGAAAACCAGAAACGTACTGAAGGACAGGCAGTGACAGGCAAGACACAGTGTTACAAACAATTACATAGGGAACAAAAATAATCAAAACCAGAGATATCACAACCCTCAATCTAATGTCTGTGACCTGTCAGTCAGATCAGATATGCGGCTGACAATAATATTCCACTGTTGGAAATCCCTACTACTACTGTTTACAAGCTGCAGTATAAATGCCACTGTATTTTTGAATGCGTCAATATGTCCTCGAAGGCTCACCACTAAAGAGTAGGCACTGGCCAGCACCAGCACAGCAGGCAGCGTAGGCCGAGCGGCTACAGAAACGCCCCACAATGCCATGTGGTGAACCAATCTCCAGAGGGAGTGCAGTTTGTCCTGGATACATCTGAGATCTGACAAACAGGGCCCAGTTGTTCAGAGGCATCAGATTTCAGCTATCACACTGGATCAAATTGTAGTCATGGGTTGTTCAAAAGAAAAAACAAGGTTTCTGAACCTAAAAGATCAGGATTATTATTCTGACAGCAGCAGAAGGCTGCGTTCAGCCTGGATTTCCGAAACATATTTTCAAAAAATCAGAATTGATCCAAGGACACTACTTGTTTTTGTTTTTTTTAAATGTATTTTCCACTCCATTACAATAATAAAGAACATATTATATTTACAAAAGCTAAAAAAAAAACAAACAAGAAACAAAACAGCTGACAGTTATCACTGAAACCCCATCGAAAGTAATTTCTATATTTATTTATTGTGGTTCAGATGATGGGCCATGTTTGTATTGTTTTGTGTTGTTTTCTGTCTCTTAAAATAAAGACATTCAAAGTGAGTCTGTGCTGCATTTTCAACATATTGTTTTACTGGACCACATAGACTGTAATTCAGTGGATGATTTCCTTAATCAATCAAAGGGTTGATTAAATAGTACGGAAATGGTTAAATATGTTGCTCAGTTATTTTTTCCCAAAGCCCAACGGGATGTCCTTAAATGTGTTGTTTGATCAACAAACCATTTATTAGTCACAGAAGCAAGAAACCAGAAAATATATAGGGAGCTGGAATATGGGTATTATGACTCAAAAAATAAGAAAAAACAAAGATTAATCACTTAAAATAGTTAATTCATTATTGATAACACTGATATATTGAGTAATGGTTGTCATTCTACTACATTATGTTGTATGACCCCACTGAAAGCACCGGTGTCTGGATCAGGGTCCAATCCAACATTACTCTGAAAAACCTGCAAAACAGTCAGATGGATTAGCTGAACCTGGGTAGCAAAACATTTCCAAAATCCGGATCATTCTGATCCAGATTAAATTTGCTGAAGACCTGAGTCATGGGTAACCATGTTCCTGACAGAGGCTGATAACCACTGAGGAGACGTCATGTGTCTGATTTCTGTATTCTGTGAGAAACGGAGCTGAAATGTAATATGAATACCGGTAATTAGTTAATTGTTATACAAACAGAACACACTAAAAGATGCGAGGAAAGACATACTGTAATAGTTACGTGTTTCTTTTAGGAAGCCAAAACCACACGTGGCAAGATTTACTGAGTTTGAACAGCAGCCCATTTGACAAACTTCACACAGGTCTGATGAGAACAACTTATTACACTTCACTCCACCGCACATGAGATTCTCCCAGAGTTCAACTCTGAGACACCAGAGAGCCTCTGCAGGGGGTGGACGTGAGAATGTAGTCCCCACATCCACAGACACAAACCATCAGAGGCACTCTGGAGTGTGTGGCTTTGCAGATCAGGGGAGTGGTGACTGTATGCTGAGAAAAAAGCCTTAATTAGTCTTCACTCCCAGCCGACTGCAGTGCCAACCCAAGAAAAGGGTTAGATTAACAACGAGAAGCGAGTACTTTTAATCAACTCTCAAAGTGTTTCCTTTACCCCAACATCAACATTCACAAACACATAATTAGAAGCATAACAGGAAATGGGTGTTTGTTAAGTGATGAGGTTTTATACATTTCAAAATATAAACGTGTGAAGTGACAATTCACAGTCTACAGATATAGAATAAACAGCTGGAAAATGGGCATTAATCAGAGGAACAGTCCAGGACCAAGCAAACGCTTCTGGAAATAAAACAGGAACAAATTGCACTTCTACTGAAATACATGAAATCTCACACAGAACAAAAATTAAAGAACAGCATAAATACAGAGAGTAAGGCACAGCAGCCCAGGGCCACTCACATAAAAACAAACTTTACAATTCAATGCTAAAGTCAATAAACAGTACCTTTTTGTCCCGAGCAAAACTTGGAACATGACAGTAACACACATTTAGCAAAACTGATGTTTGTACAACAGGCCATGGAAATGAAGAGAAACAGAAGGCACTATTGGACTTAATGCTGTAACAGTCATGAAGCGGATCACAAAAAAATATTCAGATTTAAGACTGAACCTCCAATGGGAGTCTATGGGACATTTGTTTGGTTCCTTCATAACTAAAATAAAAAAAATTATGTCTAAAAATGAGACTGTAGTGATAGATAGACGAAAACAGCCTGGCGGACCATCCTGGTTTAATACTTCTAACAGGTGATATTGTCAAACTAGAACAGGAGGACCACAGTTCTGGAGTTCAGTACGCTTAGACAAAAACTGTAACAGAAACGTGTAAATGTAAAAAATGATCTTTGGTCTGATTTACAGTAAGATGTTCAGACAGTTGGTCTGTAAATAGCACAGTGAAAGAGGTCAGGCTGTATCAGGTCGAACAGTAACACTGGTTAGATATTAAAAAGAAACGGCAGGCGCTTCATTTTAACAATGACCAGACACGGCAGCTCTGGTGGCACATATTTATGTAATTATTTTGGATTGTGTTCATTAAAATATCCAAAACAATCTCTAAACAGTACAAGAAAAATGACAAATACACAGTCTGTGTTTATGCTCACCCTAATGTTTTCCATGTATTTTAATAGCAGAATTTCTGCTATCTATCCATCTCTATACAGTATATATAGGCCATACTGGTTGCATGAAGCATGAGGCTGAACTTTATCTGTGGCATCAGATATCATTTTCAGCCAGTGCTTCCATAATTGGCTCTAGCTCTCTGTTTCCCCGTGGACATTCTCCATATGTACTTTGAGGTAGTCGTTCCTGGTGAACTTCTTATGGCACAGCTGGCACTCGGCCATGGGCCGGTTGGGGTTGTGAGTGAGCTTATGCCTGCTGAGCATCTTCTTCAAGCTGAATGACAGGTCACACACCTACAAAGCACAACACAGGTTTCAATGACCACAATTAAACACAGTCTGTAAAATATTTGCTGCCCTCTGATTTTGTTTACGTTCTTCTTCTATTAGCTACAGAACTCGCCGCTGCAAAGCCTTATCACAGACACAGCCGGAGACACAGAGCATGATTTGTAAGTCACACTCGAAGGATCTTGGCGACAGAAATCCCCCTTTTTTTCCACCAGTAGCGAGAGGGAATGCATGCAACTTAACATCCATCATAAATGAGCCATTTTACACTGTACAAATGACTCCATCGTCCTCTATCAATCATGGTAATCCACCACTGGCTGGTGTTCAGCTGCAATTCAACACGCTGCTTCAAGAATCACAGCATGTGTCCTCCTCGCTCCATCTGTGGAGGACTTCAGTGAAATGAATTACATTCAGAAAATCTCACAGATAATTTACATCTGTGGGTAAATGGCAAAAAAATAGAAAACCTACACGCAGGATGGCCATTTTTGTGAACATATTTCTACTTTTGAGGTCATCTGGACCCTACTCTTTATTTAGATTAACATCGGTTCAAACAAGCTACAAATCTGATCCATGTCAGCAAAATATTTAGAAATTTCAAAGGTGAAACAGTGACAGGAGCCGATGAGACTGGGGCCTCCGTGTCTCATCTTAACCCAGATGTTACTGGATGCTTCTACAAAATGTTTAATGCTGTTATGACAGACGCTGCTTATAGGGCCCTCTAGCTTGTCTGGAAAGCGTTCCTGGAACTGCGCAATCCTTTTGTCTTGACTCAAAATCCGCCCCAAAAATAAAATCCACATGTTATTTCTATTATCTTTAATAGTGTAGCGTAGAATTATTTACATGAAAATGTCTCTTCCAAAGCAAAGAAAAAGAATCCAGATGAATGTTGGATGTCGCTGCGAGACACTTTCTGGTGATGCTTCACTGACAATGAATGAGATACTGATTTTGTGGTCTTAACAACAGCGAGACACGATGCGGGGAATTGGGCACATTTTCTGGTTAGAAACTTAAAGCGATGCCACAGATCGAGGTTTATTTGAGCGTTAAGGCTCGAACGAATTTTCTCATAATCCACAAACTCGGGTGATGGATTAGACCCAAGATTGTATTTTTTTTTTGTGTTCATCAGAAATTTGGATCTTGGAGTCAAGATCTAAGAGCGCTGTCCGGGAGTGATGCAAACCAGTATAATGCTCACAAAAAAGATGAAGCTTTGTAGCAGATTCAGATATACTAAATTTAGTTACAATTTCTGAACTTTCAGTAGATCCAGTTGTGGCTTCTGACTAAAAAATAAGTTTCCAATTTCCAGAGGAGCTGATAAGACACAGAGTTCAAAAAGTTCCAACCATGGACAACATCTTGGGTCGCGTGTTCCCTCCCCGGTCTCTGAGAATGATTATTACTCCTACAGTATTATAAGCAGAGGGTAATTTCTGCCTCTGATCCTCTCAATGTGTTTACGTGAGATCAGCCTACTCGGCCTCTCCAGAGAAGCAAGATTACTATCTGCCTCTCGCTGAGCTGCCCCCCCTAACTCGTCCCTACATCTGGACTCCCGCCAGCAGCTGCCAGAGCTCCATCACACAGTGTACACACAGATAAATACAAGCAGGAGTAAAGTGAGTGGAGACAGTGGTCGGGTGGAGGTTCAGAGTAAAGGAAGGTGGACACTCACATCACACTGAAAGGGCTTTTCTCCAGTGTGGGTCCTCATGTGCTCATCCAGTCCTCTTTTCTGGCTGAAGGCCTTGTTACACTCGCTGCACTTATACGGCTTCTCCTGCAAAGACACACAGATACACACTGCATCAAGACAGGGAGCCTATTTCCTTTAGTTAGGTTGCACCAATAAGATTTACGGTGGAACTTTTAATTACGTTGCACCTAACTTGATCCAGTGTTAACCTTAAACTTGCGCTGCAGGAGGTTTAGATTTGAAAATGGCTGCCTTGTGTTGAGATGCACTGAGGAAAGTGATCAAACTCCTGAAAGAAAGTTAAGGCGCAGACTGTTCTGACAGCATCAGGGTTTTTAATCTAGTATTTGCCCAATATAGATCCATTCATTTGCAAAACAGGTCTCAAAGGAGAGGATGAGTAGGTTGATTAGCTGACTTTTTATCTTGCTAGCAAAGCTGCCAACTTGATGATTTTCTCTTTAGTTTAGACCTTTAACCCCTTTGGTGTCTGTTTTACTTTAAAGAGCCAAGTGCAAATCTAATTCTTGGACAGATTTCAGCTGTTCTCCTCAAAGACTAACAAATATTTCACTGTTAATTTGTGTCTGTACCATCTATTTAAGCAATGATGCCCTGAACCAATTAGCTTATATGTAATCTGGCACCTTTTCAAGCAAGCTTTAGATACTTCAGATTGAAGATAGTTTGATACAGTCAAGGCCCAACGACCTCAGCTCCAAAATGAAGCCAATGCACAAGTATCTGAAAGCTGTAACACTGCTGAATCAATAACTTTTCCAGTACTCATTCCAATCTCAATTTGGAACCTCTAATAATTAATCTGGTGGTCCCTCTTTAAATTTTTCCTGCATTGAGAAGATTTTTGGTCAAATAAATAGTTTTAACGTCTACAGAGCCACACTCTCAGGGTTTTGGTTAATTTGATAAAACATTTTTTCTTAGACAGTTCCACTGTAGTTGTGGGGAATAGGTTACCTTAACAAGACCATAAAATGACTTTGTTATGCAATGCTTGGTGAAGTTTACTATTTTACTGCATCAGAAAGATATGACTTAGCCTTAGCTTACCTCTGACCCTCAGGCTCCTGTAGTTCTGCCCCTTTTGTCCAGATATAGTCACTTCTGGCTCCGATATGACTACACTCAAATCACGCACTACAGGCTTCAAAATGACTGTTAGAAACCAGTTGGTTTGTCCAGTCACTAATTATATACAGACCACTGTAACACTGTTTTTGTGATTTTTCCTCACTTTAATACCCCTCAGGTTCCAACAGCATGCCTTTTGAACCTATTTATTCATTTTACCTTCAGTAAGTAAACAATTCCTTATTGATTAAAGACTTTTTAATCATAACTGATATCAATAAACTCACATTTACTAAACAGAGATTAGCCTTTAAATCTGAAACAGAGCTAAAAGTGGGATTTACTCATTCAAACCCAGTTTTACATAACTATGATTGAAACCTATTTTAGATTGAATTAATCCTTGTTGGTGCAGCTCAGTCTTGGTGCATAATTTGTACAACAAAACATTTCATCCTACAATACTTCCTCAGTTAGTTCACATATGGTCAAAACCTGGAGGAGAATCAGTGTCCATAGTGCACTAAGGCACATACAACTGTAATGACCCACATATGTGCACACACACATACGCAACGAGAAAAGCAAACCCATGCACAGCACAATGGAAAACACAAGAAGATGTGGAAATACTCCTGTTCCACACAGTGATACCCTCTCACTTCACACCCCGGTGTTCTCCCTGTGAGTTTATAAAGATATGAAATGAAAGATTGTACAGCCCCTGCAGTAGGGAGGAAATGACCGGCATAGGGGCCATCAAAAACACATGGATTCCTCAAAAGAGTAAGGAAAACACGCCAAAGAAAATCCCTTTGAACGTGTATCAGAGCACTGGCACTCTGGGGCTGTAGAATATCACTCCTCTGTCTCCACACCTCATCAGTTTACCAAAGAACATTTCCTCTGTGCCTTTTGGAGGCCTGTCTCCATGTCAGTCAAAGCAGCTATCTCACTGTGGGTGTGTTTTCACAAAAACTTCAGCGATGTGTATGTATGCGTGTGTAGTGGACGGCCTCGGAAAGAGGGTGTGTCCTCACGTCTGAGGGGAAAAAGTGGTGACACCTTAAAGAGTCGGGGAGGAATAAGAAGCACATAGATAGTGGGAGCTGGTTCCCAGTGTCACTCTTTGGGAAGCTGTTTTTGACAAGTCTGGCTGATAGCAAAGGCTCTACCCATTTAAAGCTTAGTTGTCATGGGAACAGGGTGAATGCAGGAAGTAAGGGTCCTGGGAAAGGAGCTATCATGTGGGCGGGGCAAGGAGTGCCCAGTGACACAGGATACAAAAGGCGGTAAAGATCAGGTTCAGTGCATGTGCACATGTGAGCGGGCGCATATGTGTGAGTGGCTTTAAGTATGCAACTGTTTGTGTGCATGGTAAAGGAAACAATGGTAAATGTGGTGTGTGTGAGACCCCCGCCTGGATGAAACAGACAAGCGATGATCTGTGTAATGCAAATTTCTGCTTAAATCCTTAAATCTCCTGCTTGAACGGGGCTCACTTCTCCCAGTAACGAATTCCTCTCCATAAAGAATGGCTCTTGTACGACAATGAAAAAAACTGAAAAATGAGGGGTTAAAAGTCAAAGGCCATGAAGCACATGGATGGACTTAGTTGATGTGGTGTACCCAGAATGCATCATTATGACCTCAGTAACATCGAACATCTGTACCTGGTGACCTTCAGTCTTCAGCAGCTGTTCACCCCTTGACCTTTAACCCGACCCTTCATCTGAATCTGGCCATTCTCTACAAAGAGCACATCTATAAATGCAAAGATGGAGGTTTGTTTATTTTCTCCTAAAGAGCCTCTCATCTCATATGACGTTTAACATGTGGGAATTTGTAAAGCAGCACACCAACTGAAGTCTAGTGTGCTCTAATAGGCTTCAGGGTGTTAGGTATAAACAAACAACTCACAGTAGGTCAGATGTAAAGCGAAGGCCAGATCTACTGAATAGGACTGTACGTTTATTGGAAAAGTCAACCTATGTTTAGACCCTGGGAAAAATAACCATTTAATTCATGATAATCACCTTAAATCCAGAAGATGTAATGTTTAGCCACAGCACAGTAAATAGTACATGACCAGCACCTAACATACATTCTCCCTCAAATCCACACAAAATAGTATGTAAAATCTAGTTAGAATAGTATTAACCCATAAAGACCTAGTGCTACTTTTGTGTCAGTTCCCAAATGAAATTTTCTCTATATCTAACCTTTCTTAAGGGACTTAGCATCATATATTATAATATTATCCTCTGTATTTTGCATTTTATCAGTATAAATCAGACATTTTCATATATTTAATTCACTGATCATGTAGCTGTTCATAAAAGCTCAGATTAAAGTTGAGGGTTATTTTATCAAAAACTGAGAAAACTGCCAAAAGTTGACTGTTTCAGTCCAGTCTCTCATTAACTGAACATAAGCCCAGTGTGTCCATCCACTGGTATTAATCCAACTCCATGGGTTTTACTGGTCAATCAATGCTGTAGAAGATGGCAGTGTCTCCATAGTAACTACGGAGCTTCTGAATGTCCAAATGGGCCATATCTGATGACAATGAAAAGATGACAAACTGCATTTTACACCAAATATTTACATGGATTGATAGGATTAATGCAGTGTTTTTCAACTTTGGGGTCGGGACCCCATGTGGGGTTGCCTGGAATTCAAATGGGGTCACCTGAAATTTCTAGTAATTGATGAAAAAATAAAAACTGACTAATAAAAAACATATGGTGAGTTGAAAGAGACAATCACATACATAAAAGACAAGACAAACTATGAAGATGACAATGAAGCACTGTGGTACTGTTTATCTGTCAAATGTTCATTGTGGTTGGTTTAAGATGCTGTAGCTCTTTCATAATTCATAGTTTGAGTTATTGTTTGTTCAGCATTAATTGTCAGCCTTGTAAATCCAAGTTGGACTGACTGTACATATCCTGACCAAGGAAAATAAAACTCACTTTGTGCAGTAATCTAAACCTGGCTTTTCTGCCTCCGTCCATAATAATATACATTATATAGACTAAATGTCATCTAAAATTAACGTTTGTTTGCAACATAGTAGAGCAAACTATCACAGGATCAAAAACAAAGTAATTTTAGCAAAAATAAAGTATAGGGTTGCCAGAAATTTGTGATGTTAAAAGGGGGTCACAAGACAAAAAGGTTGGGAACCACTGGATTAATGGATCAACAAGTACTAAACAGTTACATCAATAGATGCTTTTGGTTGGTGACAGATGTTTGGGTCTTTAGGGGTTAAAGCTGTGTTGATGTTTTTAACACCATGGTGGTAAAGATTCTTCACTATTCTGGTGTGGATGTGTAATTAGAAGTGACAGGACTTAAAAATGGCAGCCAATCAGTGAAAGGCACTATTCTTAATGCAGTGTTTCACTATTGCGTAGCGATGAGGCTAACAGCTACATTTAGCTAACGTTAATGACAGCATAGGGCAATATAACTGCACTCTCTATTTATGGGATGGATGAACCTGTAATGATGTGACAAACAAAATGATATCCTGCATCAGAAAACACTTATAAATTAGTAGCTGTAATAAAACAGAATAAGCCTATGTATTTACTTACCAACACTAATATCAAGTTGCTGTGTTTGCTAGTCCCATAATACAGTGTGAAGTTAAATTAGTTTACTGTTAACGGGATTTGACTCAAGACCAAGAAAATAAGTTACACCTGTAGAAATCATCAATCTGCTCTTAAAATACACAGCCTGGTTAAAATAGCTTGTGATTTCACAAAGTAAAGAGGTGAGAACCTTCCACTGGTTAAATACTTAAGTATTAAATATATTTCATCTGGAAGTCAGTTCTTTTACTCTAACTGATGCAGTGAGTAGCTTCTCATATCCTAAACAACCATCAATTTGATAGAGAGCACAAAAGATTGGACTTCAATGGAATAAGGTCATATGGTCTGAAGAGTCCAGACTGACCCTGTTCCAGAGTGATGGGCACATCAGGGTGAGAAGACATGCAGATTAATTGACCACCCATCATGCCCAGTACCTACAGTACAAGCCTGTGGAGGCAGTGCTATGATCTGGGGTTGGTCCAGTTGGTCAGGTCTAGGATCAGTAACATTATGTGTCCAAAAGACGAGGTTTGACCTGAATATACTGAATGACCAGGTCTGAGGATTTTTTTCTGTGGATTTTTTTCTTCCCGATGACACTAGAATATTCATGTCATAAGATGGTAATACCACGGCTCATCAGGCTCAGATTGTGAAAGAGAGGTCAGGGTTCAGGGAGCATGAGAAATCATTTTCACACATGGATTGGCCACAACAAAGCGTTTCTGGCGGACTTAAAACTGTCGACACTGTGGATAATAGTGGATGTAGCAGAGGCAGAGATTTGGTCTGTCATGAAGGTGAGCAGCAAAGACAAGTTCAGTTAAAAACTTCAGTTACTTAAGTGTTGGTTTGGGTTGTCAAAGCGAATTCCTTTACATGATGTGGATTTGGCCGTAACACCAGTTCAATCTGTCTTCCAAAGGTATCTCTGCTGACCTCGATCTACCGCAGGTCATACACTGGTTTATACACCTGGATTTGATGTTTCAGGTGCAGGTTCATCACACAAACCAAAAACAGACGTGCAAAATAGGGTGTGACGCCATCATTTTCCAATCTCTCCATTTTCCCTGAACACATGGATACACACTAACTGCAGTTTAAAAAAATCTCTGTTTTTGCAACTAAAACATAGTTTGAATGTGGACTAGAGATCCAAATGAAGAGAAAAATATCAGTTTTGCAAAATATCTGCCTTAATATAGATGGGACATAAAAGTTGTTGAAATGATGTGTTAGGGTTAGGGTTAGGTGCAACCCTTCAAATGTTACTAATGTTGAAGCTCCACTCTATTTTGGACAAATCAATAATAATTTCAAGCTGTTACAAAGATAATCATGACATCAAAAACTGTGAAGAATTTTTCAGTCCTGACTTTCAATCTGGAATAAAGCTTGTGGTTAAGGTAAAACTGTATTACAGTAACATTACCATGACGACTAATGTGAGTAACCTGTAAATCTGTCAACAAAGGCAGTCTAAACCCCATGAATGAAGTCATGGCTTGTGTTAATAAATGACCTGTTAGTTTTTGATGTGTTTGTTAAGTACCAGGCCTACTGTTGACATCCTCCTGTTATTTAGTTGTTGAAATATTAACAGTCTGTCTTCATATCCAAGAACTGTATCTGTAATCATACACATCAGAACAATATCAAAAATACTGTATGTCCTGATCCATAATGTCAGCATCCACATCCATCTTAAATCATGTGTACATTAACAATGAGCTGCAGCTCCTTCAGCCAAATGACATTTGTTTTTGTGAACAGTGACTTCATCTGGCTCTGCTGTTTGTAACTGTTCAGCCCATATTTCAGAGCTACGTGAGCTAAGGCAGATCTGGGAACATTAGGAACAAAACATCCGTCAGTTTAATCAGCAGCTCACTAGAAAATTATACCTGTCTGTTTCTACTGAGACACGTCGACCTGGGCAGGATACTTCCATTATCAACACAATTTAACAGCAGAACACAGTGTTCTGGACAGCATTAAAAGAGAACAAATCTTTGAAATTAACAGCGCTGACAGGGTTCTACTATCACAGTCAGACCTGTATGAACTGATGATGGAAATCTGCAATGAAATACACATTAAGCCTCATTCATCAAAAGCGACACCCATGTCATTTAAAAAGAGCTCATGGAAAGCTCAATAAGTCAAGGAGTGAAGAAGGGAAGACGGGAAAGGAGTGTCTGTATCCAGGAAATGACCTCATGACATCAAGTACGTTTTCCTTTCCCCACCCCTGGCTCCAAAACATTTTACATTTTCTTGTAGAGGCTGTTATATGACAATATTAACAGTGTTTTCTAAATGAGCCACACAGTAAACATCTGTGGACACAGCTGTTAATCAATAACAAAGCAATACTAAACATGGAACCTTTTTTTTAATTAAACTGAAAAGATGAGATCAGATGAGACATCATTATTTATTTCTTCAAAAACACAGACTCACACAGAGCTAATGTTGGCTTAATAACCTACTTACTACCTGATGTGAATGTGTCTTGAGAAATAGAATATAGCTTATGATTTTCAAAAGACAAGCAGAATTAATGTCACTGAATTAGCTGTGGCTGTTCACTTTAAAGCAAACATCAGCTGCTGACTTGATAGTAGACAAGTAAACAGCAAATAACATGTTGCTGTTAACATTCTAATTTTAATATCAATACAAGTCTTATCTCACAGAGTTGGGTTCATTTCTCTATTGTAGCTGTGGTTTCAGGGTTTCAAAGGCTTCATGTTCAGGGTGTTACAGTGAACAGTGATGAAAATCAAAACAATAATCACATATTTTATTATTTTATTGTTAACACATAACAACATACACACTGGCATGCATGCACAAGCATCACAGTCAGTGTTGTTCAGGTTGTTTAAGTGTCAGAGTGATGCACAGTAAAACACAAGTGTCAATTGCTGAACAAGAAACAGGAG
Organism: Sphaeramia orbicularis; assembly: GCF_902148855.1. Lineage (NCBI taxonomy): Eukaryota > Metazoa > Chordata > Actinopteri > Kurtiformes > Apogonidae > Sphaeramia > Sphaeramia orbicularis. Next base: position 35,355,245 of record NC_043960.1, read on the forward strand.
GTCCCAAATTTGTCCCAAAAATATTACCCATCTGGGGCAACCACAGTCTGTATGATTAATGGGAAACACTGAGGATGTTATTGCTGTATTCAAGAAAAAACATTACATGTAAAGGTGAAACTACTCTTCACTGTTGCCACAACTGCAATTTAAGAAACTGGAATTAAAAGCAAACAATAGCTGTGACTGAGCAGAGAAGATTAAAGACCTCTTGATTTGATCTATTAAATCAGATACTTGACAGCCTGGTATTGCCAGACTAATTCTTACATGAGTATTAGTCTGGGCCCTCTCACTTCATTTTTGAGTGTGTATGTGAATGGGTGAATGTGAGAACTTGTAAAGCACTTTGGGCACCATGAAAGTGTATAAAATGCACTATGTACGTCCATTTGCCATTTATTTTTATATCCATCCTGCACCAAAATGTCTCTGGATAGATTTGGATAGACAGCCAAGGCAGCAGTCACAGGTTGTAGCCCATATCAAACCACATCTGACCCCCATAACAGATAACAGTTGTGTTTGGCTTTACCAAATCCAGGCTCAGTAGAGATCAGTGTGAATGGGAGCAGTGCCAGACTGATCAGACAAATGTGTCTGGTTCCCAGAGTAGGTTTTTAATCACTGCTATTTCATTCATGTGAGATCATGATCTCTGTTAGTCGAGTAGAGGAGTTAAAGGTACATTAGCAATGACATAATACAAGTGTAATAATACAAGACAGTGTGCATGCAGGCAAATAATAACCACCAAAACTGAGTGGGGTAATTATTTACCTACAAGTGCATAGAAATGATGAAACTTACTCGAGTATGTGTGCGGATGTGCATCTTCAGGCCATCGTTCTTGCTAAATGCTTTGTCACAGTACGGGCACTGGTATGGACGTTCACCTGGGGAACACAGATCAGTACTGTTACTGTTACGTACTAGTTTAAAACAGCGTAGAACAGCAGAACATACTTGAGAAATGAGAAATGAACTTTTGCACCTTGAACACTTGCCCATATTCATCACATACACATTGAAAAATTCAAAGATATTCTAGACACATGTGAAACTGTCAGGTAAAAATGGAAACTTCCATCTCAGGTATGCAAACAGAGTACCCCCCAGGCATTTTACCGTGTGTGCTGATGCCTTTGTTTTATGATGTAATGCATATTTGACCTTGCTACTGGTAAAGCACATATCATAACTTTCTATCCACGCTGACTTTCCACTGCAGAGAAAAGGCCTGTGTTTGCCAAATTCTGACTTTCTATCTGGCTGGGACTGGCCAACGGTTTAGGAGCACGTCCGAGCCTTATCCCACATGGATCAAAAGCAGTCCAAGCTCCTACAGATCCTATCTGAGCACACAGCAATGATGACAAAGAGAAAGTGACAGGCTGTCAGTCAAACAGTCCACTGACACATGGATCTGTTTACTGAGTGCTGATCCACAGACCAGATAGGAGCACCAGAGCTGATTACTAATCTATAGACGGGATATGATGTAACCTATAGAACCACACCAAAATTAAAGGTTTAGACTGGAAATAAAGTTCATAACTGACAAGAAAACATTTCAGTGCAATAATTGCTTAATTTACTTTATATCTGTAACCATCATTCAGGAAACTAGTGCAAAGTAGGTCCAGAAAAAATAATACATCAGGGAATCAATCATATGATATTAGAATCTGTCTCCTCTGAATTACATATATTCCTGAAGCGCACAATTAAATGAATCATAGCTAAAAATAGATACCTACATCTGCACGTGTGCTCCTTCTTGCAGTATAACAGTCTAATTTCTTATGGGCTTCATAAGAACGTAATCTCTCTTCAGTGACTGACAGATGAACAGGGAAGCAACTAACTTTATTGATGGGGGAGATGTTTTGCCCCTTTAAATATGAAGGTTAATTAGCTGTGTTTCCTTGGGATTCAAATGCAAAGATGCTTATTAAATCAGAAAATCCATCTGGGGAATATATGAGTAGAGTAATATTATCCCTCTGCCATAAACACAACTGTGGTGGAGGAATATTTCTCCTCTCTTTCCTACAAAAATGCGACAACAGCTGTTATGTTGTAGACATACATGTCCGGGTCTAAACCCACCATAAACCTCCCATGAGAGGGCTTCAGAGGGGCACAATGACGAGCGCAGTGACACAAAGTAATAAACGAGTGACCTCACATTGGTGTGGAGAGGGTTAATGTGACATATGTGGACCGATTACACATACTTAAACATGTGCAGAGGGCAGCTCTGTCCCAAAATCCCCTTCTGTGCAATTTCAGCCTCTAGGAGGCCTTTTGTTGACAAACAGGAAAATCTGAATCCCAGATGTGTTTTGAGACAGACGAGAGCAAATCCTATGTCTTATGTAGCATGTGTGGTATCGGGTTTAGGCCCTGCACTAGCCTTGGGGAGTCCTGGGGAAGGCATTAGTGTGCTAATAGCACCGGAGTACAGTGTGCCAGTATACTCTGTGGCTTGGATCACATCCCTCCCAGGAGCTGGCTATTGTCAGTTCATACACAGCACAGACAACCACACCCTTTCAATACAGAGGCTTGGAATAAGTGCACACCAATTCACCTACTTAACCTCTACTCTCTCTGGTTCTGGACATGTGCGCCTCATGTGGAAAATGCTAACAGAGAAAATGATGGCGTTCGATACTGTAAAAGACGTCCTTCATAAACATTGTTACCTAAAGATCATATATCCCACTTAGTCTTAATAAAAAAATAGTCTTTTGCTCAACAGTCATGCTTTTTCCACTGGTTTAACCTGCTCAGAATAAAACAAGCGCAACTCAATCCCTTGGTGAAACAGGAAATAAACAAATGCTACTTGGAAACCTAAGTAGTAACATTCTTGCAACATTGGCCTGTGCTATTCGTGCAAGAGGTTTAGTGTCTGTTCTGCTGAGTGTTACTGTAACTAGAAACCCTCCACTTACTCTCCAGATTGAGCCAGATTGTTTGGGGATTATGAGGGGTGGCTGCAGCACTGAGCCGGGGCTTTATGTGTGTGGAGATGGTAACTGATTTAGCATGTGTTGAAACAGTACACCATCTCTTTGACCCTGGGTGTCTCCCCCGCCCCCCTGCTGTGGCCCTCACACTCCTTGTCTGCTAATCGATCCGTTTGGCACCCCTCGTGCGTTGTATATGTGCGCGTACGGCTGGTGTGTCTGGTTAGCAGATGGTCGGCTTTGTCGTTCGCCTGCGTTTGTGTTATGGAGAGCGCTTTGTAGCTTCAGGCTCTGGTCTGAAAGACATTAGCGCTGTCCGTCAGAAATTAATTCCCGGCTTCCTCCAGTTCAGCCAGATAGTGGCCCTCTACTGTCCTTCTCTTTGCCCTGTGCTGCATGCCGACAGGGGCCGCCGAGGTAATGTGATATCAGCGTGTTAGATATGATAAGACGTTGCCTTTGATGAGCCATAGGAACGCTCAACAACTTTTACACTTGACCTTTCCATTATAGCAAGGGTCTCAGTAGATTTCTCCACTTCCTAAAACAATTCTCCTAAACTCGACCATGTGATGGTACCTGTATTAGACACCTCCATGCCCAAGCGTTGCCACAAACTACCACACATGCAGCCAGCACATCCATACTGCTCAATCCGAAGCATCTGGGCATTATTTTAGGATATAAGAGGAGCTAAAGCTGCCACAGTGAGACACTATTCATCATAAGGGCAGACGTTAATTCAGCACATGGTGATTTTACTAGACAAGATTGTAACCATGACCACAGTGAAGACAAACAATATCATCTGTATGCAAATAGGTTCAGTAATTCCAGAGTTCCACCAGATGTCCATGTGAGGGCAGTTGTTCTCTCGTGAGATCACTTGAAACAGCAATGTGTAGCTTTTTAAAACATCAAAATATGACTGTGTATAATCACCATAACAAATGAAACAACCATCAAGGCAATTAGTATCCTGTGTGTTGTGCCAGTCTGCGTGTCTAAAAAATTAAGACAACATTTTCCAAGAACACGGTACATGAAGTGAGCTCTGTTCTCATTTTGTTTTACTGGCTGCACTGTACTTATGTTACTGTAACTTAAATTTCAGTTATTTGCCTAACAGAAAAACCTCTAAGGATCATGTTTTCTTATCCCACAAAGTAAAATTACACCAGTCCCAATGTGAAATAGACAAGTGAAAATTCACATGGAAGGTAATTTTACCAAATGTGATGCTTTTACACAATTATACTAATGTTTCAAAATGTACATGTCAGCAGCTTTCTGTTAAATGCACCATAATGCACTAAACTCATTCATAAGCATGTACCCGAGTAAAACAGATCTTGTGTACTTGTCATGTGAAGTCCAAAAGTTTAACCCCCCTCCCTTTTCTATATCACTGAGGAAAACCAGACACTGGGTTTTGGCTTATTGGTAAATTATTTATATAACCTGATAATAACAGAATACAGGCTTTGCCAGTACTGATTACCCTGTGACCAGGGTCAGACAGACTTGTTGATTTGTCAGTATGTGTGCAAACCCACAGTTTTCTCCCTTCGGCTGTCCTGTATTATCCAACAGTATCTTAAATTAATTCAATAATTAGGCAGTCACAGGGGAAATTTCACTGTTTGTATGTTGCTCACTCCTGTCTGTGTTCCTTGAGAAATTGAACAAGTAGTGTCTTTAATACAGCCCATCACTAACAGCTGTGTGGAGTTAATGCACACCACTGGTAGCTGCTTTTAGTTTTATTCTGTCTCATGTTTCTGCTTGTTCAATTTCCAGGAAAAGTGTGCTGTTTATGATTGTGAACAACTAAATTAAAGCTATTATATGTGTTCCATTTGTCTGTTAAAACATAATAGCATGACTAGTGCAGGCGTCTTACACATTTTCATCAATATATTCACACAACTTTCCCATATTTAGATGGAAATAATAACAATCCATGTCAGAATTTAACACAGTATATTTTAACTTCAGTTACATATGTATGTGTTGATTAAAAAAAAACATTATTTAAATTTATGCATGTGCTTGTTTGAGGCTTGTATTGTGCTGGAAGCCTGGTATTTACTGATGTTGACGGTCTTCATTTCTAAATCAAATGGTAGCTTGAGTTTTGTAGAAAAAATGCCCTCTACAGAGAAACCAGTGCAAAAGCTGCTGTTGTGGATGTTTAAGTAATGGTGCTGCTGCTCCTATGTTGAAAATGTCAAACTAGCCAGTCCATATTATGCACATCCCGAACTGTTTTTTTCTCAACCACATTTGCACAAATAAAAACCAAGAGTCAATAACAAGATGGGTCTCTAATAATAGATGGTGTCACAGGTGATAAAAACAATTAAAAGTCAGGTCCCCAAATACAGGCTGTATTTAAAAACAATATATGGATAAACTTCTGGTGCATGTCATGTAATGTGTTGCCAGTTAATCACACTGTACACTTCTAGAAGTTTACTTTAATACATCAACTACCTAATCCAGCTACTTTCAGCACTTTGTTGTTCTAAATCACTCATCTGAAGTGTTATTGTCTTACTCACTGCAGTGTGTCATACCTTTTCAGCAAAACTTACAAGCGGAACAGGAAGACAACACCTAGACAATAAAAGCTCTGTTAGGCAATGAATAGTTTATATGCAATGAAAAGCTGAAGGGCTCATATTCTGAAATGGTTAATGAAGTGCAGAAAAGAACAATGCAGTACTGTAAACATTGCAAATTGGAAGGCATCCAAATGAGGTTTTGTGCTAAATAGGCCTATTTCTACTAAACAGAGGATATTAGACATAAAGGCTTGAGTCTAACAAGTGTCCTTGAAATGCAGACTTGGTTCCTCGACTACTGAGGTAAATAAAGACCCAGGTACAGTAGCTGAACAAGAGACGACAAGCATTTTTGACTTACTATTAATGGTTCAATATATAGGATTTGCATGTGGCTGTGATAGTGTTTGGAGTGTGTGCTGCGCTGGGAGTGAGTTTGCTGACATTAGATAATTCTATTTATTGGCTAATTAATGAGTCACATCCTGACGTCTATGAAAATGGCCTGCACCCTAACACTGCTCCTTTAAAACATTGTTTGATCTATATACATTTTTATCATTCGATCCTAACTGAACCACGTGTACTTTATTACACAGATACTTGTGAAGCCCTTTTCCATGACTTATCCAAAAGTTTCTGGGCTTATTTATTTTTCCCAAACTTTTCCAGACCTGAAAATTATTATTTGTGAAATTCCATGATTATTATAGGCTTTTCATGACTGTACAAACCTAGTTCAGTCTCATAATTAAGGGTTAAAATGCATAAAGCAGTGATTTGCTATAGTATACCTCATGGGCCGACACTGATCATAGTGCCCAAACATGACATGTCCGATGATGTCAGTATGACACCGAGGCGCTGCATTCTGTCAACGTTTCCCCTGGCGCAAATAATTTTCATGACCCCACTACGGTTATTTACCACACCATGGCAGACGTGGTGGGAAAATCTACTCTCACTGCGCTGTGATGTGGAGAAGAACACATTTTTAAAGTAACAAGGCCAAAAAGAATAATTTAGAAAATGATAGAAACATCAATCATGCCTACCGAGTTCCACAACGTCCCCGTCCAAGTTCTTGACAGCTCACATTATATGGCAGGATGGTTGATGGTGATCTCATGGAGGCTGCTCTCTGTGGCACTACAGCTAATTTGTCTGAGCTCAACATGATGTACTACTAACCAAATTTAATTACAATGAAATCCAAGCCAAATATACAGTTCATGTCTTACCAACTACTTAATACTTTCAAGTCCGTGTTTTCACATCTATTTCTCACTTTAACCGCTGCTCTCAAAATGCTCTTCAGTGTACAACGGTAAAATGATAGGGGAAGGAAATCTCCAAGGAATTTTTACAAAGTCCTCTGTGTTTAGCAGGTAAATAATCAATGCTGACTTGTTCCTGTGAAGCAGGAAGACAAATAAGATCATGCTTTCCTGTCTGCCATCCAGAGAAGCTGCTGATTTAAAGCCCTTTTACCTCAGCTGGTGGCCCTCTTAAAGATATTTCTGACTGAAAAAATAGGCGTCTTAAAAGTTTTACTTACATCAACGGGGTGATTTTATGCTTCCACGTTCAATGCACAATGTACACTTCTACAGATAAGTTACACTAGTTGAGTGTGTCAGTGAAATTACTCTCCACTGTTTGAGAACAAGATGAGTCTTGTCAGGATTGTTGCTCAGGGAACGACCAACACTTTTAACCAAAGCTTATTTTTTCCTCACACACAAAAACACAACAAACAAAAAAATCCCAGTCTATAGAATGAGGGGACAGATTTACAGCCAGTCAGGGTCAAGGGTCATCCGGCTGGATGCTTTCTTGGAGTGGTCTTTTCTCTTTTTACTCCTTTCTTTCTTTGAGGTGTCGCCTCGGCTCCCACCCCTCCCCCAGCATTCCTCTCTTTTGTTTATTCTATATAAATACAATCAGACTGGGCTGCAGCCCACACTGGTATACATTCTCTCTTTTTGTTGGTTTGTCCTTCACACATACACATGTACGAAAACACGTACACACAAGGCTCACACGAACACAGATGTACAATGGGAGCTGTTGACAAAGTGTGGTGGGCTTGTCAAAAGGCCATCGTCATGCCACCATTCAAATATAGACACACATTTTGACACACTGTCAACACCTGGGCCAATAGTTTTATGATTACACAGAAATGGACCGATTTGATACATGTAGTTGAATCCAGTCTAGGAAGAGACCAAATGTGAGATCGACATTTTTTCCTTAATCAGATATCGATGTTAAAAACACGGTTCTGTGGAAGTTTTCTCTCCCTCTGTCTTTTGAAATGACTCTGTGGTCTTGCAACAACCGACCAACAGCACTATCTAATTGGTCACAAAAAATTCCCAATCATCACCAACTAACACAACACCATAGTCTGATAAGTGATGATTGGTTCTTTATTAATTGTTATTCTTTGGTTGACTTTGTTTTCTTGCACTGATGAAAATGTGAATTTCCCCATTAGATCGATAAAGCTTATCTATAGCTGTATCAGTATCCGTAAAACAAAAAAGGAACTTTCACCACTTTAGAATCTGCTTCAGTGTAAGAACTGACAGTTAATATCGCAGAAACATTACAGAACAATGAAATTTTTCTGTTGGAGATTTCAATTTTAACTACATATTTCAGTTCCAAATATTGGTTATTGTTTTCCATAATTAGCCATAATTTGCGCTGGTCTTGAAAAACCCATATCAATTGATTCCCAATCCAAAAGCAAATCAGGTAGAAATACTGAAGCTGATGGAAGGAAACACTATCTAATGTAAATCTACCTTTTAAGAATTAAAACACCAACTACACAACAGAAATATGGACTGAAATTACAGCTCCTGAGTATATGAGAGAGTGTACAGCCCAATCAGACAAACAGACAGTAGGTGAAGAAAGGAAAACATGTGAGAGAAAAAGACAGATGAAGCAGGAGTAAGGAAACGGAGGGAGGCAGCCGGGAGCAAGCAGCCAGTACGAGACTGAATGAAAGGGTTTGGAAGCCAAGAAGTGTGTGTGTGGCCATGCCAGGCCTCTGCACCAGTCTGTTGGTCAGGAAACGCACAGGAATGTGTAGCTTTCCAGTTTAAGGCAGTTTAATGAACATCCAGGGCTCTATTTTTTGTTGGTGCACAGACTGGAGCACACAGTGAAACGACATGTTGGAATTTTCTTAACTTTATAATGTGCTTTATCCATTCATTGGGGGAAGTAAGGACTGTGCAGTGTGCATGGTGGAAGCGTGTAAGGAGAGGTTTATTAAGAAATGAGATACAAGGTATCATTCATCCTGCTGTCTTCTGCAGCCACTGATACTACTCTGACTCTTCCAGCTGATGTTAATGACAGCTGATGGACAGTCGAACAAAGTACAGTACTGACCTGTATGGCTGCGGATGTGGACCCTTAGTGTGCCGTTGCTCGCAAACTTTTGTCCGCAGTATGGGCATATCTTCTCCTTCTCCCCCGTGTGGGTCTGGAAGCGAGATGATAAAACACATATGGTTGTTGTTATGAATAACATTTGTAACATTCATCCTCAAATCCTTCCTACATTACAAAGTAAAATGTGACTGACTGTGATAGCAAAGACTCAATGTCAGAACACATGATTTTCAGATATTTATCATTGGTGCATGATCAAAAATAGAAATTCAACAGTGTTGGGAAGGTTGCCTGTGCATTAATACTTACTGAAGACATGTAAGCAATGAGTATCGGCAACACAAAAGGATTATCAAGATAACTGAAAACTAGTAATAAATGTACATGTTGCTTTACAACTGATCCACTTCCTATTAAAAATGGATGTTGTCTCTCTTTTTCCCTCAGCATAAGAAGGGTTAAAAAAATATATAAGAAGTATGTAAATTGATCAAATGTACAACTTAATAGTAAATCCATCCTCTCATATTGTGTTTAAACATGTAGGAGTAGCCTGTGGGGTAGATATGGCCTTGCTCTTTGTTTTAAATCAGAGATTTATGGGAAATTAATGTTACATTTTATATTTAAAAAAAAAATAGCAAGTCAAAGTTTATTTAAACTATTGATTTTAAAAATGTAACTGTATTCCAATTTAAAGAGTGCAATATGCAACATAGATGTAGGAACATAGATGGATTAATAGCGTTATTTCCAATACATGAATGGGTTGGACATGTTTCTAAAATGAGTAGCTTCTCCAACTGTCTCACTTACCTACATCCATGATGATTGTGTGTACACTGATTTCTAGGAATTGGGTCAAATTTGATACAAAAAATCTCTTGAGTTGTCCAGTGCTTCTCTACCGCTCCCAGCACAAAACTCCAACACTAACAAGAATATTATTTATTGCACCTTTACATCATAACTTTAGTCATTTTATAAAATTGTAAATGATGCTTCTACATCTATTCTACTATTCTCCAACTCTGAGCTTAGCCACATTTTAATGTTATATAAATTTTCATGCAAATATAACATTTAAAAAGTACAGAATTTAGATTTGCTTACATTTCCTTAAGTTTTTGCTTAATTTTTGTAAAAATAAACCCCAACATTTAATTTCTCTATCAGTGCACCAGATTTATTGCTATAGTGTGTCGATGGAGATGCACATGTTCACATGACAGCTGATCCACTGAGGTGAACTAAACACAGGATCAAAGAACGCAGACAAGCAGATATACCAGAGTCCAAATCCCTGAGGGCTAAAGGCCAGGGTGCACGTATGCATTCATCTCCTCATCCTTCTCCCTCCTCTTCCTCTCCCTTCACCTCCCGACAGTCCACAGAGTCAAGCTCTGTGTTCATAAGGGCTGCACATGCAAACAAGGCAGCAGTGCATGTGGAATGAGTGTGCTACCTCCACCACTACCTTTTCCTCCACTCCTCCCCCCTCCCCACTCCTCTCCTTGTTGAAAAGTACTCTCTGAATTCCTCTCCTTGCCTGTTGTAAATTCCCAAGAATAATCGTGAGTATGAAAAGCTCAAACTCAGAGCGACAGTTTCAACAGCAGTACAACAATACAGGAACACCTCCTCTCTGGGCCCCCATCCTTCCCTCCATCACCCCACTGTGTCCCTCTGACACCTCGGGTGTTTCGTTACAAAAGGCTCCATCCGCACTCTCTCTCTCTCTCTCTCTCTCTCTTCCTCTCTCTCTCTCCTCTCTCTCTCATCTCTCTCTCTCTCCTCATCTCCTCTCTCTCTCTCTCTCTCTCTCTCTCTCTCTCTCTCTCTCTCTCTCTCACTCACTCACTCACTCACTCACTCACACTCACTCACACACACACACACACACACACACACATTAACACGTACATCCACATGAGTGTCCACAAATGCACACACTCACATTGATGCACAAACAAACATACATGAACACATGTGTCCCAGATGGAGGACGGTTTGCTTTGTTTAGTTAGTTGTTTGTCCAAGAGAGAAAAAAAAAATGCCTGTGGGATTTTTACCTTTATAAACAGCTACAGGAAAACAAATTTCACATGGGAACATCACGTTACAAATGGGAGTGTAGAGATGACTGGTAGTTTTAGGTAATTATCAACAGGTTTAATATTTATAAATGACTGTAATTATTCGACGCCATCCCTGTCATTTTCATTCATATGTGCATTCTTCTACACCGGCACTGACAGAGATGAAACTATTTTGTACACTGTGCAAAACATACATTGCATGCACATACATGCTTACACATACACACCCTCTCATGTAACACTAATCCAGCCTTACAGGGGAGAAAGTATTTACTCCAACGCAAGATCATTCTAGGAACAACTCAAGCCTGTTCTGCAGTTTAGGGCATCCAAGTGATTAAAAAACAACAACAACAACAACTCTTATTTAGTTTTTTCACTTCACACTTTCATTAAAAGTGCAAACTTGGCTAGTTTTTAAATGAACAAATGTTTCTAGACTAACAAAGGAGAGCTGCAACTAAGACTTGTGCCAGACAAAACAGGACAGAGTAGTTGTTTCAGTTGCAGAATATCAAAGTAAGTATACATAAAATAACACTCCAGCCATCCTATGACCAAACGCCGGGTTATTCTGCACATGTAAACACAGCCAGCAAGTTGTCGTCTCCTCGGCAACCTGACTTTGATCAAGGCCAGATCTCTCAGCAGCCTCCAGACCCCCGTAAGCAGTGAGACAGTTCAAATGCCTGTCTTCAGCCCTACTGTTCTGAGACAACCTCCAAGACATTTTCTTTTTCTGTGTGCCAAGAAGCTGTTTGGTTTCAATCTTGATCCATAACCACACCGGACGTTGTCAGATTTAGGCCTCATAATCTGCAGCGAGATCTGTTTGGGGCTTTGAAACCCTGCGGAGCTAATGGACTAACTGCCATTTCTAATCAACATAGGAATCGATTCCAAGCCTTCATGGGCAGCAACGGTCAAGATGGATGTCTCTGCCAGGTCTGATATCAGTACATTTAGCTTCAACACTGTTAGTGAGATGAGGAGTTGCAGTCAGTCACAGTATGATGCAATATTAAAAAAAGGGAACGATTGTATAGAATTTCTAGCTTTCCTTATATCTAAGTTTGTGTCTCAAGCACAATTATGCAGATAATGGAAATTTAAGTTTCAAAAAGTTACATTTAAGACTTTTTAAAAACTTTTTGGGGCTGGTGATGCTTCTGATGTGAATAAAAATACTGCATGATGGGAGGAGTTTACATGCGACTTCGTGTTTTTCTGTTTTCTTATAACTGAACTGACTTGTAGCCATTATTAAAATGTTCAACCAAGCGTTAAATTCTCACAGCTTTGGAACAAAACTTCAGTACTTCATTGGCACTGGATGAATCACTTGTATATCGTAGAATCTAAAAAAAAATATCTCATTCTTTGGTATTAAATTTCTGTTTCCTGAGTAGCAAATTTCAGTTTCAGTGTCAGGTAATGACATTATGTTAAACAACATCAAGTAAAAACATTTGTCTTTATCACCTCCGCCCTAGGAGTACTCAGCATCTGCAATTTTGGATTTCTTGCTATACTGACAGTTATGACAGTGAGTAAAAATCAGCGTGTTGGCTCTTCAAGGTCAAAGGAAACGATCGGGAAACTTTGTTAACTTTGGACAAAAGTATTATTTCAGCTAAAACTAACCTGATTTAATTCTAATTTACCACATACATTATAGGGTGTCATGAGCTAGTGCTGCAAAAAGCCCAGGTTTCAAGAGTTCAAAGTCACAGTAATTAAATTCATTCAAGGAAACTGTTGTCTCCGTTAAGCTGATGTGATTGCTGGGAGTGGTAAGCTGAATTTAAATGCCTTGGCGGAGGTTCGCATTGCTTTCTAGTTTATGTTGTAAAACTGGTTTGAGTGGTAGAATACAAAGCAGCTGAAACATAAGACAATTTAAATTAAACCGCACTGTTATATTTTTTGATGTTAAAAAAAGATGTGCTTTGAGTGTTTTTGTACAGTAATGTGTAATGTAATTCATTTACAGTTAAAACTGGTACTGAAAAAAAACAAGAATTAAGGCCAAGGCATTAACAAAAGTGAGAGACATCCACACATATAAATCTAATAAACCTTACAAGCTTGTCCATGATTTTATTTAAGACATTTGATGCTACATTTGATACTTTAAGGCCTAATGATGTTAGACTTTTAAGGACTGCCTGTTAATGCAGTATTGTAGCTTTGTTCAGACAGTCATAAGTATTTTGAAGGTTTTATAAGTTACTTCATAACTGTCAAACTGTGCACTTCAAAAATAAATCCAACGACAATTGACCTTGAACTCAATCTCAGGACAAAGCGCCCGTCCTCGCAGACATGTAATCACTGTGTATGATTGAGTTTTGTCTGGCTCGACGTCTTTTCATTCACCTTCTTGTGACTCTTCAAAACTGAAGGAGTGACAAAGGCCTTCTCACACAGGTCGCACTTATACTTCTTATGGCCGTCGTGCACCACCTGGATGTGGACGTTGAGTGTGTCCTTCCTCTTGAAGGTGGAATCGCACTGGTCACACTTGAATGTCCTTTCACCTGTAGCAAGAACGGACATGCAGGAACATTTGTGAGAGCCATTTCCAGTTACCTATTGTCGTGTCTGTAAAAACACAGTCATCATGCACAGCAAGAGGGGACCCAATTTCAGCGGGGCAATTGTGTGCAGAAAACTACGCACAATCGCGTTGATGATTGTGTGCGAACTATTGTTTGGGGTGTTTCATTGCAGCAGACAACCCCAACAACAGTCTTTAGAATAGTCTGGTTCAGATTTTTTTCACGTTTAAACAAAAGTCGTGTTTTATTGTGTGTGTGTGTGTGTGTGTGTGTGTGTGTGTGTGTGTGTGTGAGTGTGTATAGCCGAACCCATCCCCAGGGACACAGTAAAACAAGCTGCTCTGCCATATGTTTCGTCTGAGTGTCAAAAATCAGCAAAAAAAACATGGCCTATTTTATTAATCATTCCACTGAAAAGCACTAAAATGCCAGACAGACAGCGCTCAGACTGGGGCACAGTCTCAGCTGTTGCATACAAGAGCTGCTCGCAGAGTGAAGCCTGATGTTTTCCTTCACGCCTCTGCTCTCTGCCTCCATACAACAGCCTCTATTGTTGACGAGTGGTTGTTTCCATTATATGGCGATCATTCAATTTCCACAGAGTAGTTTGGAGAGAGTGCCTGTCTGTTTGGCGGAGCAAGTGGGTACAAGCTTGTGCTCATTCTCCTATTACCAAGGCCAGTGATGGTCAGCTGAATAAAATGAACACCAGTGAAAGCTGAGGTCTACTGTTTCTAAATCAAATTGGAACATTCACTTGATGATAATTAATGTCAATGATGCCCTCGCACAGGATGATCTCCTTTCTACTTGGAACGTGTGCCTACACAGACACATATACACCCTAATTTCTAAAACACACAGACCCAGGGGATGATTCTTTAGGGGTTACAAACGGGAAAACTCCACCACAGACATCTGACTCTACAATATTGTACCCTACATTTTCCCTTGAATTTGAAAATCAACTTAATTTCACCTGAAATTGCTGGGTTCTCTATTCACCAGAGACACATTTATTCAATAGTCTATTCTCTCACCTTCAGTGAAATCAAACACCCGATCCTCCCGCCCCACATACTGTCTAAAACTTGATACATAACACAAATCCTGGTATTATATAGCTTGCCTCCTGAGACGGCGGCAGGAAATGCCTTGAGCTTTACAACCTCTTTGTTATCTGTCTTCATTCGAGGACCAGCAGTGCATCCTTCCATGGCTGGACTGCAGCTCAACTGTTCAACGCCTCTGCCAGATCACCGCACCCAGGGAAGTCTAGGCAGCCTGTACGCATTCCCATATCTGCTCAAAGGGACTGTTAATGGGGGTGGGATGTCTGCTGTTAATGGAAATATTGACGACTACAGGCCAATAAAAATAACAGTCTCTCGCCTACCAAACATCCCATCCCTTGTCGTCCTTTTCTTATTAATGATGGTATGTCGTTGTCACAAAGTAGTTTGTTTAAAGTACATCTGAAGGAAAAAAGTCTATACAGCTCATCAGAAATGCAGTTACACTGACGCTTTTGTATTTCTGTTAAAAAGAAAGATTGAGGGAAGATGCTGCATTATTTGTCGCCTACCCAGACTTGGCACTTTGCTGCATAATGTGGGCGTGATTATCGGTTTAGAAAAGTTATAAAATTGTCACTCTTGGTGTGAAAGATGAGGCTTTCAGACCACTCACATCTAAACCCTGAATAACTTGAATTCAACACATAATTATGAGCAAAAAGAAAGAAAAGTGATAATTTTTTTTGACATTTTGAACCCTTTAAAACAACCTGGTATTAGGTCTTGTCACAAAAATTACATAATCTACATTATATATTTATCTCCCGTTATTTTATCTAAAGTATGACTACAACAGTGTCTACATCTAACTGAAATGTCACATTTACATCACTTTTTCCACATCTTTTTCGACAATTTGTGATATATCTGGTACTCATATTATGCTATTTTCAGCTCTAAATGCTAAACTTCTGTCACTTTCAGTAATTTGCTTGTACATTTAAAGATTCAGAATGGAAATAATACACTACTTGCATGAAGTACTCTACTCTTATGCAAATATATATAGCCTATAGAGTTTTATTACTTACAACTACTGTTATTATTACTATTATTTATTACTATTATTATCTTTATGTGACACGTCCAGGGTGTACCCCACCTTCGCCCATAAGTAGCTGGGATAGGCTCCAGCGACCCCCGCGACCCTAGTGAGGATATAGCAGGCTCAGATGATGAATGAATGAATGAATTATCTTTATGCTGCACATTTTTTCTTGCACTTTATTCTGTTGCTGCCTTGACCAGTGAATTTCCCAGTTATTGGAATTTATAAAGTCTAGTCTAGTCTAGTCTAATCTAATCTAATCTAATATATTCTAATCTAATCTGTTTTGGAATCTTCTTTGTGTTGGTTGCTGACAGTTTATTGACATTAGCTGCCATTATTTTAAAAAATTTGTAGAGTTTTAGAAGGTTTTAAATTACTAATGTCAAAATATGACATCCCAGCAAAATACAGACTCAATCACAAACTGCAACTAAAAACAAAAGCATTTGTTCTGTTTCTTTCATGTCAAATCTGTGTAGTGTTTTTTATAATATCCAAAGCCTAAAAAAGGCAAAAAAAATAAGATGTCAGTTTTTATTTATGTGCTTCAGTGTTCAATGGTAATAAAATGTTCTTCACAGAATGAGGAGAAAAGGCCCAGGTTTAATCATTCTAATTATGACAGTTATCATTACCTAAAACATCATAATCCTAACCGACTTGGTATTGCACGTATTCACCATGTGGACACTTTCATACTTACTATTGTGGATGAGTAAGTGACGTTGTAGAGAGAAGGGGTCCGGAACAAGGCTTTGCACTCCTCACACTGGAAGGGTCTTTCCTCCGAGTGGGTCTGCAGAGAGATGTGTTTATCAAGGGTAAGTGGAGCTGCCTCCTGCCTTGGTGCGGATGCTGATGGGACTTTTTAAATGGATGTAAGGGGATCAAGCTTAAGGCTCCATAGCTGATTTGGTTTGTTTACTTGATGAAGACAGGCAGCTTGAGGGGTTTAAGGTTCAAAGTGCTTCTGTTTTCCTGCCCCCTCCAGTCTGTCCCCCCACCTATCTGTCTGAATGACACCTCAATCCCAAAAGTAAACATGGAGAACCTCAGGGGTGGAGCAGACCAGAGACCCTACAGACAACAGCCACCAACAAGGCCATGATTGATTATCCACACTAAAAAACACAGCTTTGAAGTGATCTGGACTTTTTAAATGAATCTCCTCATCAAAAAACACTGCGAAAGATATAAAGTAAATAAACACAATTACATCAGTATGACATCTGCTCACCTTCTTGTGATTCTTGTAGACGTTACGGTGAGCAAACTCCTTCCCACACAGTTTACATTTGTATGGTTTGTCCTCGCTGTGGATGATCTTATGAGCCGTGGACCTTGGTCCAAACGCTTGAATGATCGATTGCAGATCTCACAGGTATAAGGTCGCTTCTCTGATCAGTGAAAGATAAACAGAAATGCCTTACAGCTGAACAGACATGTGGAATAACTAAGTGAAGTTTGATGAATATTAATCTTACCTGAGTGTGTGATCATGTGGCGTTTCAGTTGATTGGTAGAAATGAACTTCTTGTCACATGCATGACAGTCAAATATTTCATGTACCTATAAGGCAACAAAAGAGCAAACGTTGAGCATTTAAGTCTTTTGTTGTGCTGATATTTTAAGAACTCAGTATAGAGTGCTGGTAAAAAGTGAAAGGATCGCGATAGTTAACAGAGAGAGGAGCTTGTACATTTTCATTAGACTGATGTCTACAGACAGAAAAGCAATTAAAGTGATGAAAAGTTCCAGTGCTTTTTCTGCTTCGGAGCATCGCTCTAATAATTGCACATTCAATGGTTCCCTGGCGAACAGCTACAATAGCATATGCTAATGCAAAGCTGCCCGTCTTGTCAAAGCTTCTACTGCAAAAGCTTGTTCAGCTAAACGATGATAATGGCACTTTTAAGCTTTAAGCTTCTTTGGAGCTAACTTGTCATTGTGGAAAGTTTGATTGCTCCTCTGTAAGAGTAATACATCATTTTCCACAGTGTTTAAATAAAGCTAAGCATTTTCCCCCCAAAATGTGTCATATTTATTAGTAACATGACTTCTTGTTTTTTAACATCTTCATTGCATGTTTCCTAGAATATAAATCCAAAGAATCAAACTCTCTCCTTTAGATATTTTTAGACAATACTGTATAAAAGTCTGAGGCCAGCATGAGGTTTGTTGGTTTAGTAAAGTTCTAATGACCACACATATGCATTTCTCAGTCTCTGTTTTAAGGTACAATCTGGATATGTGAAGTATGTACAACAGTAAAAATAAACGTTTCAGGGAAAAAGTGGCTTCTATAAAACAAAGGGTTAGTATTAGTGTGACCTTTCTTTGCTCTTAACATGGCTTAAACCCTTCTGTTCAGACAATATGAGATTTATTCCATTCATTTTCTGATATTTTATAACAGGTTTCATTCAACACATGTCAGATGTTTCTAGGGGTCACACTAAATAGTGACTTAAATCTTTAGAAACCATCTAGTTCAGTTTTTTGTGTCTTTTAAGGCAGTGCACATATTTCCTGTATCTTCTTGCTGTATCTGAAGAAAAGAGAATGAGAAATAAATATGTATGATCATTTCAGTGCTGCAAAAACAACAACGCTAAAGGTGTTCTAAGCCTCTGGTACAGTACTGTACGTTTTAACATCTGTTCACGATAAGGATCAGACAGTAGTTCATAATCAGAACATCACTGCCAAAACATTCTTTTTCTACAGAAATAGCACAATGAGAAATAAGGAGGCCACAGAGGAATATGATTATTTTAAAACACCCCGGAGCTTTAAGCTAGTGAACACTGACGCAGGTGAAGTAGGTTAAATGATGCACTGCTGATCTATTTCACAACTTTCAGGTGACTTCAGGTGTTGAACAGTTAGCAAATTGCTCCATGATGAATGATACAACAGGGATGGATTAATGCCTGTTGATTAATCTCGATGATAGATATTGACAAGAGAAAATTAAATTTTGACAGCCGGGTCATGTTAATTAATAAGAACTGATAAGATAAATCATGTGGGACAACTCATCTTAATAATGCATTGCTTAAAGTCACTGAAAATGTAGCCCTGAACCTGAAGTAGATTTTTGCATGAACTAAATAACACATTAAAACTGGGCATGATGGTCAAAGCAGGAGTACAGTGAAGTGTGGGTGGGTGGTCTGACAACCTCATATGATTGGTCTTACAGACCACAGTCTGTCATTTCATTAAATCAAAGAGATTGTGTCATTTTATGCTGTCCTATTCCAGTTTCCAAACTTCACATGACAGCTTCAAAGAGTATTTAATAATGTGGGTCTGTGCAACATTAATAATCCAAGACAGCTGCACAGCCTAATGTACAACTATGCTGACTGGACAAATGACTTCATATGTCTCTTTCCTCTCTAACATGATGTACATGTAAACAATACAACTGGTGGATGAGGATCTGCTTATAAAACCCAAAAGTTGATCCTGTGCAAGAAATTTCAGATGACGACAACGTATGACCAAAGTAAGAAAAAAGTAGTAACTGAAGCCATCATTTTTCATTTAGCTTGAACTCCTTACTGCCTAAATTTATTTACAATTATATAAAAAAATAACTATTTGTGTTGTTGCTGTCAAGCAGATGCTTAATTAAATGGAGACTGATAATTTGAACGTTAACACATAAAAGAGCTATGACGCAAATTCGCGAAATTAGGCATAACTGTCATAATCGGAATTAAACAGATTTTCCAGTATTAGGTTTATTTTATTGATGCCGCAGTGATTGATCCCAGTCAATCCAAACAAAATAACAATGATACAAAAATATCACGAAATTAATAAAACGATTAACAAGTAGGTCATTAAAATTGATCCATGAATGTCAGGGATCATAGATAACCAAGTAACGTGTACATTCACAAAATGTGTTGAGCAGCATCTCATTACACAAATAGTGGAATACTGAGGCAAATATGTAACAATTGGCTACAAGGGTTAAAGTAGTGTAGGATGTGGGTTATAAATTCTTATGCAGATTGTACATCTCCAATGTGGCATATGAAGACGCA
Source organism: Sphaeramia orbicularis (assembly GCF_902148855.1). NCBI lineage: Eukaryota > Metazoa > Chordata > Actinopteri > Kurtiformes > Apogonidae > Sphaeramia > Sphaeramia orbicularis. The sequence continues at coordinate 35,375,055 of NC_043960.1, forward strand.
AATATGTCTCCAATCCTGTGATTCCTCACCTTTATGCCAAGTGTGATTATTACTATGTCCATGTTGATTTGGATATTTTTCTCAATTTTCTCATTTTCTTCTGTTCACATGACAAAATACAGTATCTGTGTCCACACTGCATTGCAAAAACATCTACATACCAGTACAAACCCTTAGACAAACCATTGTTTCAGGCTGATTCTAAACTATCGACACTGTGGGTAATACTGGATACAGCAGCTGCACAGGTTTAAGTCTGTTAAGAATTCAAGCATCAACCAGTTAATCTACAAACTTACCTGTACGTTAAGTTAAAAGTGCTAGTTTGGGTTTTTGACATAGTCGCCACAGCACTAGAACATGTGTTCTTCTCCCAAAGGTCTCTGTCCTGACCACGATCTACTGCAGGTAGAGCACTGACTTATGCACCTGTGTAACCTATATCTGATGTTTCAGGTGCATGTTCATTACACAGAGCAAGTAAAGACATACATGTATTAGAGGTGTGAGGCCATCATTCTCTAATCCCTCTGTTTTCCCTGTCAACATGGATACACACAAACTGGAGTTTTTGTAATGTAAAATTCAGTTTATGTGTGGCTGAGAGGCCTATATCTACAGAAAAATATCCATTGTTCAAATTATCCTCATTAATGTGGATGGGACATACATGTCAGAATGTTACAAATGCCCACTGGGATGTCATTTTCCAAACTTGTACTGTAATTTTAACTCTTACTAATTCTTCAATTTATTATCTAGTAAACCCACATAATAATAATAACATTTTTAATATGAAACAACAGGATGTTTAATGCAATATTAGATTTTAGTCGTACAAACACAAAAAGCCATCAGTTGATTTTAATCTGGCTGTTTAAAATTAAGAAGAAAGACTGAAATGAAAATTATGGATTGTGATTAAAAACATTAATAGGATATTTTTAACTGCATTCATCTTACTGCCCCACCGCCATCACTTTAACGACGTTTGGTCAATTTCTGTAATTATGCTGAGAAAATATCTGCATAACATGTCAAAGTATACCCTACTTTACCCCTGTGACCCTGTCGAGAATTTAATGGTTCAGAAATTTAATGAATGAATGAATGAATATATTTGTATATAGTAGATTCGCTGTGAATTGTAAAGGTAAAGTAGTCATAACAGAAGTGCCCTTCATACACAAGACTCTATCACATAGAGAGTAAACTGAGAAAATTGAGCTGTATTAACAGTCGAGTGCACCAGAAAAGAGACATCACAGTAAAAACGGATAATGCAAAACTACCTAAGCTGACTTAATCCTGTGGGATCCAATGCAAAGTAACTTGTGATGACGTTTACTGCAGAGCCTCACCTTTCGATGTTCTTGCAGATTAAGCGAAGAGGAACATTTTCGGTTGCATATGGTGCATGTGAGTTTCCGTCTTGCGCTCCCTGTGAAAAAAAAAGAAGTGAATATAAAATGCCCAAATCTAAACAATGAGGGTTCATGGCACTCTGTTTAATCACTTAAAGAGAACAAATTAAATACTCAGAATAAAATAATGACATTCTGTTGAGTCACATAGCAACAATTCATCTAAAAGCCGCAGAGAAATACCAAAGGTTTCACTGATCAATGAAAACTTCTTTCATCGTTTGCACACTGATCCCACCATCCCACCATTCTGGGACCTCTGGCACCCTCCTCTTATCCCCATCTGAATCACATGACCCACATCTGTCAAGTCTGATCCGCTTCCTCCTCGCCCACACACACACCCCGTCCTGACCACAGTGGTAAAACATAAAGACCCAGATCTATTCATCTCTGAGATGAATGTCTTAATCTTTGGTTAAAACTTGATCCAGATCCCCGCTGCCCTACATCCCATCATAAATAGCTGTGGAAGTCCAATTATCTGAAAGAGTGAGCTGCCCCAGAACACACAGGTCAGCAATTATGGAGCAGAAGTGATTAGAAATGTGTCTCAACGTTGCAGAGATTTTAGATGATCAAGGTCAAGTACTGTTAGTGCAGTTCCATGAGTGTGGAGGCTGCTAATGGACAATTAACTCCATGTGATGTTTAAAGGAAAAAGAAACTACATATGGGAGAATGTGTGTAATAAGAGCATCACATGAGAAGCACAGACGCACAAAGGGAGAAGTATGTCTACCTGTGTGAACATTTCCTTTATGTTTCTTCAGAGCATCTTTACTTTTGAATCTTTTGCCACAGCTCTCTGCTTTACAGATGAACCTGGCATCTCCTTTACAGGCTTCCTTATGTTGTTCAAAACTGGACACACAGGAAAAACAAAGGACGGAAAACCTTTACAAGTCACACAATAAAAAAAGAAAATGTTCACTGAAATTGACATTTGTGTTTCTTGGTGGACAGAGTGCTAAATAAAATACCAGCGGAGACTAGATTACCTGGATTCTGAGCTGAATGTGTTGTGGCACAGGGAACACTGGTGAACTTTAGAGTCAGTTGACGGATCCAGTGACTCAGAACAATGCAAAACACTGAGGAGGGGTTCAAAGCAAAAACAAATTAGACATTAAACAGGAAATGAAACACATCAGAGCGATAGCAGGTTAGTGAGTGATAGGTTTGTTATTTGGAGACCAACTAAATTCAGTCAGAATGAATAGTAATCCAGTCTTTTCCTGACTTCTTGATGACAGACAGATGGCACGTTATTCGAAAAATGATGACCATTACAAACAGCTACTGAAAGTGATGAAATAGTAAACCCACTGGCGCTGCAGAGCCTGTTTGATGGGGAACTTCTTGCCGCAGTTCCTGCATTTGAACTCCTTCTCCTCTGTGCTGGGCCTCTGGTGTAGACTCTGAAGGTGGGCGGCCAGGATCTCCTCACTGGGAAAACTGCTCTCACACAGCAAGCACGGGTGGTCCTCCTTCTTTATTACAAGCTCTGCATAAACGTGTTACAAACCCAGAGATCTATGATGCCAAATATCATTTCTTTGATTGCCTTAAAGCCTGTGTAAATTAAATTCAGGGACTTGTATCTAAACACATTATACATGATAGAAAATAGCTGCTAAAACATGTGAAAAGACTATGTAGGTCTGAACTGTGGAGACAAACCATTGATCTGATTTTGGGTTGAAAAACATGACTCGATGATGCATTGGAACCATAATTAGTTTGACCCCTCCTCTACATCTATGGCATTATATAAAACTAGAACACATTAGCAGCAGTGGTTTACAGACTGATGATTTTTCAGGAATCCTGTGACCTAAAGGATTCCTGTGGGATTGGAGCCAGTTTTATTATCTATCATGTGATCGGAACAGGACGGGAAAAAGGTCAACAGGAGCAGGCACAAGCAGAAATTACAACTATAGGTTGATTTTATATATGAATTCACTGCCCTAACATGAATAATTACCAATCTGAAATTCAGTTGAAAGTTACCCCTTTTGCTAGAGGAGACAGAAAACACGGCACTATATAAATACAACTAAGCTTCTTATAAATTAACACAACGCAATGGGATGGGGGTTATTCTTGTGAGACTGAGATGGGACATTATGTTTTTATTTTCAACTGTCATGACACTGGGACAGGACAAGTATTTTTATAGGATAGGGAAGAGATAGGACTGAAAATCCAGTTCTATGTCACCTTTTAGAATGGTCCCCTTTTTCAGTTCCAGCTAAGTCAAGCTTGTCTGTAAAAAAGACTGATAAGTTGCATGAAATGGAAAATGAGAACACAAGTAAATGGAATAAATGAATTACCTTAGGGGTAACTGACAATGCGGCTAGTTCAGTTTGAAGTTTATAATGGCTTGTATTTCGTCATAATTCTAATGCACTGAAAATATTCAGAATTTCATGTACACTTAAATAGATATTGTTCAGGTGCTTTAAGCCCTGGGCTGTTTGTTTCTAGTAAGACTCATTTCAACTTAACACAAAACAATGGATTAGCCCAGTGTTTTTCAACCTTGGGGTTGGGACCCCACGTGGGGTCGCCTGAAATTTCTAGTAATTGATAAAAATAAAAACGTACAAATAAAAAATATATGGTGAGTTGAGAGTGACAATCATAATACACAAAAGATCAACTCTGAAGCTGAAACTTAAGCACTGTGGTACTGTTTATCTGTCAAATGTTCATTGTGGCTGGTTTAAGATGCAGCTTAATTCTAATTATGCATAATTCATAGTTTGAGTTATTGTTTGTTCAGTATTAATTTGCAGCCTTGTAAATACAAGCTGGACTGACTGTACATATCCTGACCAAGGAAAATAAAATTCTCATTTTGTGCAGTAATCTACACCTGGCTTTTCTGCTTCCGTCCATAATAATATACATAATATAGACTAAATGTCATCTAAAATTAACATTTATTTGCAACATAGTATAGCAAACTATTAAATGATCAAAAACAAATTGGTTTTAGAATGTTTGGGGTTGCCAAAAATTTGTGATGTTAGAATGGGGTCATGAGCCAAAAAAGGTTGGGAACCACTGGTTTAGCCGATTGCAGGGGTTTCATTCATGTAACATAATGTGTTGCGCATTTTTAATACCCCTCAGCCAAATATAGCATACGATTCTGTTGAAAGCTACTGCCCGATAATTTAGATTAGACTGTGCAAAATTATTACAACATATTATATTTGAAAGTACTCAGATATTATAACTGCACAAGGCACAAGGCCATTTGACCTTGAAAAAGTAGGTCAAGGTCACCTATTTTCAAAAGGCTTCCGCTCCATGCCAAGATGCATCCACAGTATAAATTTGGTGCAGATATAGGTCTGGGCGATAAAACGATAATGATATATATCGTAAAATAACTTTTCCTCAATGGAAATATGAGACATGCTCGAAACAATTTCGATAGAATTCATACGTCCATGTTTTGACAGACATAAGAACAGCCAATCATAATTAGGTAGCGCCACACCGAACCAATCATGCTAGAGCCACATCAAGTTAGGTTGACACACACAACATACAGGTGTAAGAGCAGCCACAGCACACACACTAATGTTTGGGCTGCAGCAGGAGATAATGAGTGCTCCCTCAGGAGAAAATTTGACCGAGAACTTGGACGACCGAGTTACTGGAAAGTAGGGTGCGGCATAGAAGCCAGGAGTCGGACGTTCAAAGTGTGTGAAGTTTCATTTTCGGTTTACACCAGTTACAGAACACACCCCCACGTATATACCCCCAGCAGTGTTTCAGGAAGTTGGTCTGTTTTGTTTGTGTTCTGTCAAAGTTTGTTTCAATGGTCTTTTTTTAAATGAAATTATTTATGACATACGCTAGTCTCGGACTGTTAACCTGCTTTAGATATTTGCCCATTTAAGTGCTTGTTGTTTGAGTTGTGTTCTGTTGTCTGACAACTGGTTTTGTTGAGGCTATAGCTGACGTTCCTCTGGTTACGTGGATGTATAGCATGTGTATATTGCTGCAAGCGTTGTGTAGCATTACCATGGTAACACAGACGGAACAGCAGCTGCCCCCAGTCACAGGCTACATTGTTTAGCTTCCGTGTCAAAACGCCTGTCTCTTTTTCCACCTTCAGCAGACACCACTTAGTTTCTCATGATTTTTAAGCTTAATTTTACACACTATATATTCTCAATCATTTAGCTTTGGCCACATGGATAATAAACACATTTTTCTGTTCTGTGACAAAATAAAGATAGATTTTAGGTTGTTTATAATACGATATACTGTACATAATATTTTAGGAAAACACATGGTGTAATTAGATAAGGTGTGATAATCTAGTTTTACCCATTTCAACAAGATGCTTGGAATCTTTACTGTTCTCATCGTCATCTTTGATGACTTCCTCTTCTTCTTCCTCCTCCTCTTGCTCCATATCACTGTCCAGGTAGCCTATCAGGAGTTCTGTGTCTGTGTCTATGTCATCCACAGCCAGATAGAAGATGTTCTCTCCATCCTAAAAGGCAACAACAACATAATTATCTTACATCATATCGCACTATTATAATATGTGAAAGAATGGAAGTATCGCACCCTGAGGCTTTTAGAGGAACATAAGGGAAAAGCATTGTAGTTGAGTGCTAAATACAGTTATAACCATTTATGGTAATATACACTGAGTAACTATTTAAGTTGGCAAAAGGTTGAACTCATTATGCCTAAATAACAGTCTGTTAAGGCCCGAGTGAGGCCACAGGTCAAACACTCAAACCCTTTAAAATGTTATCATTAACTTTCCTGTCCTTGCAGGTCATGCTAATAAAATCAAACAGCCATTTTGCTTTAACTGTGGGATTCTAAATATACATAAATAATGATTAAGAAGAGGAAAGCCGCACAATAAATGTCACCGCTGATGGAACGCAGAGCTTTAACACACATGGATGACCTTTAAACGACCAATCACTTCGGACATTTGTGTATTAATGGCAGGAACTTGGCCCTAAGACCTGAAATGTTCATCTTCCTTTCATTCCACCTCTATTTTTCTTCTACTATGAAAGAACAATCCTTTTTATCGTTTACACAGAAAAGCAGAAGGTGACATTTCCCAGACACATTATGGTGGGGTTGTCTTGAGTGTAGTTTGGTATGCTTTGAAAAAAATGTTTCACTCTTCACAGGCCTGCTAACTGTTGTTTACACAGTATTTATCAATAGAATAACTTTAAAATATCCCTTTTGGATCTTTAGGAAGTAACAAAATGACAAGAAAAATGTCTAGTGACTGGAAATTAACACTTGTCCAGAAGTATTTTAAAAGATTTTTTAAAAATGTATCACTTCTAAATAAATACTATGCACCTAATTAATCCAAGAAAACTCCAACACACTATGTTCTAAAACAATGCCTTCATTGTCTCATCATGGTCATATTGAAGTCAGTAAACAAACAGAAAAATGTTGGCATTAAATCTTCATCAGGGGCTGAAATGACTAAATATGTCAGAGAAAATAAAGACATTTTAATTAATAAAATCAAAAACTTTGTCTATATGCATCCCATCCAAAAACAACTTCAGAAAATCTCAACGTGAGTCCAGGAAACACTCCTACTCCAGTACTTTCTTAAACACCCACTGGTTTGAAAATCATGCATATTTTAGGTCAGATTTTTAAAAGCCCGTCCTGAATTACCACTGAAGTGCATCAGTGTCTTTCCTTTAGGTAAGTCTGCTAGTCTGTCGGGATTCATTGTCCAGTGAAAAGAAAATATACCTGAATGGCTGCCAAGTTCTTCTGCTCTTGCGACGGCGCCTGATGGACAAACCGCAGCCAGTTGGCATAACGTGGGTTACTAGCATCCAGAATATACAGAACATCTCCTTTACTGCCTCGGACCTGAGGAGGAAAAAATAACTGTATCAGCTTTCAGAAGAGTAGAAGTGATTCTTCTCCTTTGTCTTGTTACATCAAAGTGTGTTGTTCTTACATATTAACACCTCATCATGCAGACAGGCCTGTCTCCCACAATATGGCAGCTACAGATAACCACATCATAGGCTTCATTTCTGTGGGTACCATCAATAGTGTTCCCACACCATGGGATGAAACACAGTTTATATCAGCCAGTTTGGCCAATTGATCTACAACAAATACATTTAACTCTTTATCATCTGGACAAACCTGCACACTTTTGTTTTCTCTTACTTTCAAGGCCATGCTTTGGTAACAGATTTTTTTTCCCATTACACCAACCCAAGCTACAAGTAGGGTACAATTCTTAAAACTAGTATTAAAATAATTCTTTGTGCACTTGAAACTTAGAGGTGTCACAATGTTGTCCTGACAAATAACTGTCACACAAATAACTGCCGTGTATACTGTCTGTTGTCGTAACTTTATTATTGCACATACCATAACCCTGTACAATAAACTCATCTCTGTCTGAGGTCTGTGGTCATAAATCCATTTGCACTTGAATGTTGTTTGCACATTCCTGGTTGGAATATTTCAACTTGTTTTGCACCTTACAGTTTAGTTCTATTTCAGCATATTACAGTTATAATCCAGATTCTACCCAGAACTTTTTATACTTCCAATTTATAGTGCACAGTGTCTAGTGTTTGCTCTTATGTTACATTTGTCTTTAGTCATGTTTGCTGTGGTATTATACTGTTATTGAATGTGTGTCATGCTGCTGCTACACTGTAATTTCTCATTTTGGAATAAATAAAGTACATCTATCTATCTATCTATCTATCTATCTATCTATGCTAAAGCTGTGGTATAAGTTTAATAATACAAGCGCCAATGTATTAAGAAGGAAATAAAATCACATAAAATTCATTATATTTGTGTATTTATATATCTATATTCTACTCAACTCATAACCGAAGAATAATAAGGCAGAAAGAGACAATGTCATGAGAGAGTCTCTGTCAAACAACGCTAAACAATGTGGAACTAATGACAAAATGTTATTTTTAAATGTTGGTGAACAAAGACAACTGCTATGATTATGATACATACTAATGAATATTTCACATAACTACAACATGGTGATTACATCATAATTCAACAGGTCTAGTGGTGGTATGTTTTTAAAGACAAGGTATGGAGAATTTGTTTATTCTGTTTATAAACACGACTGCTCTACACTCCACAAATGAGAGAGAGAGCTGCAGTGGTCAAATGAGCATGAGTCTGAAGGCGTGAACTAGAAAAATGAAATGTTATTTCCTGATTCTATTACAGTGATTGTATTGGAAAATCACAAATTAACACACTCATATTTTCTGAAACTCTATAGGAATGTTTTGGAGGCTATATACAGCTGAACCAAAACACCAGAGTCCCTTTGTTTTTATACCGTTAGATCTGCATAGGTTACATGATGCTGTTACAGGCCAAAGATGCAAAGACACTGGCATACATGCAGGCCCAGTGAAGGCCTAAAACACAACAAAACAAGGGGAAAACATTAAATACATCCAGAGTGCTGGGTCTCTGCAGGGAAATATACCACTTCACACTGATGGACGATCCGGAGTGATGATGGAGAAGGATTATTATTGGAAAAGTATATATTGTGTTTTGAGGAAAATGTTACATAAACTCCTTTTACACAGCACTTCTGTTCCGGGAATATTTCACCTTTATTCCAGAACGGCGTCTGTGTAAACGAAATGGTGGAATTATTTGGTCCCACCTCTGTAACACCTCGGGAGGTAGTAACAGAGCCCTGATAAAGATGGAGTCATCCTTCCCGAACACTACGTAAAAGGAGCACCTCTCGTTCCGCAACCAGGGTGTGACGTTTTGATGATGTATTGCGTGTGCGACCCCCATCCAAGGGGGATTTAAAAGTGAGCGCGGGCCATGTACAATAAACAAGCATATCAATGCGACCAGAAAGATGTTGAACTGTTGTCATTTGGGCGGAGGACTCTATTTATGCTAACAATTTGTTGTTGTTTTGAGAGCCAACATCACTATGCTCGGGTTATTTCCAACATGCAAGTCATGCGTCACACTATACACTGCGCTGTGTCACCGCCCTTTTGATTACGGAACGCAGGTCCACTGTGTAAAAGTCCAGCCTGTCTCACCTCTGTTACTCCTTTGGCTTGGCTGTGGAAATCAGTCAATGGTGGCAAAAAGGTGAGATCACCGGGATCTCTGTGTAAAAGTGGCTATCCTTTGTGTTTAAATTGCTAAAGTTGAAGAAAAGCAAAAGGAAAATCTGTGATCTCTGTTGAGATTTCTCTACCAATCTGAAGTGATATTGTAAAATATTAGCCTGATGTGACACTATTTAGGTTATCTATTATTTGCAAATCTGGAATACCGTGTCTAGATTAGATTAGATTAGATTAGATTAGAATAGATTAGATTAGATCAGATTAGATTAGATTAGATAGAACTGTAATGATCCCTTAGGCAGAGCCCTCAGGAAATTAAGGTTCCAGTAGCAACACAACATCAAATGTAAACAGATAACAAATATTACAAGATAGAAAGGAAAGACAATACCAATAACAATGGCTATAAAGTAGTAGTGAAAACCTCTACATATGGTTATAATAACACCAAGCTGCCCATAAAGTTGGTATAATTTTGTTTTCAGACACATTCCTCTTTGTATTCCTCTTTATACACATCAGTAATCACCTTTGACCTGGTGAAATGATTACATACTGAGTCCCAGTTACACTTTATCTAATAAGAATAAATTATATTGTCACAATCATTTCAGGAGACGAGGTAAAAATACTTTATTCCAACTTTATGGGTAACACTGTAATATGAACAGAACCCCATCACTGAGCCAAAGCCTTCCATAATCCTGAGGAAAATAATGAAAATATTGATTCAGCCTGGTTTTAGACTGGGTTCAGTGCAGGTAGATGGTTGTGTGTGCGTTCACCTCCCACATCAGCCTGGTGTCGGAGCTTTCATCCAGCTCACTAGGCAGCTTTTTCTCACCAGCAAAAGGCCCAAACTTTTCCCCCTTTAAAAAGAGAAAGGGATCACTTGTCAGACATGATGCCAAAATGAATTATAAAGAAACACACAGCGATCTGTCCAAGCTGTGGATTTCGTTTGCACTGTGGACAGATGTTGGACGTGCTATTGTGAAGCTGTTTAATGTGACATGTGAATATATCCATCAGTATTTTCCTTGTGAGTTTCCAGAAGTGCTAAAACCAGGGGGCGTGGCCAAAATATGCTCTTAGTTGTTATGTTCATCCATGTTTGACCACAAACACAACTACACATGACATCCTCCTGTGTATGTTCCCCAGTGGATATGGAGGCTGAAGTCTGCTGTTTTGGATCTGACGTGAAAACCCTGGCATCTTTAGGCTGAATGTACTCATGTACACTACGCTGGTCCACGAGGAAGCCCACGAGCCCCTTTTAGCCGACATGAATACATTGTTACACAGCTGCACGAGAGCTCCGCGCGGACACAGTGTAGCTACGTGGCACTTCACGTCAGAGGAGCCTGAGCTCAGACTCACAACTGACAGCGACTACAAGGAAAAAGGCGAACAAAAGAAGCACAGTAAAGTACCAGACTCCTGTGAAAGTAACATTAAATACTCCCCGCGCGTAAATGTTGCAGAATTGTCCAGTCAGAAACAACAAACCTTTTTGACTCGCCTCGCCGTGTACAGACCGATTCCATCCTGGACCTTTGACGATTTCAGGGAGAATCTGTCTGGCACATACATACCCAACATTGTCATTACTAAAGAGGATTTCCTTCAGTGACAATCAGTTGGTTATCGCATGTGTCAGCGGAAGTGGAAGAACATTGTTAGTTTTAGATTTAGGAGCGGGTTGTTTCTTCGTGGAGTGGACCAGGTTGAACTTCTGTGGCTCCTGCAGCAGGAAAGCAAAGCGGCGCTCTGATTGGTCCGAAGTTTGTAACCAGAAGCTACCTTTACTGTCATACACAGTCTGCAGCCTGTTAGACTGAGGCTGCAGAGGACCAGCAGACACACAGACAGACACACAGACAGATACACAGACAGACACACAGAGACAGACACATAGATAGATAGATAGATAGATAGATAGATAGATAGATAGATAGATAGATAGATAGATAGATAGATAGATAGATAGATAGATAGATAGATAGATAGATAGATAGATAGATCACATGTTTACATCCTCTATGGACAGTTCATTTTATTGTAGGTTATTTATGGTACAGCTTTGTTATTTATTATACATAGTTGTTCTTATTTATTATACATTATATTATTTTATTTTAACATTATTTTATCTATAATAATTTCTTTGCTTGTATTAAAGTGTTGTGTAATCATGCTGCTTATAGGTATGTGCCTTTAAATTGTCTCCTGGGGACAAATAAAGTTTTCTGAATTGAATTGAAATGAATTGAATGGAATAATTTCTGTCAAATATATGAGATATATCCATCAATCTATAGTACTCTGCTATTATATTGAGAAGACTTGGTTGTTACCACAGTGATACATTTATACACAAATAAATTAAACTTTCTAATAGTGATTTCCTGTTATTAGTTTCTGGCTTAAGTTAAAATATTTTCTTTCATACAGAAAAGAAAAGAAAAGAAAAGAAAAGAAAAGAAAAGAAAAGAAAAGAAAGGAAAAGAAAAGAAAAGAAAAGAAAAGAAAAGAAAAGAAAAGAAAAGCACTTAACCCCCCATCCAGGCCCCTGACACAGCAGCCTACTGCTCCTAGTCAACAGTTGGTGGTGTGTGCCTGCATGTTCAATTACTGATGAATAAAGATTCTTCTTCTTCTTCTTCTTCTTCTTCTTCTTCTTCTTCTTCTTCTTCTTCTTCTTCTTCTTCTTCTTCTTCTTCTTTCATCATTAAGGCAGCCCCTTAATGATGATATCTTGTTAGTTTCCTGCAGATGATTTTCTTAATGGAGGAAAAGAAAAGAAAGGAATTAAATTAGAAAACAATCCCCTCCTTATATGCATCATTCAAATCTATTAATTTTACATGCTTGCATTGAAACACAATTGGATAAAATATAGAAATCTGTCAGACTAGTGACCACCCATCTGTAAACCCCCCTGACAGCAACTATAATAAACCTGTAATCTGAATAATACTTAGTAAAGCTGTCAACATTGGTGTACAAAAAAGAAGAAATGCTAATGCAGTAGTTCAGAGTCCCTTTAAAATTGCAGGTGTTGCATTATTTAGATAATCATAAGGTCAAGGTGCTTGTTATTGTGAAAACCGAATAACTGCATGTCATAATGGAGCTAATTCTTGTTACATTACCTACAATACACTGGTACCACATGTATTTCACATCTGCAGGATCGCAATGATTTCCTCATTCAACATTAACCTCAAAACCTCAGAATATTCTCATGAATGTGTGTTTTGGCTTTGATTGATCAGCTCTGTGATTCAGAAACCACACACTATCAACAAGCAGTAGACCAGAGGTCTGACTGACCCTTTCTGCTAGAAACAGCCAGGATAGAAACCACAATTTACCAACAATCAAATCTGCTGGGATAAATGGATCCCCTGGCCTCCAGCAGTCTGCACAGCAACCGTCTGAACCGACTCCTCCAGGCTCTGACGGAAAATCAAGACCTATTTAAAATGAGACAAGAAAACAGGAAATTAACCTATTATGATTGATTCCACTGATTAGATATAGAATACTTAAATATTGCTGATTAGTCAGGCATCAGTATTTCAGCTGAACACCATCAGTGACATTTTTCTGTTTTTTTATTTATATCACCATCAAGCTCAGTTAATGCCAATCCAAAATTATTTTTGAGATTTTGCAGATCAACAAAACATCATTATTTTATATGTAATATGTGTGAGGTGAAGCAGGCACAGGGGAATTACTGTCATTAACTATAGCTGCACCATGGAGTAAAAAAGCCATGTCAGGATTATTGTGGATAATATTCCAACAGCAATTTGTGATCTTGATTTGACTCTACTTACTTGGTTATCAACGAAAATGCAAGAAATTACAGATTTAGAATGTTAAATCAAATATGCAAACATAAAGAACACAAAAACATAACAAAAAAAAAAAAAAAACACATTTCACACAGTGCATCTCTACTTAGTCACTAAATCCAAAATATCACCATAAACAGAGGTTATGTTTACATATTCTTTTCATGTCTGCAATTGACTGATTTAATGATTGCAATTTGACAAACTGCATCCATCATTAACTATACAGTTTTAGCATTTTCTAAATAAAAACACACAAAACACAGCTTGATGTTTTGTCCCAGCTGACAAATTATTTACTCTAAATGCTGAGCGATGGATGTGTTTGTGTGTGCACTGAAAAACACATCTCATGGATGTGCTTGGGTGGAAATGGCAGACCTCACATTATACACAGTACATTATATTCATTTTATCTTCGCTCACCTTGATTTGTTGACTTTCACCCTGTACAGAGAGATTAGATCATCTCTAATCACTGGCTGTTTGTGTATATTGTGTTTTCGAACACCTCTTCAGCAAACGTCTTCCCCCTTTAATCAGCATTGTGTCAGTGTTATGTTGGTTTTGTTTACTGTGTTTATAGCTGGTGTTTATGCCCATGGCTTCCTGTTGTGTTGTGGCTCTTTGCAGAACTGTTTCATGATTGGTCCAGATGACCAGCGTCGGTTGACAATTATGGCGAAGACTGAATCATGATGTACATGTTTACCTCAGAGTCAATGAGCTGGTGTACTCGAGTGTCTCTGCCAGACTTTCCTGACTGCTCTCCAGTCGCCTTGTATGCAAAGCTGTCAAGATTTAAGTGGGACATCAAAATGATCTAATAACTTTCTCAGTTACATTCATCCCACACTCACATTTGAAAGGGCTTAAGCTTTGAAACCGGTGTAAACATGTCATTCAGCACCCTTTGTATTTCACACGGTGTCATCAGTGAGTCCTAAAGGGAGACTTAGTGGGTGACAAGTCTGATCACTGCTCTGAGGCGGTCTTTGTGTGTGTCCGCCCCACCCATGTCCTATGTGGTCCATGTGGGTCTTCCTTGACCTTTCTGTCAGTACCTTAGCATGTCAGGGCAGGACGACTAAATGTCACGACCCCTTTTTCCCTCCGTGCCCCCTGAGGACCCTCAAACCCATTAACTTTCACTCAGCTTTCACTAAAAATCCCGAGTTATCCAGATCAGCTCTGATTTCCAACACCTGCACAAAACACACACAGAAACACACAAGATTTCCAACAGAATCATTATACACATCTAGTCGTTATTAGATCATTCTGATTCTCCTCTATTCTTCATTCATACAGAAATTCACATGTCTTACGAACATTTTATTGTGTGATATTTGTGACAATCTGATCTGAACACAGTCCAGTAAAGTGAGCTTTTTGTGAACATATATCTTTCCAGTAGTTGAATGTAACAAAGTTCACCATAAATTTCCAGGTACTTAGCTTTATACTTCTACCTTACTACATTTCAGAAGCAAAATTTGTACATTCAGCAGTGACAGCTTCAGTCTTCCACTTCATCTTCCATCACCATTTATCTCCAACTTGATGTTCAACATTTTTATGAAATGATGAGTTAAGTTAATTTATGGGCTGAAAAGCATCTCTAAAAGTTTGAAAATCCATAGTCACAAAGCTGAAAAAAGGCTTGTTTCTCTGAACTTGTAACAAGCTGACTTTTTAGAGCTACATAGTTCTCACAGGACAGTAATATAACAAACATATGGTTATCTTATACAATATGATGCACTGGTTTAAATTAAACTACACATCAGTATAAGTATATAGTAAAGTGAGTTTAGTCTTAAAGCATCAGGTTTGCATGTACATATGTGATGTTTCTGTCAGTGTTTTACTACTATATCTTATCACCTTGCATTTTTATTACTCTTGTATTAATGTGTATGATACATGTTACTGCCATAGATGTTTAAAGGTGCACTCTAATATAGTGCATCTTTAAATACCTACTACAGTAAAATATTCCATGCACATGAATGCAGCAATGATATGAATAAAAAAACATCTAATATAATAGTAAAATAATAAAAGCAATCATTGTACTGCATAATTACTTTTATTTTAATTAATTTTCTGATAATATACTCTTATTTCAACAAAAATTTTAGATTTTAATCCAGACTTTGTACTTCTACCGGAGTATTTACACATTGTGGTATTAGTGATTTTGGTATTAATGGTAGTAAGTGGTACTAATCATACAAATGAAATTCAGAAATTCACCATTAAGACAGGATTTAATAAATGTTTTTATCATAATACACAGCATCTTTAATACAGGGTTCCAAAACTGTATTTGGAAATATACTTTGTCTTGTCACATACCGTAATCTCACTGACTATAATGAAGGATTTCTCTCACTACATCTTCTATCATTTTTGTCAGTTGTAAACAGAATGACTGAAAGAAACATCACACAAATCAGCTTAAACAGATAAACCATCACCAAGGGAAAAATATCCACTCAGAGCTTATAAATCTTCTGCCATTGAGGTAAGTTTTGTGGCGATCTTATTTTTTCACCCCACAAAGACATTAGGATTATTGGCCCCACGGGACAAAGACTATGAACCTGAAAGTACCAAGTTATGGAACTGAGCCATTCAGTGGCTGGACTGCCAGTTGAGTCTCCAAGGGCCAAAAACTGCAAAAACCACATTCAGGACATGGTGATGGAAAGGATTGCATTGAAATAAATACTTTCAGAGTTCATTTTTTTCTAAGTAAATATTTTCACTGGAGGAAAACCTCAGTTTGGCAAACATACAAATGGTTCCATACACGATTTTCCAAATGGATGTGCATTTTTCTGAAATCTCCCAAACCTGATACTGTAGATTGAGGGGCCAGACCACCTTTTGTTTCATGTTTCACAAACCCCCGCAGTCCCTCACCACAGCTCCCTATTTCAAGGCTGTCGCTGAATAGCCAGCAAACCATTTCCTGAAGCTCCGAGGTCACTGGATAAATGATGTTTTCATTTGACAGCCCCAGGTCCCCGCTAAAGGAGGGTCTTCAGAGAGAGCCTTTTGAAATTACAGTACTGATGAAGCGTGAGAAATTACAGCCACTTAGAAGTGATTTCATGAGCACAAGAGAGCAGGGGGACCACCCCTATGCAGCCGAGGCAAAAGCAAAGTGTGTACACAAATACAAAAATACACAAGCTTTATATGTGCACACATCTGATACATGGACACGCAAACCATACCACACACACACACACACACACACACACACACACACACACACAAATTACATTCATAAGAATGCCTTAACAGCCCTTCATCCCAGCATCCTCAACTGTAGTATTATTTGTATCTGTGAGCGTGCAGTTAAATACACAGTGAGCTGAATAAAAGTCATATTCAGAAGCCATTCGTTGTTTTTTTCCCTGCTTCACTTATCCTAATGGAGATCAGCTGAGACGGGTAATGCCCAAGGGCCGCTGCTCCCTCTCCACCCTTCCTGGGAATGGGCTCTTGGTCGGGATGGGTTTGGAAAGAAGCCTCTGATTTCTGCCTATCCATTTGCTAAATCAGAAATATGTTGAGTTGGTTTGGACGTCAGCCTCAACAGTGATCTATCCCTGAAGCCACTGCAGTGGATTCATTTCCATGATGGTCTTTGCTCCTGAACATCCCAGCTGGGATTCCTTTCTGTGTGAGGAAAAAAAAGATGTTTCAAAGCAAAGAATGTCATTATTTCATTTGTGCTTTAAGACAGTGGCACCAGCAGAAATAAAGCTGAATCATTTAATTTGCAGCTTTCCACTGTAGCTCCAGCTCCATATGTCGGGAGGTCTTCATTCGGTGCTGAGCAGCCTCTTTCACACTGCAGTGTTTCACAACTTATTCTGCCCTCACAGCATGTCTGTCTGTTCGCGTTCTGTCTCTGTTTGGATTCTGTTTGAGCCTCTGCTCCCTCTTCATGGTCGTAGTCCAAAAGTGTCACTCAGCTCTAATTTAGAGTTAGGAGCAAGTGGATTCACGCTTACATACACAAAACCCGCTCACAAATGCCAACTCCTAAAGCTCTTCTTAGAGGGAGTGTGTTGGCGGTGTGGAGCACTTACTTCTGTTACAAATTACAAGAGCTGTATGTATATGAAGCACATGTGTGACATTTCTTTCATCCACTGTTAGTCCAGTTTCAAGATCATTTTTTTTCTGGCCTCCACATACATAAATGACAATGGCATTTTGACGCAATGATTTTTGTAGTTTCACATTTCATTGGTTCTGGCTCTGGCTTCTGCTGTGACAGAAACAACTGCAGCTAAACCACAGTGTACACAGGTCTGACAAGGAAATGGATATGCAATATTGTTATTATCCTCTAGTTTGATGTCTTGATTAGAAATAGTTCAGCTTACACAATGAGTGTAACCAAAGCTAGCAACTATGTGATTTGTGTTTTGGAGATGTCACTGGTATATTATGGATAGTTAAAATCTAAATTCTGAAAGCTGCAGTAGACAGGAATCAGGGGGAAAATCACCAGAACTAGAAGATCCACCTCCTCCCTCTGTAGCTCTTTCCTCTCTGTCCTAAACATATCACCAAATAAAGATAAATGATACAACGCTACGTGAGGCCACAATGGAAAAGAAACCAATTTATTACAAGTAGGGCAGCTGCCGTGTTACCTCTGTGATAAAGCACAGGATCTGCCCAGTAGAGATGTTGATCATTATAGCTGTCAAGCACCTGGTTTTATATCCCCTTGTCTAAGAAGACCTGTAATTGCTAAGGTCTTCCATCAAGAGGAGGTGCAGAACATTTGTTTCCCTCTAAACCACTTGAATTACATATTATGCTGCAAGCTCATTATGGAATTTTTGCTCAATGACACCAAAAATACAACCGCCTGAGCTTTATTAGCCTCTCAGACTCATTGTTTTACTGATGGCTGCTGCCTTGACCAAAACATCTGCAGCACATCATATTTAGCACTACATAGACACAGATATGGATGTGCAATCTTATCTTTAAGTTGTAGTGTGACATCTTGATTTGGGTTTGTTCTTCTCAAACCATTTATGTGTTGGAGATGTCATTAGTATTTTACAGCCTTTAATCTTCTAAAATCTTGTGTTTCGCGATCCACAAGTGGGTCACAACAGACCTTGATCTGAGTCTTCAAGTGAAAGTGTGTCAAGCATTTTGAGGAGAATTCAGGAGGAAGCATGTTTGTGCAAGAATGTGCGTATTCTTTCGAAAATTGCACATAAAATTGAATCTATATTCTAATATGAAAGGTTTCCATAGATTCAGATTGTTTCACCAAAGAGCCTGTTTACTCTCTCTGAATGCATTTATTTTTGTCTCATTTATATTGCTTTGCTAAGAAAAACTGATTCAGAAATGGAGGTAAAAATGCAAATACACACATTTGCTTCTTTTTGTCATTCTCATTTAATTGTTGTGAATTGTGACAAGAGTTTTTCCTTTTAAAAAGTGTGTAACTAGTAAAAGTTTGGAGAATTGTGGATAGGAAATCAATATAGGTGCTGTTGACTTTTGATAGTTGCATGTCCCAATGGATGTTTAGGCTGTGAATAAAGTAGACGTGGATGAGCATGGAAGACGTCCACTCTAGAGAACAGAAAACCTACCTGAATGTTTTTTTTCGTAGCTGTGGTATTGACTTAAACTGTACCTTTTCATGATGTAACAAGTTGGAAAGTGGGGAAAACTGTTTCTACAGACCAGCCATAGTCTCGGTTTTGTTTAGGTGTTATCAACAGCATGTTTTGGCTTTATCTACTCAGGTCTCAAATGACAACTTACACCACATCAAACTCAAGTCTAATCAAGTGGCAAGTCAAACTAACCAAACCAGGAATCTGAGCCAGGTCTTCCGTGTGCTGCTGTGATTACGCCACCACTTACCCGAGCAATACATGTCTGTCTCCACTCCTTACTCTGCTCCATGTGCACACATATATACAAAGCCCTTACATCAAAGCTCTGCACTCATTACCACGCAAAAAATAAACATAGACAGCCCTGGAGATGGTTAGCTCTCGGATAGAGGCTTCTCTGTATATGTATGTTTGCGGGTGTTTTTGTGAGGAGATCTGGCAAAATGGACGTGTCTGTGCTCTTTCTTTCCATCCTAGACCTCTCGAGTTGACCAGAAGGCTATGGTTTCTCTAAATAGGACTTCACAGATCGTATTCACACATGCAGGATAACATTTGAGCAGATCTTTATTGGTGGCAGTTTACAGGGATATCCATGACGCTTCCAGAGTTCTCTTCCACATTATTCCAGGGCAACGGTAGGTTAATGGAACCCAGGTGGAGACTCCCTGTATTTCCTCTGACCAGCAGTGCCTGATCGACAGTGAACTGTGGCGATGGATCGGAGCGTAGCTACCCAGAATCAGGGTCATGATGGAAACATGGCAATTCACGAGCAACAGCTGCTTTTCTTGGCCACAACAGAGGGAACGTTTCCATTCACCTGAGACTATGCTTAATTGGAATGCGTGGATTCGTGTAGTGATGTGTGTCTGGCTTTTCTCTTTGCTTACTTGTGGTTTGCTCTGTCTAATGGTTAAATAGTGGTTCAATTCACCCAAATTCCCAAAGTTTCTCAAATTCTGAGGTTGACTTGAATTTTTAAGAGGATACTTGAAGTGTATGCTCTTAGAAAATAAGAGTCGGAAGAGCAGAAAATTTGTTCATGTGATGGTGGCCTGTTCTGAATTTTTCTTTTGGGCTGTGGTAGGTTCTGAAATGGAGAAAGGTTCACTGTAAAAGACTGACATTTGGCTTTGTCAACTCAGCTTGCTGCTATGAGTGGTTGAAGTTACATAAAACTAAACCAATTGTCCCATGAAAGGTGTAATATGTAAGATTCTTGTGTTTATATGAAATTTTTGTTGTCTGAAAGTCAGGCTTTTGTTGATGTTAGCTAATGGCCGTCTTGATTTCATATATCAAAATTAGCCATCATGAAACCTGCTTCCCAACTTCTTCAATATATCTTTTCTCCTCATTTACAGTGTAATTTGTGTGTGTGAGCTGATCCTCTGTTAATGCTAGCTAACTCACTTTTTGAGGTAACAGTAGCTAGCGTTGCACATTGTTGCTACTGTAGAGGAGCAGAACAGAGACACCGAAGAACTTGGAGGTGGACAGACAGATATTTTTGGCTGTTGTGAATGTACAGAATTGAAACTCTTTAGCTAACACAAAACATAAACATCATGTAAGCACAAGCATGAGTCAGTCTTACACAATGAACCTTTATCTCGACAGTTTACATTGATGTAACTTTGCTCCATCAAGATTCAAGAGTAAAGCTGAGCCAACAAATCATTTTATGCATCGGTGTGTGTTTTTAAAAATAACTGATATTAGTCACATTATTTCAGTATTGTGGCCCCCAGAAATGTTAAATCTAATCTAACATCTGACTTTTATCAGAATCTCCAGCCTGTCGTTATATGGTATCTGAGCTCATACATCTAACATGTACAAAATGCAAATTCCCTGATTAGTAACATCCCTTGTAACCACATTTGTATTTCATCCATTAGGCAACAGAGCATAAAACACATTATAGAGTCACTTATATACAAAAAAGAAAAGGATTTTAAGGGGACCATGTGAAACAGATGGTCTGTATACTCAAGACTATGAAGAGTTAAAACATACATTTTGTCTCTGAAAGGTAGGTCAAGTTTCAGAGCAGAAAATATAAACAGTACAACATAAGATATATAAATGTTTGAAACACATACATTATGTATGCTAAGATGCACTGGGATATCTCTAACTGTTCCTCTGCAAAAATCAATGGAAATAAGAATAAAGCCAGGTTTTTAATTTGGAGCTTTGGTACCAGATGAGAGAACATCAAAGAACTTAAGAAAAGAAATGTAAAATTATATGTATATATATGAACATAAAAAAATCATTCCAGCAAGTAAATTATACTCATAGTCTCAACTGGGATCAAGTTGTCATTTTAAACCACTCCGAGTATCGAGTTCTGCTTATGCAGCTCTAATTTAGGTGTCTGGATCCATAAACACAATACGCAGCGCGCTCTTTCAACTCGCAGCATGATTGTGATGTTAACTGCTTGGCAAAAGAACATGACACCCAGGGTGACACAGGGATTACTTGTTCTATATTTAGTGTTTATGTACATGAATATTGGCAGGACAACTCTGTACATGTGACACACACAGCGATACAGTGATAATAACACAGATCTCCAGCACAGAACACATTTACAGGTGGGCTCTAGAGCAAACACTGGCTGAGATACATAGGGGAATGTCTGAACTACGACAACTTCCTCAAAAAACTTCCTGGAATTTTCTTGTAACAGTTACTATTGTCATCAATAAAAACAGACAATCAAAAAAAAGATAAAAAGTATAAAATAATTTAAATTCTCCTAAAACATGAAGAAAATATGCATTGAGAGATCTATACAATGCAGGTAGCTACTGTATCCCCTCCGGTCAACGTGATTTGAAACTGAAGGAACAGACAAATATGACGGACAAAAGCAAATGTCATGCAGCAACAAAGAAACATACACGATGAAAGATGATCTTCTTTGAAGTTCTGCCTCCCCAGTGGCAACATGATGTCAAGAAGACAAGTCTGGTAACAAAGCACCTCACGCTATGGGCCACCCAGACGTGCCACAATGAAATGTAAACATAAATATACAGGTTGATATCTCTCTCTACAAACAGTTCAGTCACTGCCACAGGCCCATCAGCTGTGTGAGTAGTCAGTCTGTATACACTCCTTAGTAGAATATCACTTAGAGTTAAATAAACTTATTTAATATATATATTTATAATAGATTTATTCTTTGCAGAGTCATTTAGCAGTATTTCCTTGTTTTCACCAGTTTGCTCTGATATTTCACTGAGTGACCACTGTGTCCCACCACATAAACATCCAGCAGGTAGGTCTTGCCTGGCTCCAGACCTGTGATGGTCTCTGTTGTCACAGCTTTCTGCAGGTTCGGGCTGTGGAAATACTTGCACAGGACCTTTTCTGACTTCCTGCGGGTCTCTGGTCCAGCACACTGGTTTTGTTCCCTGCGTCGTTGTTCCTCACCATAATTGTCAGCCACTTCCTTTCGATAAATGCAGTATTTGTTGCGATCCTGCGTGCCCAGCCAGGCCACGGTGACGGAGGAGCAGGTGCGCAGCTTGTCGAAGGCCTTGATGCGAGTATCCTCTGGAAGTGAAGGGAACGGCTGCTTGTTGCTGGGTTTTGTGGTGGCTAGGACCTTCAAAGTGGAGGCCCCTTTCCTGCTTCCTCGCAAACGGATCAGGTATTTTGCTTTTGGCTTTCCCCGCAGCTGGAACTGTCGCACCCCTTCCACATTCTGGGAAAGTAGCAATTTCCCATCACGCCTCACCTGTACCTGCACGGCGTCCAAGCACGCATGGACAAAAAGCGTGACCCTCTGGTGGGAAGACACAGGAGCAAAGCGGAGAAACTTGCTGCCCTTTCTCTTGATGAAAACATCCGACACTTTGCCATCCTTCAGCTCCACTGTCTTCTGACGAGCTTCCTCTTTTGTGCGAGCAAATGTTCCCACGTACGCTGTGCTGGTGTTGGTCGCAGAATTCACAGCGAAGACATCAAAGTAGTACTGTGTGTCTGGTTTCAGATCGGACACTGTGAAAATGTTTTTATTGCCAATACACACCTTCTGAATGTCTGATACCTTGGGCTTGGCTGTATACGCCCGTGAGATCTTGTTACTTGTTAGCCCTCGGTCTTTGCCTAAACCATTGTCAGAAGGAACAAAGCCAAAGTGTGCAAAGTCAAATGGGCTGAAGTCTCTGCCGGGCTTTGGAGCCAACATGAAAGCATCGTCAACACTGATCTTAGCTTCAGCAGCACACATGCTCTTGAAATTGTGCTCTTTGTTGATGACAACACAGTACTGGACAGGCTGGCCCATCAGAATGCCTGTTGGAGTCGGCTTCCAGGCCAAAGTTACGGTGGTCCGGCCCAGCGCGGTCACATCCACCCGTGGGTCATAGGGCAACTCTGGGTAGGGCTGGTCAGATTCGGGAGTAGTGGTTGCGTACACCTTGAAGTTGCTGTCCTTCTCGGTGGACAGTAATTCCAGCTGGTAGAGGCCAGAGGGCGTACTGGTGGCCACATAGGACTCCACATCGTTCCCCTTGTAGGTGAAGAGCTCCGTCCCTTCATCTACAGTCACCTGCTGTTTCTGCTGGTCCAGAGGTTCAGGCTCCCCTACAAAATGAAAACAAACAAGCACAACATGAGCCTTTTGCTTGAAATTGCACCCAAATGGACGCTGATAATCACGACCCTTACGCTCATTTCATTCTATTTGATTTTTGACTGTGATAAATAAAATCACTTGCAAACATACTAAAACTGCTTAATGTGTTGATGCTATAAGGTCACGATGAAGCTTTGTGAGCCTCAGGGACGATTAGCCCCTCACATGGCAGCCATGTTTTTACTCTAAACATCCCGAAAGATCACAGGCTTGTATTCACTCGGCCTTTCCAAGGAGGCTATGCTACAAAGAGGCGCCTTGTAGCTCATACGTGAGAGACACAGTCCGCGCTCTTACTTCAGCTTGAGCAAGAAACCATAATATTATGTTTGTCAACCAGAGAGTGTGCTCGGTGGTGTACTAAAAATTAATGCTCAAAGATCTACTCCCAGCAGAGACATTAAGCAAAAAGGGTTGCAAAGGCAGGAAGAAGTTAGCTAGCTTAACTATTGATGCACCATGTCGTGTGAAGTCAGACCTATATCATTTGCACTGCACATGTTGTGACCAAATTTATCATTACGCCACAGCTTTGAGATGAATTATTTTCTCCTGATGCAAAGCAGTGAACGACCCAATAAATCATTTTGTAATATTTGATCTGACATGAGCACAGACACATACCCAGGTGCTTATGTATTGACATTCAAATATATGCTCACATCACACATTTCTGCTCTAAACCACTGCTTTAGTCATCTGGCAAGATCTCCTGTGCTAAAAGGACACCCTCCAGATGGAGAAAGTTTTTTGATGTGAGGGGGAAAAGAGAAGTTTAGAAAAGGGAAGAAAAGAAAAGAGGAAGGAAGACAGGCAGACACAGAGCGGCAGGATTTACCTTGGGAGGACTAAAAACTGCTTAAGTAAAGGGATGCAATGGCTTTGATTCAACAGGGTGACTAGAGTAAAGCCCTTCTCTGAAATTATAGACGTGAGCATGGCCGAGTCAGACATCATAAGTGGTCAGACTAGACACTACGACTGTGACTTAATTAAAACCCACCAAAACACAAAACCTAACATCACTGTGTAGGTTAATTGTGTGTGTGGGGGGGATGGTGATATATCCACATAACATGTCATTAACCTCTTCCACTGCTGCCTGATGTCAGTTATACCTGATCCCTCTCCACTGGCCTCTTCAGGCAGCTCCTGCAGGGTGAGTTTCCACTCCAGAGGAGCATCGCAAGGTGTCACAGTCACAGACAGGGGTGTGTTGTCTTCTTCTACCACAAAGTAGTACCTGTGAAAATCATAGGTTATCAACACTAATATTCACATTATTTCATCACAGCTTGATGTCGCCCTAAATAATCTGCGGGGTAAATGAATGAGCAGACTGTTAGGCCCCACATGCAGTGATGTTATTGCTCTGCTGACCTTGATTTTAATGTTCTGAGCTGACAGGCAGAGCGCAACTTTCTCATCAATTATTTAGTTATTTGCATCAACATAAAGGATCGTGTTACATCTGATGCTTCCTATCTTTTTTACAGTAAATGATTTTGCAACTGGGTTGGATCCGACAACAATAGAGAATGGAGTTACAAGAAAAATCACTTTATCCACATGTAAATCCATTGCAGGACTGCTTTTAATCCATTCACCATCTGTGATCTCTCACCTTTTGGGCGTGTCTCTGAACAGGTAGCCACTGATCTCTGCTCCATCTGGTATGACGGAGGAGTCGTGGAACAGCGACTTGTCTCTGATCTGCATCTGGAAGAGCCCTTCGTCTCTTGTAGGCAGTTTCTGGGCCACAGCTCCGAGCACCAACAGCACCAGCAGCGCCGCACTCCAGCCTTTGCACTGCCTCATTCTAAAGAATAAAAAAAGGGCTCATTCAGTGACATGCACAAATATCATGACAACAGAAGTAGCTTGTTAACATAATTAAGTTTAATCTTAAATGCACAGTACATTTTACTTAGTATCACCTATCTGTCCTGTCCAGCTTTAAAGGATCACTGTGTAAGATTAACGCGCCCTCGTGTGTTTACGTTACATTCATGATGGAGTCTGTGTTGTGCTGGGAGCCTGTTTGTTGACATTAGCTGACTCCAGCACTAAGTTAATCATACCTAGCATTGCACCCTATTGCCACTGTAAGGGAGTGGAAGAGAAACACTGAAGAACTTGGGAGTGAGCGTAAGGGTTTTTGAGGAAAAAACAGCCCGATCCCTCCTCATAGAAATCTCTGTAGAAGATGTTATCATGGACGAAGGCAAATGAGACTGTTATTAGCTCAGAAATGGAGTTAGGTAACATAACAATAACTGGCTCTCAGTGTAACCCAGACTTCATAGAAGCAGACACAAATCTTATAATGAAGCTTCAAGTTTCAGATTAAAGGCTCATATCAGTCAAAATGCATCTAAAATTCAACTTTGTTTCACCTTTTCTTTCATCTTTGGACTGGCAGGAATACACAAAGACTGTTCAATGCATTTGATTTGGACAGCTTTCACATTTCGGCTAAACTGTTTTCTTGTATTCTTAATTAACATTTAACATTAAAACTATGTGGCAGCTCAGAAACCATCTGTCAGATAATCACGGAGTGAATAAGGGGAGAGTGAATGAGTACTCCAGGCCACAGCAAAGGAGGAGGAGGAGGAGGGATTAGATTAAAACACACACGTGTGAAAGGAAAAGACATTGAGGAGCTCCAGGGAACCACACAAATTCATAAAACACTTCATATAAAAATCCCCAAATCCATGCCGTTAAAGTTTCATCGACACTAGTATAAGAGTGTTTAGAGCTGCAGTTGTCAGATGGAGCTGTGTCTTGGGACTGAGGTGCAGCTGACCGTGGCTGAGAGCCTCTCACGTATCCCCTGTCTATTGATTTTGCCCCATTGATTGCAGCTGATGGGAACGCCAAATCCCTGGTGATTTAATCAGCGTAATGATGGCAGATTAGCCAGATACTTTACTGCCATTTACTGCAAGTGAGATGGTGTCCTTTTAATGACCCCTCTGCTTCTCCCTTTCTCTGCACAGTCTCTCTTGTCTTTTCCTTTCACAGTTTTTTTTCCACCAACAAACGAAACTAATCTCTTTTCTCCTTCACACTTGTACACATGCCTGTCCCTCTTTACATTATCCCTCCCTATCATGACCTCCCTAAAAAGACTAAAGGGAGATAAGTAAAACCAGAGGTCTCAGCCAACCCCCTCACAACAAACACAACTTCATTTTTACATTATGGTCCTTTAAAAACACAGTTGGGGAAAAAAGCCCTTGACAGTTTCTGTCAGTGTCTCTGTCTCTGCATTCGTCTGAGCTCTGCCTCCCGTCCCGTCGTACCGCCAGACTTCAGAGAGCAAAAGGAAAGCCGCCTAAGTGGTACTTTGAGGTTTGACTCACACAGAGAGGGGAGATCCTTATCGCCTCAGCTTGTCTCATTCCACTTCAGAAGCGTGTCACTTGGAACAAAGACATGTCTATTAATACTCAAGACAGCACTGAGGTGGTATGTACAGAGCTGTTCTGAGCTGTCTTTCATTCCAACATCCCCAAAACACCACACAAGACACAGCCGTGACCCCGCCCACGGCTGCTCTTGTACACTGCACACTGATGTCATTACACATAATGTCTGCTATCACTCATACAGTAAGAGTTTTATCACCACTGTCATTAACACATTAGATCTGTGCCTTCAATGCACTCTCACATGTGACACTACTGATTTAAACCTCACGACCAAACTTAACTGGCTTTATACTCCTTCCACATGGGTTGTATTCACTATATTTTGCAGAGATGACATCTGCATATTAGAGCAGTTGTCTTGGGTCACTGCGGTTGCATGGACCAGTGCAGAGTCAACATAGTCACACACAAGCTGCGTTGGATCTGCTTTTTTTACATGCAGGCTTCATACCACAGAGTTCCCTTACCAAAATAACACATCAAAAAAGTTGCATCTGGAACAAATAAAGTCTAATGTTTAATTAGAAAGAGGAAGAATGTATGATCGCAATTTGAGGAAGGATAATTTTAAGGCAAGGTCACCCACAATCATGTCAACTTTGTTTTGCTGCTGCTTTTTATCTGTTTTTCAAAGTTTTTGTTTCACTTTTAGCAGGAAGGATTTTGGGTGGAAAATGTCCCGTATTCTTATTTGCAGGCTGTGGAATGAAGAGAACTGTGTAATGGGATTAAAGGACAAATGCAGCAGTTTTACAGTGTTTTTAATCAACTGGGGAAATTGTGATGATCTTTTTTTCCCCTTGGCTGGCTTTGATAAATCTACATTATCAATCTTAAAGAGAAAGAACAAGAGAATGAACTCCTCCCCCTTCCATTTCTGTGGGATCTGTGGAAAGGCATCTCATCATTTGAATTTCTACTATAACAGCTTTGACCCTGCTCTAATTTGAGGTCATTACAAGCAAAATGGGAAACCATGTGCAAAGCCAAAACAAAATGTTCACACTATGTCCTTACATCATCCAGATGGATACAATCTTTTCAGTGACATCAGTCAACTGCAAAATTAAAATCGCTCACAATCCACTGATGATTAAAAGGAAAAAAATATCCAA
This sequence comes from Sphaeramia orbicularis, assembly GCF_902148855.1. Lineage (NCBI taxonomy): Eukaryota > Metazoa > Chordata > Actinopteri > Kurtiformes > Apogonidae > Sphaeramia > Sphaeramia orbicularis. Next base: position 35,403,406 of record NC_043960.1, read on the forward strand.
CAATTCAATCACTTTTTTTTTTCTTCCACCTGATCAGCTGTGTACATGTGAGTGCATTTCTAGCAGCTTGTGTGAACTGAGGAACACTGAATTTAAACACACTATTTCCATGTATGGAGGTGTTTCTGAACGCAAAACAGAGCACACGCATGTCCAGCACAGGCTTCAGCCCCCTGTCATGTGTGTGCATGTGTGCACGTGCACAAGCGCCCAAACTGCCCCTGACCTCTCCTTTCTCCGCTCACTTTGTTTAACCGGTCTCTCTCCTTTCCCTCCAGCTCCTTGTCAAGACGGATAAGCCTCCTGCCTGCTGCCACATGGAGCTCATTAACAGAACGGGAGGGAATAAAAGACAGTTTAATTTCAACACAAATAAAGAGACATTTCGGATTCCACCCAACAAGACGCCTGGCAGGGAACTTGCAGGACGTGAAGCCTCTGTGTGTGTTTTCTCTAAGGAAGTCTGAAGGCAGATTTATGGTGGGTCTTCAGTAGCGAACTCCATCACTGCTGTCACTTCAGGGCCAATGTGGGGATTGGAGAGAGTGGAGTATATAGGGCTTTGAGCCAAGGATGGAAACACGCAGGACCTGGACCTGTTCTATAAGCAGGCCAAACCAAAGCAGGTTTGGTGCTCTTGGACAGCTAAACAGCTCATTAATGAATTGGTAGAGACTGTGGTAAGGGCTCGGATCCAAGACTAGAGATTTTTATCTGGTGTGTGTACGTCCACATGTGTATGTGGGTCCAAACCCGAGTAAATTCCTCCGCTCTGCTCTGTGCATGAGTCTAAATCATCACTCAGGACCTGTCTCCTCGCCATCCACAACATCACTCACAGTTTGAGTTTCTGAACTATCCACATCATCAGACCACGAAAGCTGGCACAATAGCATGATGGGGGAAGGAGAGCCCAGTTTCCTTTCCTTCTCACCCTCCCCTTCTTTCCTTTCTGATTCTTTCTAGTACATCTCTGGAGCTCGCATTTAGCCCTGCATCCTGGAATCAGTCTCTATGAGGAGGGTCAGGTTGGAGGGCCTAAAAACCAGCCATTGAAACTGAATTGAAGGGGGGTGGCTCTGACTGATGTGCTGGCTTTGTGGCTGCAAGGGTGATTATAGATTACAAGAGAAAATGTCCCATGGGAAAGTCATCCACCCACTGCCCATCATCCAGGGCATAGGCCTGCGTCGTCGTGGGAAATGAGTCAATCACGAGCCGTTATGTTGTGCTTTGGCAGACAGGGGAGCACAGAAAAGCCTGTTCAGCAACTAGTGTGAGCAGCTCTGCCTGTGCCTGTGTCCATCTGAGGGCGCATAATGAGGGGCTTTGCAAAATGAATGTGCCCGGGGAAGAGGGAGTGGATATGATGAATAATTTAAAAAGGAAATAGAAACTTGTGTCCTTAATCTTCCACCAGTGACTCTGGATGTGTGACATCCAGCGTGGACAAAGGCAACGCGGACAAGACTGTATATACACCGCAGCCTGTCACTTCTCTGGACGCAAATGGCTATAGCACCACTGGCGGAATTCTTTCAGCCAGGAGTTTTCATATGCAAATCACGGTTTAGTTACGGTATGCAACGCAGACCTTCCCATTTTAAGACTTTTTTGTTCATGATTCATTCTCTTGAGAAAGTAGAAGGGAGGCAGTGTGGCTTTACCCCTGCTACTAAATACAGTTATTCAAATCCCAACTCCGAGTATGTCTCTCATTAAACACAGACTCAGAGGAAAAACACCGCGCTTCCACGGACCGCATGAGGAAAACAACTCCCAACAACAGCTAAACTGTGATTAATTTGACTCGAATAATATTTTAATCCAATGCGCTCGTGGTGAGTCTAATACACGTTTCTTCCCTATTTTAATTAAAAACATGGTCGAGGAGTTGGACTTAGTTCTTACAGGTGCGTAAAAGCAACATGACAGACTCTGTGAAACATTTTTTGCAATACACGAAAAGCAAAATTCGCTTAAATGCGCAAATGGAGGAAAAAAAACGCTCCCATATATGCAGGCACTTGCGCGTAATGGCCATTAAAAAAGTGTGCGTATTGATAAATGGTGCCTTTATTGGGTGCTGTGTCACCCCTGGGAGCATGGGAACCCTTAGACGCACAAAGCAAGAGGATTTTCTAAAGTTCATCAGCTAAACAGGGAATAAACTCATCAGCACCCATCATCAGAACAGTGAGGTCTGCTGAGATAAGAAGCCCAAACCAAAAAAATAACCAAAAATTAAAAGGGCTGGCGAGTTTGGGCTTGATTGAAATGTGTTTGAAACTTTTAACTTCCCGGAGTTGTAAACCGCAAAACCTCTTCCCCTCTCTTTCTGTCTCCCCCCTTCTCTCTCTCTCTCTCTTTCTCTTTTTCTGGCAGAAGTATCAAAGACACTCAAGTCCGGGAGTCCGACTCTGAATTTATATGGCGCTTTTATGCGCATTAAAACGCCTAGGAGAAGTTACACAAAAAAAGGAAACGCAATTTTCCCTCTTTGTGTCAAGCCTGAGATCTAAAAAAAAAAAAAAAAAAAAATTTCAAAGAAGCCACTCTGATCTGCAGACGCACCGATGTATCATGCAAAAAATATAAGATATTCTTCACGGGACAGTCTTACCTTCCACAATATGAAACGAGGAAATATTCAGAAGGATGCCGCTCCTGGATGTCAGAGCCACTTTGATATCACCAAGGGGAAAAAAAGTGCCTCACAACTAAAGGCAATGCGATTAAAAGCCAAAAAAAAAAGAAAAGGAAAAAAAAGAAAAAAAATCAAAATACAAGTTTTCCTCTACAGTATCCAGTAGTTTCCACAGTTTTCACTTCTATTGTTGTTGCCTATCAATCGGATTAAGCGACTGCTCTGGTGCGTGTTTGCAGTTTTCTTGCGGATTTAACTGGTCTCTAGTGGGCAGGAGTGTGTGCGAGTGTGTGTATGAGTGGGTATCCTGAGTGCTGGCAGTGCGTCCCTCCCCTGCCGCGCTGCTGCTATTGAAACCTCCACTGGATTGGAGGCAAACTGGTGCGAACTTCTTCTTCTTCTTCCCTGCGCTCTCTGTAGGAAGACTCCAAGACACTGAACCAGCCCACTCTTTCAGCACATGAAAAAAAAAAAAAAGCGTTACTCCCAGGTTTGACTGGCGGTCAAACTCTAACCACTGCTTATGGGGGGGGATCCAGTACATACAGCACCTTAATTCCTCCTATTGTCAATAAGGAGTGAAGTAAGTAATGAATGTAAACGCTCATTCATATCAAATTAGGAGTAAACCGTGCGTAATGCTGTTGAACCAGATGTCACAGGGGCATAAATCTAACTCAGGTTTCTAGACGGCGGGGTTCCCCTTCCTACGTTTTATTTCTAGCTGTTTACTGTGATGCGCCCTTGAAATTATTACTTAGGGCAGTGGCGCCCTGTGGAAGTCACGCAACGCCTGGGGCAAAAATTACGCATGGGCAAGTTTTATCACGGGCCCTGCTACCTGGGTATGCAGCTTGATCATAACAAGCCTCTTATGCAGAGCAACTTCAATGATGATAAGAAACGTGCTGAAACTTTTGGTTGAGTCAAATGTGGCCTTGGAGCAGTAGATCTGCGCATCAACTGTGGAAATTCCCACTCAGACATTAGTGTCGTTGTCTGTTCCTGGCCTGAGACACTGAGAAAGCAAATATTTATCCAAGATAAGAGACACTGACTGAATACTGTCTCGGAACTGAATTGCCCCCAAATTTATGGCTTGATGGGGGTCCAAGGCAATCCAGATTTAGAGGATGCTGCCGTTTCCTCTCCGGCAGGACGCTCTTTTATGTCACGTTGCTGCACATTTTCACGCGTGAACGCCCCCATCAATGTAACATGTCAAGCTTTACATATGATATACAGTACCGCTTAGAGGCAGTTCACAGGATTTGGAGAGATGTGACAACCGCAAACCCATTTATAAAACCATCATCAGGGGAAATCTACACGAAGACACAACAGTTTACAATGCATTTATATAGACATGTTATAAAAAAAAAAAAAAAAAAAAAAAAAAAAAAAACCCACTTTAACGTTGCTTTTTCTAATTGTTTAAGCCTGAAACTGGTTCTTCCCAGTCCTCAGAGCAGGTCTGGTACTGAGCAGGCTGCATGGAGCTGAACCCAGACAGAGTGTCGGTACAACAGCGTCATCTAGCGGCTTCTGGGACAACACCACAGAGGACTGACTGCAGCTGTGAAGAAAAAGTTTATTCTGCAAACAGGTTTTTCTCAAATGAGTCAAAATAACTGACTGGATCACCGCAGATGCATTAAAACTCACCTATAACTCATCTACTTTTCAGTTCCCATCAGAAGGCACATCAGTTTATTTGTGTTGTGCAACACAGGGCACTGTACAATGCAGGTGGGCATCTGTGTGTGTGTGTGTGTGTGTGCGTGCGTGCGTGCGTGCGTCTGTGTGTGTGTTAGGGTGGGGGTCTGATTGGTGCTGCTGTGACTTTCACATCCTTGGGATTAAAATAGATGCTATTAGCCACACCAGCAAACTGTGAAAATGAATCCACTCTGGGGACATGTACACTCACAATACCCCAGACATACACATACACACACACACAAACACACACACACACACACACACACATATACACATACACACATGCAGACACACACACATGTACACAAAGACTGACCCAGCTACATGCCAGAATACTTGAAAACGTATCCACACCAGGGACAGTTTAATACAGATGAAGGGAGGAGGTGGAAACGCTCCTGTAATGCTAATCCCTCTGCACCATTTTCACTACAGTATCGAGACAAAAAGAACCTCAGTGTAACAGATTAATGGAATTAAATTCACACAAATTACACATTTTGAGACATTATAGCAAGCCAAGCCACACATGGTGCTTTTGTAGCAACATGCAGTTTCAGAGTTACACACTGACCAAACTAAGCCGTTATTAGTCACTGCGGAGATGTAGCAGAGCATGGACGAGATGAAATGCACGATAAGGTCATTTTAATAACTGTCAAGTCAGGACACATGTTTCGCATCTTCAGGTCCACCTCATAAGTTTCAAGACTGAAGTCCAAAAAATTAGATTTGCATCAGTCTTCGTTACGACTGCTTTCAACTGGTGAAACAGTGTCATGCATTATACACTGTAAAAACACTGACTCTGGAAACAGATGTTAATGTTAATTTTTAAAATATAGCCTCTATGCACATTAAATCTACAAAACAGAATTCCACTTGTATTTTATTTGTATAAATCTTGATCGCTGATCAATAACATCAACATACTGCTGGAAGACAGAAGTTTTAATGAAGCCAAAGCTTAGCAATGATTAAATCTAAAACCACAATTTACAGTTTATTATCAGTGTGAGACGTAGAGATTATGCATGGACATTAGGTCAGATGTGTTTTCCTTATTGCTGAGTATTAATTCCAGCTCTAATTAAACTATGAGCAGTTGGTGTTTTCTTGCATTTGCAGCAAATTGTGTTATAATTATGTTTAGTAATTTTGCCACAGAAATCCTTTTTGTGTGTTTTTTCAGGAAATATATAAAAGAGCCTCAGTATGGTCGCTGTGCTGAACAAGTAGTGTATGTTTGCTGAGATTAGTGTCATTCTGCCCTGGCCTCAGTCTGTGTGCTCTGGGGGATAATGCTGTCATCGAGTGTGGCCTCACCTAACTGATCTCCTTACACTTCCCCAATGGCTCAGGTAATCCATTAATGCAGGGAGGATGGAAAGTAATATCTTATAACATGAAAATGCATTCATATGAGCCTGGAAGGTGTAATCTCTGTACATCACGCACCTCACATCCATTTAAAGTTGTCTGGAAGGCTTTTTCAGCACAGCCGTGGAGCACAAAAAAAAAAAAAAAAAAAAAGAAAAAGAAATGAGGATGATGTCTGCCTTTTAGCGTTCTGTCTATCCTGAGTTTATCATTAACTCAGCAGAGCTAAAAGCCTACTCCAGGCAAACATCCACTCTGTAAACATTTCCCCCCCCTATCATTTTTCTCTGTTGTTTCCTCTTGAGGAGAGAAACAACTGTGAACTCTGACCTCGCTGGGAGATGGTTGATGTTTTCCAACGGACAGGGTCTCTAAAATTGATAAAATCCTAGCTCTAACTTTCTGTGTCCATGTGTTGAATTAGACTTTTACAGATGTATAATGTGTGAATGCATCTGTGGAACCTTGGTGGGACAACACCATAAACTTCACCTTTTCTCTTTAATACCAACTGCAACAAAACAAAAACAACAAGAAAAGAGATAGTGAATGGAATTGGTGATTTCATTTCAAAATCCACAAATTAAAGAGTATTCTTTGATTTTCCCAGTTGGAAACCACAGATAAAACATTTATTTTCAGCATATTGATAGACTTTTCTTCTCTTCTTTTAGTGGCATGGACAAAATACTTCCCATGGGTTTAAGGACACCACAAAACAAAGCTGCAGTGGTCACATTACATTTCAATTCATTACAATTCTTTTATACTTCAGCCTCAATGAAACTATTTTGTCTTCTTTTCCAAGCTTTGGCAAATACAATTTGCCACAATAAAAGCTTCTGTCCTTAAAGCACAACTCAAGCTTCTCATTATCATCTAACCAAAGGAAATCAGTATAAATGGAGGATGTTTTACTAAAAAGTGCATTCGGAGCAAAAAAAAAAACCCATTCTCAGTTTCACTAACAAATTGAGCTGTTAGAGAGTTCATTTTAAACCGTGTAATTTTTCCTTTTGCCTTTTTAAAACTAAACTTGAATGTGTGATCATATTTAGCATCAGTAATAAAGTGCACTTCTATTATTACTAAAATGAACAGTTCTGTACTGAAGGACACAGCAGACAGCAGCTGCTTCTTATCTGTTTCCTTATTCTTATTATTAATGTTATTATTAAATGAAATAATGATGACTAAAAGCTTCATCAAGTGCTTTTAGAGTATACAAACTGCTAATAGATTGCAGTGATCATAGCATGTGCTGTGCTGTTTCCTCTCTGAGTGACACTGAAGGCATCATCGTTGAAGAAAAGGCATCTGTGGGAGGAGGGACAGAAGGTTACAGTTCAAGGAAAGAATGAGGGAGGAAAGGATAGTGATTGTGTTCAGGACAGCAAGTTTTCTTCCACCGTGTACCCACCTGGCCTTTCACTGATACCCCTGTCAGCTAATACAGAATGAACCTGTGAGCGGAGATAAGGCAGGCCTGAGGGGTGTGTTACCGGAAACCTGTTCTTCTGTCTGCTCGAGGAGGGAGAAACATCATGTTGCAGGGATAAACGCTGATAAACACGCAGGGTGCTCGGGTGACATGAGTGGATGAGTCTTTCTAAAATGACTCCATAGGTCATCCTTTAACTCACTCTCACTCATTCACTCATCCTCTTTTCTTCTTCAAAGGATCCTCTGCCTCTTGATAGGATAAAAAAAAAAAAGACCAAAACCCACAATTGAAACCAGATGAAAGAGGACACAAGCGAAGGGCGCATGTCGTGTCAGCGTCTAACTTCCTCTAATTACCCAATAAGAGAGCAGTGTGTCAGCGCCCAACTTCATCCTATTATCCTGCGAGGGAAGCTGCATGTCAGCGCTGCCTGAAATACTCAGGGGACTGGAGATGTAAACAAAGAGCAAAGTTTAGATTCACAATCACACACAGGCGGACCCAAACAGGAGTCTGTCCTGGGCTTTTTGGTGAAACTTTAGAGCAGAGCAGCTCCAGGCGTGGTATGCCCATTGTAAACACAGCCATGAGGGGAAGAGACAAGTGGAGGAGGCAATGATCTCCACTCTGCTTTCTATCTACAAGCTAAAGGAGGACAAACTAGAAGGAGCATTACATCATCTGTAATATATTAGACAAGTCATCAGACCTCCAAAAACAGCTAGAAAAAGGACTCCACCTGAAAATAAGTTTAGTTCTTTTAATGCTTCTTCTTATTGAGGGATCAGTTATTGCTAATAGTAAAACACAGCAAAATGTCGAAAAGACCCAGTGGTTTTATAACGTAATTCTAGACCAACAGTAGTCCTATTGTGAGACAATGAGGTGTGCTCCAGGACATAACAGCTGCATGTATATCATGACAGCACAACAAATGGGATCAACACCCTGATCCACCTCAGACAGTCAGGGACATATTCAGGCTTTGGCAGAAACACCAACGTCATGTTAAACCCTTTAACCTGTCATGACTGACGGAGAATGTGTTCTGTCACATCAGAACTGTTATTTCTTCACGTTGTGTTCTTTGTTTAACCCATAAAGACCCAAAGCACTACTGGCAACAAAAAGCATCTACTGATCTAAACTGTTTAATACCTGTTGATCCACTAATCCTACTAATACATGTAAATAATTGGTGTAAAATGCAGTTTGTCATCTTTTCATGCTCATCAGATATGACCCATTTGGACATTCAGAGGCTCCGTAGTTACCGTGGAAACACCATCATCTTCCACAACATTGAGTCATCAGTAAACCCATGGAGTTTGATAATCGACAGTGGATAGACACACTTGTTTTATGTTCAGTTATTTATATATTTGCTGAAGAAGTCACGTTTTCTTCAGTTTTCTCTGTTTTGATGTAATAACCTTTGAATTCTGAGTTTTTATGAACATCTAAATTTAATGTAGGAAATTAAATACAACAAAATAAGTGATTTACAGTGGAAAAATGCAAAATACAGAGGAAAATGTTCTAATAAATGGTGATAAATCACTTAAGAAAGGTTAAATAGAGACAAAAATTCATTTGGGAACTGCCAGAAAAGTAACACTGGGTCTTTATGGTTTAAGTTCAGTGTTGAAAACTGTAATATTATGAATTGCCACTTTAACCCATAAAGACCCAGTGAGAATTTTGTGACGGTTCCCAAATGAAATTTTTTCTCTATACAACCTTTCTAAAGTGATTTATCACAATTTATTCTGTTATTATCCTATTTCTTTTTCACTTTACACTGCAAAACACGATTTTTCCTATATTTCATTTCCTATACTTAATTTAGATGTTCATTAAAGCTCAGAGTAAATTCAAAGGTTATTACATCAGAAACAGAGAAAATGAAGAAAAATTTACTTACTCATACAATCTATCATTAACTAAACATAAACCCAGTGTCTCCTTCCACTGTCACTGATCCAACTCCATGGGTCTTATTGCTGAATCAGTGTTGTAGAAGACGATGGTGTTTCCACGTTCACTAAAGGAGCCTCTGAATGTCCAAATGGGTCATATCTGATGACCATGAACTGCATTTTACGCCAGCTGGATTGAGAGGATTAAAGGATCAACAGGTAATAAACATGTCAGATCAGTGGATGCTTTTGGTTGACAGTGGTTGTTTGGTTTTTATGGGTTAAATATGAAGGCAGATCTATGGCACTGATTTGCTTCTGCTGTCACAAATGTCCATTTTCAATGTGTTCTTCAAGTTTCTATAGTTGTGCACAGACTTTAGACACATACTGCTCTGATCTTCTGCCAAAATTTTGAAGAAAAAGGGAACTCTAAGTTATGTCATAAATGGAAGTAAACTTAAGGAGTTTTGTTATGATTAAGTTTTTTTTTTCTTTCATTGAAGGGTTACACTTCTGCACATATTCAAAAATGAGAATTTACATGTGTTTCCTTCGGCAAACTTTCATTAGTTTGTGCAAGAACTTTTTTATTTCTTGTAATTTATTCTTGAGTGAGTATTATCATCAAGGATTATAATGAGTGAAACTGATAATACTAATGTCACATTTAGCACATGAATTACAAGAATGAACGTCTATAGTGTTGTTCAGATGAAAAAATGCAAGAAGAACCTTAGGTTTTTAATAGGAACCATTAAGTCGACTGTTGTACTGGTATTCAAACAAATGCAGGTGCAAGGATTAGGTGCAAAATATTGCAACACACAGTGAGTCCAGACTCTGACAGAGGAAATCCTCCTTCCAGATTTCAGCCTCCTAGGTTTTGAGTTTCCATTCTTAGGGTCCTCCGATATTCCTACAAACAAAGAGATGATCCTTTTTGTGACATTGCTGTGTAAAGCCTGCATTTCTCATTTCACAGACTAAGTTTCAAAGATACAGATTTATTGTAATATTTTATGGTCCAGCAAAAATGCACGGCAAAAACTCATGTCAGCTGTAAATCATGCATTTAAATGTGGGTTTTTCCACATAATACCTTCATTTAATGCTGGGAAATCAACTTCTTTTTAACAAATCATGACGTTGCATGAGGCTCATTAATGCAAGAACCACAGAATCTCACACATTTTCTGTCACACGGAGAGAGAATGTTGCAATCATCACAGAGAGACGAGAAAGCCCAGCGAGGTGCTCAGACTTTATTAGATTTGTTCTGTGGTTGTCAAGGGGAATTTCTGCAAAAATACTGAACGTCCTGACTGTCTGTTGAGGAGGATTTTCAGTCGGTCCCAAAAGAGACTTTACAGGAAAAGACCATAAAATCCTTTCTGAGAACATTCCAGCAACAATATCACAGTCTGCTGGAGCAAACCACGTTTATAGCTCTGATATGAAATGGTAGAGATGAACGAATTTAACCAGCACACATGTACACAGCCCTGGAGAAACATTTTGAACATAAAAACCCAGTTTATTAGTCTGCAACACATTTGAATTAAATGCATTATAAAATCATGTTTCACTGACTTTAATATGTGCACAAAACGGTCAGAGTAGAATTAGAGTTACTGCAAATATTCAGTCTGTCGACCCCAACTGCTGTGACAGTTAAAGGCAATAAACGGGACTGATATGTAGATGTGTGAGTGATAGGAATGGAAACACTGCACCCTCCTGGACACTGACATACACTGCAATGCAAAGTGTGTATTATCATGTAATAAGACAGGTATTATTTTACTTTTATTTTTTTTAATTCATTTTTGGATTAACTTCAAAATAATGTCGCTAAATATCAGTTTTTATGTGTAATTTCCTTGTAGATATACAAAACTGTATGTTATAAATAGGGCTGTCAAAATTAAAGCAGATTAATCCATCATCACGATTAATCCGATAAAGAATTTTAACACAGTTAACCATCTGCAACATAGACTGCCTCTGAACATCTCTGGTAAAGCGTTTGGGGCAGTTTGTCCAAGTAGAGTTACCGTGGCGCATGCGCAGATAGGCAGTCGATCCTGTGGTGACAGGCAGCAGAACCAACCCATGAAGATGGAAGACACTGAACAGAACGTTGGCCCTCTGGATGGAAATATGAGGACAAAAAAAACCCATGACAAAACAGTTGTTTACGTTTGTTTTGTTGAAACTGTTGAAGGTGTTTAATAAACCCGTTAAGTGCATATATATTCCCTTCTTTCTTGAGTCTGTTTGCTCCTGCAAAATAAAACACGATTAATATAGACTAAAAATGAATGTTATTTAATCGTGATTAATCAAAATTAATCCACCACAACCCTGTGATTAATCTGATTAAAAATTTTAATTGTTTGAGAGCACTAGCTATAAACTATATAAACTATATGTTACATGTTATAACTTTGTAATTTTGGGGTCTATTAGTTGTTTAAAGCCTTGCGATATATATCTAAGTGACTTCATCTTCTCATGAACTGCACTCAGGTCTTCTATCTGATTTTGTTAGAAGTAGACTAATATATGACAAACAGAAAGATTTAGGCCAGCTGATGTTATTTGTATTTCATAGATATCAGTTTAATTGAACACAACACGCACTGGTGGTATTTTTTTTAGTTTTTCATTTGTTTCATTGACCTTCAGCCAAAAAGCAGAAAAACCAAAGTGCTTAAACAATAAAAGACACATACATTAAACTAATAGAATTACTGGAACCATATAATTAAAAGAGAGCGCAGAGTGCATAAAATTATAATAAAAAAAGAGTAATATAACCGGAGAAATGTTAATATGATTAAAGTACAGTTCGAGTGCAGTTAGATTTAATGTCCAATCTGAATAAGGGGCTGAGTTTTAGGGCTCAGTGAATAAGTGACTATAAAGTTAAAAGGGAGCGAGGGATGCAGAATTACAGCTTTTAGGTCCTTATAAAACTCTACATAACGCATGAAATGTAAAAATAATGTAATCATTTGTACTAACCCATATACTGTATGTGTTTAATCATGAAAATGCGTGGTTTTAAACAGAATGCACCTAATGTGTAAAACTAATTTCAAAAAGTTGGGTAAAATTTGATTAGAAACAGAATGCAGTGATTTAGATCTGTCCTCAGCTCATATTTAATTCCCCATAGAGTATATTAAGGAATGCTTAAACTGACGAAGTGTACTATTTTAAGAAAAATTAAGGTGATTTTGTATTTGACAACAGAAATATAAAATTTTTTTTAAAAAATGTAGTATCTCCTTTTCTTTTAAGTTTTACAGAAATGAGAACTGAGGAGACTAATTGATGGGTTTTTGGCAGAGGCAAGTTGCTCAGTTATTGTCTGATAGAGGATTTTAGCTGCTGTTTTATGCTTTTCAAACAGCATCCTTACTTTTTTAGAGTTAATGTTGTAAGATTATAATGAACAGAAACAGATTTTTTTTATCCTCCCTTTTGCATCACATTTCATTTCATTTCACTTCACTGCTTTACAGTTGTTGTTTTTTTTTGAAATGATCTGCATCCAACATTAAATGTGTTAAATCTTTTGTACTTTAGATGAAAGTGGAAGATGAAGATGAAGACTGAAGATGAAATGGAAAATAAATGACTAAAGTGCTGGTTAGCTGATGTTTTCAATATATATGATAAAGTCTTATTACACATACAGTATATATTGGTCTATGTACATTTGCAGAATAGATTTATAAATCTTTCACTAGAATGAACCTGTAAAGTGAATGTATCGTAAAGTTCAGACAGTGTTTTGAAGTAGATCTGTAGCTCTGAGACAAACATTCCTGTTCAGTAAAACCCATTCTCTCATTAATTCTCTGAATTTCACATTTTGACCCATGACTGTGTCTTGGAAACTACAGCCAATCAGCATTTTTGACTTAAATTTCCTTTATTAGTGACTCATACTTGGCAAAGTTTCATTACTTTAATTCAGGAGTTTTTTTTTACTCATAGACCAGTGTTATTTTCATTACCAACACACACTTGTGCATACACCTTAACAATACACAAATTAAGCTGATCTAACGTTTGCCCTTTGCTCAGGTCTTCACATTTGCATATATGTACATCATGGCTTTGTTTTGTTCATTTTGATTTCTTTTTCTACACTTAATTTCATGGCACAATCACGAACAAAAGGGATGGATTTCTATTTCTTGCAGTTGATGAGCTGAATAAATCTAAAGTTATTGTGTTAATGAAAATACAGTCTTTCAGATTTCCCCTCCCTTATGCATTAATTTCTTCTAATGTACAATACCAGGAAAGTAAAAAAAAAAAAAAAAAAAAAAAAACACACAATGAAAACCTTCTTGTCCATCATGCATATGCTAATTATTGCATTAGTAAAGCAGGCAGGAGGATGGGATGTGATTAAATGAGTAGCATTAATTATGACAGTGATTGTTGCACTTAAGAGTAACACCTATTTCATTAAATACTAGTTACAGTGTTAAGAGGAGAGGTGCTAATTGTTTTTCATGATGAAGCTTGGCAAGCATAAATGTTATATAATATTCCTCGACTGCTCACCTCATAAGTATCTAATTAGTGTAAAACTGAGCGAGTTCTGACTCACTCTGTCTGACCGTCTGAATCAAACCCCTCAGCAAACCTGCACAGGACGCCATCTGGACCAGCTGCCTTTCTCTACCTTGTGCAATCTTTTCTCAGCTTTCAGTGGATAAACTGTCAAGCTGGGCAGTAGACATGTCAACAAAGCCAGAGAAGGGTCCGTCGGGGGAAGGGGCTGTTTATATATCACATTAATGCTGCTTTTTCTGTTTGCTGTTCCATGTCTGTCACCTGGATGGAGAATATTCAAGGCTGAGCTCGTCAATGTACGTATAAATACATATGTCTAAAGAGGAAGATGAAACACTCTAAAAGCACATTGACAAAAAGATTGAATTTCACTTTATATTAATTACCCTGATAATGTAGTTAACCCTAAAAGGCCTAAGCACCCACAGGTGACTTAAAGCATCAACTGATCTAAAATTTTTAACAACTTTTTAACCACTAAAAACTATTGATACATAAAATAATTCAAGTAAAATGCTGTTTATCATCTTTTCATGGTCATCAGATATGACCCATTTGGATGTTCAGAGGCTCCATAGTGAACATGGAAACACCGTCATCTTCTACGACATCAATTCACCAATAAATCTCATGTAGTTTGACAAAAGACAAATGTTGTAGATGGTTGTTTTTATGTTCAGTTGATGATACATTTTGTTTAACAAGTCATGGTTTTTCAGTTTTTCCGTGTTTTGATGTAGTCATTTTTTTGATTATTCAGAGCTTTTACGAACATCTGTATGACCAGTAAATTAAATGTAGGAAAATATCTGATTTCACTCAAATAATGCAGTGGATAAAATGATACACAGTGATAAATCACTCAGGAAAGGTTAAATATTGAAAAAAAAATAAATAAATTGGAAGTCCCAACAAAAAATAGTTCTAGGTGTTTAAGGTCTTTAATTGACAGCATGTCTTTATTATTTAAGGCTTTAGAGTGACATGCAGTGAATTACAGTGTACTTTATATTACTTTATAAAGAAGCATGCACAACAAAAATGTAAACATGAAAAGGCATCCCAAAATGCTTCTACAGATGCAAAAGCTGTTATTGTAATCGATATTAACTGAACAGACCGAGCCCAATTCATCACTTTAACCATTTTAATGTTAATTCATGTAAATGTTTTTTCTGCATTATACCCTTTATGATTGTAAAATCTGTTTTAGTTTTGCTACTTTGAGGGTATTTCATCTGGTGACACAAAAAAATGACATGGTTATACTGCAAAAAAAAAAAAAAAATTAAAAAATGTTGTACACGTCTATACTACATTCTTTTTGTTTAAACTGGCATTTAAGTAATGAGTGTGTTCTTGATATGTTAAAAATTTCCTGATTCTTTTTTCCCCTTTCCCTTATGTCTATAATACATTTTTTGGTACATTTCCTACTTTTAATCCTACTTTTTTTTTTCATCAAAGTGTTACTTCCACCTCAGTAAAACTAATACAGCACTGGGTTAAAGACACTTTTAGTTTTGTGGTTTTTGCATGGGTTGACATTAGCATACATATTTATTTCTCATTCTCTTTTCTTCAGATACAAGAAGAAAATACAGGCAATATGTTCACAGCCTTAAAAGACACACAAAATTGAATTAAATGGGTTCTACTGAGTCACTATTTAGTGTGACCTCTGACCCCATGACAAGACAGAGCACAAACAGAAACATCTGACATGGATTGAATGATCCCGCTCCTTTTCAAATGTTTTCCTTTTTTTCATAGAAATCCTTTTGTTGCTTGGTTTTAATGTTATATTTGAAACAAACAAACAAACAAACAAAACAATGAAACCTGGTATAAAACATCAGAAAATCCATGCAATAAGTCAAACGAACATGCCAATAAACATGTTAAGTGTAAAGGGAGGTCACACTAAATGTAGAAGCTGTTTTTTTTATGAAACTTTTAATGCCTTACATGTTTTTCATATATCCAGATTTTATCTTGATACAGAGATTGAGAAATGAATATATTTCAGTATAGCAATGGTTTTTGTTTCTGCAGAATTTGAAGGAAAACCCTATATTTTTACTTACTGCAGAAGTACATTGGCTCTAATTGTAACACGTCAATGATCTCTGTTTGTGTCTGGGGTGAATGCTCAAAGGTGCAAACAGCACAACTGTTAAGACTATTAACCACTTACTATTTAACATACTATTTTTAAAATTTTTGCCTTAACAAAAAGCTGAAAAACAAAAACAAAAAAAAAGACATGATGCACATTTTAATATTATAAACAAGTGCACATACTTCCACCACTGGATGGCAGTAAGGTGCAAAAGTTCGCTGTTCCATCACTGTAGCTGAAATGAGGAAGAGGCATCATTATTTGGGCTGAAAACAACTAGTGTAGATGGATTCATAGAGAAAATCACCAACACAGCAGCTAAAAACATACTGTATAACATATGTGCCACTGAAGAGCCAGTCAGAAGAGGCCAGTTTTATCTATATCAACATGATTAACAAAAAAAAAAAAAAAGTTTCTGCAAGACTGAAGGAAGGAGCTAATGAAATGAAGTTGACTAGTAACTGAGTACCTGGTATAGTGAGACAATGACCATTAACAAGAGGACATGTTATTCTTTTCTCATGTTCTCTTTCCATTTGTGTGTCACATAGATTTTTATGCATGTATAAGGTCAAAAATGTTGACGTCAGAGGAAGTAATCCTGTCCCATAGAAGGAAACACTGTGAGGTCTATGAATATGCCTCATTGACTCCCTGGTCTTTTCTTCTGTATTTTGTTTATACTATAAATTCAACAAACCCACAAGCAGTGTCAAGAAGATGATAGAAGATGTCTTTATTTGCCCTTCAACGGAAAGACATTCAAGAAACATGTAGTTAAACTTTATTTTTAACACATATTTGTGTGTGGTTTCTATTGCTGCTCATCCAGCTAACAAAAACTGCAAACATCAGTAAGTCAACATACTGTACATAAACTACAGTTGCACTGATATGTAGGAATTACAGACGCAAAAAAACAACTTAACACTGTGAAACATTCAACAAAGGAGTCCTGTTTTTCTATGGTGGATTCAGGCTTGAATTAATACGGCAGAATCTTGTTCTCATGGTTAAATTCTTAATTATATGAGGTGCTAAAAGAAAAACACACAACAACATATTAGCATAATATTGCTGTTATAATTTTGTCTCTTTATTCTTGTATCTCAGAGTAAAAATATTCTATATCACTTGTCTATTGTACTGTATCTGGATAAGCTTTATGCTTGTTATGAACATTCACCCTGTATTGATTGTAAATTGAAACTAAAACTGTAGCTGTGTGCATTTAATTATGAACTCACTGTACAGATGGGAGCACATACCCATGACACAATCAATCACCAGTGGACTGACACAATCAAACTCTAGTTTACAAGTAATGACTACTGACAGAAAATAATTTTCACTGCATAAATTAGCCTTGACGTATTCGGGTGTGATTTGTCACCACTCAGTCATGATATTTAAGAGCTCAATAGACACTCTCAATAGAACATCATCTAAAACAATTACAGCCTTTAACTAATGATCAGTTTCGGACTAAAAATATTGTAAAATCTGAAACTATTATCTTTAATTTCAATGTTCTTCATACACCTGCTTGTTTTCCAAAATGCATCTGGAGACAAGGGACACCTGTCATTATTGACCTTTGACCCCCAGCTGGAGCTCTGTTCTGGGGACACTTGAAATGCCCTTTGCGTATGTACAGAAAATGCATGCAGATGTATGTCTTCACACAGAAAGGCAGATGTCTAATTGCATTACCTGTGATAATGTAATACAGGGACAGACAGGTGCTTTCACAGATTAAAATAGAAAGAATGCTGCTTCTGTATTTCTGTGTGTGTGTGTGTGTGTGTGTGTGTGTGTGTGTGTGTGTGTGTGTGTAGGCGTGTGTGTGTGTGTGTGTGCGTGTGTGTGTGTGTGTGTGTGTGCGTGTGTGTGTGTGTGTGTGTGTGTGAGAGAGAGAGAGAGAGACAGCAGCCAGGAAGGTTGCTTTGTTTCTCCTTCAAACAGCATTAAAGACATCCCCATATGTCTGCCATCCCTGTTGTTGTCTGACATTATGGTCTATGTGTGTGTTTGTGTGCCACTCATGTATTTGTGTGCAAATAAATGGCCTATGGAAAGCAAGAGGCTGGAGGCTGTTATCTGTTCATGTGAATGTTTGCTGTTACAACAGAGCTCTGGCTTCTGTGCAACAACCCAAGGAAATGTACTCTGACATTAAGATAACACGTCTCATACTCTCTCACATGTGTGCACACACACACACACACACACACCTACACACACACACACACACACACACACACACACACACACACACACACATAGGATAAAACCAGGAGAGTAGGCAGATGTGATGCAGACGCAATCCCCAGAAAGCACACTTGGGAATACTGGGAATAGGATTAGAGACATGAGCCACTAGTCAGGGAAGGAGTACGACAAAGAAAAACGGGATGAAGTTGATTAAAGATGATGAAAGCTATGATAACAGCATGAGCAGAGGAGCTGATCTTTAGACTCAACTCTCTTACTTTAGGGTCATTTAAGCCTAGTTTGATAAACAAGGAACACACCGCACAGATGTTCCTGCCTGGTCCCTGTTCTATATTTTTGGAGAAACCAACCACTTAATCTCTCCCTCAAGCCCTCTGCAGCGGGCTATAAAATGCAAATACGTGCCACTCTGATACCGACTGACTGCTTATGCTCCCTCTCAGAATAATGCCAATCACAAATGGGAGGGTTCCCTTGATTGATTTTAAAGCAGCAGAGGCCGTTTCGTCATTAAAGGGGAAGGTGTGTTGTAGACCTGAGGGGGATGAAGCCTGGTTTGGATAAGAGATAACCTTATCCAAAAATCTACTGTTGTTCTGTAAGTCAGTTTGTATGGATGTGTGTGATTTAATGTGGATATAACATCGTTACTGACACCTCTGGTTGCTGTCTGTGTTTGTGTGTGTGCATCCGACTGTTTGCAGAGGCTTTATCAGTCAGCAACACAAAGAGCTATTCAGTGCACAGAGAAACACAACAAAGGGACAATTTACTGCAACAAAGACACCTCCGTCCTAGAGGCCATGTCGGGTGAAAACCTGAACAACACCCCCTGCCATTATGTGCCATAAAAACTGCACACAGAAGTGGAAAACTATAACCTCAGGTAGAAATGCTGCTGATATTGTAAACATAAGTCAGCTGGTTATGACATTTTGATTTGTTATTTTAATTTGATCTTGGAGTTTAGTTTTGTATTTCAGTTAGTTTCATTTAATAAATTTTGTTTTGTTTTTTTTACTACTTTTTTGAAAATAGTTTTTTGTTTTATTTTGTATCACAAATTTACATTATTTAGTTTTCTGTGTTGTGTGTTTTTGTAGGTGTGAAAAAAAGCCTTGGTTTATAGAATTGGAAAAAAGAAGGATTTGTAATTTTTTTGTGATAATTTCTGTGCAGTTAAGTTTTTTTGAGTGTTTTGTGCTAGACGGTGGTCACTAACTTGGTTTCTAAGCTACTGACTGTATAAGTTTCCTCCATCCATATGACAACTCAGTTTGGTTTTCTGTGATAATTCCTAATGTCCACTCCCAAATTCTGCATAGCCTCTCTCTTTTATGTGCAATTTTAGCCACGTTAACTTAGACATGGAGTCAGCTAACAACAAAAAAATGGTCTCCAGCTAAAGCTTCATGTGAGCACCAGTTAGTTAGATAGTTATTTCAAACATGTTGATAGACGAACTCAAGAACTCAACTCAGTCAATTAATCAATCAATCAATATAACAGAAATAAAATACAAAGACACATCAACAAGCACAGCAGACACATATCTTACATATTGAATCTTCAATGGTACAACAATCACAGTGCAAAAAAAGGGAACAAAGCTGATTTAGTTTCTTTTTTCATTGTTGTTTTTTTTTTTTTCAATCAACAAAATTATCTCTTTTTTTCTGCAGTGAGCAAAATTATTTTTTACTGACAGTGTTTCTCTTCAATATCTGAAGAGACAAAGTTAAAGCATCAGGTCCCACAAATAAACTCAATGGATGTTTTATTGTTGTTTTTTTTGTAGTTTTCAGATATAATTGACATTATATCAACTATATTTTGCTGACTTTTGTTCTTCCATAATATCGAATGTTTCCAAGAATGCTCAAAGTCTTAAAAATCCATAATTTATTCAAGGTAAGTGTTTCATTTGGTTGCCTATTAATGACATTAAATTAGTTTCACTCCCATTAGCCCATAAATACTTTATATTTTACTGTTGTTTTGATCTATGATCCATAGAAACAGAAATTATTTTTATACAGTTCATTAAAACTCTCTTTCATTTATCTTATTAATAAATCAGTGTTACTAATACTCTGGAGATTTCTAACTTTGAGTATAAGTCTCTTATTGTTAAAAACCTGATTTCTCTTCTCTTTTTACTTCTCATCATCCCCACAGAGAAAATAGGTTTAGTGATTTGAAATATGACTCCCGTGTTGAGTGGCACACAAGACGCAGACCTTCTGTATGCTGAAACAGAATTATAAGACACAGAACACAGCCCATCCATCCCAGAATAGAGTGTTTACTGTTGATGGATAGGTCTGTCAAACAGGACAAGCTGATCAATGCCCCCCCGCCCAGTCTTCAAACACACAGAGTGAGACGTGGAGTCAGTCCTGAGCCAAACACAGTGATCAACCACACAAAAGAAAATGTAGATTACCTGTTGCCATGACAACTGCAGCTGCAATGTAACAGTCATTTAGTCTGACAGAGACCTAAATACAGCTAGCTTTACAAACACAGTGAAACGAGATATTGTTTAGTTGGCCAGGTGCTTCCCAAAAACCAGCAGTAAATGCATAACCAAGTCAAACTGAACACACCTGCCTCATTCATTCAGTTCTATTCAACTTTAAGCCACTATAGAGGATGCATATAGAGGATATGTATGTATGTATGTTTGTATGTATGTATGTATGTATGTATGTATGTGTGTGTATGTATGTATGTATGTATGTATGTATGTATGTGTGTGTGTGTGTGTGTATGTATGTATGTATGTATGTATGTATGTATGTATGTATGTGTATGCATGTATGTATGTATGTATGTATGTGTGTGTGTGTGTATGTATGTATGTATGTATGTATGTATGTATGTATGTATTTATTTATTTATTTATATATAGTGCACCTGTGTTTGCATAGGCTCAGAAATAACCAAAATACAGAGGTTTCAAATTGCTCTGGTTTGTTTTTGGATTGATATGTCACAGTCAGTGTCAGGGCAGTTGGAAGAGAATGGACCCCCCTTTTCTCTCAACCCTCGACACCACCCCACCCACTTGGACTGACCCCCTCCCCCAGCCCATCATCATCAGACACCAGCAGCTGGCAGCCTGGCCCATTTAACTCCCTCCAGCACTTACTGGGCCTGGCTAATCACTGGCGCTCAGCACCAACCATGGCCACCACACCTGCCCCCTCACTGGTGGGACTGTCCCATCTGGGACCTTATGATGGTGAACTCTAGGGGCGGGTGGTGTCCTCTTACTTCCCAAAACAGTTCAAGGTACAGTGAAAAGGGTCAAGAAAATCAGGACATCTGGGACGGCAGCCCATTTCTGTCACTGATTAGTTCCATGTTGTGTTAAAACTATAGGAATTTAAAGTTCAGCTCATCATGAAATGTACAAAACAGGAAATGCTCTGCAGCTCTGCCCATGAATGACAATAAACCAGTGATAATCACAATGTAGGTGAAGAGCAAGAGTTGCCTGTTTACACCCTCCTTGAGTACATGAAGAACTTTGTAACATTAAGTCTTAAAATACCAATGTACTCTAAGGATTTGGATAATGTTATGAAACTGATGATGCTTTAGTGCTTTTGATTTTGTAGCATTGTGTAGGTGACAATGCAGGGCGGAAGGCTGTGTGTACTTTGTGCTGAGATAAGCCATCATCATTAGCAGAGACCAGATGGCAGGTTGATCATGCACATTGCTTCGCTCCTCTCGTATCCGTCTTCCTCATTAGAAACCACATTCACATACCACAGACTGATTTATTCTGCTTAAACTCTGAAGAGAGATGAACCCTGTCTGTGTATATCATAAAATAAACCAGCCTTTGTGACAACACCAAAGGCACAATGTGCCTACAATGGCTGCTGCTTCACCTGGTCCTTTTGTACTAACAAGAAACTGAAGCTGAAGTGTTGCTCATTTGCATCTCCTCAGTTCACAGCTGATACTTGTTTTCTGTCTTCAGTGAATCAACACCAACTGTTCCTGTGATGAGGCATCCTTAACTCCTCAACTTTTTTCTCTTCAGTCCTCAAATACAAGTGAATAAAATCAGATGGCAATATGAACTATGCAGAGGTAACAAACACAAAACTAGTATTTCCCACTGACATAATGAAAAAGGCAGTAGAAAAACCAGACACCATGGTGCTGCTGTTGACCATTTATGAGACAGATTATATGGTAGGGTTGCTTGTCTGCTTTGATTTCAACACAGGCGCTGAAGATTCATCTCCCCTGACATGCGCTGACATAGAAAACTATATTTAGCTCTTGGCGTCCGTGCGTAAAGTGACGCTGGAGCAGGCGCACACACAATGATTGTGGACTGAATACAGATACTAGTCATAGCACAAAGCAAAGTGGGCTATGACACGGTCGGCTTTCTGGAAGAGCTGAAGGAGAAAGAAATATGTTAATATGATGTATGAGTGTAGGGCCTAATGTCTTCACCTAGGTTACACTATCCTAGGTTAACAAAGGGATACTACTACTAGTTCCTAGGCCTACTACTATTACTACTATGACAGCTACCTCTACTATCACTGCTACATCTAACCTAATAATAACAATGATAATAACTTGGTTATGAAAGAGTCTGCTTTCTGGAAGGACTTAAGAAAGAAATATTTTAATGTGACATTCATAAATCAGAGTTTAAGATATAATGTCCTGATATTAAGATGTGACATGAAACATTTATATTTCAATAAGATCCACAAATATTATTCAACTGTTATCCCAGGTTAACAAGAGGACACTACTACAAGTGACTAGGGCTACTTCTATTACTACTACTACCTTTACTGCTTCTATCACTACTTCTAGCCTGATGATAATTAAAAAAAAAAATAATAATAATAATAATAATAATAATAATAATAATAATAATAATAATAATAATAACTTAGCAGTGACACAATCTAACCCAGGACTACCCCACTACTACTACTACTACTACCAATAATAATAATAATAATAATAATAATAATAATAATAATAATAATAACTGTATATGACACAATCTGCTTTCTGGAATGGCTGAAGAAATATGTAAATGTGAAGTACATTATCCCAGGTTAACTCTGGGCTACTACTACTAGGTCCTACACCTGCTACTACTACTAGTAGTAGTGTCACTGCTATTACTTATAGTGTAAAAATAATGATGATGGTAATAATGATAATATCATTGCTACTACTTATAATGATGATGATGGTGATAATGATAATATCATTGCTACTACTTATAATGATGATGATGGTGATAATGATAATATCACTGCTATTACTTATAGTGTAATAATAATGATGATGGTGATATTGATAATATCACTGCTACTACTTTTAGCTTAGGGATAATATTAACAGTAATAATAACTGTCTTAAGTACTTCACACTATTAGGCCAATGCACAGACTAACTGAATTAAATTAGCCTACTAAACTAAACTAAACCTCGTTGTGTGTTAACTACAGGTTCATACTAACTACTATCTGACTGGTGTGTGTAGTTTTGGTGTGTACATGGGGGGGTGGGGGGGGGTCTGTAGGTCCTGTGTGCTCTGTCGGAGGGTGTAGGCCTACTGCACTTTATGAATAATGAAAACATGACGTAAACAATGCGGTCCTCTTTGCGGCTCGGGCTCGAGGCTCGAGGCGGGCGCACCGAGGCGTGATGCGGTCGTGACGTAGATTGAGTCGGGGATCTTTAATCCTCTGCCGCAGCAGCACAGCCGGTAACCAGAGGAGGGGGTAGCACGGCCGGACGGGAATGGACCTCACAGGCTAGGCTAGCCTGCTACAAGGCCTTCACAGCTCGGTCTTTACGTACATGATAATATCACGGAGGAAAACCGAGAATAGGACCGGAACGAGCCGACTCAGTGTAGGCCAGACCCCCTCCTCTATCTGCCTGTAGCCGACAGCCTATTCACACACAGACAGACAGACAGACAGACAGACAGACGCAAGCCTGTTCATGAGGCTACACTTCTGAAACGCTGCTTTAAATATCCTAACAGACGTACAGTTCGGTAGCTCTGAGCCGACGGACGGAGCCTTCGACTAGTCTGGTCCGGTTTCCTGCGTCCCGGTTCGCCCTTCAGCCGCGTCCCCGCTGTCTCTGTCAGCTGCTGCGCATCAGCAAAACATGCAGGATGAGCCTGTGGGGGTGACAACCACGCAATTACCCCCGTCAACCGAGGAAAAGGACAGTGAAGGCAACACGATCAGTAAAACCGGGAACCGACCGAACCACACCGACACCCACGACGGTCAGCTGTGCGCACTGACGCCCGTGTTTAACCTTCCCAACCACAGGACTAGTTTCCACCGAGATCAGTTCTGCCCGACGCAGTCTATCAGTGACCTTCAGCACAGCAGAAAAATACATCAGCAATTAGGTCAGCACCCACATTTCAGCCCCCCAGAGTCGAACCGGACCGAGGGACCGTTCAGCCCCTTCCCCAGCGCCGCCGACCCCTGCGACTCTTCCCTGGAAGAGACTGAAGCAGATGCTGCGTCGCCATCGCCCACTTCCGTAAAACCAAACAAGATCCAAATGGACTCCCCCATCGTCCACCATAATGGCAGCAGCAGTACCGGCAACATGTTGTCCGGAGGTCTTGGTGCCGCTTTCCCGAACCTCCCGGCCCAGGAGATGCAGAGCGCCAGCGGCGGCTCGTGTTCACCTTCACTCCCCGGGTTCGGCACCCCCTGGTCGGTCCAAACTAGCTCGTCGCCCCCTCCCGCACCCAACTCCATCAATCCCACCCACCCCAACGCCATTAACCAGATCCCCAATACGGACTCTGACAACAGCTTCTACCCAGGTATCCCCTCCTCCATCAACCCGGCCTTCTTCCAGAGTTTTTCGCCGGTGTCAGCTAATCCGTGCGCCGGGATTAATGTGCAGGGCTTCAGCGGTCCGTTCTCACCCCAGATAAACGTCCCTCAGCAGCCTCAGAGTCGCAGGTCCCCAGTCAGTCCTCAAATGCATCCTCAGCAGGGTGCCTTCCTCCAGCAGAGAAACAACTACAACCAACATCAGGTGAGCTGCCACACCATCAATCACATGCACTTACACAGGATGGCCCCATTTACATACACTGCCTGTTAGTATTTCTATCTACATATGACAAAATATATACTCCAGATATATGAAAACAGAATCAGTTTGTTCAAAATACCCATGTTTTTGTGCCCTTAGGTCAGTCAGCATCTTGTGACACCCTGCAGAGATTAAGCATAACCTTATTAGTCCCTGTTTGTGTTATAATCTAAAGCTATGGTCTTTGAAGACTAAATGGTCCTGTTTTTTCTCCATAATCCATTTGACATGTCCTTTGTAAGGGTCTAAATCACTGCTCTTGAGGCAAATGAAGGGAGGGGTGAACAAGGGAATAAGACAGCATCACTGAATCTAGCTGTTGTTCTCTCCTGGAAGCTGGCAGTGGGATGCAGTCACATGACACTGGACCATCCCTGTCTTGTGGTTCACTCAGTGGGAATACAAAGGCCTGCAGGGTCCTAAATGGTGTCCTAAATGGATGCTTATTTGGTTGAAATGAAGACATCTAGTAGGCGTGTGTGTGTGTGTGTGTGTGTGTGTGTGTGTGTGTAGGTGTGTGTGTGTGTGTGTGTGTGTGTAAGTGTAGGTGTGTGTGTGTGTGTGTGTGTGTGTGTGTGTGTGTGTGTGTGTGTGTGTGTGTGTGTGTGTGTTAAAGGTGGTGCACAGTCCAGGGGCTCTGTGCAAAGTCTAGCGCTGGGCCTTAAATGCAGGATCAGATTATGCAGTAGTCTCCAGGCCTGTTTGCTAGCCCGCAGCTTTAGGTTTCTCATGTGATTTGCACATAGGGTGTGTATGCTCATATGGCTGCATCTGCAGTGTTGCATTTCACTGACCTTTAACCCCTTATTTTTATTAGAGTCTATGCAAATACATTTTCACAATATCCATGCTTATCTCACTATTATTCAACTGCGTTCAAAGGATCAAACCTTGAATGGGGGACATTCTGAGGGAATGCACAGACAAAATCTCAAATTATAAGGGTCACTTCATTTACAGATAATCATATATATCAGAATATGCTGTCCTATCTGTAAATTCACTGATTAAATTGTACATCTAAGTTTACTTCATGGAAAAGCCCATATCTGATCCCATTTTATTACATACTTGACAAATACAAATATAATATGCTCATATTTTATCTTAATTTTTTGGCCTTTGTGTGAATTTTCAACTCAGTATGTAATCGAATGAAAAAATATACGCTTTCCAAAGTATAAAAATGTAAACTGGCTCCATAGATTCTCTGTCAACTGTATCATTGTTGTGGCCTAGGTGATAAAAGATGTTACTCATGTTTGTGTTTGTCATTGGGACTGGTCTGTGGCATCATTTCCAAGCTACAGTGTTCTGGTTCACGTCAGGTTTTTTATGCCTATAGCTCAGTCATGTGACAGAAGTAGCCCCTCCTTCAGGTATGAGCTCGTCATTTTGTCTCAGCCGGTTAGAGTCCATCTCCTGTTCAAGATGATCCTGTTCCGTGTCACGTTTGTTCTCCTCCGTGTTTGTTTTGCTTTCATGCAAAATTCTGACCTACACCTCTGCTAGGGGGAAGGATGCAAAGCAATGTCAAATGACAATAGTATTGGTGTAAAGAGTGGAATTTGCAGCACAAGAAAATAAATGTCAGTGGATAATATGAAACATTTCCAGTCATCACCTGTCATATTGTGAATATCATACTCCACAGCCCTAGGCGCATTTGTATGTTTGCCCTTGGAAGAAAGATTTATATTGTTTCATCATGTTCATCATGTTTTGTGACACTGTGTGATCAATTTGTAATCAATAGTTTTCATGCACATTGCTTGACTCAGATTTTATTCATATGTTGGTGTAATCTTTGTATTAAGACAGCTTTTCCAAAATATCATTTTAGAACCTTGCCCATTGTATTTTAATATCCTGCTATATATTGAATTGTGCCATATATTTATATACTGTATAGATTTTATATCAATAGATCCTTGCATATACACAACCCTAATACGAACATATCAATTGCTCTTAAGATTCCAAACTCACCACTTGTGCAGTCTTTATCTTCTAGTATAATAAAGACTATTCATAATCACACCACCATCTGAGATTACATAGAGCTATTTGCAGTGTTAAAAAACAGGACAGGGATTTAGATCACATTGTGCATTGAGCAAAGAGGAAACAGTAAGGTTTTTGTGTTCACTGCGATTTTCATGTGAAAGCACGCACGATTGAGCATGATGCGATCAGATGTATGATATGCTTAAGAGTGGACACAAGGTCCAGGTGCAGAGTGAGTGTGTAACTTACACTAGCAGTGCTGAAGTGCACGAGATGCTTAGTATTAGTCTTAAAGCCCTAAATCTTCTTATCTTCCCACCCGTTACAGCAGCAGATCAAGCTAGGCTGTGGCTGACGGAGACGAAAGAAAGGATGTAGAGACAGCAGGATAGGATAATGTTAGAATAATACTCAAATATGTAATAAAAGGATGCACATGCTCTTTGTAATTTTGCATGTTCCAAATAAATACATCTGTCTGTTTCCACTGTGCAGCCTATGGTGAAGCCATCTCCCTGGAGCAGTCACCAGGGGAACGGCTGGGGCTCCGGTGGGATGTCCTGGGGTCGAGACCACCGCAGAGGGAGTGGCATGGGAGTACCTGGCTCAGTCAGTCATGTCTCACCCCTCAAGAAGCCCTTCTCAAGCAACGTCATCGCTCCACCTAAGTTCCCACGCTCTGGCGGATCACTGGGGCCTAAGTCCTGGATAGAGGAGAACATGTTTCGCACAGACAGCAACAGCAACACCTTGTTGCCTCTGCAGGTGAGTATTTTGGGCTCACCCCACATTGACTGGTTCAGGGTTTTGTTTGGATTGTTGGCTAAGTGTGTGTGTCTGAGAGTGGGAAAAGGGAGGTTTTTGTTTTTGTGTTCCAGTGAGAATCACTGGCTTTATGATGGGAAAGAACTACGAACAAAGGCATAGTGATAATTTGATTTCAACATTGGATGAATGAGATAGTAGAGGTGTGAGAGCAGGAGAGGGAGCTTTAATGAAGATTCACTGTAAAAATGGAAAGGAGACGCTTTAATATAGTGAGGAAAAGGAACTGAAACAGAGTGGGTATAATTGTCTAGAAATAGAACAGGATAATTAAAGTAGAGGCTTACTCAAAAATAAGTAGTTTTAGAATGTTACTACAGTTTTTTTAGTGAAGTTAATACTTTGACACAAGTGTCAAAACATTAATGTAACTAAGGCACTGAAAGTACAAGCATATTTTTTGCTTTGCTCTGCGCATTTCTGCAACACAAAACGCTACATACTAGATAATTCTGGTCACTGGGAATGCACTATTCCAAATGCGAAACATACTTTAAATTGGCAACACTCACACATTGAAAACACATATAAACTAAATTGTTAGACCTCAGGCAACATCACATTACTTGTGAAGACTTTGGAGGAAGTGGATCAAGATGAGGATGGGCACAAAAACAAAGAACGGAACCAGGAAATAGAGCCTTATTAAGTGATATTTTCACTGTTGCCTGAAAAGCTTAAAATGTGAACAAAGTACCTCAGACAGCAGTGATTTATATAAAACACACAAGTGTGTTGTTGCTGCTTGAAATAGCCATTAATACAGTGCATGCATTTATCATTTTATTACCAAAGTGCTATTTTAACAAAGGAGTAAGAAATTTTATTTTGACATTTATCTGAGGTTATTTACTTCCAAGTGCTGTGTGTTATTGGATTTGTGTTTAAGGTTTTGGTAAAGTGAGCCAACTTCATCAACAAGTGTGTAGTAATTGCACAAAACTGTTATCCAAACAGCAACACTTGATGGTGAAGACAGTCATCACTGGGTGTTCCTTTGTTGACATAACATGAGAAATAGCTGGCAAAATGCTCACTCTGTTGTGGGTAAGGATGTGAGGGTCTTTGCTGTGTGGTATTACAGGTATTAATGGATGCAGCCGCTCCAATGCCAGTATCACAGAGTGTTTTGAAGGAGGGGCTTCAGCGTCTGTCCCTGTGCTGACGAATAGCTCTACTGAAGTACATTTAGCATTTCAATCAGACAGGGGGAGCTTTAACTAACGCACTCAGCAGGTTTTTCCAAAGGTGTAATAACATGGGGGTTGGGCTGAATCCCTGTCTTCTTGTAGATGAGATCTGTTTGAGATACTGAGCCTGCTGAAGCTCTGTCAGGGAGGAGGACAAGATAATCTCTTTCCTCATATGTGCCTGTTTTTGCCTGTCACAGAAAAAATGCCCGTGGCTAACAGTGTCACAGAAGTCCACTAGTGGTCATCAGATGCTGCTGGCTTGTATTCTGGATGACATATCTATAATTTGTGTCTCATTACTCTGCTCAGGCCCAGCCGCACTGAGATCTCAAACTGGTTGACGTTTGGACATGTTTAGATCATATCTCACTTCTTTTTCCTACTGTGCTGCCAGTAACATCCTTGTTGGGTCTGAATATTAGATTCAGAAGGAGGTCGGAATCTTTCACTGAAAAATAGAACTTTTCTGCATTTTCTTTCACAAAATGCACATTAATTATTGCAAAAATCTGCTTTCCTTTGCTGTTAACCACTCCTTATACAGATAAAAATTTGGTTGACTTGACATTCAGATGTGTCCAACAGTGCTCAAATTCAGAAAAATCTTATTTTGTACAGTGTTATTAATGGCTTTTTGGTTGCATTACTCACTGTTATTCTCTAAGAATGAACGTGAATATTCACAAAATGTAACATGAACAAATGTTCAATACATAACCTCATCTGTTAACATAATTTCTGCTTGAGTCATCACAGTAGATTTCGTGGTAAAAACTATTCTCTTGATCACATGCTACTTCACTTCATCACCTAATTCTACTTTAGTCTTTATTTCTGGTTGTGATTCAAAAATTACATACTGTGTGTGTCATAACTCTTCATGACTTTTACTTAATTTAGTATTTTTTATAGCCAAATGTATTAAATTAGTATTATTAGTTATAATGTTTACAGTTATTTAGAAATTATTCCATAGAAGTTTGGTGTTCTTCAGGCACATGACGCATAAAAGAGGACTGCACTGACCCAGTTGCATTTCGTTTTACGTTTTACCACTGATATCAGAGTAACAGTCAGGAAATACTTAGACCTTGTATGGTGAGATGATGGCTTGTATGTTATTGTTCTTGGGGAAATAATACATACCACATGTAAATACTTCTCAACAAAAATGTTCTTATTAATGTCACTCTTTAGAGGTGAGATAATGGTGTCACCAACTTGCTATGAGCTCAAATTATTACTACTATCATTGCCAAGAAGTACAAGGCTTCCTATTCCAGGAAACAGGCCCGACTCCGTGGATTGTTAATTTCCATAAACAGTGTTGGGACTCAGAATTTTTCAGATTCCAAGTCTTTTCCTTCCTTCCTTTCTGTTTAATGTTTAGCCCTCAGTGACACATCTCTGGCTGTGTAATGATTTCAGCGTCACACACAGGATGATAGGATGAAATACATTCTGTTAATGCACTCCCTCATTCTGTTCTATTGAACACAAGCACATAGTACAGCACTTTGGTGTCTTAGTCACCCCAATATTACCATACGAGTCTGTCATAGTTCATCATTATGGATAACTATCTCACTGCTGATGAGCTCATAACCTCCATCTGAGCTTTGCAGCTAAATGCCACTCCTGGTTTTGGTTTCCATTCTGTTGTTCTCTGGGAACAAGTCCAGAAATCCCGGGGAATTTGTTGCATAGGCTGCTCGCAAAACATACCTTTGACTCCTAAAGTGAATAAATACGGAAAGAATGTTAATCCAAGCGTGAGCTACTCACATTCTTAAGCCTCATACATGTTAAGCCACATACCCACATTTCATTGTTATTATTATTGGCTTTATTGTTCATAATCCCAATCACTAAAGTGAGTTATAATCATGAGTAATTACTCATGCATGTCATGATGTGTGTGTTTGTTTTGTCGGCTCTGACTCTTTGCACCTGTGTTTTTCAGGACCGCTCCAGAATGTACGACAGTCTGAACATGCACTCCCTGGAGAGTTCTCTGATCGACATCATGAGAGCCGAGCAGGATCCGATGAAAGGTAGGATTGCCTTTCCCTTTCTATCTACGTTTTTGGGGTCAAAGGGAAGCGATCGTGTTCGCGCGAGCAAAAAGTGACCGCTCCCAGAGAGTTGTGTTGTTTTTCTACGCACCAGCTTATTTTCCTCCCGCTGAGAGCTTAATACTTCTGCCACCAGCTGCACTGCACATTTACATGACCTTAGAGCTCTGATCCTGTTGCTACTTAACCCGGGCAGAGAAAAGAGAGGAGAGACAGGAGTGTCAGTGTGGCAAATTGTTATTCCTCATTGATGTTTAATGAAATGTGCACCACACTCATAAGGCACGTAATTTTTTCTAATCAACTAAATTGAAATAAAATTTAATAAGTCCTAGTTTATTAGCAGTATTTCTTATAGACTGGCAACAGCAAGCAGTGACTGTATTCTGACACTGGCCTGTCCTCAAAGGCTCAGCTGCTGGACATCAGAGGAGCAGTGTCAGATAACTGCTCCGTCCTCCCCCTCTCCTAGAGACGGCTGTTTGAGGCTCATTTACAGCCTTGCAGACTGGTTACACCTTCACTTTATACTATGACCCACAAATAAACTCTAGGTGTATTGCCTTTAGAAGCAGTAGTATTAACGTAGCAGCAGTAGTATTAACGCTGGCATTGTGTAACAGAATAAATAAATGAATACAAATCAGGATTTGTTGCATGTCCTGTTTCTTAAGACTAAAACCTGGACTCGACCTGTGCTCGTATTTCTGGGCCGAGATGTTTTGTTTTTTCATCAGGAGCAGATGGAGAGGACATGGGCCAGTGTGCACAGCAGAGAGAGAGAGAGAGAGAGGGGGATCTAGACTAATTTTAGCTGTGATCACACTTTCACACACTGTGTATGACGGCCAAGAGTGGAGATGAGAGCGAAGGAGGGCTCGCAAGGGTGGGCTCTGCCATTTATAGCACAGCCGTGGCGGACACAACAGCGTATAGGCCTCTGTGAGAGGCTTCAAAATACAGGAGCTGCTAAACCGACATGGTAGTGCTGCAGGCAGGATTGTAAAAATAGCATTTGCTTGTTGAAAAAGTACTGTAAGTAAATAAAATGGATTTTTTTAGCACTCTTCGCAGATAAAAAGTCCTTTATCAGAGTTATACACACAAAGTAAAGGTAACAAAAGAATTATATACTAAAATATACAACGAATGAAACTGTAGGAGGTAAAACAGATGAGAAAAAAAAGGATTGCAGACTGTACAATTAACGCATAAAGAACAGACCTGACACACGTAATGCATCCTTTTAAATATGCATATCAATAAAATACCCCAAAAGTGACAACTGAAGCAGTTGTTCTTGAAACCATTCTTATTTAAAGGATATAATCATGCAGGAAAAATACGTGGTTGAAAAAAAGACAAATTCAGTACAAGATAATTTACTGAATTTTGCTTTGTTCAAACACTATATGAATATAATCGGGACACAGTGAACTCAGGTCTTTCATGGCTAACAGGGGTCTGGGCTACAAAATGATAATTACAGATGTCATACAATAATTTTATATTTTACATATTATGACATATCACAATAAATGGTTTTATTTTGTCTTTTATTACCTCCACCAAGGAACGGTGGAGATTATGTTTTCATCGGGGTTTGTCTGTCTGTTTGTCTGTTTGTTTGTTAGCAAGATAACTCAAAAAGTTATGGACGGATTTTGATAAAATTTTCAGGAAATGTTGATACTGGTACAAGGAACGAATGATTCAATTTTGGTGGTGATCGGGGGGGATGAGGTCTGCGCTCTCCAAGTGTTTTTCTACTTTTGTCTATATTTACAGTGTCATCTAAAAGGCTTACATAACGCTTCAATTTGTATTAATTTTACTCATCATTGATTTTTTAAAATCATTATAATTGTTTTAATCTAGATTTCTGAAATATTTGTCATATTTTGAACATAAGTAATCATTTTAAACCACATGTAACTATGTGGTTTATTCAACTCACGTTCAAGAGGATAAATCAGTCTTTAAACTTGAAAATAAAATATTGATTTGACATGTATCATAATTGATAATATCTCAATTCATTGGGAATGGGAATTGGTATTATTGTAAATAGTTTGTGTCTATATAGTGTATCTGTTAAAGAATGATCACAAGGACAACTGTTTTAGTCCATGTAGCATTTTGTAAGAAAGAAAAACTTTGTAAAATGTGACAAATACATTCAAGACGGTGAACAGTGTTTCATGTGCTAATGCTCCACACCGTGACTCTTTATGCTGTAGATCTGACCTTTACCTGTGGCTGAAGGACGTTATAACTGTTACGTTTTATCGATAAAATATTCAACAGTTCCTTGGGTCGTCTTGTCACGTCGGCTCCATTTATCTTTGGGGATAAAGAGAGCTTTTATTCTATTTGTGCCGACCGCAGTGCTCGCTGCAGACATGTGACAGAGCTGTTGTAGTTCATCCACAGACAGGCATTGTCGCTGTATCTGTGTGTTTTCGTGTGTGTGTGTTTCTGTACTCACATCGGTCTCACCCTGTCCTCTCCATCTGCTCCAGGTCTCATCGTTATATGTGTGTCTGTGCTCGCTCATGACTTGTGTGTCTGTTTCTCATGTCAGGCCGTGTGGGATGCCCTAACCCCGGGGCTGACGGCCTACTCATGCTCAATGGTAATTATCTTTTAGCACCCTCCCCCTCTGTGTGTACTGTTCCCATGATGCATCCACAGTTACTGCTTAGCCTCATTGGACACACTCAGCAGGGTCACAGTAGGTGACATGTGGTACATCAGGTGTTTCTATGGTATTTAACACTTTTTCACAATTGCTATCATAGATCTTATCAAAACAAACATGTTTCAATTACCGTAAATTGTAATTTGATGTTGCAGAGAGACATTATCCAAATGAACATGAACATATGTGTTATATTGTTACATTCCCATCACTGTTGCTTAATTCACACCAAAACACATCAGACTAATGTTGTGTTGCTTAGCGCTCACATGATGAGCAATGTTTCCATCATCATACAAAAGTCACATGAAGAGTTTTAACACACACACAATCACAAACAGGACTTTGTTCCAGGCTCTTGTTAAGTTATACATTACAGTTAGTTATTATAGTTTTGGGATTTTCATCACACTTTTATTTTTGTACAGATCATTTTGTTTAAGCCTGTTTTATAAATTGATAAATGTTGTTTTAGTGTTCAAATAGTTTTAGTTTTCCAGGTATTGTGAGAAAACACTTGATTTATAGAAGCTGCATTTTACTAAATGTCCACTAGGATGTCCACTGGATTATCGGCTTGTGTTAAAATAAAGCTGATAGAATAGAATAGAATAGAATAGAATAGAATAGAATAGAATAGAATAGAATAGAATAGAACACTACAATGAAATTTAAAGTAAAAAAAAAAACAACCTGTTAAACTCTACAAAAACTAGTAAGTAAAAGCCAAAACACACATAGTCTGTCAGTGAAAACATGAAAAAAGTCATAATTGCATGATTCCACTATTTCACAATATGAAATCTTGCTAAATGATTCAGTTCATATCTTAACAGTATTAACTATTGTGTCTGCATTTGGATAAAAGTTGTTTTTAAGTCTGTTTTTCTGTGATTTTATCGTCATGTCCTACCTGCCTGAAGGCTGCAGTTCAGACAGACTGTGTTATTTTTTATTTTCTATAAAATAATAAAGTCATTTTATAACTTCTGGTAAACTATGATAACTCTGGTACATTTCCACTCGCTATTAGAAAAACAACATAGCACTGTGACCTTTTTTTCTTTTTGCGTTTTCTTTGCATATGGACACACATCTTGTTGATGTCAAAAATAAAATCATGTTTTATAACAGTCTCAGCGGAATGTAAATCTGGGTCAGATAGCATTTGCAAATAACAGTGAAAGTGCTTTTTTTTCCTAGTCTTTTTCTCGTAAGACCAAGCAGTCAGAAAGGAAACTGTTTTTGGCTCATGTCTTTAACTGTTGAGACGCTCAGCCTGTTCAGTGTTTTTAACACACGGCAGAGTTGGACCTCGACATATTCATCTGTACTAATCACCTGCATCTGCAATATTTCAGCTTTTTAAGCTATTGTGAGCCATAAATTGGACACCTTTGTCAACACAGAGATGAAAATAATTCTATTTATCTTGTTTCTGGTAAAAAACAGAGACATGATGAAGTATCTGTGTAGATGTGAGACTGTTGAGGTTACATGTCAGCTGAAACCTGCACTCTTTACTTTTCTACATGCAGCCAGGAGCTTTGGGAGACGTCGAGGTAAACTCAGCTTTCTACAACATGTCTGTTCTCTTGTGGCTTATTCTCCAGTCGCATGCTTCACTGCTTGAAGGGAAACCAAACTGAGGCCTGCGTTTGTTTGTAATTAAAATACTTGTAAAATACAGTGTTTGGCTGAAAAATAACTGCCATTATACATATATATAAATCAAGAATTGTCTGAGAATCCAGACGTGCATGGTGTCAGGGGTCTCAGGTTTGGTCCTGTTTACCTGAATCAGCTCATCTATTTTGTTAACAGCTTTGTTCCACACAGCCTGCTTTTCCACACCTGCCTTATCTGCTCCACCACAGAGCGACACACAGTAAATTGCACGTAATCTTCACTTTAAACCAGTGCTTTATCTTGTAACCACCAAGTGTAAAATGGAAATAAAAGCATTAGATTTCAGTCTTCCTCTATCCCCAGTTAGTGTTTGGTTCCCTCTCATAGCACAGATTTAACATCCCATAAAGAAAAGGCAGATGATTTGAAGGTTTGGAGTTGTGTTTGTGAGTGCTGCTGCTTTCTGTGTGTTTTGTTTGAATGCTTAATCTCAATATATAATCTTAATTATTTTTAACTTTTTTTCCTCCAATAGGGCGTTCCTCCCTTTTCCCTATTGATGACAATCTCCTCGATGATGGCCACGGCAACCAGGGTGTTCCAGGAGTGCTCGGCTCCCCCAACTGTTACCCCCACCAGAACGGAGAACGCATCGAGCGCTTCTCTCGTAAAGTGTTTGTGGGAGGTTTACCCCCTGACATAGATGAAGGTTAGAGGACGCGCTCATGACACTGTTGGTGTTTGGTTTCTTATTTCTATATGTGTTATTGACATTGATGGAATGAAACGAGGGTATTTATTTTAAGGTATCTGTACTTTTCCACTTCATACTTATACTCCACTACATCTCAGAGTTAAATGTTGTACTTTCTGCTGCTCTGATAGCATTAGTAGTTTTCATTTTACACACTTGATAATATCCTCCTTAGACCCAGAAATGCATTATTGCCAAGGGGACAAGAGTTTCACGGGAAAAAAAGTGTCTGAAAAACCTGTTGCAGCATTCTAATTATTTAATGCAAATATAAGAGTAAACCTTTACTGTCCTGGGTCTGTGGAGGATATAAAGAACTCACTTAAATCTCTTAAAGGTTGGTACAGATCTACTAAATTGTAATAACAAAAATCAAAGATTAACCAAAACACTGTAAAGAAATGAGTATATCAGACTTTATTTTCTTCCCTCTTCTTTTTAATTATGGGATTCTTCCCTGTTTATTAACTGGACATAAAGCAGATATAACACTAATGCACTGGTTTTACACTGATGTTTCTGTATTAATATTCTAACTTCAGCTACGGCAGTGGTTCTCAAACTTTTTCTATCTGACCCACCCTTTGGAGGAAGAAAATTATCCAGGCCCCCCAATAACAAACAAAATTGTAACAGTAGTTCAAGTACAACTTTTATTGAAAGAAACATCAATATTATAACCATTTGTTGTACTTTTCTCTGAATAATTTCCTGTGCTTCATTAAAAACAATTTCAAATTTAGCTTGAACAATGAAAACACTCCACATGACTGCTCCCTGAGACAATATTTTTCCAAATAAAAATATGAAATGTGCAATTGTATTGTTATATCTATAACAATTAAGTTCATTTCTTTTAGAACACCAAACAAATTTTTACTGCAACAAAGATGAATATTTTAACAGTGTCAGTGACTGCAATGAGCCCATTGCACGTGTTCTTAGAACAATAAAGTGCAAACTGTACAAACTGTGCAAACACAGAAAGGTCGCATGATTTTCTTTTGGCCTCAGTAAAATACTTGTCCATTCTCCAAACCTACACTCTTTGTGTAGTCAAGTAAGAGATCACCATGACAGTGGATTTGTTTGTTGTACATCCCTAAAATGAGTTCGGGGTGCTCCGAAGCCAAAACAGTAGTTCTGCCTGCTACATGTTCTGACCTGAGGAAAAAAAAACATCTAGGAGCAATCTTGCACACCCCCAGCACGCCTCCTCGTACCTCCTAGGGGGCCCACCCCACAGTTTGAGAAATGCTGAGCTAGAGGGACCGAACAAACACCTTTACTTAAAACTACAGGTGCTGAAATCTGGGGGGGGGTGTAAGAATTAGAACATATACACCTTCCATATTGAAACAAAGTGTAGAATGGGGTCCAGGTTGCATGTGTGCATGAGTATGATTAACAGGTATCAGTCACATAGCTGCAGAAGTCTAGTTTTGTCTCAGCCCACTTGAATTACAATATGTTAAAAGGTAATTATGGTTATTTTGGTGCTAATACTTGGATACTTCTAGATAAGTTGAATTTTCTACGCAGCACTTCTGCTCCTAGTATTTTTAAATTTTTCTATTTGATCTTTTTTTTTAAGGAGATGAATACCTGAACCTTTTTTCTCTTTCTTAATCTGTCTCTTATTCTTTTACAGATGAAATAACCTCAAGCTTTCGTCGATTTGGTCACCTGGTGGTGGACTGGCCACACAAAGCAGAGAGTAAATCCTACTTTCCGCCTAAAGGTATTGGCTAAAGCAGCTGGTTTTATATTAAACACAGATTTGTGGTTACTAAACCCAGCTTTACATTGACCTTTAATGGTGATCTTCATGGATGATCATAAATCCATATTCATTTGAGGGATGATAAACCCAGAGGAGAACACACTGTGCGGTGTTTGTTGTGTTTAAGGTATTCACTAAGGCGGTGTGTGTTTCCTAGGATACGCATTCCTGCTGTTTCAGGAGGAGAGCTCGGTGCAGGCTCTGATTGAAGCCTGCATGGAGGAAGATGGCAAACTCTACCTGTGTGTCTCCAGCCCCACCATCAAAGATAAGCCTGTGAGTTCCACGGCTCCGTCTCAAACACACAACAAACACACAACACATGACTTGTATTTGCAGAGTCTCGACAGAGTTGGTTTAATCTTACATTTGACTCTGTCTACAGGTGCAGATTCGACCTTGGAACCTTAGCGACAGTGATTTTGTCATGGATGGGTCTCAGCCCCTTGACCCCCGCAAGACCATCTTTGTGGGAGGTGTCCCCCGTCCTCTGAGAGCAAGTAATTGTACAGTTTGTTACACTTCACGTCTGGTTTCGTCATGGTCGGCTGATGACTACATCCATGCAACAACCTTACAACTACAAAATTACTACTACAAAATAAATGTAACTGTAATTTGTTATACATACTGAGAAAAAAAAAATGTGGGCAACACGGTGGTGCAGTGGATAGCGATCGTGCCTCACAGCAAGAAGGTCCTGGGTTCGACTCCAACACCAGTCGATGGGGGGTGGGACCTTTCTGTGTGGAGTTTGCATGTTCTCCCCGTGTCTGCGTGGGTTCTGTCCGGGTACTCCGGCTTCCTCCCACCATCCAAAGACATGCACTGATAGGTTAATTGGTTAATCTAAATTGCCCATAGGTGTGAATGTGAGAGTGATTGTTTGTCTCTATATGTCAGCCCTGTGATGAACTGGCGAAATGTCCAGGGTGTGCCCCGCCTTCGCCCGCAAGTAGCTGGGATAGGCTCCATGCGACCCCCGTGACCCTAGTGAGGATAAAGCGGGTTCAGATAATGAATGAATACTGAGAAAAAATATGCAATACAAACTGTGAGGGCTTAAAATAACAATATAGTTCAGGTTGATGTTCATTTTCAGATTTATTGATTGAATGCTTTGACTTAGATGTCTGATATAACAGTTGTAAAAATTAAAGATAGTATATTTCCATTTATCAGGTTTTTCTTTCTTTAAACTGTCATTATTTCTGCTTTTAGAATTCCAATACTGGTTAACCTCTAGTATTGAGGGTTATACAGCCTGGTTAAAATTAAGGTTTTTCTTGTCACTTAACTTTAAATTATCTGTTAAATGTCAAAGTTATATTACACTGATGAAATAATTAATATAACATATAACAACTGACTAGTGATCTTTAATTCATTACAGATAATGTGGTTGGTGGTCACTGATTCAGACATTTGAACTGTCTCATACATAAAACAACAGTTAAAGCCCCAGGGAATAGAAATCCCCTGTCAGCTTATCTCCCACTGTGTCACACCTGATGTGTAACTTCCTCATTTCCTCCCACATCATTCATTATCTGTCCACTCATCTGATTGTCTTCTTTTGTCTGCCTTTCTTTTCCCTCTGTGCCCAGTTGAGCTGGCCATGATCATGGATCGTCTCTATGGTGGAGTCTGTTACGCAGGAATTGATACCGATCCGGAGCTCAAGTACCCCAAGGGGGCGGGGCGAGTGGCGTTCTCCAATCAGCAGAGCTACATCGCCGCCATCAGCGCCAGATTCGTCCAGC
Source organism: Sphaeramia orbicularis (assembly GCF_902148855.1). Classification (NCBI taxonomy): domain Eukaryota; kingdom Metazoa; phylum Chordata; class Actinopteri; order Kurtiformes; family Apogonidae; genus Sphaeramia; species Sphaeramia orbicularis. The sequence goes on from NC_043960.1 coordinate 35,443,353, forward strand.
TGCAGCATGGAGACATTGACAAACGGGTACATGCTCCCTCTTTATTATCAATCCATTGTCATCCATCATAAAATGGATGCATCATTCACACAACTTGTAACTTGTGAGTGTGTGTGTTTTTGTGTGTGTGTGTTTTTTTGTGTGTGTGTGTTTTTGTGTGTGTGTGTGTTTTGTTGGCATCACAGTATAGCAAGCAGCAGCCTGTTGCTATGGTGAGCTTATTAGGGCTGACTGAATTAGCTTCATAATTGTCTTTGCTGCTTTTCATAAATGTATTCATGTTTTTTTCCGTGTGTGTGTGTGTGTGTGTGTGTGTGTGTGTGTGTGTGTGTGTGTGTGTGCAGGTGGAAGTGAAGCCCTACGTCCTGGATGATCAGCTGTGTGATGAGTGCCAGGGTGCACGCTGTGGAGGGAAATTTGCTCCCTTTTTCTGCGCTAACGTTACCTGTCTGCAGTACTACTGTGAGTTCTGCTGGGCCAACATCCACTCCCGCGCTGGACGAGAGTTTCACAAGCCCCTGGTCAAAGAAGGCGCCGACCGCCCACGCCAGATCCACTTCCGCTGGAACTAGAGATGTGACCACAGCCATGGTGACACAGTTAGAGGGAAGGGAAATGAAACACTGTCTAACAGGAAAAAGAGCATCGCTCTGCCTCTCCTGCTTTCCTAACTATCAGTATAATCGTGTACGTAACACTAAACAGTATATACTATATATATCTATATATCTTTTGTAGCAGCCAAACACCACAAGCCTCAGTTTTTCACCAAAACCCCCCTCACATCTCAGGCTCTGACAACTCTACAACTCTTTTGTGGTACTTTCATCTTTTCTAAGAGGAGATTTAAAAAGAGATTGATTTTTGTAGGTTTTTTTATTACCATTATTTTTGTATGTGAGATTTAAAGTAGATACGGGAATGTTTTTGCATGGGGGCAGCTTGTCTGTCTGTTTGTCTGCTGCTAGCCACCCTACAGTGCGTGTAGTGCACACTTGTTTCTGGGAAAACCTCGATTCTATAATGTTGACGCCTGCCCCAGGTCATTAACCAAAGGTAGCAAAAATGATAGGAAACATTAAAAATTGACACATTTCTGCCGCGAAACAAAGTTGTTTTTTTTAATGTTGCCATGGACTCTTTTATCTTGTTAGAGAGTTTATTACAAATTCTGCGCTCATACTGACAATAGAGTAATTACCTCAAAATCCAAAATCTGGTTTATGCTAACTGTATTAAACAATTACATTTATACGTAACAAGCTATTTTAGAAGCTTTGCTGCTATATATACATATATATGAATAGATGTGTAGGAATTATATTTAATGCCATTAATAAACCAGAATCATGTCAAATGAAATGCAGTATGCACTCAACCACTAATGGCCCCCATTGCCATGGAAAGTGCATGTTTTGACAATAGGCTTAGATACACAAAAAGCATGCAGGTTAGATGTGATTTTAAAAAAACACTGCAAAAATAAAAATAAAAAACAAAAAACAAACCACTGAAACAATAATTAAAGACATTTAATTCTTTAGTGAGTAGCATGACCATCTATTACAGATGTTTAGAGGGAAAGAAAAAAATTTGACAGATTTAAATATTAAAACTATTTAAACTTGCATGCATTGATGTTTATCTGTTGTTTGATCCATTTACATACTAAACAATACAAAAAGTGATATTGGTTCTACTGTAGACTTAGTGGATGCCATCAATTTTTGAAGTGGTGGCTTGTATGGCAAAAAAAATATATCCTGTTGAGAAGCAGAGTGGTGTTCAGTGGTTTGTGTTTGTGTCGTCCCTGTGCTGTGTGAGTCCTGTTATTGTAGACTGAGGCTCTAGTTTAGTTACCAACAGATTACCTAGAGGAGAAAGAAAACATCTGATGACTCTGCCTTCAACCTTCCTGTAACGTATCCCTGTATGTTTCCAAAGGTTAATCTGATTTTGCATCGTCCCTGGCAGACCAAATGCAAAACTAAAGACTTGATCAGCTCAGAGAGCAGCCTGAGTGATGTTTAGGCCGTGGGTCGCCCTTTTATTGAACATAAAGCGACGCATCTCCTCGTCGAGCCCGAGGATGATGATGCTTGGTCTGTTGGCATGCTTAAGATAAATGTTTTGTTTTCTTTTTCTGGTCTGATTTACACCTTGAAATACTCTTTAAAAACTATTTTGGGACAATCTTTATGTGAGGACTGGCACTCCTGCCGTCCTTTTTGGTACTGTACCCGTGTGTCGCTCTTGTGTCGTTGTGGTTTTGTGTTCCACACCCTGGTGTATCAGTGTTCAGGCGTCAAGTGTATACTGTTACAAAACCTTAATGAAACTGAGACTTAAGGTTGATTTACTTATAGCCGGCTACTATAATTTAACTTGTTTGTGTGAACTACTTACCTGTCACTGGCCCTTCGATATCCCTAGTTTTTATAATATATATTATGCACTACTTTTCTATATCCCACTCGTTTTTCTTCTTCTTCACCCCCTAAGTGATTTCAGTAATGTGGATTCTCAGAAACTTCCACCTATTTATAATTCTACAGATGCTTTATAAAGTTTTATTTTTTCATGATTACTTGTGTAGGATGTAGCGTGAAGCAGTGGTCTTAAGTTATCTGTGTTCTGTAAGAGTAGAGCAGGAATACAATATTTTCTAATATATTCTAATGTAGTCTGGATGTTGAGGACTGGGAGTCAGCACCGTGTTAAACAACTGACTTTACAATAACCAGATGTGAGTTAGCGAAGGCTCCCGTCGTCCCAGTGGCTTTAGTTCTCATGGTGTCAGATGATAACATGTTTGAATATCGTCACCTGTAACACTTGACTCGTGCTGTTTTGTGAGGTTCTATTTTCTATGTTGAACACTGTTACTTTGTTCTGTACGTGTCTTTGTTTTTGTAAAAATCATATTTATTTCACTATTTTTGTAGACAAAAAAAAAACTACTTGATTTTGATTGTATTTTTCTATTTAAATATTATACGATTTATTTCCCCCCCCCCGCCCTTGTGCTAATTATGTCAGAAACCCAAGTTCCGTTCAAAGACAAAGAATCACGTCATTAGTAGCAACATCAGAGTTTTTGATATACAGTCGAACTGATTCTTATTTTCATACACATTACACATTTAATTTGAAGGAAGGAAACATGAAGGTTTTATTATTTTCTTGGAAGACACTTGAGATTCTCCCCTGTTGCATCGAGGCCTCGACTGCCTGTCCTCGTAGATGCTCTGAAACTTGAATATAACACATTTTGAAAGGCTGACTAACCTCGAATCTGTGTTGTGATGTGCAATACTGTTTCTAATGTTTGTATAAAAGTAAGAATTACAGTGTAAACCTTTTTAATGCAGATTTATTTTTTTCATTGCATATTTTGCAGATTTCTGATCCACAGTGTCATTTTTTACTGTCAGAAAATAAACCCCGTTTTTTCATTGCAACTATTTTTAAATCCAGATATCTTTGTACTGATGTAAATGATTGTAGTTATTTTGGATAGTGTTTTGCTAACAAAAGGAAAGACTTTTTCATGCATATTTCTATTTCTTTTCATCTTGTTTTATCCCACATTTTTATTTCATTTATTAGTAGCAGAATTCTTGGAATAATTTTTCAGTTTAAATGTCATTGGTATTATTTTGTATTTTTATGTGGAAATACACTATATGTAATTTTAAGATGCTAACTGCTAATATATTATTTTGAGTTTAATTATTTTTAAAGCTAAATATTTGTAATTTTATTGTTAAATTGACTAATTTCTAAATCAGAGTTTGTGTATAAATTCACAAAAGTGGTTTATGGGGTGTTTGGATTGTAATTATTATTAATGAATGGTTCTTTGATATGCAAAATGAATATCATGTTTATTTTTATTTTTGTTGGTTTTGTATTTAAATGGGGTGTTGATTTCAATCTTTTTTTCTTTCACTTCCTGAATAAAGACCCATTTTGTTTGGACACAACATGGCTGTTGTTGCACGTGTTTTCTTTTGTTGGTTATTCATCTTCAGCCTCCTCATGTGCTGCCAAATGAGATATGCAGTGTGCCTTCACATTATGGTGAAGAATGGACACACTGTGCTTCATGTAACCTGACTAGTCCCACCATAATTATTTGCAGAATTCCAAGTACTGCTGAAGAAAATATGTACGATAGTGGTTGAAAGGAGCAGAATGTGCTCTTTAGATACAAATCTTACTTTAGTATTATCATTTAATCCCTCTGTTCATAACATATGTCAGCATATGTCTACAGTTACCCCCAGTATATACAGAAATAGTTGTGTTTTATGAGGAAATATGAAGACACATACATGTTAATCAGTGACTTAAGTACAAATAACATCAACACAATAACTGATAATGTTAATACATCTCTATGATCCTGATCAAACCACACAGACCAACATAAAACCAAACACACAGAGGAAATAATCCAATAAATCCCTAATACATCGCCATATATTGGTTTTAGTGCCATCTAGGGGTAAAGGTCAGAACTACAACAGAAACTTGTTTTTTCTTTTACTTTTCAGATTCTATGTAATTGATTTATGCGCTGGATGTGTTCTTATCCATGTGGATTTAATAATGCAAACACATAAATGAACTCGCCTTGATGATAGTTGTTTGCTTTGAGACGTTTATGAGACAAAGGGGAGGGAGTGGATTAACTAGAGAAGGACGCTTGTGTGGGTGAGCATAGATTGCTGTCAAGTAGAGCCAAATGTAGGCTCTAGTTTTATATGGTTGGGAAAAAAAATATATATATATATATATATACTGTAATTTAAAAATCTAACTTGGAAACTGACAGCACAAGTTTTGATCCTGGACTCTGCAAAAACAGAACAACACATCCAAAATAAAAAATAATTGCACAAAGAGGGCTAAGTCCCTGACTCATCCATGTTGCTTTCATGAAATGAAGGGATTATTATGATTAATACTCTAAATGACTTTATACAGTCATATAAATATATCTCATTTTTGAATGGGTCCTTGGGTGTTTTTTTGTTGTTGTTGTTGTTGTTGTTGTTTTGTTTGATTTAGTACCACCTGATTGTGTTTATCAGCATTATTTGCTGGAAGAAAGCTGACAGTACTCATGTATGTTTATTTTTAATTAGATTTTTTTTTTTTTTTTTTTTTTTTTCAGAGGGGGGTATTAGATATTAATATTATAGCATATAATAATCAAATTTCTGTAACACTGTGTTAAATAATGTTGTTCTGTCATATAGTTTTGTTTTAAATCAGTTTGCAAATTAACTACTATGGCTACAAGTCCTGTATACAGTGGTGGCCAAAATGACTAAAACACCTCCCAGATTTGAAGACACTGATCTTTTTTGCCTCCAAGATATGATTTCATTTTATAATGTTCATGAAACATCCAAATGGTTCTTACTTGTAAGTCATGAAAATAAGCAGGATTGGCCTTGTACATTCAACAGACTCACACAGCTGTGTCCTTAGACTCTTGCATCACCATTGGTTTAACCATGATCGAACCAGACAATGATTACACATGGAATTTGGCTTCTTCTGAAGGAACATGGTTGTGTGCTGTTTACAGTGAAATAGGCCAGGCAAATTTTTTTAAGGAAAATGACCCAAATCTCATTATGATGGCTCTATTTTATGGTTCATAGAGCAGAATGATGACTTTGTAGATATTTCACTTGTTTTATGGGTATTTCAATGGCCAGTTCAAAAAAAAAAAAAAAATCAACAAAAAACAGACAAACCACTCAAATATGCCAAGTGTTCTAAGAGTTCTAATGATTTGGAATAATTTTGGCTACCTCTATACATACTGTTAAATGTAACAATGGTTATATATATATAGATATACTGTCCCTGTCAAATAACATTTAAATAAAACCATACAGCAAAGACATGACTCTATAGACTGTGTCACTTAAATGTACTGCTTCATGTCATGTCAGCTTTTCCCTCAGCTTTCAAACACATGACTTTTTATAAACTTGAAGGGGACACACCTAAAAACTGTATTCATCATCTTTAATATGAGAACTTCGAAGGCAGGGTATCATCGATTCAAATCCTCATCCTCTTATAAACTTCCCAGATATGGAATTACATTTCAGATTCTATGAATTTGGCAGGAGCGTCAGACCACTTCAGATCCAAAACTGAGAAATGCCAAAGACAGACAGGAAATTAACAAATGAAAACATTGACATCAGCAGTTTTAGAGCTGCTTGAAGCATTTTAACTATTCTTCCGGAAATCATTTCCACTGGCATACTTTTGGCCAATGTGTGCTGATGATATCATAACTAAAACCTGTGAGTTATTACAACAGTCGCCCTATTGTTATTATCATTATCAGCTGCAGTGACCCTTAGAGGAATGAACTTAAAACACATGAAAACTTTTTCAGCAAACACCCACAGTCTGACAAACATCAGTTTTCATACAACAGTATACTATGAAAATATACGCTGCTGCAAACACACTTTATTACAAATTATTTTATTTTACAAAAAAGTACCAAAAAGAAAGATATAATGTTACAGTGAAGATCTATGTGCCCCAATTAACCTTCAAGTCATGTTAAGATCTGTTGTACCTGGACAAGGATCCAGTTGATGCCCTATATGGTGTTCTGAAATGGTTGTCCTGGGTTACTGAAAAAAAAAGAAAGAAAGAAAGAAAGTTCAAGTCATCATCTATCGGAGTTTGACACTGAGCTGAAATAAACTGAATTTGTCAGCTCAGTTTGCTCATCCACATGCTCTGAGGCCTGCGGTGGAGGATGACACAGACTGGGATGATGTTTACCAGCAGTTTGATGTCTCTGTCAGACACATTCTGAGCTGTCGTCTTTCATTCTTTCCTCTATTTTGTCAGTGGATGTTTGGGCTCTGGCAGATTGAAGAGACGTTTCTCAGAAAATCCACAAGTTTCTGAATATATCAGACGGACTGCAAATAGACCATCAAGAAAATTATTCTTATGTGCAACAGTAGGTATGTAAAGGTCACCAGGAAATGAATTCATTCATTTTCTGTAACTGCTTAATCTTCTGGAAGGTCATGGGGGCTGGAGCCTATCCCGGCTGACCACGGGGGGAGGCGGGATGCACCCTGGATATATGACAGATGAACAACCATTCTTTTATACCTATAGGTTATTTAGAGTGAGCAGTTAACCTAGTAAAGTACATATTTTGGATTGCAGGAGGGAGTCACGGTACCCAAAGAAAATCCATCTAGAGACAATCCACATAGAAGCACCCTAGCAAGTGTTTTAGCAATTAAGAAAAATTACATTTGTTCAAAAAAAAATTTAACAAAATCTCTGCAAAGTCCTGGGAGGAGTGAACAAAGGGGGGGACAAAAAATGACACATAACCTCTACCTGTTACCTCAGTAAATACATGGCAGAAAAATGGAATATTCAGCATAAAATAAGCAAAACTGAAGTCTATGATTAGTTGTGATGTGCATAATTATCTACAAATCACCTCAAATGCCATGAAATATTGATATTAACATGTAATTTTCTTTTATTATGTCCACATGTTGAAAAATGCTCGAACACAGTTTTTACCAGTTCCAGAGGAGACAAACACTCAGCCAAGGGAATGCAGAGTTGAGTAAGATCAAATAAGCCGTAACAGCATCAGGCCAAAAAACATACTTACATCAGGCTGTGATTTATTAAAGCCCTGTCATTCTGTCTTATAGGCTGATTCGGCTCGGAATAATGTAGTTTATCTAACTTTTCATTTACAAGTGAGGACAATAGTTCAAGCATGTTTTGTGATAGTTCATGTGTGAGATATGCAGATTTAAATAATGTAGTAAGTTGCAAAATGTGGCACATATTAGAGAACAAGTGACTTCCCTCAAAGGCAGGAAGTATCTTATGATTACAAAACCTCTTCCTGGGACTCTTGGGACTGTTGTTCTTGTGGGGCCCACTTTCAGATTTTTTTCACATCATATAGTCCAGATGCCCCGGTGTATATAACAGCATTAAATTAGTCCAGTGCACTTAAACAGAGACAGACAGTCATAAATAATGTAGTCGTCTTTTGGTAGTTTTTACCATAAAGAAATGAAAGTCACTCAACACTGATGTTGGAAGAAAAAATCCTGAAACACATTGTTACAGTTTCAATACCACCCTAATATATTGTATTGTCTGATCAAGCTGTAACACGTGGACACATTTCAGGTTCAATAGTCTCTGTCATATAAGCAGAGGAACTTGTATTATACATATTTGAGTAGGTATTTATAAGCACTTTAACATTATGTATAACAAAATCTGGGGAGACAAAATTTACTGCTCGGTAACACATGGACTTGAAACGGACATCAGTTTTTTAAGCTTTACGCAAACATTCAAAACATGCGGTTCTCAACAGAAATTGGTATCAACTAAGACAAAACCTTTTAGATATTATTTTCAACTATGCTGAAAATAAGTTTTGAAGTAAAATACTGAAAGGCCTCAGTTATATTGACATGAGAATATAGTAACTCGTGGACAGGCTGTCATAGTAGCACATGGATGACTCTTTACCATTGTATGCATCAGCCAAAATGTATCAAAAGATCATTACTTTCTGAAAGTTTTACTCAAACATCTGAAATAGAAGTAACACCTATGGTGACACGTGGAAAGGGCCTTTTAAGCAACTCACAAATGTTCACACTCATAAATATCAATAATATTCACATAATAATGAAAATATAATACTTGGAACTTAACAATCATCTATATAATCAACAGACTGAATACATTTTCAAATTTTTTAGATGTAATTTTAGCGTCAAATTCAAGCTCCGGCTATGGTGTAAAAAGTACAATCAATAAAATTGGTTGTAACTTTTTTTTCTACAAGTGGTATTTTAAAAAGAATAACAGTTCCATAAAGTAGAGATCTTTAGCTAAAAATGAGCCCACTTGATAAATGATGTGTGCTAATTTACTTTTTTATGTTGATGTTCACTTTCGCTTGATCAGACCCAGTAAATGCTACTGGTGAATTTGGAAGATCAGTGTTATGCTTTGGAAAAAGGTAAGTAGTGATTTATTGAAAGTTCACGGGCAAAATCCACACTAAACCTGCCAGTTCTACATCAAACTGAGGTTCTATTACCTGTGTAAGCCTCCAGGTTGCTGAGACACGGGAGGAGCGAGTGGTACATCGAGCTCCTGAATCGCCCAGGAGACACAGCACACCACCTTCCCAGAGGTCAGCAGGATCTGTTTGTTACTGCCATCAGCCTCCAGGGAGAGCGGTACATCTGACAGAGGGGGAGAAAAAACAATTAGACAGGTATACATGTAATGACAGTCCCTGTGCAACAACTGTGAGGGCGATGAGTCACATCAATGTCTACGACGTCCTTGACCCTTTATCAGGCAAGTAGCTATTTTTGGTAATTACTGAATACATTTCAAGACAGCAACAGTTATAGTGAGGACAGTGAGGCAACAGTCTCAGGTCCAATGTGGTCTACAGGGTCTGTAAGGTCCACCTCTGCATGAACAGTGAGTGTACCTGCTTTGTTAGGTACCATGAAGTAATGGTACTAATGTGAGGAATGATGTTCACAGGGATAATGTGGATGTGGACAGATGTCTGGATCAACACTTGTGGGGTTGTGATGTTCTAATGTTCTAAAATACATGTTCTTTTCACCTTACATGTGTTTTCTTGTTTTGTTTTGTTTTTGTTTTGTTTTTTTGTTTTTTTGGGGGGGGGGTTGTTTTGTTTTTTTCAAATATGGTAACTTCATTGACCTTGATTTTGTACATAGCAATAAAAAATGTTGAAAAATGTCACAAAAGTAATAACGTCTTGTTAGGTCCTCCAATAACACACAAAGGTAGTGAGTATTTCTATGAGTGTCTTATAAAGGGTTAAGGAGCAGCAGTTTATGTGGGGGATGTCACATGAGGTCTGTGCTACTGTCAGATCAGGACTTTTACTTCCACCTCCTTCGTGGTCAAACATGACTCTGTGGTTGCTGCTGAACTCAAATTCCTCAATGACACCACTGCCTGTCAAAACTGAGGGCTCTGGCACCGGAACAAACACTTGAGCCAAGAGGGAGCACGATGAACCGATCTCCTCATACACCTGCCCGTAAACAGTAGACAAATAAAGATGGTCACTATCCCACTGTGGTCATTCATCAAGCAGATGAAGACATTTAGACAAGCAGCTGCACACTAGAGGTTCATGTACCTGTAAGCAGATACTCTGAGGACAGTTAACTATCTTGAGATTGAAAATCTGACCAAAGTGCACTCTGAAGTCACTGTTCAGGGAGCAGCTGACATTGAATAACTTTTTAGTAGTTGCAGTCATCTACTTCATGCCCGCAACAAAAGAAATGAACAATACTGATGAAAATTACTCCAGTTTCAGAGTCAAAGTATAATTCACACACCTGACAGACAGTGGAACATCACTGTTTTTCAGCAGTAAGCGAGATAATATTAGCCAGTTTTTTGTTTTCTGTCTGTTTTTTATCATTGTCTCCATTGTATTTGTACTAAAATAACTTTCTCCCTGTCCTTACCCAGTGCAGAGTTCACTGGCAGTAGTGATGTTTCACAGTACAGACAGCTCAGGGATCAGGATAGCTCCTGTTTTTGATGTATCCTGTAGGCTTTTTCTTCCAAATCTGGCTTCTTCACTGCTTGACCAAAAAAAAGTCCTTGCATGGATTTGACTCAGCAAATAGGTAAGAACCATCCATAGGTTAATTACTGCAGTGATCAGTATGTTTTAGCTTCATTCTTAACCCTTTCATGCACAAATTATGAGAACCTTAGTCAAGATTTTTTTCTTCAGTGTTTAGCCATGAAAAAAACAATGCGATCAAGTTTTTTTTTCTATGGAGTTACAAAAATATCCATGCATTTAATTTTTGAAGTAACGAAACGTGTTTAAAACCCAATATCAGAGAGTGATATGAAAACAATGAAATAAAAACATTTTTAATGCTGCTAATCTGATGTCTTCTCACATTTTAACATGTTCTAATGCTAGTAATTACTCACTTCATAGAGATAATATGCAAAAACAAACCTTCTTGTCTAACAAATAACAATTGATTTACACTCAAACATGGATAGAGTGCATGAAGTGTGAGGTCTGATGAGTCCAGATTGACCCAGATGGGCATTTCAAGGTGAAAAGGGAGAAGATGAAGAGAGTACCCATCAAAAAAAAAAAGAAGAAGAAGAAAAAAGAGATAAAGAAAGAAAGAAAGAAAAAAAGAGAGAAGAAAAAAAAGAAAAAAAGAAGAAAAAAAAAAAGAAAGTACCCATCATGCCTAGTGCCTACAGTACAAGCCTGTAGGGGCAGTGTTATGATCTGGGGTTGGTTCAGTTGGTCAGGTCTAGACTCAAAAACGTAATGTGTCCAAAAAATAAGGTTAGCTTAACCTGAATATACTGAATAATCAGAATTGAACATTTGTGGATGGTTTTGTCCCTGATTGCATAGATAAAGTCCAATATGATAAAAACAGGATTCATCAGCCACATGATAAAATGGTTCAGGGAACATGAGATGTCATTTTCACGCATGGATCGGCCACCATAGAGTCCAAACCTGAACCCCAAAAAGAATATTTGGAATGTGATGGAGAAGACTTAATGTAGCGGACTGACTGTCTTATCATCAGTACGAGATAATAGTACAAAATAAATGTGACATATACTGTGTCAGCTGACTACCTGAATACACTGAATGATGGATTTTTTTCTTCCCTGATGACACAGATATATTCCGAGACAATAATGCCATGATTCATCATGCTCAAATTATAAAAAAAAAAAGTGGTGCATGAAGCATAAGTCAAGACCTGAACCCCATTGAGAATCTGGGATGTTCTAGAGAAGACTTTAAGCTGCGGTCCAACTCTACCATCATCAACACAACGTCACACTGAAGAACAAATGCAACACTGATTGGAAATTAATGTTGACATTGCATGAATGATGCCACAGCAAATGCTTCCCACAAAATATTGTGTGTGATTTTTTTTGCCCAGACAGTGTACATGTCTCTACAACTGAAAAGGTGAAATTGTGGCTGGTAAATACTAGGTGATCACCCATTCCTCCAGCTGTTTCCTGTACTCAGCCAGTTTCCTCTATTCCTCCTCACTCTCTGCCTCCAACTCCACATCTTCTGCCACCATGTTCACATCTACATTCTCTCTTTAGCAAACATGGAAAACACACCGTGGTGATAACAGACATGTCAGTTGTACACAAGTAGCATGGACAGTTTATCATCTATAGGTGAGAGTGTGTACTATATATTAAAACTATATGCATCATAATAACACAAAGAGGTTGAGTTTGTAGGGTGTGTTGATGAACTTCTGAAAGTCTCTCAGGGCCATGATCTCCTTCCACACTTTAAGTATGTTCTTCAACAGAGTCCGGTCTTCCTCCTGCTCGCCGTCTCGCAGCTGCCGAGTGTTCCTACAGCAAGCAAAGAAAACATACCAAGGAATTTAGCTTGTCCTACACAGACTAAGCAGGACTTGAAATGGGTTAAATCAGAATATTTACCTAACCTCTATTCTGTACTCAGATATCTGCTGCATGGCCCAAGTCATACTATGCCCACCATATTCTGAAATGCACTCCTCAGTCCATTTAACTACAGCAGACAGGACATACAAAATAGATGTTATTTCAGTCGTCAAATGTCATCACATGTGAAAGTAATTCAGTAACAGGGACATCACTGATCATGTGTGTGACCAAACAGGCGTCCTGTGAGATTACTGCACTGATCATGCAACTGGAAAAGATGGGACCTGAGGACATGTCCAGGACTCAAGAGACAACAGTGGGAGAAGTTCAACCCAAATATATCAACATTAAACTGGCAGTCAAGGTTGGCTGCACCAGCCATGAATACCTAGAGCATAAAAAATGTAGAACATAAATACCTGCATGGAAATAGTGACACCGGGAAATGTTTTCAGTGTTTTTATGCTATGTATGTGTGCATGCATGCCTTAAATAAACACTGAATAGTTGGCAAGACTCATAGCACCATCTGGGAGTGATGAAATGAACGACAACAATGTTCCCTAAAAATCTATGATGCATCAAGACAGCTGTGTATGCGATCACTGAATTTAAAAAAATATGTAAAAAAAAAAACATGTTCTTGGATGACCATGCAAATATGACCCTCTACAATGAAATTCTGGTTTTTGAAGAAATCACAATCACTGGCCACTTTATTAGGTACACCCTACTAGTTCTGGCTTTACCAATAAAGGTGGCTGGTGTGTGTGTGTGTGTGTGTGTGTGTGTGTGTGTGTGTGTGTGTGTGTGTGTGTGTGTGTGTGTGTGTGTGTGTGTGTGTGTGTGTGTGTGTGTGTGTGTATGCTGCCTCCAGTTTTGTCTTAATGTGTGTCTAGAGAAGTTGCTGAGTTGTAACCAATGACTGTTTGAATTACTACTGCCTTTCTATCAGCTCCACCCCTCTGGCTAATGTTCAATAACAGCTGCTCACTGGTTCTGTTCTCCCTTTTGGACAATTCTCTGTAAGCCCTAGACATGGTTGTGCAAAATCTCAGCAGATCAGGAGTTTCTGGAATACTCCAGTCAGCCTATCTGGTATTAACAACCTTTAACGATCCTCTTGACCATGTCTACATACCTCAAATCAATGAGTCAGTGCCATGTGACGGGAATATGAGATATTTGTGTTAATGTGTCGCTGAACAAATGCATTTAATAAAGAGGCTCTTAAGAGTATATTTGCATTTTTGTACAAATGTGTCTTGGAAAAATAAGACAAAAAGAAGTTATGTGACACAATCATTCATCAGGCTCACATAATGAAAGAGTGGTTCAGGGAGCATGAGACATCATTTTAACACACTGGTTGGCCTCCACAGAGTCCAGACCTGACCCCCATTAAGAATCTTTGCCAGAGAAGACTTCACATAGCATTCCAACTCCTCCATCATCAATATAAGATCTTGGCCAAAACTTAATGGATGGAAATAAATCATGCTACAGAGAATACATGCTGTATAGAAAGTTAAAGGTGGTCCAACACAAAATATTAGAGTGAGTGACTTTTTTTATGAGGATGTGCTGTATATCACTAGAATTACTCTCAGGTCATTCTGGGTAATAGTAGAGTATATATCAATCTGTCCTTTAATGGTTGTTTCAGTGTCTGTCTTGAGGCTCCCCAGCCTTTTTGATGTAATACAGACACACAGAACAAATAAAAAAGATTGATCACCGGAGAAATTTTGTCAATGTCATCTAAAAGATTTCTGCTCAGGAACAAAAAATACAAACTAAGTGTCAACCAGGGGCCTTCTGCATATTTTCTACAGCCACTGTGATAGAGTTGAGGTGAGGGGTATTGATAACCAATGTTATCACTAGCATTGGATGCCACAAAAAAATTGCCTATTAAACCTTTAACTTCAGAGTTTTCCAAGTATCAGTCTTCGGTTATATAGTCAATTGTCATGTTATTAAGATACAGTTAAATCATAGCTTTGCCACTTATTTTTTTAAACTTATTTTTCACCTATTTTTACATCTTTTACCATTAATTTGTCAGTTTTCAGGCTGCCATTAGCATTAGCCACAAGTCCAAGCAGTGGCTGTAATGTAAGACAACTAGCACACAATAGAAGTTTACAATGTTGCACAGACAATATATTTTTACTTTAGTGTTTTAATGAAACTTTTGTAGGGAGAATTAACCTGCTTTTTATGTCAACCCAGCACCAAAAATTTGCATTTCAACAGTTAAAGAAGGTTTGGAAAATGTTCACGTGGTGTGTTGCTACTCATTAGAAAGATCTGTGCACAGAATAAAATTGAAAATTATGGAGTGATAGAGAAAAAATTGTGTGTGGTGCAGTTATTTTAGATTTAAGCATAATGGGCACTCCAAAGCCCTGCATTAATGTACTGTATGTATGTGTATATGATGAGCTCCACTTATCAGCCTCTCAGTTCAGGGCTACATCTGTCCAACTTGGCAAAAAAGGTATTTGTTAGACTCTCTAGAATCGCTATGACCAAACACCAGGTCACATTCTTTTTGTTTACATCTCTTTTAAGTGTGACTCACAAAATAGTTTGGCCAGTGAAGGTCCTCTGGACACAGCGCTGCATGTGGGCTGAACTGTTGATCTAAAGGACTTGGCCATATCTCTGAAGCAAATATGTTTTTCTGCAACTATGTTTACAGAAAAAGATGAGTAAATCTCTTTTTCTGCAAAAAAAATTGGAAATAAAAACAAGACCAAAATAGCACTCCTTTCCTGATCTCCAGCAAAATGTAACCACTTCCTCTTCCAGGCCCTTCCATTTAACTGAATTTAATGAAAATCCACTAGTACTATACGCAAATAATATGGAAACTAATAAAACCTTGAGTCACCTTGTGAGATGATATATGGTTTCTATGAGTGTCCTACGTTACCGTGTACCTGTTTACCATGATGTATAACATCTTAATTTTTTTAAAAAGAATCCTAGCTTTACTCTGAAATTCAGTTCTAATAATGCATTCATGATGTAAACTTTCTCAATACATTATTTGACTATTAATCAATATCAATCAGTGATGTTATATTATAAATTATAGAATCTGAGGATGTCCAATATTAAATGTACTTTTCTTCACTGGCTGCCATTATTAGCATGTTGTGAATTTTTACACCAAAAAACATTTTGTTAAATGCAAATGATATCCCCAGATCAAGCTTCCCCTGATATCAAAGTTTATTTAAGATATTAATGCTCCCATTAAAATTACTAAACCAGAAACTGATAAAAGTTTTATGAAATTATCTACATTTTATATACATTTAAAAACAGTAGATACACCTCTGAACCACTAATGAAAGTATCAGAACAAACATCTTTATAAAAATATAGCATGTCATACCATATGTGTAATAAAACCAAAATAAGATGTTTTGATCCTTTTGCTTTGTGTTTTCATAGCTCTATGCGTAATCCTCTGCCAGTGTGTCAAAGTAGTTTGTGTCAGCGTAGAGAAGGAAGCCAGAGAACAGACTGTCAGCCCAGCCTGGGTCTGAAAATAATCCATTCTGGTCATGGTAGAAGATCTCTAGCCACACCTCATCTTCTGGGTTCAGGTACATCACCGTGGACCCAGAGGCCACGTCATGGTTTCCCGTGTTGGCATCAAAGGTTTTGATTCGATACTGGCCATTCTGCACCAGACCAATTGCGAGATGTTTGTTGGCCAGTGTAATGTCATAAGAGAAATAATAGACACCTGGGTAGGCGCAGATGAACTTGCCCGTCTGTGGGTTGTAGTGTCCGCCCTCATTAAACAGGACCTTGTTGAATTTGATGGGGATGTTCTCTGTGGGGTAGCTGCTGGTGATTCCCACAGAGAAGGCAGATTTAGGAAGCAGGCTGCCACATCGGCATGTTCCTGCCGTTCCACTCGGCCCTCGCTCGCCCTTCTCCCCTTTCTTTCCATCGCGGCCTGGAGCACCAGGTAGGCCTACGTCACCACCCTCCCCTGGAGGGCCTCGTTTTCCAGGAGGGCCACGGTCCCCTCGCTCTCCAATCTTACCTGTTGGACCAACCCTGCCCTTTAACCCTGAAACAGAAAGATTAGATTGGTATTAGAATTTATGTAGATTCAGTTATTGATTAAAGTGATCTTTGTTCTGTACAATAAAAATGTCTGTGTAAACATATATTCAAACAAGTTCACATTTTATTCTTTTTGAAACCCAAATAAACAATTGCATGTCACTTTAAAAAATGTTGTTAAATGTACAAATGTGTTCATTTGCCTTTAAAGTGAGAAATATGAACACAGACAGGCAATGAATCTTTATCTTCCTATTTAAAAAACATCTTGTGGTCACTTTCCTATCAAATATTGTGGCATTAGCCTGTGGAATGAAATGTTAATTTAATAGATTCCTCTGTTTCTCATTCTGTACAGTCAAGTCAATATACTATATATTTAGACAGTGACATACTTTTATTTTTTCTAAGAGCTGCACAGTTTTGTTTGAACACTGGTCTTTCTCCTTTTGTGCATTAAGAACATTTGAGTACTTTGTTGATACAGCAATAATGTTTGTTTCACTGTCCAAATACTTTTGATATAAAAAAGATAATTCAAGCATTTTACTTGGATCAATTGAAATAACTGTGCATACTGAAAATTTGGCAACTGCTCCTGAATTTCTGCAGTTTTTGACTAATTATTTTATTTTATTTTTGCATTGCTGAATATTTATATTGTACTGTAATTTTGAGTTTTTATTAAACTTCTTATTTTCTTGAGTGTAATTTTCATACAAGTCTTTACAGGTTTCTACTGCACCCTTCCCTTTATCTGTTTAACATTTTTGTCATCAAAATACATCTAATAAAAGAATAAGCAACACAGTTTGGCATGAATTTATTCCTATTCCCTCCAGACGACCATATATTTATATCTACACAGTAAATATCCTCCAGCTACTGTGAACAGTACACTGCATATTTGTGCAACCACAGTGTGTTAATCTGCAGTTTCATGTTCAGATGAAGGTGTGTATGCGTGGTTGAATTCCTATTTGTGCACACAATGGAACAGTTTCATGGCATTTACAACATAGTGACAGATTTACTACAGTTAAGACCATGTGGGTGATATCGACACTGCTTCAGTCGAATGACTAATACATTTAGTAATTTAGAAAGTTTACTTCACCAACATGTAACATTTACCCTGCGGTTAATTAAGTAAAATGAAGACAAAAACTAGGCTCTCATTACTAAATATCTGTATTCTGGGAAAATGAAAACTTGGCTGTTTTGATGGAGAAACTGAGCAGAATGCCTCATAATTTGGTAGGAGGTCTGTAAAACATAAAGGCACATGAGTCCAGGTGAATAATCCTTCACACACACACACACACACACACACACACACACACACACACACACACACACACACACCAGTGACCACAGGCTCCCTGGCTCTTATCAACTTTTAGGCCCATCCTGCCTCTATTAATAAATGATTGTGCAGCATAAAACCAAAGCCAGAAAGACAATCCATATGGCATTGAAACAGCAAATAAAAGCAGAAACAAACACAGATGATCCTGATGAAAATGATTTCTGACCACCTTTATGGAGGCCTCTCCATTCTGCAAATAAGTGGACATCATCTCCCATGATCTAGCTCCTGTTAACGCCAGCTGTGAGATAAGGAAACCCTTTCCTGTGCCAGAGCTATTCAGCTTTTCTTTTTACACATACTGATGGTGTTTTACTGGCAAACTGATGCTGTATCTGTTTTATATTATACCTGTGTCTCCCTTTTCTCCCTTTTCACCCTTCCTGCCATCTCTGCCATCTCTTCCTGGGATACCCACATTCCCATCTCCTCCAGGGGGTCCGCTGGGACCAGGTTTGCCAGGAAGGCCTGGTGACCCGGGGACACTGCAGATCAGACGGGGTCCTCCCTTCAGCAGCTGTCCAGAGACACAGTGACTTAAACAGACCACGCCCATTAACATCCACATCTTAAAATCTGTGAAAGACAACAAGCAACACATTTAAAAGAATTGAACTTACATGTGACACAAATAAATTTTCCAAATTTGAAGCTAATAAATACCAGGCACTCAAACAGGTTCAGATCAGAAATGGAAACCTATCATCAGTGCTGTAAAACACAGTGGTGTTGCCATGGGGGCAGACAGAACAAAAGAGTATCAGTGATTATAATGGGTGACCAGCCACAGCACAAGGCCAGATGTGATCCCTCTAATGAGAACCAATAGCTTTTTGACTGTCTCACATGGTGATGTTCTTATCCACAACAGAATTGCATGTGAGACCTCAAACGAAACCTTTGTCTCCGTTCCAAGTACTTTCCTGCCAAAACATTCCCAAGTTATGACATAACATCCAGCACAATTTCTGTCAGGGGAACCTAATCATGAAGCAATGGCACAAGAGCAGACAGAAACATTACACATTTACTGTATGTAACTGAGACATGAAGTCGCAAAGTCTCATCGTGTCACTAAATCTCTTTCAGGAACAGAAAATAGCTCAAAGAGTTCAAACTAATGACATTGATGATGACCATGCAGTAGTGAATGAAGAATTCCACACTGTATGGCACAAGTGAGTCCGAGGAACTTTTCTAAATGTTAATTGATCTCAAACAGGCCGGAATAATTCCATCATGAGCATACAGACAAAATATGTTCTTATTTAAAAAGAAGAGAACTTCTTGTATGTTTGGATGAGATGAACACTTGCTTGTTCATTGCATGCTTGTTATGTGGGTGTGAGAATATGGCTTCTGCATCTGTTCTTCGGCCGTCTGTCTCTGAACAGTGGGGGTGTAGGAACATGTGTGTCAAGTTTGGAGAGAAGGCTCATCCCCTTGCCTGTCTTAAAAATAAGGATTTTTATAGCAACATGTTCTAGTTCCCATTACACATTTGGTTTAAATGTCCCAGCAAGATGACTTGCCTCAGACAAATGATGTGTGTATTACAGAACAGTAAACATCATGAAATAAACAGGAAGAAAAGACAAAACACTTACACACACACACACACACACACACACACACACACGCACGCACGCACGCACACGCACACACACACACACACACACACACACACTCAACATGAACAAACAGAGCCTGGACAGGGAAACACGCAGCCCCTCCCTGAAATATAGATGTTATACAGCTGAAGGAGACCCATGCAGTTAGTGTAGCATGGTTTTGATTTGAGGGTAATGAACTGGTCTCAGAGCCAGTGTGAGGTCCTGAGAGAGAAAAACCCCGCCTGCCGATTCCGCTCTGCAGCAATGATGTCAGCATTGGTAAATGGCAGTTATTACAGAAATCGTCCTTGTTTTACGCACGTTAACATGTGCACAGGAACAGAATTTGATGAATTTGGGCTGCAGTTCACTCACACAAAAATAGTGTAGCATACATACAATTAATCTGAGGAAGCAGTTTTTAAAGATGGGAAACTGTGTCAGATTTTTTTTTTTTGTGATAATGACATTATGCATACATAAAACAGGTGGAAGAAATATTTTTTTGGAGATACAAATTGCAGTAAGTTTGTCTGTCCTTAACTGAAAATGTCCACCTGCAGCATTTAGGCCTAGGTGTTTCTAATTGATATCAAGTACAGCTCTCCTGAGGTGAGTTATTGTTACTGGTTATTATGCAAGAAATTTTCATACTTACTTTAACTAAGAACATTAGTCATTTTCAGATATGTATAAATGAACATATAAATATACTCTTTAAAGCCATGCATTCTCTCATTATTTGAACTCTACACTCTCCCACTCTCTCACAAACAGGTATTTCCATTTGTAGGTATTCTTTATCTGTAAGTTCTCTTGAAAAACAACAAATCTTCAACATAGCAGCTGTATTGTGCCGATCACTTCTGTGAATGAAGGATATTCTGTGATGTGAACTCAACAGTAACCTAGGTTCTTACCCCACAGCTGGCAGCAGTTCATCTGCAAAGCTTATCAAGGTTTTCAGTGTTGGCTGTCCTCGTCCTATCCTGTTAGATTCTGTTCTGTTTGAAGATTTGAGTCCTTTGTTAACATGTTAATGGTCCTTTTCTCTCAGACAGCTGTGTGCAGAGTTCAGCTGCTTCACTGCTGACAGTGTCTTGTAATGCAGCAGTAGTCTGGGTTTACTCCATAGCCCTCCCTCCCTTCTTCTCTAGTTAATCCACTCCCTCCTCTTTGCCTCATAAACTTTCCAAGGCAAACGACCATCATCAAGGCAAGTTCAGTATGTCTTTGCACAGTTAACTCCATTATGTCATGGGTCGACACACAGCCAGTGCATAAATCACTTACTTGGATCCTGTAAAGTAAGTCTTTGGTTCTAAATTTGAGATTACTCATTTGTATGTTGTTGACCTCTGTATTGGTCTGTGTTGTAGTTCTTATTTCTACCCCTTGATGGCACTACAACAAATACATGGAGGTGTGTTGAGGGGGGTTACAAGATTATTAGCCTCCCACATTTCACCCTGGTGTTTTATCAACACCAGTTATTGTCATGATGACATGAATTATTAACACAATAATTAACCAGTTTTTGTCTTAATTTTTTCTCACGAAATACTGAAAAATAAAAATAATAACGTAAACCGTTTTTTCCAACTGTCTTTTTTTCCTCAAATTTTTTGAAGCTCCCTTGTGAATATATACATATAATCACATATATAACTATACCATGATATTCACCCACCATTTTGGTGTTTTCCTCAATACTACTTCTGCAAATTACTAGATGGGCCTGTCAGGTTACATTAAACACAGTTCGTCCCTTCTCCAGTTTAATAGGAAGGCACAATATATTTCTCATTTAAAAGGAAGAGGCTGTAGCCCACTAAAGGATAAAAGCCACGTTAATAATTGCAAATCCAACCAACCTTCAGTGAATCTGTGCACAAATTCTGAGGCAGAAATGAACAATATATAATACATAGCTTAAAATTGTGGTGCACTTCCATAGAGGCTGTCTCCCTTAATCGTCCCTCTTTTGAAGACTCTCAAAATTTTAAATTTATCACTCATAGCATACGTCACATGTTCAAAAGATGTCTTGAAATTATCTTAGTGTTTCTACTCTTTTGGCATTACATGGTTTGATACAGCCTAATGGCTTTTATTAGTTATGAGGAATTAGATCAATATTAATTAAAATTAATGTTTATATCAGAGGAAAGTTCCTGTTGCTGTATACATGTTTTAAAATAAACTGTGTCGTATAATTTGTATCAAATGTTACAGGAAAAACTATCAAAAACGCCAGCGATTGTATTAGTTTATTCACGGTAACACATTTGTTGCTTATTGGCTTCCGTAGTAGGTGGATCTCAACGAGTATGTTATCAGATTGACAGTTCATTTGACAAATGGGAAGCTAAAATAGCTGACCTGGTTTGGTTGCACCGACAAGGTCGGTAGCGAAGTAGTTTATCCCGTTACTAGGCAGCGATAGTGCCGCTTATTTCACTATGTTAAGAAGAATTAACTTTCTGGTGATAATTTGCCAGCTATGGGCCTACCACAGTACGACAGCAATGAGTTAATGTTTGTTAGTTCACACTAAACTACGACAGTCACAGACAAGCCGCTCTCTGCACTATTTATTGTAAAGACGGTTGTCATCATCATCTCTAACACTATGGCTTCCTCCACAAGGTAACAGCTACTTGTTCCTTTCTTGGTTTCTGCCATAAAATGTTTCAATAAATCGTTAATCTGGAAATACTATTAATAGCTAGCACTCAGGAGCAGATTACGTTGAAGCAGTAACAGCCATTCTTTCTTTTTAGTGATATTCGTGATAAACTCCGAAAGAAGCGGCGTGCCTTTCAAGAAACTTTGGCAAAAGTAAAAAATGAGGACGACGTTCAGGTAACGTGATTACAGTTACAAAGCAAATGTCATTATAAATGGAAATGCCATCATATTTTGTTACTGGGCGACTGGCCTATCCAGTACATCCCACACAGACTGAACTAGTGCCCCCCTCCTTTGGTGACAAGACTCGACATGACATGGAGGAGTGTCTCTACTTACACTCCCAGAAACACACAGTTAAGAAAGGTGCTAACAATATATTAAAATTATACTCGATAGGCTCTGGTTCCATCTACAAAGTTGAAAAAGGGGAAACGACATACGACAATGCAGGTTGGTGTGTGTGATCTGTAGAATAACTGCAGCTTGTAGACTCCCGTGTGCTGTTGCTTGATGCTCAACACCAGTCTCTTCTCTCTCACCCCCTGCATATGAGCCCACTTCCAGCTTTGCTGTGCTAAAATCAGTGTAAATTGAGGTACAGTTGTATATGTAGTTTTGATGTGATTTTTTTGTATACCTGTGTTATGCCAGGAACCACTAAGCAGCGAAGAAGACCCAGGAGAGACACTGAAACGGACAATAAGGGCTCACAGAGAGAGGCGAAAGAAAATGGTACATCCTGCTTGGTTAATTTTCAGTATGCCGTTTACACTTAATCGGTTCTAGCAGTGTACTGTGTATGATTTTTTGTTACATTTATTTGCAGTTGCTTGAAGAATCTTCAGCCCAAGAGTCTCATGGTGATACCGTGGAAGAAATCTCTGCAGTTCAACCCACTGAAGATGTTGGATCAGATGAAAAGGCAGATGAACCAGTGGCTTTGTCAAGACCTCCTACAGGCTCTCAGAGAAGTTAGCATCCACATCCTAACTAAATGTCTGCCTTTCTACCTGCACTGTTGGCCTTTACAGTTTTACGGAAGCATGTTATCCAGTTTGTTGGTACTGGCATTGACTGATTGTTTCTGAAGTCAATATTAATCTCTCTCTCTTTTTTTTTTAACAGATTAGCATAAAACTAAGAATATCATAAAAAAATAAACTAACAGCTTTTTCTGTTAAGTTAAAGAATTGGTGAAGATTCACAGATAGTCTGGACAAAGAGGTTACTGAGATATATTGTACAAAGTTATGCAGTATTGAGGAATGTATGTAATTTTTGTTTGATTTGCTTGGTTTGTTCAGGCTTTTCTTCAAGACTTCAGCATACTTCTGGTTCACAGCAGTTAGATGACTTCATGACGCAGCATTTGGAGGAGAAGCTGAGAGCAGCCCGAGTAAACCCTTTTTTCTTGTGCAGAAAAAATCTAAAACTTATTCTGACATGACCTTTAATCTTATGTTGTTTTGCAAAAATGTAAAATAGCAAATTCAACATGAAGGTATTGCAATCCGCTTCTAAAGCATGTATTGTGTCTTGTTGTATAGTCTAGAGGTGAGAGCCTTCAGCAGCAGGAGTCCTCTATCGAGCCACCCAGTCGCCTACAGAGGCTCAAAGACAGAGATGCTGTTACAAGGTTTGACAGAGAGGTGAGCCACTGTCAGTGGTGTTCTCTAATCATTTTTCTGCCCATGTAACACATTCCGGAAGTGGAGGTTTCATGTGTATTTTCTTACAGGTTGTTCCAGATAGGACTGAAAGACATGATGCCCCTCTTTCCCTCAGTACCAGGGTCAAATTCAGAGAGGCAGCAAGACGAGTAAGGCTTAAAACCAGACTGCAGTCCTGTGGTGTTCAAATTCTATGTATAATTTTGCTTATTATTCCTGTATTTTTACTTAATCTTTTACTCTTTTGCAACTGTAGGTAGAAAAAGGGCCACCAACTGCAGAGGAAGCTTATAATTTCTTCACATTCAACTTTGAACCCGATCCTCAGGATAAGACTGAGAAGACAACCAGGAAAATTAAAAAGCAGGGGAAAAAAGATGAAGAGGACCGAGATGGAGAAGGAGAATCAGATGAACAGGAACATAATGAAGAAGATGAAGATAGCCAAGATGAAAATGAGGATCCTGTAAGACTAGATAACAACATAATAACAGTTTATCAATTAAGTCATAGATTATTTGAGGGAAAATTTGTCAACAGTCATTTTGATACTTTTGTCACTGAAGTAAAAGTAAAGGAATTTCTCTTTTGTATGTCCTTATTCTCAATATATGAAACAGGATTCATTCTACACTGTAGTGGAAACAGTTTTTGTAGATTAAAAATAACTCGTATTCTTGTCCCCATTAGAGTGAAGAAGCTGCTCTTGTACAAGATGAAGAGGAGGATTTATTTGTCATTGATCAATCATCCCAGGACTTCTTGGAAGTGAAGAAAGCTGAATATATTCGGTACCACAAACGTGCTGAAAAAGACAGAAAGCTGCTCTTTACGCCAAGTTTTCAAACAGGTGACCTTTAATTGACAAAACACTACAATGTCAACTTCAATATTCTCTATATTATGTATTTGAAATCTTCTAACTGCCCGTATACTATGTTTTGTTGCCACAGTACAAACATCTCTTAAACTTCCTGAAAACATTAAGCCTCGTTATTTGGAGGACGAAGGTCTATATGTTGGGGAGAGGCCCCCTGTGTCCCGGACAAATGAGAACATTATGGAGAACCGCATTTTAAAAGCGGAGGAGGTGATATCATTTAACAAGCTGTATGTCTCACTGTCTCTGAATAGTCATCCAGGATGAATATGTTAACATTTATTATTTTTTTATTGTGAAGGGAAAGAAGTGGTTT
The DNA here is from genome assembly GCF_902148855.1 of Sphaeramia orbicularis. Lineage (NCBI taxonomy): Eukaryota > Metazoa > Chordata > Actinopteri > Kurtiformes > Apogonidae > Sphaeramia > Sphaeramia orbicularis. Next base: position 35,468,566 of record NC_043960.1, read on the forward strand.
GGAGATGATGGCAGGATCCTGGCCTTACCTAACCCCATAAAGGAATCATCCACACGACCACCTCTTTTTCACATGGAGGAGGACCTGGACTCTGGACTGCAGACTGTGTATAGGAAGGTCAGATACGCATCCACTGCAACCTCACTTTGATCACTCCTTCTATTTTCCACATCTAAAGCACTATGTGCACATTCACACAATGAGTGTGAATTCTCTGAGCCCTTTTTGAAGGAGAGGCATTTGTAACAGTGGAATAGGCAGAATAATAGAACATATAGAGTACAATTCACTACAATACAGTAGTTCCAGTGATAATTAATTTTCCATACGATGTTTTCTGTCTTCTAGGCAGTGAAGTCCAAGTATGCAAATCTATACATTGCTGGCACTACAGAACCTGAGGGAGACTACCAGCTTGATGTTGATGTATCTGGGCTGATCTTCTCCCATCATTCACTCTTCAGTCGTGAACATGTCCTTGGGTCCCGTCTTGTCCAGCTATATGATCAGTACCTCTCCAGGCAGAATAACAATCTCACAGGCCACCTCACAGACAAGGTAGCACCAACAATGAAGTTTACTTGTTATAACAATGATTCTCCTGTTACTGAATGGGTTTGTTGAGGTTCACTTTCCTGAATATAATTTAAATGTAAGACTTTATGTTAAATATGCACATTTATTTATTGAAATAAAAGGTTAAAGGTTAACTTGCTTTATCATCTCAGTAGGGAAAATTGGTCTTTAAAAGTCCTAATATATACCCATGGTACCTAGCATTAGCATTAACATTAATATTTGCACATAGCTCTCACACTTTAGGAGCAGTGAGCTGCCACTGGAGGTGCTCAGGGACCAACTCCAGAGCTTCATCAGCAGTGTTTGTAGTGAGAGGAGAATTAACATAATTGATAACTTATGAGACAATTATTTCAAAATATTGGTATTTTAGGTAAGGTTGTTAATAATTGCACTTTTAACTGAAATTCATGAGTCTTTTAATTAGCAAGAGATGATAAACAGTGAGATATAAACCCTGACCTCACAACAGTCCACTATACACACGTAACAGGCCTTTGAAAGCTGTTCAGAATTAAGTATTCCTCAAAGTCATAGTGGTAAAAACCATCTTATAAGATTTTACACATATGAAGGTCTTAGTACTTATTAAGTCATGGTAAATACAGATCTTTAATGTGAAGTGTTACCACTTTAATTTTTTTGATTCACATAGAGGAAATAATTCTTTTGTGTGTCCTGTCTGCTGTAGTTAAATGGACTGAGGAGTGCATTGCATAATATGATTGAAATCCATGGTGGGCAGAGTATGACTCAGGCCATGCAGCACCGGATATCTGAGTACAGTCTGGAGGTTAAGTAAGTACTTCGGCTTTCTTTTTTTAAATGTGTCTAAAAGGACAAACAATATTCCATGGTATATTTCCTTTGGTTGCTATAGGAACACTCGGCAGCTGCGAGATGGCGAGCAGGAAAAAGACAGGACTCTGTTGAAGAACATAATTAAAGTGTGGAAGGAGATCAAGGCCCTGAGAGACTTTCAGAAGTTTACCAACACACCCTACAAACTCTACCTCAGACGGTAAACCTCCTTGTGTGATGCATATAGTACACACTCTCACCTATAGATGATAAACTGTCAATGCTACATGTGTACAACTTGTATGTCTGTTATTACTACGGTGTGTTTTCAATTTTTACTCCAGAGAGAATGTAGATCGTGTGTCAGATGAGAGGGAATATGAACGTGAAATCATGGCAGAGGTTGTGGAGTTGGAGGCAGAGAAAGAAGAGGAATACCAGAGAAAACTGGCTGAGTACAAAAAACAGCTGGAGGAGTGGAAGCTGTGGAGAAAGAAACAGGTGATCATCATGGATTTACCTGCCAGAACTGTGCTTTGTCTGTCATAGCTTTGGTTTAGCTGAAGGAAGATTGTCCAAATTATATATAAAATTACAGTTTGTAAATGTTCTTTACTATTTTTTCCAGAGAGGTAAAAAAAAGAAGACCAAAAAGAAGAAGAAAGCCCAGGCACAGGCTGACGCAGAAGATGACGATGAAGACCGTGATGTGAGTGAATCAGAAGGACCTGTTGAAGACGGTCCTTCAAAGCCAGAACCTCCTGAGAAGCCAGATTTGGACTCCACTGAGCAGGGAGTCAGAGAAAAAGCCTCCAGGATACGCAGAAAACCAGGCGAGCCCATTCTGATTCCTGAGCTGTCGGCATCAGGAAACATCACCACCAGTGACGTCTGCCCCAGGTACGCCCAGGGAGAAGAGAAAGAACACAGAGAAGGCTATGAAAGTGTACTGTCAGAATAAGAACATTGGGGACAAAAGCCTGTGTATTGTCTCACTGCTGAAAAGTGTATTGAACTGTGACGCTTCACCTGACTGTCAAATGTGTGCGCTACATCAAGATTCATCTGGATTCTTTTTTTTTTTTTTTGCTGTAGACCTGAAGTAGCTCGGAGAGAGGATGTTGCAAGGCGCTCGCTTTTCATCAAGATCCTGTACAACAACAAAGAAGTTACTCGAACAGTCAGCCGGTCCCTGAACAGTGACTTCAGAGTGCACTTTGGTCAGATTTTCAATCTCAAGATAGTTAACTGTCCTCAGAGTATCTGCTTACAGGTACATGAACCTCTAGTGTGCAACTGCTTGTCTAAATGTCTTCATCTGCTTGATGAATGACCACAGTGGGATAGTGACCATCTTTATTTGTCTACTGTTTACGGGCAGGTGTATGAGGAGATCGGTTCATCCTGCTCCCTCTTGGCTCAAGTGTTTGTTCCGGTGCCAGAGCCCTCAGTTTTGACAGGCAGCGGTGTCATTGAGGAATTTGAGTTCAGCAGCAACCACAGAGTCATGTTTGACCATGAAGGAGTTGGAAGTGGTAAAAGTCCTGATCTGACAGTAGCACAGACCTCATGTAACGTCACCCACATAAACTGCTGCTCCTTAAGAACGTCGTAGACATTGATGTGACTCATCGCCCTCACAGTTGTTGCACAGGGACTGTCATTACATGTATACCTGTCTAATTGTTTTTTCTCCCCCTCTGTCAGATGTACCGCTCTCCCTGGAGGCTGATGGCAGTAACAAACAGATCCTGCTGACCTCTGGGAAGGTGGCGTGCTGTGTCTCCTGGGGGATCGGGGAGGACGATGTACCGCTTGCTCCTCCTGTGTCTCAGCAACCTGGAGGCTTACACAGGTAGTAGAACCTCAGTTTGATGTAGAACTGGAAATTTTGCATTAATTTTTGTCATGAATTGTAAATCCATCCCTATATACCTTCTTCAAAGCATAATATTGAAGGTGTATTCTCCATTATTTAGTGTAATTTATTCCTGCATAGTTTTCTAAATTTTAGGATGCTATTTGGAGAATCCTTTGGACAGTGCCTGTGTTTTTAAGTTGTTTGCTGACCATGACCAGATTTTGCACTTTAAAAAATTGCCAGTGACCTAAACTACCTTGTACATTGAAAAATGTCAAACTGTTGTTATTATTTAGTGTTATTGCTAAATTATTGCCTTTTTTTTCTAATTTATTGTTATCACCAATCTTTAACCTGTTTTTCACTATGGAATTTTGTGTTGCTTGACATCTTGGCCAGGTCACCCTTATAAAAGAGATCTCGATCTCAGTGGGATATTATCTGGTCAACTAAAGGTTAAATAAATAAAGTTCTTTCACTACTTTCATTCACTTTGTGTCTGTGTTTCAGTGGCATGGGCCGATTTGATGCTGTCTCATACATTGGAGCATCTGGACTATATGACATGAAAAAAATTGGGGAGTGGGCCACACAATCACGACTGGACCCCAACGATCCCAATAATGCCTCCATCATGCAGCTTTTACAAGTATGTATCTTCACGCTGTGGTTTACCAAGGGGTTACCATGATCCACAAGACCTTAAAGTCATGTAAGTCATGAAAACATCCTACAAAGCATATCCATCTTTGATTCCACAGGTTGCCAGTAGTGGAGAGGTGACAGCACCAGATTACTTCCGTCTTGAACAAATGCAAGAAGAGTTCAACTTTGTGACTGATGAAGAGTTGGACAGTTCCAAAAGGTTTCGCCTACTCAAGCTGAGGAATCAGGGTGTTCCCGAGTTTCGTAATTACAAGATGGTTCCTCCCTTTGAGAGGGAAGTCACTGAGAAGGTGTTCCAGGTGAGTCTTTCAAATGTGTAATATTTTGTCAAATATTACAAATGGTAGAATTAGGATTCAGTAATCTTGATTAAAAATGATTTCAGGAATATGAGAAGAGACTGAAGGAAGGAAACATAGTTGACACCAAAGAACATCTGGATTCACACAGGGCGTTAGTGGCCACATACCTTCAGAAAGTTAGTAGATCCATGTTATGTAAACACGTTTTTTCATCTCTGGCCCAGAGTGTTAACTGTTATAAAACCTCCCTTTCCTACAGATCAGAGAATCTGTTATCAACAGATTTCTTCTTGCCAAGCACCACTACCTTCTGTCAGATGTGGTAATAGAAGAGGAGATACCCAGCATTGGGTAAATACGAGATATTATCTGACTAAATAGTCTTACTTTCAACCGCCATCTTTTACAACTTACATTCTTTTATATTCATTGTCTGCATGTTGTGTGTTAAAGGAAAAATATATCTTTTCTTTCTCTATTCTAAGTACTGCTTTCCATAATTCACAATTTATGTTTTATTCACAAAACATTGCAAGGTGTGCCTGATTTCCATGTCAAAAAGAGGTTAGATAACTTGGATTACTTTGAGCCAAATCAACCTGTGAGACAGAATGACAGCGCTTTAATAAATCAGTCTGATGTAAGTATGCTTTTTGGCCCAGTGCTGCTAAGGTTTATTTGATCTTACTAATCTCAGCATTCCCTTGGCTGAGTGTTAGTCTCCTCTGGAACAGTTAAAAGAGGTTTTCACAGCATTTCACACAACATGTGGACATAATAACAGAAAATTACAAGTTCATTTCTGTCTTTGATGGCAGTTAAGGAGATTGGTACATAATGATGAGTGTCAACACTAATCACATTGTCAGATATCGCTTCTATGTTAATCATACTTTAAAGTGAATGCTATATTTTTTTTCTTTTCTACTTTTTCTGCTATTCTTCTGCTATGCGTTTGTTTCAGTGGTGCAGGTTCAGGGTATGTTTTTAGCGTTTCTTTTTCTCCTTTCCTCTGTGTCCCCCTTTCTATGTTTAGTTCAATGTACCAGTACTTTAGTGAAATTAGACTTTAGTAGTGTTCAGTCCTCCCAGGATTTTGCAGAGTCTGTTGTTCAACCAAAAGCTTCTTGGTTGTCTTCAACATTAGAATATAAAAATCCTGGCAAATTATGCGCTTATATTGACCATATTTCTTTAAACCACAGCTTCAAATGCTAAGACCCTTTTCAAGGAAGGCTGATACTTGAAGAGTTTCCCTGTAATGTGGAAACATTATGGATTTTCCTTCTTATTTAACAATTCATAAACAGGAAATTAACATTCTAATAACATTATCAAACATTAGTAGGTAATATTAGGGAGGCATTTGCACATACCTGGAAGGGCTGAGCACTTATTGTTGATAAAAATGATCAAATCCCATTGATTTCCCACATTTTTCATGTGTACATAAAAGCTTACTATATGCATTAAATGAATAATTCAATAGTTTAAAGACCCTTTTGCAGTACTGTGTGGGCTTTTATTAAACAAATGTTTGTCGTGTCAATCAGGATTCTGGGTATAAACATTTTCAAACTGGCTGAGCCCAAGCGGCCTCTGAAACCACAGAGAAAAGAACGAAAGAAAGTGACGGCTCAGAATCTGTCTGATGGAGACATCAAACTGCTGGTCAACATCATCCGAGCCTATGACATCCCCGTCCGCAGGCCTCAGAACAAGTGAGTGAGCAATATAGAACACCTCACAACAGATTGGAGTCATTACTTTTCTTCAGAAATATTCACCTGAACTTTGGTTCAATGTGTCTTTTTGTTTCCAGTAAACCAGGACAGTCATCTCAGAGTGCCATCCAGAGCAGCGATTGGATCCTTGGTCAGGTATAACACATCTTAAAGGTGTCATATTTTGCTAAACCCACATTTATTAGTCTTTGGTACATTTATTTGTGTATTTGGGGACCATAATAGTTCAAAAAGTTTGAATTTGAACCCTCCAGGTGCTGCAAAGCTATCTTTATATTCATTTTGACAAAAATCGAGTGGATTTCTAGAACCTGTTTTAATTCCTGCTTAATTTGTAACGTCTATAACTAGTTACGTCACGACATTTGCACATATAAGGTCAAAACTTCCGACGAACATCTCTCTGATTACGACATAATTGTTTGTCAGCAGCAGCGGTTGTAGTCCATGCTGAAAATATGTCCAAATTTTGAGCCGATTCCCTAAAATGTTCAGTTGTTGGTTGTATTAATGAACACAAGTGGCTGAACGGGACAGAGCAGCACAGTCAACAACCTGGAAGAGGTGGGGCGTGGGCCTGTGGAGTTGAATTAATGAAGAATTCAGACCCAAGCATAGCATTTACAGTTTATGTAGACCACAGGGAAATGTTTTAAAATGCACAATTCCATTTAAAAAAAAAAGCAAAATGTCACTCCTTTAAGCCACCTTGAAGGCTCATTGGCTTCTTTGTCATGTGACATCTACAATTATGTTGTTTTGTTTTAGGTACAAGTAAGGCCATTTGTGGAGGTTTCTTTTCAGCGCACAACTCTTCAAACAACCACTGCTGATGGACCAAACCCATCCTGGAGTGAGGAGCTGCAGCTGCCATTCAGGTGAAAACTGATGTAAAAATATCTCCAACACAATTCCAGTCAGATACTTGAGTTAATAATAATAATAATAATAATAATGATAATAATAATAATAATAATAATAAAAACTAACATATGTTTTAATGTTTTTTCTCTTCAGTGCCCCAAATGGTGACTACAGCACTTCCAGCCTGCAGTCAGTCAAAGATGAGGTCTTCATTAACATATTTGATGAAATGGTGTATGAAACTGGAGTGGTTAGTTGAAGACTTTTTTAATTTTCCTCTCACAACTATCAGTTATCCTGTTCTAACTCAGTCCTTTCATGACATTAATTCTTTTTTTTTTTTGCAACATATTGTTACCCTCTGCTTTACAGAGTGACAAAGATAGAGGGAAGTCGATCAATACCCGGATAGAGAGGCATTGGTTAGGCTCCATCAAGATTCCTTTTAGCACCATTTATTCTCAGTCCAAGGTGAGCATCTTTACTGTTAATTGTTGTAACAGCAAATCACACAGAGTCTCTGAACACTTATGACTGCTTTATGTTCATTATATTTGGCAGATTGATGGGACATTCAAGGTGAACACACCAGCAGTGTTGCTCGGGTACAGTAAGGAAAGAGGCAATGGTGGTTATGACACATGGAGGCTAAGTGAGGGAACATTCATCACACTGTTCATCACAATTGAACCTCAGCTTGTGCCTGGAGAGCCAGTCAGAGAAAAGGTACAGTTAGTTATGTGTGTTTAGATCTGATTATCTGATTAGCCACCTCTGTTTGCATTCATTGTCCATTTTCCTTCAAGTTCCCATTTCACATTGTGCCAGAACAAGGAACAGCCTTTCGACAGGAAAGAGTTTAAGCCAACATCTGCTCAGCCTGAAATCAAAAGTATTCCTTGATTTGACACAATTTGTTCTTGGTTCATGTTGTTGTCAAGCATCATTACATTAATTTTGTTTTGTCACTTTTTTGTCATATATGTGTTTTCTTTAATCTGCTGCATATACAAGATAAAGGATGTGAAGGTAACTGCTCTGCTCTCTGTTCACTGTTCCAAGTTTTTTTTTTTTTTATTGAGCCAAATAACCCAGTTATGATCTCTTTGTGGTTAAACTTTCAGTAGGCTGTATTATTGGGGAAAAAAACAGCAATAACCTTTCAGTGTATGAATTCTGAGAGACACTTCTGTACCTCCTCTTGGTTCCGTTTTCAGGTGTCTCAAAATCTAGCTAGCTAATCTAGCTAGCTTTGGCCAGTTGCATGACTTTTCAGAAGGAAAGTTGATAACAATGGATGATTGACAGATTTAATGACCAATCACTGTCAAGACTTAGCGTATTTGCAGCACAGTCAAATGTGTTTCTATTGCACAGACTCATCTTGAAAGCAACATGGCAGCTTCATTAACCTTGATATTTTATCTATCTATCTATCTATCTATCTATCTACACATACACACATAAGGGTTTTCTTTTCAGATTCGGCACAAACATCCACTTAAATTCAAGGAGAACTGCTTTCTTGTGAATAAGGTGGTCAAAGCTCACTGTGACATCCCAAAAAAATATTATTTTTTTCATTCAAGGAATTCATACAGTAAAACAAAACTTATCTTTCAGTAAAGACAGCATGTTTTTCACTGAAATTAAGTCACTTGAATCATGTTGCTATAGTGACAGCTTTCATTTTCCACTACAGTTAATACCTTCACAACATATACTGTATATTATGAGCTGGACAGACATGATTGTAAATTGCAGCTCGACTAATTAGCAGTTGCATAAAATTTTGTTGCGGTAATTGCTGTTTACATATTACTGTATTTCTAATTGTTAAAAAATGATCAGTTTGACAGTCAGGAGGATGAGCGGTTACTGCAGGCTTCAGAGAGATTTGAGAGGGAGGCATCACAGAGTTATCCTGACCGACCCTGCATTACCACCGTCATAGACCTCAATGGAAAGACAGTCTTCATCACCCGCTATATCCGTCCGCTCAACCCCCCACAGGAATTACTGGACATGTTTCCCAATAACCCCCAAGAAGCCATGGTCAGTCCGGTTAAAGTATATGCCCTACTCTGAAATAAAATGTACTTGTGAATGGATTTAATCACCCTAGCCCACCCTAAAAAACAAAGCGAAATCCTGTTCCATTCTTTCCCTACACAGGCCCTGGTTGCTCGTTTCGTGTCACTTATCCCATCACTGCCTGATAGAGTTGCATTTTCTGGTACCTGTGACCTGTGGAGCACCTGTGATGTGAGTGAACACTATGTGATAGAATATTTCTAAATATAACAGTAAAACTTAACTCAAGTTTTCTCTTTCTGTTCTTAGCAATTTCTCACCTTCCTGGCAGGAGATGAAGAAGAACACGCTGTACTGTTATGCAACTACTTCCTGTCCATGGGAAAGACACCCTCGCTGATAATTGGCACTGCTATACCAGAGGTGGGTTCTAGTAAATTAGGAGTCTAAGCATCAATGAACCCTATCACAACGCAAAGGGGAAATTTTTATATGGTTTAAAATGGTCATCAGGGCAAAAAATCAATACTGTGAACTACAAGGGGAAGCTAGAATAATTGTGTAAAGGTTTTGTTGAGTAACAGGAAAACATCACAGATCCATAAGATTTATATCCATATGTTCCTATGAGACTGCATCATCTGATTTAGGCCCTGTCTCTGATCAAAACCACAAAATCTGAAAAACCCACTAGTGAATGGTTTTGTCATCCTGATGTCAAATGATTATTTGTCAAAGTTACATGATACTGATGTTTGATTGCATAGTGGCTTTTTTTTCAATAAACACTGTAACTGAGACAAATGACCTCCTAATGTCACTGTAGAATATTTTTATTTAGATAAAAATCACAATTTAAAGCCACAATATACATTTGATACTATACCAGTGGTGGTCCTATAACATATAGCCTTAAAAAAATTTTATTGGCTCATGTTGTTGCTCAGTTAGTAAAATAGTTGAGTTTGGCGTTAATCACTATGATTTGAGTTCCGTTTTGGTGTCATACATCAAAATGATACACAGTCAAATATTTTATACTTTTGTTCACAAAATTAAAAATCTGTAAAACCTATTTCAGTCTAGCCTGTGGATGTTTTCTTGACACACTTCAGAAACAAGAGTCTCAGTTGCATGGGGGTGGTTTGCTTGAGTTGATCTGGGTTTGGATCTGTGTTGTGTGGGGGGGTCCTTGGGCCTCATTCTGATTGGTTGAAATAGCAATTTATTAGTGTATTTGGGTATGGAAATGGAAAAAGAAATGTTTCTGTAGCACAACTAAATTTTCTGATTTACTTCTGTAGGGGCCAACAGCATACGTTCTGACCTATGAGCAGAACCGGTACCTGATCTGGAATCCCAGCAGTGGACAGTACTACAGCCAGTATGACACCTTCTGTCCACTGCAAACTATCGGCTGCCTGGTCACCAGTGACAATGTATGTATGGGAAGAGCAATTACATGATACTATAATGCAGGGCTTTAGTTTTTATAAGCAAAAAACAAAATACTACCAGATTGTGTGCAAACGTTTTTTACAGTGTCTGAAAGTGTCTGAAAGTAAATATGAGAATATGAGCGAGAAGATGTATTTCTTTTAAAGGGAAACTGTGGAATAGTGCTCATTTAAAACTTAAGCAATGTACTTCCTTTATGTTCAAAAAAGCATTAAATGCATTTATATTTGAGTTAGGGCTGTAATTGAAAAAAAAAAAAATGTATGTATATATATATATATATATATATGGTATATTGTTTTCTTTCTACTTGACTCCATGTATTGTGTAGCTTAAGCTGTAAAGTAGGTGGGTATTAGTAAGCTTTGCTTCTGCTTGGGCATTTTTCAGGCAAATTGTATTATTTCTCTCTTCTTCTGCTGTTTTGAAAGGCATATATGACTGGAAAAAATAAACTCTAAGTCACTTTCACTCTATGTTTAGGTGTATTTCAACATTCAACAATACACCTCCCCAATGCGGGTGAGTTTTGACACTGGAAAAGCCAATCTGTGGAAGCCTTTTTTCTCACGATCCTTCTCCAACCCTGGCCTGTCGAGTGTACAGGTGAGTGTTCAGCATTTTTTCATAACCTTCCAGTATGTTCTTTAGTATGATTTGGTATTCTACTATGTGATCATCTTCAGCCAGAGCAGCTGGTGTATCGTCGCATAGACAAGGGAGCTGCAGCAGAGCTTCAGGACAGGTATAACGGCACTAGCACGTACTTATAGCAGTGTCTTGTTGATTTATTAGGCTATAATAACAAACATAAGAAACATCTCACATTTCCTAGAATTGAGAAGATCCTGAAGGAAAAGATCATGGAGTGGCGCCCTCGCCATCCAACCCGCTGGAACCGCTACTGCACCAGCACCCTGAAACAATTTCTGCCCAAACTGGAGATGAGTGGTGGGCAGGACTTGGCTGAGGGGCACCGGCACGAGCTGCAGAGCCTGCTGGGAGACCACAGGGTAAGTCTGAGGGAGTGACTGAAAACCAGCCTCTAAGGTCATTTCAGCACATGGTCTCACTTAAATAAATTTCTGTGACTCTACACCAATAGGAGTGTTTTTTTTTTTTTTTTTCATTTTAGATTTCAGGATTTCCCTTGCACCTGCCATTCTCGGAAATCCGGCCCATCATAGAGGCAGTCTACAGCACCGGAGTTCACAATGTTCAGGCGTCAAACGTTGAGTTTGCCCTGGCTGTGTATGTACATCCCTATCCTAGTAATGTCCTGTCTGTGTGGGTGTATCTGGCATCTCTTATCCGCATGTAAAACAAGAGGCACTCTGCATCACTGGCCTTTGTATTCCTGTATTTCACTAATTTTTTACACATTCATTTCCACATGCTTTAATTTAAATATTAAATCCAAACAGGAGCCTATAATAGAGCCACAGCCTCAAGACCTGGAAAAACATCACTGGCACTTACTACACTGATTTTAATGAATTAGATGAAACAGAGAGCAAGTGTCTAGATATTTTCATTACCTGATGAGCTCAGCATACTGGGCTGTTTTATATTCATGTACAGTTTAGTATCCTGTTATTAATATGTGTCACATTTGCAAATGTACAATTTTTTTAAAGATTTTTTTTTTTTTACATAAAAATTAAAAAGAACAGAGCTTTAATCCCAAGATACTTTTATTGTTCTGCTTCTTAATTTCCCATTTCCAATAGAAAGCATCATGCAAAACCTGTGAAACAAGCAAACAAATCTTACTCCAGACTGATTAAAGATGTAATACAATGTACTGAAAGCTGAACAACTACACAGTAGGCTGTTCCCATTCCGAGGGTTCCTCTATTCAGACACCTCTTAGCTACTGTACACTAAAAGCTCTTCAGTGTCATATCAAAATAGTCTCTCCTGTATGAACATTGGTCCGTATTTTTTTTACTTGCAACATTGGAGTGCATAACAAAAAAATAAAAGGGGTTTGGCGAATACGAACAAGTATCACAAAAATGGCAAAGACTATACAGCAACATGAATCTCTATGCCTAGACACTCTTCACTGATGTCTCAGTACCTGAAGGGCTACTGTGTCTGTATGAAGGATTTTAATGTCTAACTGGATAGAGCAGGATGTGGGCCATTCAACAAACGTGACCTTATCCTTCTAACATGACTGCTGTTCAGCTCTAGTAGAAAAGGTGGTAACAATCAATTCAATTTAATTAATTTTCAACATCACCCTTTTCCTGCATAAACAATATCAGTTTACATATATTATGGTGATTATAAGTGGGTCACTAAACAGCTGTGGGAGAAGCAGACTTGTGTAAATAAGCATTGTTTTAGTGACAGAGGAAACATGTTTTAACTACAGAAAACACAAAGTTCTTGGTTTTTACATTTCTATAGCTCACTTTTTCAAAACCAAAAAAAAAAAAAAAACAAAACAAAAACCAGAATTTACATTTGCAGACACTTCAAATCCAATATCACCCCTTTTCTAAAGGGTTATTTCCATTTAAATACAGATGGGAATGGAAATAACAGGAGCAAAGTTACAGTTTCATCAGAAACCTTTTTAAGTGACACAAAATACAGCAAATGTTTTTTTTCTAGCATAAAGTGCAATAAAAAGAGATGGGAGAATTCATGAGAGTGGTGCTTGTCAAGATCACTCTCCAGAGCGACAGCAGGCTCTGAAGCCACACTGCAGGTTCTGGCAGCCGCTGGCCGTCTCTGCATGAGGACCTGGGGAGAAGCACCACACGGTGGTCATCCACAAAACCACAGGAGTCTTAAAAAAACAACTAAATTTAACATAATACATCTAAAATAAAATATAAAGAATAAATCAGACAAAGCAGTGCAGTTCATAGAGTACATCATACTGGCTACAATAATGCTTACTTACCTTCCACCTCAGCATCATCGGTTACTTACACTAGGACACATGCTGTGTAGGTGGGGTTAATGATATTTGTTACATTGCTCACACATTTCCATCCACTATCTTCACCAACACGGAATACACTATGACATCATAATGGTGTATAATGTTTCCAAAGAGAAAAAAAGGCCTAAAGTTTCCCTTGTGGATGTTACCATTGATATTGTCGCAGTAATAGAAGTGCTCATCATTGAGGGAAGGACAAGCTGACACCAGCTCCTGCAGCCCCACCTCAGTGATGAAGAGGCAGCCCGACAAGTTCAGATGCTCCAGGACAGGAAGCCCCCCACACTGAGACAGAGCCCTGAAACACAGAGCAGCAAATTCTCATTACAGATACAGTTCTATGTGCACAGTGTGGTGGAGGAAATACTGACAACTGGATCTAATGGAATACAAGCTCTTTACTTCAATGATCCTAATTACTAAGTGGAATAGTCACACCTGCACTTCTGTTTTTCTTTTATCTGCCTGTAATAAACACTGAAATGTGGTCTTATCCACACTGAACATGTGAGAAAGGTTGCAGGGTGGAGCTGACTGAGCTACGTGACAAAGTGCTTGTACCGCTGACCTCACCCACAGTTTATTACACCGGCTTTTGTTTTCAGCGGGTACTTGGCACTAAAAAGGAGCTCTGTAACTACATCAATGCAACCTGACAAAATGTTTTAGTTAGTTTCATCCTACTGCATTACAGCTTATTCTACCATTCCAAATAAATCCACATTAATCCAGTTTCTTCTGGGAAATCATGGTACTTAAAGTCCCTGTGAAACACCTTGCAGCATTGTATTTACTTTTGCACATTTATGGCCAAGTGTTGTCTCATATGAGGCAGTTATTTATGTTTGCAAAGAATTATTAAAGAGGTAAAATGCAAAAATAATCAAATGTGATGAAATAAAGTATGATTACATTTAACTATGATTGAATTTACACAGAAATTACTTTTCAGTGAAATATAGAATTACATATCACCCATCCCTGTCCTCTGTATTTTATCAGGTATTGGTGTATAGGTGACATTTTGCACAAGATAAATCATAAAAACACTAAAAGATTGTATTTAATTTCATGGAGACTTTAAAAGTTCAATAAGATGGGCGTTTGCTTAAGGGGCCTGTTGTTGGAGTCTGTTGTGCTGGGGGCCAGTCATTTGTTGATGCGAGCCAAATCTACTTCTAAGCTGTCTCATAGCTTACATACATCATGACAATCTATACATTGATTTCTATGTAGAGGACTCATCTGTTTTTACATGAAAATCATTAACTTGCTCCTGGATTCTTCAGTGCCTCTCTACTATAGTAAAAGTGGCTAACATTATACACTGTTAAACATGGAGTCAGCTAATGGAAGGATCCGCTTTCAGTACAAAATAGAACACATATCACAATAAACTTCACATAAGCACATACAAATCTTACATAATGTCTAAAACAATGTTATTTTAGTTGACTGAAATGAAGTGAAGGCTGATCTTTACCTCAAGCCCATATCAGTGACTTGATAACATCCAGAGAGACTGAGAAATCTCAGTGAGCGTTTTGCCTCTGACTGGTGAGTCCTGTTTTCATGCTCAAGACACTGCAGACTCCCCAATGAGGAGCATTTAGTCCGAAACCCCGCAGTGCTGCCTCTGCTGCTGGCCAACTCGCACTGTGGCTCTGTAAAAGTCCTGAGAGCCACATCACTCGTACAGCACGTGGAGTGACCACAAAACACTTCCCTGGACATGGCATACTGCTGTTGCAAATAGGAGACGTTTGAGCCTGTCCTGTGCCCTCGCCTCCTGCTCCTTCTGCAACAGCATGAATCTCCCACAATCTGCGTCTCTATGAACCTATCTGCTTCAGGAACAGACAGCCCGCCGCGACGACTCCAGTCTGCTGCATCTTCGATATCGGCAAGGTCTGAAGAGTCCAGTACCCAGACTTGTGTAGGAGGGCAGGCAGCACCCCAACGGCCTGTCCCCTGCTTGAAAATGAAGGCCTGGCGCTTCCTCCTCACTTGATGAATGTTACTCCGATCCACCAGTGTGATTTGTACAGCGGAATTTTTGAGAAGCTTGGCTCGCTGGTCTGAGCGTTTTTCTGTGCTTGTGAGGTCA
The DNA here is from genome assembly GCF_902148855.1 of Sphaeramia orbicularis. Lineage (NCBI taxonomy): Eukaryota > Metazoa > Chordata > Actinopteri > Kurtiformes > Apogonidae > Sphaeramia > Sphaeramia orbicularis. Next base: position 35,483,945 of record NC_043960.1, read on the forward strand.
CCTAGGCCAATGGACAATTTCTTTAGAGTATAATCTGTTATCTTCTCACAGCCTGACAGATCCAGGTGCTCCAGAGAGCAACATGCTCCAAGAGATAACCAGCTGAAAGACAACAGGGATATCAAAAATACACTGATGAGTAGTGAATAAGCCTGTGGCTGGTTCATTGTCCCACTATGTAACAATTATGTATTTTCAAAAGCCACTTTCAGTTCACAGTGTATCATTTCTGCCGCTAAGGCTCTTCATAAAATTAAAAAAAGACAGAGTAGTAGATGATACTGCAACATGGCTTAAGATGGCAAGAGATGTTTTTACTACTGCTGCTGAGAAAATTTAGGTTACTAAAGAGGATATGATACCATAGGCAACCAAATGAAACCATTACATTGACTAAAATTACAGGTATCCAAATATGAACAAACATTTGACATAATGTGAGAACACAACCAAATATTTAACATAAGTCTAGTTGTTCATATTATAGCCTTTAATAGTTACCTGTCAAATGCTAAATCTGTAACATTGGTCTGTGTCAGATCCAGATGAGTAATATTAGGGCAGAGACTGAGGATCTGGCGGACCTGAAAAGAGGACAAAAATAAGTTATAGTTTTTCCACAAGATTAAAACATTTACAATGTGACATAGTGTTGCCAAATTATGTCAGGTGATATGTAATTACAGTGTGATGTCAGTTTTCTTACACTACATACCATTTTACTAGACACTGTAGAACTGTACGCCAGAACAATAGACTTCACAGAGGCACCCACAGCTGGCAACAGGTTCTGGATAATTCCATGGAGAAGTCTCTTCTCCCGCTGAGCGTTGCTAATAGCCATGTAGCCCTCTGTATTCCCTGATTCATCTAGGAAGACAAAGAACAAGACAGGATAAAATAAACATTTTATTTATGACTATTAAGACATAACCTACCTATGGCTTTCTAGTGAAGCAGTTTATTATCAGTGAATTATAAGAGCCTTTCAACCTTGTGCAGACTATTAAAAAGGTGAAAAAAGGTGACTTTTCACCACCACACAGAGAGGAATGCCATGTCTCAGGATGCAATGCAGACATATTTCGATGTTCACCGCTATATGTTTTTATTACTGCCATATTAACAAGACCCACTGAACCCTGTGCACCATCTCTTCATACTCCTTTCAAAACCAAATACAAAAATGACTCAATATAATCATCCACATTAAACATATAACATACTTTCTTAAAAAAAAAAAAAAACTCTTATGTTGTCAATGTATAGACTGCACTGAAGTCAGTAGCTCACCAGACTCATCAACATCAGCATCCTCGTCCCACTCTTGATAGGCCCGACCCTCCTTCTGACGACTCTTCACCCACTCCTCATCTGGCTCCTGGTCAAGATCCCCAGGGGGACCGTTATAATAATCACCTATGCACAAGAAACACAAACACTTACCACCAGTCAACCACCACAAAGCTCCAAAAGTGTTTTAAAATTACCATATAATGTGATTTTACATAATGACAGAGATTTGTAAACAATATATTGTTTTAAATGTGCATTATGGAAGATTTAGACATGCTGATGTGGTTATGTGAAGTTTGTAATTGAGTCTGGTTCGTACTGGGAGCTGATCATTTTTCTGTGCTAATGATGGTCTTAGTTGCCTATTATATCATGGTATCAGCCTGTTCACACTAATATCTACACTATGTAATGGTCAGATTTTCTATTTAAAAAAAAAAAAATAATTCTCACTCTCACCCTCTCTTCTGCCACTAATAGTGTGTAACACAGGATAGCGCTAGTTTAAAAATGCAGCCAGCTAATGTCAACAGATGTCCAGCTCCCAGCATAACATAGAGTCCAAAACAAACTTCACATAAGCACTTGTAAATCTTGCATAGTGAACCTTTGTCAGAGTTTTCATCAGCCATAACTGGCCTACCTCTGGCCCAGCGCACAGGGTAGAGGTGCCTCCACAGAGAACCAGTTTTGGCTAGGTCTGACCAAGAAGAGCACACTTGACTACAGCGACACAGGTCTTCAGGGCCCAAATAGTGGAAAAGCCTCAGCATGATTTCTGAAGGAAGTTGGGAGATGTGGGTTGAAGAATTCACATTCTGCTCCAGTTCTGAGGGAAAAATAAACACAATGACTTTGTTTGAAGAACAAGCTGATTGTTGAAATGATAAACTATTTTTCCACTGACCAAGAGAACTGAATTATTTAAACTGTTTCATACAACTGCCTTTGTTTAATTAGTTACACTCAAATTGCAAAAAGCTTCAGTTGAGGTCAACAGATTTTTTGTTTGACCCTTTTGTTTTGTGTCTGACATGATTAATGTTAACTAAAATATTCACTAACCATAATCTGTCTTCTCATGGTCGGCATATTTGAAGGCTTTCTGCAGCTCCTCTGCTTGTGTCCACAGACTGAAACCCTTCAGCACCTCAGCAGCACTGCCCCATTGCTGCTGGCTGCAGTGCTGTGCTATCACCTGTTTCTTGATGTCCTTGAGCTCCTCGTAGGTGAAGTACTGCATAAGCATGGGCTGAAACACCTGCAATAATTCTCCACTGTTAACAGTTTCTAACAATGCATAGAGACATATACAACATTAAATAAAACTCATCAAATGTATTTGGAAGTGTCAACATTTGCTATTTCTGAGCACATTTGTCTTACCCAAACATTAATATCATGGTTAAACAAGAACATGACATTTAAACATATTATACCTCTTCTTCCTCCTTCATGTGGGGCAGAAAGTCTTGAGTAAAAGCTTCTAGTCTTTCCTTCAGCTGCCGGGCATAGTTAAGCTGCTCATATTCACTCTAAAACAAATGACAATTCTTCATTTATTGGATCCCTTTAAACAGTGAGACTTTTACAATGGCTATTAGTTAAGTGTTTTGGTGACATAATTAGATTTTTTTTTTTTACAGTACAACATTTAATGTATAGTTATAAACAACTCAGCATTACTTTTTCTGATGAGACTGAAATGAAAAACTGAAATAAATTCAGCCATTAAAAAAAGCACCAAACAATATTATTCATCTCAAGAGAAACATTTTTCTTCTAGAAGAAACTGCAGGATCGCAACTGAAACAGAATGTTCTTTTCTGTTTCACAGAGTGACTGGGGCAGAGTGGAAGTTAGGATTTAACACAATTACATCATTTTGGAAAACCCATTTTTAGTTTACCAGTGGCTTGAGAGAGAACAATAACACTCGCCTCCTGTTAAGCAGATCACAAAAACAACAGCCCTGACTATTATACAAAGTATCCCACTTACTCCTGCAGTTTGATGCAAATATCAAAGTGTTCATGTTATGAAATCATACACTGCAATTTGTCAAATGACTTACATTTTTATTATTTAACCCTATTTACAATTAATGCCTCTTCATGAAAAGTATAAGTTATCAAGGTAATGTTAGTCAAGCAATGTTTGTGTGGCTACCATAGCCGTTATTCCAATGACAGGCTGTTAACCTATAATTAAGCCATGAGTTTTGGCTGTGCTCTGCTGGACTCCTATATGACTTTCTTGAATTGCTCTTGGTAGGTGCCTTATGTCTATTCCCATTTCTAAATAAAAGGACAAAACGTCTTTTAAACATGTAAAAAAAAAAAAAAAAAAAACACTTGCTATTTACCTTAACGCTGTGCAGACCTTTTTCAAAGAGGGAGAGCATCTCTGAGAGTTTATTGTCAGAGTGCACATTGTACACAGTGCAGCACCGCTGCTGCAGGAGGCCGATAATATACTCATTTTCAATTTGTTCATGCATCTTAAACTCCTTAAAGGTGGCGCACAGAGACTGAAGAAATGAGCGGAAATCATTGTTGTTAGAGAAGTTGGTCTTTGACAGCTGTGAAGACAAAGACAACAACAAAGCATGTATTAGACGTAGCTTGTACTTTTACAGAGCCCTTACATGTAACTTTCAACATATAATGGCATTAGAGCAGAATAATAACCCAGACTGTGGTCTAAGTAAACTCATCTTACTAACAATGCAGTTTAGCTTACGCTAGCACACCCGCTGTGTTGAGCCGTTATGTATGGCTAACCGAACGAGCAGAATTTTAACACTGAGCCGGAGAATTAGTAGCAATGTACACAGTATATCAGACTAATGTTGCATAAGAAACATGAAAGTTAGTTTGCTAACAACCGACACAATTAGCCACCTTTAGCTTTAGCTGGGTAGAAAGTTCATAGGGACAAACCAGTTCAAAACAATAGCCACATTAACATGTACGTGTAATATGCTAAGGAATAACCCATTAATTATAGTGCCAAATAGCATTAACTGCAGTACTTATTCCTAACCACGAAGTTAGCTAACGCCTCCACAGCCTAGTCGTGAGACAAACATCCGATAGGTTTGTGGCTTCAGTGCTGTGGGCAGTAGCTAGCTGGAGTGCTAGCTAGTAGTCACTCGTCAGTTAAGTAAACAGCTCCAGATATTCCTCTGTAAATCCACATTTTAATGGTCTTCGTTTAACATTCATACCTTCTCACAATACAGACCCACGAGCTGCTTCATTCGCCAGTGTGGGCCAGTAAAAACATCCACCTCATCAGGAAAAGGAGCCATCTTCACACACTGATCCTCAGTGCGTCATCTGGACTGCTGGTGATACAATCAAGCAGGAGGCGTGGACCATCGAACCACGTGACCACAATTTATAAACGAGGTTTCAAAAAGACGATAGAAAATCCAACACACCGGGATTAATAAAAATAACGATTTTATAAAATAAGGCAAATAAACCACAAAGGCTCTAAATACATAAAAAAAATTAAAACAATTACAAAAAATACTCAACATAAAATACTGACGAATATTCAACCACTACTTATCGCATTTATTTTCATATTCTACAGCTCTGTTGACTTACATTAACCTCAGTGTTTAACACTGGCAAAGGAATGACGCTTTTAAAGGTTATAATATAAAATATACCCTGTAAACTGAACGCAAGTGCACTTAAAAGTTTAGGCTGAGGGGAAATCAAAACGACGTTTTTAAGGGTTTGACAATTTCAAATGCCTTTGTATGACAGAGTGCAAACTATTCAAGCTGGGCAAAACCACGAAAAATATGTTCGTCGGTGCACTTCCACGCCACGGTCCGCTTATGGTTGCTATGGAAAATGTCCACAGCAACAGCCCTGTGGAGGATAGACGGACAGCTATATAGACCAATCACCTATCAGTAAATGAAGCGGCGGCCAATGAAAATTCCAGAAACATGTCTCTAGTTAGCTAGAGAGTGCGATGTCAGTAGCATGTACCAGACCCTCTGTGAGATAGCAACGAAAAAGACTAATGGTAAGGCAAGTAAGAACATTTCCACGCTGGCACCTAGTGAGCTACGTTAACTGTATTATTCGTTGTTGTGTACAGCATGCAAATATCTAACGTTAAGGTTTTCTTTGTCGCTAATTTTGGTTTGTCTAGCTGCTCTGCAACGGTAACGTTAGCTGTCATGCTACCAGTTGTGTAAATGTGATATCTCTCAGCATCACAGCCTGTCTGACAAAAGAGGCATTTTTTTCTTTTTTACATAAATTGTCAGTGGAGCTACGACGACCGTATATTAACAAGGAGACACATCCATTACTACGGAAGTTAACAATAATGGATTAATTCATTTTTTTATACAAACAAGCTTCAAACTGTGAAATTTTTAGCTTTATGATCAAAGCTTAGCTTTGCAGCGTGTCTCTTGCAGACCCAGCATGAGAAGCCCGTCATTCCAATAACATGGACAAGTACGACAAGGTGAAGAAAATTGGGGAAGGCTCATTTGGAAAAGCCATCCTGGTCACATCAAAAGAGGATGGGCGTCAATACGTCATCAAGGAGATTGGCATATCTGGAGTAAGAAACTTTTACAATAATCTATAGAACTGGTAGTATGAGATGTTCTTTCTGTCTCTCTCTGTAACCACCTTCTTTTTCCCTTTTTCTGTGACAGATGTCAAGTAAGGAGAGGCAGGAATCTCGAAAAGAAGTTGCTGTACTTGCCAATATGAGCCATCCCAACATTGTCCAGTATAAGGAGTCTTTTGAAGGTATTTGTATCATCTGTAGAATCTTGCTGTAAATTCAACTATGAAAGAAGTAACATACTGTGATTATATTAGGGCATACAATAATGATTATGAATTCAACACTGATTACATTATTTTTAGAGGGAGGTTGTCTGTATATTGTGATGGACTACTGTGAGGGTGGAGACCTCTTCAAGAGGATCAATTCTCAGAAAGGAGTGCTTTTCTCAGAAGAGCAAGTAAGTTGCCAGTTGCCTTAATTTCTGATGACAAATAAAGTGTATCATGGAAGGTAATAATATATGGGTTTTAATGTGTTCTGTTGTAGATCCTTAACTGGTTTGTGCAAATTTGCTTGGCGCTGAAGCACATACATGATAGAAAAATTCTTCACAGGGACATCAAATCACAGGTATCAATTGGTTCTTGCACCACATTATTTGACTTTACTGAGAGATGATTTTAATTTGTGAAAGACAAATTTCTTCTCATTATTTATACAGAACATATTTTTGACAAAAGATGGGACTGTACAACTTGGGGACTTTGGGATTGCTAGAGTGCTGAACAGGTATGCGCAATGTCATCTCTATAGATATCCCGATGACTTAAGCCAAGATTTAGGAATACAAAGGCATGATGCAATTTCCATTCTGTTTTTTATTCATTTTCAGCACTGTAGAGCTGGCAAGAACATGCATAGGAACACCATATTACCTGTCACCAGAGATCTGCGAAAATAAACCATATAACAACAAAAGGTACTAACTTGACAGTTTAGGATGATGTGACTTCACTTTTTGTCTCCTCTGTGGTGTTTGAGAGTAATTATCCCTCAGTAAACTTCTGATTCATGCAGAATTGGGTAGTGGTTTCTGGGAGATGTAACAGTGTCATGTCTCCTCTTTATTGATTAAAACTGCCTATTTATGTCAACAGCAGGAAGCGCTATTGATTTGTTCTTTAATTATTTGATGTATGCAAGTAATCTAATCCACTTAAGTTACAACAAATGAAGTAAATTAAACAGAGCTGATGTGTAAAGAACAGTGCACTCAGGTGTTTTAAGTCTTTTTCTATTGTGTTTGTGACAGAGAAAAAGCAAGTCTTTCCAACAACTGTGGATAGTTTATTGAATGAATGTAATCCTACCCCAGAACCTATCCCTGCCAGCCCATTTGTATCCACCCACCTCTCACTTTCCCTACTTTTCCTCCTTCTGCAGTGATATTTGGGCCCTAGGGTGTGTCCTATATGAAATGTGCACTCTTAAGCATGCAGTAAGTATTGTGTGTGTATGTGTGTGATGATGCAGATGAATGCAAATGTATCTTACGTAACATTGAAGTACTCTTTGATGTATTGATTTCTTTAAATGCGCTGTTTGCAAATTGTAATTGACAGTCAAAAATGTCTATCTAGTCTGTAACTTCAATTGCCCAGCTTTATCCTAACTTTAAATGATCAGATATGATCATCTTCAATTGTTTCTCTTCCCTGATTTTTAATAATATGCTTAATGTGCTCTCTCAGTTTGAAGCCGGCAACATGAAAAACCTGGTTCTGAAAATCATCCGTGGATCATACCCCCCTGTGTCCGTTCACTATTCCCAAGAACTGCGTTCCCTCTTGGCCCAGCTGTTTAAACGCAACCCCAGAGAAAGACCGTCAGTCAGCAGCATACTAGACAAACCTTTCCTCTCCTGTAAGATAGAAAAGTTCCTCACACCACAGGTAGAACATATCATTAATTATCTTTGATGCAATTAATTTAACATCATCTGTACAGTGCTCTAGTTTGAACAAAACATATTTTTTTCCATATTCCAGATTATCGCTCAGGAATTTCGCCATACTTTTCTTCACAAGCAGCCTAAAGTGGGTGGGGTGCAGGGGCCACCAGGTAAGTATAATGCAATGCAGGACTTTAAATATTCAAGGACACCTTTTGTTAAATAGAGATTCCTACATCTTTGCCTAGTGCCTTCAAGCGTTTTCTTAAAACAAGTTTTTATTTCAATACATAAACTGCCTTGCCAAAAATAAGTCTCATACACTATTTCATTGGATGGTCTTTAGCTTTGATTATGGGACACATTCATTGTGTGATTTTACTATGCAGTGTTTATAAATTGTTACAATACATGTCACAACATTTTTTTACACCACAACATTCATTTTGGAACAAGATTTTGTATTGATGATAGGAAAGTTGGTCCGCTACTTTCCCCCAGGTCTTTCCCAGTACATCTCAAATATTCTCAGTGGGGTTCAGGTCTGTACTCTGTGGTTGCTAATCCATGTGTGAAATGGATGTATCATGCTCCTTGAACTACTCTTTCATGAGGCTGATGAATCCTATCATTATCATATTATAATTTGTCTGTGCAATCAGGGAAACAAAGAAACAATCTACTGATATTCAAACCTGGTCATTCAGTTAGTCAGCTGACCTCATTTTTTGGACACATAACATTACTCAACCTAAGACCTGACCAACTGAAGCAACCGCAGATCTTAACACTGCCCCCTCAGGCTTGTACTGTAGGCACTAGGCATGATGGCTAATCACTTCTGCTTCTCTTTTCACCCTAATGCACCCATCACTCTGGAACAGGGTCAATCTGGACTCATCAGACCACATGCCCCTTTCCCCTTTTTCCAGAAACAAGTCTTTTATGCTCCCTCACAAAGTGATGGTTAAGAAATGAGAAGCTATTCACTTTATCAGTTAGGATTAAAGAACTGAAGCTGAAACATATTAATAACTGCAGGAATTATTTAATTGAAGGCTCTTAAGGATTTGCTCAGTTAAATCCAGGGGGCAACATTTTTATATATTCCCTCTGTTAGTTCAGTTAACCCAATTACTTGATGAAGCAGAATTGTAGAATAAGAGCAATAAGAGCAAGAGACTTTTTCAGTTCAGCTTATTAAGTATAATGGCTTTCACATAGGCTCAAAAGTTTGCATACACCTCACTGATACTGGGTAGCTGTGCTTTTAAATGGTGTAACTTGTATCAAATGCTTGTAGTAGCCTTAACCAAGTGTCATGCAGGAATTTGAGCCATTCCTCCTGCATGAACTTCTGCAACTTTTTAAATCTTTTATTATTTCTTGTGAATTTCCCTTCATGCTATACTCCATATACATTGTTGTACCCCCAGCTGACTCCAAATAATGGCAATTAGCCAGTCTGAACTTTTGAAAGCATGGCATCAGTTTACAGAAGCGTCCAGACTACACACGTGTTTTATTCAGATTTGTTGTGTTTATTTATTCACACTCAAGTTTTGGGAGCAGACTAACACATCCGGTGTTATCAGCTGTGTTTTCTGTGTTTCCCTTCGTAGACAGCAGTGAGTCTGACTTTGTCATGATGTTAATTTGCCTCATTTTTATCTTCTTCCATTTCTTTTTCTTCCTCTTCTGTTGCGAACTGAAGTAAATATATACTGAAATTCCATGTTAAGAATTGTGTGAACTGAATTGGAATTAATTCAGTCAAGGTTTATGTGAACCAATGACCTCAGAATTTGGAAGTGTTTATTTGCTGTTCTGCAGTGTTTTGGCACTTCCACAATAAATTAATTTTGCTGCCAATCTGACTTGTCAATCAACTGTGCGATTTTTTTTTTTCTGTCTTTTTTTTTCTTCTTCTTTTTTCTGTTTTTCTTTCCTTTTTCTTTCTGCAGAGTCCTAGAGTCCCATACTCATTATTCATGATTGTTACCCAAACATTGCATCTTCTTGTGAATGTTATCTTATGTATTTGTTTTCATTCATTTATTTTCATTTTGTGTAATTAGCCAAGCGTCCTGCTCCTGGTTCCACATCACTTGCTCCCGCCCAGAAGATTACCAAACCAGCCACCAAATACGGAGTGCCTTTAACAGTGAGGAAGGTGTCAGATGCTGCCAAAAAGCCTGTGGAGAAAAAACCAGCTGTGAAGCATAAACCGGTTAGTAAACAGTAAACTGATATGATTTCTCACTTCCACTCATGACTCCTTGTCGTTGTTCTGGGTGTAAGAGTCCTTTTTGATGTTGAGCTCCTACTCTAACATGTCAAAGGCATCATCCATCTGTGTGAGTGTGTGTTTTTGCATCATAGTGTGTTGGCCACCTCTGAACCACAGTGTTGTATGTTGTTCAGGCCCCTCTCCCAGCAGCCCCCCAGCGAAGAGTGAGTCAAGTGGCAGAAGAGAGGAAAAAACACGAGGTACAACTGAGAGCCCCATAAAACTTTATTCACTGTTAAATTCCCTTCCCTTCTTCCTTCTAGTTTACTCAAACATGAAGGTCCCTTCCTTCCAACATTTTTTGTGTTTTTTCCATCTCATTACACTGTATTTGGTCCCTATCTTCACCCGTTTTCTGCTCCTGGACCATTTGGAGTGTTCCCTCTGTTTTAGCTCTCCCATTTTAACAAAACTTTACCTCCTTGCCTTCCCGCCCAGTGACAGAGCAGTCCTGCCTCTTTCCTTAAAGTGGGTTTCTTCTTCACATTTCAAACTGAGATATGTTTGCCTCATCTTACAGGATGGTATCAGAAAGAAAAGGATGGAGCTAATTGAGAAAGAGCGGAAACAGAGAGAGCAGGTGAGTGCATTGTAGATGGATGGTTGTAGAGATATCTCATAATCTTTGTGGTCACTGGAAACATTAAATCTGATTTTGTGTAAATTATAATGGGTTTTCCATAAGGCTGAATTTTTGGCCTTTTTTGTTATTGTTGATATTGTTATTTTTAAAACTCAGGTTATATAAATCAATATACTGATGACACTCTCTTGTATGTTGTCTTTCTATACATCACTTCTTTGCTGATTTATAAGTTTCCTTTAGTAATCCTAAACCACTTTGTAATCCATAGTATGTATTGTCAGTATTCAGTACAGTTAAAAATATTAAGAAAAATGTTGGCATGTCCATAAACAATAAATCAAGCATTGAAATAATACACAATTGTATTGTAATTCCCTCAATTATTCTCGGTGGTTTTATTATTTTAATGTTTTATTACCAATATTTAAGCAAATTTCTTGTTTTAATTCGTTCATTACGAGTTTTTTGTCCATTGGATGTATTGTTCTCAGCACCACACTTTCCTTTTGTTTTCTCAGCTATATTGCAAATGCCTCAATACATTCTTTGATTGAACAAAGGTTAAGTGGATGACTTGGTATCAATATTTTTCGGATCTGCTTTGCCCTCAGATGTTCCTTTTGAAAGCAGAGCAAATGAAGAGATATGAAAAGGAAAAGGTAAGTTTTAAGATCTGCCTGGTTGGAGTTAGATGCATTTTTCTACTTTGAATTCTTAGTTTAGGGGCCACAGCATCGTATTTGATGAATTTACTATTTGCTGTCCCGTAAGTCCTTTGGTAAATGATGAATCTGTGATTTCTTAAAGATCAATAGAATTAACCAAGCCAGAGAACAAGGCTGGAAGCACGTTTTGAGTTCAAGCGGAGGAAGTAGCCCAGAAAGAAAGGTATTATCATTTATTCAGTATCTCTGAATTTTACATGGCATTGTAAGATTATTGATTCTGTTTTGTTTTGTTGTGGTTTTTAACACCCTTTTACTTTATAATCTTAGTGCTTTGTAGGTGTTGGAAAGAGAGCTGCAGGTGTTGGCCCATGCCATGTCCCAAGCTCTGCTTCAGGTCCGACTCCAAACCCCTATGAGCACTACCATGCTCCACATGACCAAAAAGTTAAACCACAGTCAAAAGACAGCAGCAGACAGGGATCTTCAGCTGGAGCAGGCAGTCCTAATCAGTAAGTTCAGATGATAGCTTGTTTTTGCCAACTTGTTTTTTTATTTATCCTTTATTTAACCAGGAAAGAACCACTGAGTTCTTTCAGAGTTCCAGTTGAAATGGCAGCACAAGCAGTTTCACGTAAAATACTATTCCACATGTCAAACTTATAATGCATAAAAGCAACAGGAAGGAAATGGTAGACGCAGAAAAAATGAGAATAAAAGAAAGTAGAATTAGGCATAGAGCACATACTAGCAAAAAAATAGAAAAATAAATTTTATATACATATATACGTATGTATGTATGTATGTGTATATATATATATATATATATATATATATATATAATTTTTTTTTTTTTTTTTTTCAGCTAAAATTTGCTTAGAGGTCTTATTTATGTCTTCGTGCATAAGAAATCAATATAAGTGAATCCCCAAAGGAACTTTGTGTTGGTAAATGCAAGTTATGCAAATTTGCAGGATTTCAGTTCTGTTGCAACATGTTGATGGTCATATGAACTATGTTTTCAGGTCAAAAATGTCCAATTTCATCACAATTAATGCTATATTTTCATGTCACAAATGGCCAAGTTATATTTTAACTGAATTAACCTGAAAAACTATTCTATTCTTTTAGATTCCACAATTGTTCTTACAAGATTATATACTACATATCACATTTTATTTTTACAGGTTGCAATATGGAGTATGGTGCTGATCCATCCTGTTTATGTTACGTGAATACATACATTAAGAATGTCACGTCACTTTTTAAATCAACAGTTTTCTAATAAGCATTTTTATAAAGAAATAACAATTCTATATTGTTATTTACTCTTTAGTATGATGATAAACCATACAATAAATAATTATGATACTAGTTTTTGCACAGGGATCATTTCTGGAAATGGTGACATGGCTGCCGAGTAGCACTATGATGGGATCCGTAACAACCATGTCACATCCGTCCACTGCTACATTTTGTGTTTTTGTTAAGCTGTTATTGTTTTAGATCCACAGTACTAACTTTTATGAATAAGAGGATAATTAGCAATAATAGTAAGTATATAAGTTTATTACTAATAAAGTACTGGTACTGACCAGAGCATCATGGGTAATGTCACGTCCGTCCACCAGCAAAAGTTTTCACATACACGTGCTGTTCAAAATCCAATATTTCTGAAAATATAGCTTCCACTGTCAAATAATATCAGTAGTCTGTGCACAAATGTATTAGCATTATTTCAACACAGTTCTATGCATTTCTTACAACTTTTTTTTTTTTTAACAAAAATGGCCACTCATTTGACCCCATGAGTAAATTTATATATATATATTTATATATATATATATATATATATATATATATATATATATATATATATATATATATATATACACACACACACATATACATATACATATACATATTAGGGCAGGAAAAATTAATGCGTTAACGCAGATTAATCCATCATCATGATTAATCTGATTTAAAAATTTTAACTTTATTAGCCAGAATGACTCTGAACGTCCCTGCCATTGTATTTGAGGCAGCTTGTCCAAGTAGAGTTACCGTCGCGCATGAACAAATGGGCAGTTGATCCAGTATTGACAGGCAGCAGAACCAACCCATAAAGATGGAAGGCGCTAAACAGCACGTTGGCCCTCTAACCCAAGACGGAACAGTCGACCGACATAAAGTATTATACACACTCTGCAGGAAGGAGTTTTATTTTCACCAAAGCACTTCCAGCTTCAAATACCGTGTATCTCACCACTCCTGCAACCACTGTTCCATGTGAGAGGCTGTTCTCAGTTGCAGGCAACATTGTAAATAAGAAGCAGTCAGCTCTCCTCTCGGACAGTGTTAACAAGTTAGTTTGTCTTAGTAGCTGGCTGAAAGAGGAGTAACAGGGCCACATTAATGTGGATAAAAGTTTGCTTAAAAAAAAGAGACAAAAAGTTGTTAAGTTGTTTTGTTGGAGGTGTTTAATAAACCCATTAGGTCCATATATATTCCCTTCTTTCTTGAGTCTCTTTGCTCATGCAAAAAGAAACGCAATTAATATAAATTCAAAATGAATGATATTTAATCCTGATTAATTGAAATTAATCCACAGCAACCCTGTGATTAATCAGATTAAAAATTGTAATTGTTTGACAGCGCTATTATTTATTTATTTATTTATTTATTCTCACATACTGTATATATTTGTGAGCAGGATGGGCAAAGTGTTGTGTGACTGGGCAGGGGTCTTAATATTCTCCGCTTACTTTTTCACTTGTATTTTATTGCTTTGTTTCATTTGTTCATTAAGTTTATGTCTTAATATATTTATTTAATGCTCTGTCATGGTGTGTAACCAGTGTTCCAGCTGCTGCTGGCCCAGTGCTACCCAATGGTCCTTCCCGACTTGTAAACCACAATGCAATCAAAAGAGAACTGCAGCGGCTCCAGCACGTTTCAAAACAAGCTCAAATTAGTAGGTCAGTCAAGCAGCATTCCCCAGTCATTTTACAGATTTGGAAACTTTATATCAATATCTATTTTGTTATTGTGTGGAAGGTAGTTCATTTTCATTCTGCATTCTTTTTTCAGGCAGCGTGGTCAGGTGCCTCCTGAACGGGCCTATCAGGTTGAGGAGTTTTTACAGCGTAAGAGAGAAGCCATGCTGAACAAAGTCCGTGCTGAGGGACAGCTGGTATGTATTGTGGCTTGCTGTGTTCTCAAATAAAATAATTGAACCTTTTCCAATATACTACCGCTGTCATGTCTCCATACACACTGAATCTGTGTTTATATGAACTGACATGAAAAATGCCATTGATCTATCTATAGCAAATGGTATGATGACAGAGAACAAAATAAGCTGTTGATACACAATTAAATGAACCTGAGCAGGTTCTAAAACTAAAACATTGAGCCACAATGGGCTAAAAGTTCTGCAGCATGGGGTGATAATTGTCATCACAGTAATCAGTATGACAGACCACTTTCACATTCATATAATTCGTTTTTCAAGGATAAGGCTCTGATTATTTGATGTAGATCTGTAATCTGCAGTAGATTGCAGGCAACACAAATCAAGTTTGAAGATGACAGGAAAAAGTGCATTTAAAAACCATCACTTTTAAGTATACACAATATTATTTTGTCACTTGCTGTCATAAAGCCTTTTCTAACAATGAACTCAGATCATTGTATTGCTGTGTTGAAAACCACCTAACTCCTTTGACAAAACCTCCCCTTGGAGAATACAGAGGTTGGTAGTGTACTACTGTCTTGTTTTTTTTAATTTGTTGTGTTGTATTGTGTGGCTCCAGTGTTTTTTTTTGGGTTTTTTTCAGATAGACTGGACTAACAAGCTAATTAACTGATCAAAGCAGTACTACAGCAGATTAGTGACTTCTGTGTTTTGTGCGATTAAAAACACCTTCAAGGCTTCAGTTCCCTGCCAAAACTAGGTTTTCTGATGACAAGGTGAATAAGTGGAAATATTCTATGAGTACATAAACTTAAACTGATTCTGACTTTATGTAAATTTTACTGCTGCTCTAGCCTCATCAGTGCATTGCTGTGACTTCTATCTGCTTATCCAAAGTCAGATGGTGCTGGCACTGAATCAGACAATACATTTACTGTTGATAAGTCCTGTATATGAACTCACTTCAAGACATCCAAACAAATTCTTTAATAAGCTTTAAGGCCCTAAGTCATGACTGTTGTTCCAATGAAATCTAAGGGCTGCATCCTTCTAAAGTGTGGTTAAATTGAACGGTAAACAGGGTGCTCGGCAAAATCTGGCAGCCATCTATGGAAGCCGGGCTGGTTCTGTTCGCTGCAGGAGACCGAGAGTCAACAAAGAGGAGGAGGTAGGCGCCCAGGCCGGAATGCCCAGCCCCACACTCCACTTCATTCATGGCACGCCTGGCTTGGCTTGTCTACCTTCATAAAATACCTTTGTCGCATCCATATTTCAATCCAACAACTTGCACCAGTCCCTGCCCAGTGTGTTGTGTTTCACTGTTTGGTTTCATTCCCAGTAATGGCTGTTGTCATTTATTATAAATAACCATGCCCATTTAGTTTAAGTTTTCTATTACAGTTTTTTTTTTTTGCTGTGGATAATAATGATGAATAATTATGTTGACAATCTGTGACTCATTGTTTTATTCATTGATTTTTTTTGTCTGGCTGAATTGTTAATGTGTTATTGTAACATGATATTGTTTAAGTAAAGCTTTGCTTTGAAGAGTTGCTCTCGACATATCCACATTTTTGTATGTCTGATTGCGTGTGCACTGCATACATTTTATTAATGCTGTACCCACTCTTAATGTATGTGAAGGTTTGTAACACTTCTGTATTTGTTTTCAGGAGTACTTGGCAAGACTGAGGCAGATCCGCTTACAGAACTTCAATGAGCGTCAGCAGATCAAAGCCCGGCTCAGAGGAGAGAAGGTACAGTCCTCCAATCTAAGAGCCTCAGAGCACCTTAAATCAAAGTCTTTTCAACTTCCTTGACATTTGGGCTCCTGACTATTGTTGGTTTCTGTTTCAGTATGACAGTGATGGTTCTGACAGCCAGGAATCCAATGAGGAGGCAGAGCTCAGGAGAAAGAAGATAGAAGCTCTCAAAGTAAGCCTGTCTGGAAAACTGTTACAAGTGTTACTTGTGCAAAACCTAAATATTAACCTTGTTTGTAGTGCTGTTATGTCAACAACTATGTCAGATGTACTTTAAACAGAGCAGGGTATTAGATTACAAAAACCATCAGGTCAGTCAACCTCACCCTTAATTTTAAAACAACCAGCCCTTCCTACCTGGGTCCTTATGACTTGTTCTGAAAATGGTATCAGATCACACAGATACACTAATGCAGTCCAAAGAGTGCTATAACTAATTCTAAAATGACAACAACCAATTCAGGAAAAAGAGAACACACTTTAATGTGCTGCTTCTGCATGCAGACGATTATGAGACAGGAAAAATAAAAGTAAAAACTTAATTAGGATTATTAAAGTAACTGCTTAGTTTGGCTGGAATAAGTTGAAAAATTACTATACACAAATATAGCTGTAGAGCATTTGATGGATTTCTACATTTTCTCTTTCCTAGGCCCAAGCCAATGCCCGTGCTGCTGTACTGAAAGAGCAACTGGAGAAGAAGAGAAAAGAAGCATATGAAAGAGAAAAGAAAGCGTGGGAGGAGCATGTATGTTTAACCATGTTTCATTCTAATGTTCTTTAAATTAGTTCTTTAATGGGCTTTACTGATGCCCTAGTTTAATTATAGGCTAATCATAAGCATTGTTCTGTGTATTGTTAAAGCTTGCAGCCCAGGGGGTGAAGGTTGGCATGGCAGCAGGGAATGTTTTGGTGGCAGCAGCAGCAACACCGTCACCTGCCTCTGACGGTCCTCTTCCACAACCTGCATCCTCTCAGCCAGATCCAGCTGCCAGAGCTCCAGCCCTGCCCACATCCAAACCCTCAACCCCGGCCATATCTATGACTGCCGCCCTGAAGAATGTTGGAGCCGTTAGTATACACTTACAGTTTATCGCACTGCACATCATATATTTGTTTAAGTATTTATGGTTTTGCCTTGTGTGTTTGGCAGATCACTCCACTAAAAGAAAGCATGCCTGAACCAGAGACTGCTACTGTCACCCAGGTGAGTTAATAAGTGATCACAAAACATATTTTGTTAAAAGTGACAATGAGCTCCTTCTATTTGACTGATTAGATTATGTGAAATAATTTTATAGCCCTTTTTTTTAACAAAGTGCTTTGCAAAACAAAATAAAACCAGACAAAGCAGATGAGATATAATGATGTGAGAAGTGAGGAAGTAAAAACAATAAAATGAAAACAAA
This sequence comes from Sphaeramia orbicularis, assembly GCF_902148855.1. NCBI lineage: Eukaryota > Metazoa > Chordata > Actinopteri > Kurtiformes > Apogonidae > Sphaeramia > Sphaeramia orbicularis. Next base: position 35,501,661 of record NC_043960.1, read on the forward strand.
TATGAAAAAAGAGTATAGATAAAAATATAGATCCACCATGAATAGAGTGCACTTTGTTGTGACAGGTAAGCTGTAATCACACTAAATGTTCCTACTGCCTTTTGTGTTTTAGAGTGAGAAAAAGCAGATCCTGCGCAGACTAAACCAGAACCTCAAAGCCCAGAGCCCGGTAGAGGAGGTGGAGGAAACACAACCAGCCTTAGTCAAACCACATCCAGATCTCCAACAGAGTTGCTCTGAGAAAGAGAAACATCCAACTTCAACTGCTGATCAAAATAAAGGGGATGCTGCAGAACCACCTGTACTCCCCGTTGCTCAGACCTCAGTAGAAACATGTGCCACCACTGCTGGTGAATGAAACATGTTCAGTCTTACTTCTTTAATTGAAACTTTAGTATAAAGGCTTTGAAAATAATCTTGAGGTTTTGTTTCCCCAGTAGCTACCTCAATAGGACCAGAAGAAAGACCGTTCTCTGGTGGAGACAGAAAAAGGTGGGAACCTGGAGCTCCCCTGGTCCTCTCTGTCGCTCAACAAACTCTAGAGGAGACATGCATCTCCACCATTGGTGAGTTTTCCTTTCCTTTGGAGAGAATACATTAGCAGATTTCCTGGGCATCATTCTCTAGTTGGTCAAGTTGTATTTGTCGTCCTTCTGTGTCTATTTCTGTGTTTCTCAGATCAAACTGTAGGGGATGTTTTACCATTAAGTGCACTGCAGGGAGATGTTCAGAGGAAAATGTGGGGAGTAAATCCAGATTCTCAGGTTCTTAAAGTCCTTCAAGAGGCAGAGCTTCAGCCGCTAACTCAGCAGCTGGAGAATGTCAGCATCAGTGGAGATGTCTCCGGTATGACTTTATTATTTCTCTGTATTACTTTTGCCACTATGTAAAACTTCTATATTGAGGCCATATGGGAAATTAAACTACCACAGTTATTGTCACAATGAAGAGAATGCATCTAATAATTAAAATGTGCTCTTTAATTACTCACAAATAATCCTCTGCTTTCCATAGTCAAGTTATTACTGCTAACAATGACTAAAACAAACAGTGAGGAAATAAATTCATTACTTAAAGTTATAATCATATCATCTATAACGTAAGTTACAGATGATAGATACACTAAAACAAACAGAATTGCAGGTAAAATCAGTTTCATTTCTGCACTCCTTGCACTGTGGTCACTATACTACTTCCAAATACTTGTCCAAAAGAATATTGAAAATGAAAATGACACAATAATATATACATAAAATGCTACCCCAGTGTAACTTGTTACATCGTAAATCATCTTCTACATATTACGTCTTTTCCCGATACATGGAAAGACAGAGGCTAACACCAAAACCAAATAGAAACTACACAAGAACACATCAATTTCTCAAAATAAAAATACTAATGCACTCAGAAAAGTAAACTGAAATTAAGAACAAACTGTAAAATGAGAAATAAAAACTAATGAAAATTTCAAAACTGCTAACTCTGGTCCACAGGTATCCTTAATCAGGCAGCAGTGGCTGAGATTGCGACGACACCAAAAGAAGTGCTGACCTCTGAGCCAACACCATCTGCTGTGGTACAGAGCCCAGAAGTTCAGAGGGAGAGTGCAGCTGCAATGGAGGTCTCGAACCAGGAAACAACTGTGGCCAGTGCAGAGGACAGAGTAAAACTGCCAACAAATTTTACAGACACTCAGGGTTAGTATGACCTCATATTGATGTGGGGTTACACTGTTTCTCCTCATTGCGTGTATATTTTCTGTCAAATTTAATTCAATCTGGCCTAAATTGTTTCAGATCCAGCAGATGTGGAGTCATTGGTTTTGGAAGAAAACGCTTCACAGGTCCAACATGCGCCAGCTGGTGTGCAGCAGGCATGGGAGCAGGAAGCCCACAAGTCAATGTGAATTTTTATTTCTCTTGTACTAACATAGAAAGCTGCCTTTGACTGTCATGTAGTGGTGATTTACACTCTACAGTATATCTGCAAATATATTCAAGTTAACAGCACTGCTTTTTACAACTGTAGCAGACTTTTTATTTTGGCGTGAAGGGTTTCTTAAATATTTCCGCAAATGTTATACTTGTATACTTCCATTTTAGGCCAGCAGAGGGCATCAAAGGACCATCAAGCAACGAGGACACCGAGAAGAGTGTAGAGAAACAAACTGCATCTGGTGAGATTAGTGTGTGTTGAGGCAGTGCTACTTTTTTTTCCACGTGGTTATTATCTTAATTAAATCTGCCCTTCCCTCCCTCTCGTCTCCTAGGACTAGCACAGAGCGAGGAGCCCCTGTTTATGAAGCTCTGTTCCCCAGCCCACCGACGCACTGCCGCCCTTGCAATCCTCTCAGCCCAGTCCTCTGTGGATGAATCATCCTCCTCTCTGGCCTCTCGCTCACGCTCTGTGTCACCTCTGCGCTCCAAGCATCATGACGCCCTCCTCATCGGCCTCTCCACAGGCATGTTTGATGCCAACAACCCCAAGGTGACTACCAGCGGATCATAAATAATAAGCACACTTTTGATTTTTCTTTTGTCAGGGAAATGAGATGCATAAAGAGGGACAGTAATTACTGTACCTAAAAGATCACATGACATGATGTGATCCATGAAAATGTTAAAGTTACCTGGTGAAGGGCTGTTACAGACGGATGTTGAGGAAATTGTTCTCGTTCCAGACGTATATGAGGAAGCTTGTGTGGTATTTTTAGGTAGAATCTCAGTCTTCTTTATTAATGAGGGAGTCCAGAATGGAGCCAAAGTCATTAATCAGATATTCTGAACATGCAGTGGGTCTGATAGGACACGAAGAGCATCCATCAACCTATATCTTTCATAACCTTCATCAGGGACACGCCAGACTTAATTCAGCCTGGGCCCTTAGTGTGACTAAAGTATACATAGAATATGAATTTGTTAGGAGTTTTCAGCTGGTTTTCTTGAGTTTCTGAGTTTTAATGATTTTTCACATATAAATGGGTGTCAAATTTAAGAAAAAAAAAAACCAACAAAGTGCCATAATGAGGTGTTCGGGCCATCACCTGCTGCTGCTTCAATGTGCATTATCATTGATTCTACAAGTCTCTGTGGTCTGCTATAGGAAAGAACGTCAGTCTTCCAAAAATATTTCCTTTTTTCTATCTGGTGAGGATAACGGTAGAGAGCGTTGTGTAAAATGTCAGTCCAAAATCTCCAGTGCGTGCTCTGCTAGGTTAAAATCTTGAGGCCGCAAACATGAGTTATTACAGTTTTGAAATTTTCCTTAGTTTTTGCTCAGACTTGATTTTTGAGTTGTTAAAGTTGTAGCTTTTGTTTTTTTAAATTTCAGGTTTAGTATTAGTTTTTTAGGTGTTATGACAGAAGCTTAGTTTATTTAAAATCCTATATGTTGCACAGGCATTGTATTCTTGTACTCCATTTACACTACATTACGATTATATTGTGTTACATTGTAAACTGTAGGGTTGTTTTGTTTTTTTTTAACTTCAATCAATCGCATTGTTCTTTCACTGCCAGTTTTATTTCATCTTTAACAATAATAACCCTGCTGAAAAGGCCATAACATATGAGCTGCATCATTTTAATGCACATTAAACCAATAAGTCATCCCTCACATCCTTTGGATGAGGACATAGCCGTCCTGAAAATGTTCACTTCATTAGGATTTTCCTTCACTTTGTCTGCATGATATCAGTAACACTGTATTAACTTCTCTTCAGTTAGGGTAAGTCACATCACTTGTTAAATCCAGCTGTAGCTCAAATGTTTACATTTCTTTTAAATTAACTTCTGTCTCAACAGTGAAGACTTTTTGTCTGTGGTGCATTAAAGTCCTGTGTGTCACCATTCTTTCAGATGCTGCGAACCTGCTCTCTACCAGACCTCAGTCGTCTCTTCAGTTCTCAGCAGGGCTCTGCAGTGACTAATGTTGTGAATGCAGCCCCAGACCACAACTTGGAAATTGAGGACCTGGATGAGACAGCTAAAGACGATGACCAATCAGAGACTGAAGAGTAAGAGAAACAGATGCACAGGAAATGGGGGTGGGGGGTGGCTTTATACCCTACTGTCTGGTTCTGCAAATTATAAGTACTTACAGTCAGAATAGAATAGAATAGAATAGAATAGAATAGAATAGAATAGAATGCTTTTATTGTCATTATGCACAAGTACAATGAAATTAAAAGACTAGTCTCTTGTGGTGCTAACCCTAACACACACACAGTGAGAAGAGTAAGTATGACAACCAACAAACTTCATGTCAAGCTCTGTTAGTGTAAAATGAAGGATAAATATCACCGACCATTTACCTCATTCTTATTATTTTCTCAACATAAAAAGCAGCATTGTCATTGTTTTGAAGTGTTTTTAAATACAGATAATTGGTGTAGACTACTTAATATGGGACTTGCATAAAAATCAAATAATCTGGAATGTCTCACAGGATTTAATCAGTTTTGATGTAGTTCTTTTTTGAATCCTGCTAAACCCTGTGGGAAGAAACACATTCACAGCATGGGGATAAAGGCATTAGAGTCATTTGGGAGGTCAGAAAAACATAAAGCCACCAGTATAACCTTCCATTGCCTGATATTGTTCTGTATTTACATCATCAATGTCCAGCCTTAGTGCAATGGAATGACAAATATCTCGTAAAATGCTGCCATAATGATCTTAAAATGTGTTGAATTCAACTCACTGAAACCTGTAGAAGCCCTAGTTGTAAGACTATGCCATGTTCCTCAGTGCATATGAGGACAAGGACCTGCGCGATGTCCGGGCGGCCATGGAGAGACTGCTGCAAGATGGTGACCTGATGAGAAGCCCCCCAGAGGGTGGAGCTGGAGACTTCAACGGAAATCCCCCAGACCAAGAGCTATTCCAGAGGATAGCAGCAGAGATCAATCAAAACAATGAGATGGCTGTCGATGATGACGATGATGACGATGATGACGATGATGATGGTGAGGAAGAAGAGGAGGAGGAGGAAGAGGAGGATGAAGAGGATGAAGATGAGGATGAGGAATGCTCTAATGGAAGTCCTGGTGATGAGGAGGCGGGGGAGCTGCTCAGCAATGGTGTGGGCGAAGAGAACCATGGAAACAATCACCAGTTCAATGAAGAGTGGCATTCAGGTAAGATTAAGAAATAGATTTAATGGCAAATGGTTCATAATCTATGATAAATAATTCATTTTTGCACACTTTAATCAAGTGTAGAAGTGCTATTGTTCAAATTATACTCCTGTCACTTTGAAGATGGCAGTGGTGAGGATCAGGGCGGTGAGGCTGAGCATCACGACAGCATCTTCAGTCGGTTGGAGGAACTTCGCTTCAACCTGGAGCAGCAGATGGGCTTTGAGAAATTCATTGAGGCCTACAATAAGATTAAGGTATAAAATGTTTTGTACTAATGCAACCTCACTGCTCCTGTAAGTGCTATAACATGGCACTGATTAAATAGATGTCTATGTGCTGTTCAAGGCTATACATGAAGATGAAGATGAGAACATTGACCTGGGCTCCAGTTTGGTCCTGAGCATTTTGGGAACGGAGCACCAGCATCTGTATCCCAACATACTTCATCTAGTGATGGCAGACGGTGCATACCAAGAAGGTGAGCATCATTTATTTATTGATTTGAGTTACTTTTCTATCCATATCAGGAATTAGGAACCTTCAGAGGAACGTGATCAGTTTTCTATGGTAGGAACCAGGGGCTAGATGTAGTCCTGGTGGGTCTGTTGTACACCCCCAGATCCTGTCTTCTTGGGAGATGGTACTTTCTCTTGAAAGGAACTCAGGAACTTGCATAGTGGCGTTCAACAATTTTTTTTATTTTTTTTTTCACTTTTTTAACAATTCTGCTTGATTCTGATTGATTAGTATTTTATTTTAGATGCCATTTGTAAAAAGCTGTAGTTGCATATGAAGCCTACACAATCTACATGACATTCTGTATTGTGATGACAATATGCTACAATTACAATATATAAACTAACCCCGCAGCCAGTACAAAATTAACACCAATTAATCTGAGGGTAGGCTGAGTGTAGATTCATGGCATGCAAAAAAAAAAATCTATAAATTCATTTTTCTTTTTCATTGTGTTTCAGGTAGTCCTCTGTAATAATGAATGCACAGTTTATCAATGAGCTTTACTCTGCAGGTTTTCTTTGTGCTTTGTTACATTATTATGGTGTTACAGAAAAAAGCATGTGACAGTCTATGCCTTACTGAGCTTCTGTGCTGAGGATGAAATCTATTGGGAATAGAAATCGTCATGCACAAAAATGCAGTGTAAAAACTGCTGCCTCTTTTCCTATCTGAACAAACTATCTGAAGTCCCAGGTATTTTGGCAGAAATGCGACTAAAGTATGTCACGTTACAGCCAGTTAGATTAGTCTGTCTGTTTAGTCTGTTTCTATTTATCTCTGGCTGACTTTTTGGAGCACTTGTGTAAACCACAGAAATGCGTGTGCATCTGTTTCGACTGTTCTGGTCAGCAACTGTGTTCAGTTGTCTTTGTCAGCAACAGCGCTGGATTGTTATCATTGGTTTTCCAACATTCACACAGCTGCACCAGTACAGTGAGCATTTAATTTAATCACTGAAAGCTGCTCCCCTCATGGTTAGAGAGCTTTACTGTATCAAAAGGGAACTAAATAGATGTGAAACACTATTTTTTTTATCTTACCTTGTGCCCAGTCAGTTGTCAGAAAAGGGCCACAGTCGAAGGAGTTGGGAAGCGTATTTCTTTAGTCTTTGACAGGTTTCCCTGAGGAGGAGAGCAGTCGTCAGATATATTCTCTAACAGAAATATCTCTACATGTCTGTTCTTTTGTTTTCTATTTTTACTGTCTTCAGTAGAAGAAATAGAGGCTTCAAATGTCATATTTTTCCCTCGAGGACTGATCTCAAGATGTGCAAAAGAAGCATCTCACGGCTGCATAACAAAGCAAACCCATGCACTGCAGCAGTTTTCTGGGGTTTATTTGAATAATTTCAGAAAGAAATGATCATGTCCTCATGCCAGTATTGCTTCTGAGTGTGAACAGCACTTTTTATAAGATGAATTATTTGGCTCAACCTGATTGTCTCTTCCGTATCCACCTGCCCTTGTCTTTTTCTTTTAGATAACGATGAATAAGGTTTGTGCAATGGAGCTGCTGGCAGCAACGACAATCTGCTAGCTGTTTAATGTCTTCCCGTGACACACATTATTGGCAGAAGGATCTATGCATGACATGTTGCAGCCATGCATCCAACAGTGTTTCAGGCACACTTGCATGATAAATAACTAGCGGCTGTATTTCATACTTTGACTATCAGCATCTGACACTACTTTCTAACCAGTGTTGATTCAGAAGTGCACTATGACGTCTGTGTTCTTATTAACCAAAGTTAATTATGAGGTTTATGTCTAATCTATATGAATGTCCATGTCTGTAAATGAATGAAGTCTGTGTGTTCAAATGTTTGTTTTTCATTTCTTTGTTAATTTACAAGCTGCAGTTCCATTTAATTTGGCAGACAGATTTTTTCTGCTACGGTGCTATTTGTCGCACGTTCAGCAACATAGCTCCAAAAGAACAAGGTCACCCTCAAAGAAAGACAGTTCCTAAGACTGCTCAAAACCAGTTGAACCTCTTTTTCTTACAACTCTTTTCACCAAACATGTAGTCAAATGTTGTCTGACACCTTTTCCTAATGCATTTCTTACTGTTTCAGTTCATCCAGTTAAGATTGTTGTGAGACTGCTGTATGTTGCCATGGTACTGTAGCAGGAGGTGATGATCCAGTTCAGGTAGATATTCAGTGCAGAGAGTTGTACTGACGGTGTAAGCAATGGCATATATGGTAACATATTTGATAATGAATTAAATATTGTAAATCTTTATATGAATAAACATTTTCCTAAGAAAATAAAGGCTCTGTTCATTTTCATTGTCTTTTCCTACACTACTGGGAGGACTGTAAGGTATGGCATCCCATAATATGTTAATTTCTTTTGAATTAGCTGACTTAAATCATAAAACATATTGTGTTAAAGGTCTTTAATTCAAAAGGTAAAAGGTTAAAATTTATTCTTTATCTTTTTACTGGTGGTGCCACTGGTAAATGGACACGACTGTTTTCATGCACAACCCCTCAACAGACCACTCACCCCTCCGTCAGTTCACAAGATTTATCTATAGACTCAATCCCTGTGGAATAATATACCCAGAATCCCCAGCGTGTCAATACCATGTCTGATTTAGGAAGACAGGAGAAGTGGGCGTGTTTTCCACTGAATTGGGCCATAACCAAGTGATTGACTGTACAACCGTTAATAGAATATGCAAACGTTTAATAATTAATTCTTACAGCCTTTCATGATTCGTTGCATAATTCTGCAGTATTAAAATGTTAATGTTTCCTTAAACCCATGCAGCTAAAGACCTTTCATTAGGAATAAATTATGTCACGGAAATGGATTGATTTCCCATCCCCTCATCTGTTTTTATCATCACTGACACAAACATAAATTAGTAGCAGGTCTTCATTGCCGTTGCTATAAGTTTTAATAAAAAAAGTGGAAACTACTGTGGAACGATATTCACTGATTTCAGGCAACAAACCTGGCAACCCATTGTTACTGAAATACATATGCAACTTTGTAAATGCATTTTCACTCATGTAAAAGCCAGACCATAATTCAGCCTGGATCTGAAGGGGTACATTTTTAAGTTACAGCTGTACATTGTATGCATAATTTAATAATGCAAATCCGAGGGCCATTTCAAACTGTTTGATTTGCATGTAAAATATGTGCCTTCTATAGAGAGTGTATGTAAAATAAGGTTTAATGATCTTCAGCGGTGATTTTTACTACATAGTGAAAATGAATTGGACTTTTATTATACACATATAGGCTCTATCTGGTTCTGCTCTCGCATATGGTTCCCCTCTAACTTTATGCAAACTTTTAATCAAAGGCCACAAAGAACAGTATTTTCACAACTTTTATATACTGTACACATCAAAGCATATCATCCAACATTTATGGGACATTGTGGTCACGTGTTTGTTTGTAGTTTCATTTCTGACTTAGTAATTCTGTTTTATGCCCCAAAATACGAGTTGTATAATGCATTAGGATGGTGTTTTATGTTGAAAGTGATTTGCATTTTACTCAGTAAAAGGCACACATTGTAGAGCACCTCAAGGTGTTTGTACAAATATCAAGCTAAGAACATTAGGGATTCCACCAAAATGTTTATGGTTTTCTCTGAAGTATGTAATTGGGTACACAGGCTCAGTTTGGAGTCAAAGTATAACACCATGGTTGGTTTTCAAGAGGTTTGGACTTATAAACATATTGCTTGGTTATCTGCATAGCCTTGAATCTGAAGTGATGTGCTAAATGATGTTTCTTACTTCTTAAAGACAAAGGAAAGAGTCAACGTACATGTTTTATGTGTTGTTCATGAAATGTGTTAGATTTGGCGTATGCTCCAGGCCTGGTTATGAGGACATCAGACACATGAGGATGTGACATACAACATCATACTCTCCCACGCCTTTTCTCTGCTCAGCATGAGATAAATGAATTAAATTTTTGAGCTGAATTTTCCATAAGGCCTGTGCTTGGCTTGATCCTAACTCTCCTATAAAAAAAAAAAAAAAAATCACCCCACAGAGAAAATATACGCATTCAACCGTTATCAGGCAGCCTTCATTGACATTCAGCTATGGTCCCTAATCTAATTTGAAAGGAGGTTGCCTCGGGCTGAGTTTGTAACTTTTAGAGCCTTATCAAAGTAATACAAATGGAGATCACTGAATGTGAGTGTCCTGATTTTAATAGCATATTGAGCCTAAAGAGAACTTGGGCTGGTTTCAATTAAGCCATCATTTCTTTAAAAGAAAAAAATAAAAAAAAACATTGTAAACAAAACCCTCTACTCTCAGTGCTTCTCTTGGGTACATTTACAGTAATGGACTGTGTGAGAGAGAGCAGCATTGCAGTCAAGGCTCATCCCTTCATGGAGACTGGGACATATGTCTGCTTCTGCTTCTCTCATCCACATTTACAGTCAGTAACACAGCTGTCACCTCCATCATATGCGAGGCTGTATATATTTGTGTGTGTGCATATGCAACGTTTCAGATTTTTGCCCTCAGGTGCAGTCATTATAAAAGATTATTGCCTGTCAAAGTATAATAATAACCCCCCCGACTGTCTGAATAGCAGAAAACAGACTTTGCATAACATGAGTGGGTGGTAATACATAGGGGTCAAGCAGAAAAAGAGGGCAGGGGCCATTGTCTGAGCAGAGGTGGAGGGGTGGAGCGCTGCCTCCTCATAGTGAGGAGGAAATATGACCTGAGGGCCTCTGCCAGCTCCCATGGGATCACATGTGACAGAAGAGCGCCACCTACATATAAATCTCCTTCTTTATTGCTCCTTTCTCCCTCTCCCTCATCTCTCCCTCTTGCTCAATATGCAGTGTCCTACCAAATAGATAAAAATAAATCACATGTTTATTGTCTGCCTGCGTCTTGCTTGCTCTTTCTTCCCTCAAGTTGTTTTGTGGCTGTGCCTTTGCTGTGAAGGGTATTGAGAGTCAAAGGTCTGTTTCCAATGTATTTCTGTAATAAAAGCAGTGCCTTTGGAAATGTGCTCCCTCTCCCTGTGTGCCTTCCTGTCTATTTTTATATCAGGCAATGACAGGTCCATCAGTTTGCTTTTGCCTCCAGAAAAGAAAAAATGCTCAGTTTAATCTGCAACAGAGCACCATTACCTGCAAATTGTATCACAATAATTACATTTGGACTGTGTAATTGTCTCATTAAACAGCTGTAATAAAATGCTAAACCAACATTCTGCAGCAATAACGAGAAAAATTGCCAAGCAGGACATAAAACTGTAGCGGCATTTATAGCACTTTTATAAGCTTGTTGGTTAGTCTTGTTCCTGTAAGTCCTGCTCCCAATAAAAAGCAGAGAAATGTGTTTCTGTAATAGTCAGTATTTTAAAAATGTGACCACCAGATGCCCCTATGTCTCTACTTTTTTTTTTTTTTTTTTTTTTTTTTTTTTTTGGCAAGAGTATCAAAAATAAAATCATAAGGGTGAACATGTTGGGTCCAGATAACAGTAGGCTGTGATCCCATGTGCACTGATTTGTCTGTGCTGTATCAGTGTAAGAAATGTGTAACTTAAGGGTATTTTTTTTTTTTTAAATCTTACAGTTACAAACAGATGGATGAAGAATATATAAATGGAGAAAAAAAAAAAAAAAAAAGCTCTTTTCCACGAGATCTGTGAAAAGATGCTGCTGTTTGACACATCATTACATATCATTAAGCAGCTCAGTTCACGCCCTTGTGACAACGCCTTCACTGACACCTCGTAAATTCCTCTTCCCTCCTTTCATTTCAATCAATCTACCTTGATGCGCTTTGGCTTTTGTATTTTTTTTAAAGAAGCATGACTTATCAGTGGAAACTATTGAAAAAACAAATGAGTAGGGAGATTACTATATCTGTATCTATACTTTATCTATAAGTGACAGCATGAAGAGCGTAAATACATCGTAGTCAACCATTCTAAGGACGAAAATTATGTGTGTACCTATTTTTTCGGTGCTTTACAAAAATTCTCACAAGCTGATTTTAATATAATTGGTTACTGCCATTAGATATTAACAATTTACTTCACAAACGTTTCAGTGCAGGTATTTAAAGTCATGTTCTGCGCTTTCCGGATAGCACCTAAAGTCCACGTACTCCCTCCCCCTCTTTGCTCGATTCCAGCAGCAACACAATCCAACAGCGCAGAAGTACTAGCATGGCGCTCGGTGTAGTTGGAGTACCGTTGTCTCGCCTGCTTGCTTTTCATGTTAGGTTTTACTCTAGTATTTACTAACTGTATTTCTGTTCTATATATTGAACGCCTCTGGAGACCTTTTAAGAACAATATTGCGTGTTGAATACTCTAAATACGTGGCAAGTAGGTAGCTTGCTAACTAGTAACGTTAGCAAGAAGGCAAGAATTAGAAGATACGGGGCAACAAGAGGAGGAGTCCTGTTTTGGAAGGGGTAAGCTCAATCGCCTTTAGTGTTTGAGTTGTTTTCAATTTTTATAAGCGTATTTCTTTTTGTCTGCTAAGTTAAGGGAAACATTTTCAAAGAACAAATGCTCATAAAACTTATTTTTTGTTTGTTAAGCGTGGCAACAATAAAGTAGTGACCCCCCTCGTTAGCGATGGTTATGCTAGCAAAGTTATTACAACTGTTAGTTTTACGTTCGTAGATATACATTTTCATGTTTCTGAGGAGTAAACACTACTTCTCTGATTTTTTTCGGTCATAAAAGGCCAAAGAAGTGCAGTACACGTTTTTTATGTACTGCTGCTAGTTGTTACGTAATATTGACATTTTCCGGAGTAATATTACACTACGCTGAACAAGATTGAAAACTGTGGCCACTCTTTGTGTTTTGGCTTTTAAGTGTCTACATCCGATGTCAGCGGTAAGAAGGTTTACATGAGGCTGATTTTTAATGTAACGGAAACGTGAGATGACTGTGTAAATGTAAAACAGCTCATCATGTTGTTGCTCTTTAAAGATAAATCACAGTCCTTCAATCCTGCACCCTTTCTGTGAACTTTATCTGTGAGCTGACTGTACAAATGTTACGAGAGTCATAGATGCAAGATCACAGTTCCCACGTGTAATTATCTGCTGAAGTAAATAGGATTAACTTGGTTTTCTATTCTCAATTTGTTAATCAACTGTGAGACACTAGTGTAGTACGTTTGTGTTTACCTGTGTTGTCAGTTCATCACTAAGGTACAGTCAGTCTTTCCAATGTGACTAAAAGGTAATGATTCTCGTGTTCAACAAATGAGCCTGACACTGTTCAACTATTTCAGCCATATGTAATGTCTATTGTCTATGTATGTCTATGAGTGACCTATTTCTTACCCTTACAGTTGACTAATCTGCATGCTACCATGTTTTTCTCTAGATGATGCAGATGCCATGGCCATAGCCGAGGCATGGGAGTGACGTGATGGCACTGGTCCTGCTTCCACACAAACACCTTTTCAGCCTCTTGTTTTTCTGCTGAACAGGAGGCAGAACACTCAGAGAATGGACGAGTCAGTGTTGTTGGATTTACTTGAGTGCCCTGTCTGTCTTGAGCGGCTCGATGCCACAGCAAAGGTGCTTCCCTGTCAGCATACCTTCTGCCGCCGATGCCTCCAAGGCATCCTGGGGTCGCGTGGAGAGTTGCGCTGTCCAGAGTGCAGGACGTTAGTGGAGTGTGCTGTGGATGAACTCCCCAGCAACATCCTTCTTGTGCGTCTTCTGGATGGTATAAAGCAGAGACCTCGAAGGGCAGGTCCTGGAGCAGGAGTCTGTACAAATGGTACATCTGGGGCTGTTGCCAGAGCACACAGCAGCGGAACCAGGGACCAGGGCACCCCAGGAGCGCAACCCCAGCGAGCTCAGGCTAAGAGCACCCTTGTGCGGGTTAGTATACTCACTGTGGCTAAACATGGATCACTGAGCATGAGCTTGTTTCCTATTGTGAGGGCGAAGCTGAAACAATACAGAGAAAATCTGTCTGGATTAAAAGCAGCATGTTGCATTACTGGCTCTCTAATCTTCACTGAAGATTAACTGTTATCGTGTTGATCTGAAAGCTGGCCAGTTGACTAGAAGCCCAACATTATTAATGGCAGTGATTTGGAGCAGTTAATAGTAGAGCCAACAAATGAATCTGCTCTCTCTGTTGGCTGCAGCAGTGCTTTTCCCATAAGGAGTGTTCTCAGGTCTTTCTTAGTTGCTGACATTGCCAAAATCCCAGTCTTCTTTCTTACACTTGAGATCCCTGCTTAAGTGTTTCTTGTGAATTGCTGTGACAAATGAAGGGTGGGACTAGAGGGTGGTTGTTGTAAAGTGAGAGAAGCTAAATTAAATTATGAACTGCTATGTGTTTGTGATTTAGCAGTGCTTTTAAAACTGATGAAAGAGATGAATTGTTAAATGAAGGGAGGCAGGACACAACACCTTAAATTCCTCTTTTGGAAGCCTAAGGAGACATGAATTTGTGTGACTATCAATCTTCTTGTCCTTGTGGAAACACAAATTGAACCAGGTGCAGAAACAGACAGATGCTGTAGCAAACCCTCTGTTAGTATTGGGTGGCATTTATCTGAAAAAACAGTACCATTTCTTAGATATTTGCAATAATCTTCACTGTGTGCAAGTGGGTGAACTGTCTCAAAGCTGGCTAGACTATTTGGCGTTGAAATTAAGAATGGGCACTGTGGGGAAAAATAACATTTAAGCATAATAATGTCACGTACTGTCTGTTAAACATTATAACACAAAAAAACAGGTCTAAAAAATGTGAGAGCTGAAATTGTGCAAGATCTGCGGGCCCCTTTCTGTGGAGCTCAGGTCTCTGTAAGGGGAGGATAGAGTAGATGAAAAGATGTCAAGGTCCTGTGTAGAATCATTGGAATGTCAAAGCGCTGATAATGTATCTGCCCAGCCATGCAGGTATGAAGATCAGAGACCCTGCTGTAAATCGCTACTGGGGGACCCGCCTCATTTGCCAGAGTATCACTTCAGAGGATTTGTGCTCATTTCAAAGCCATTCTGCGGAATTTCCCTCAATTATGAAAAGCCTGTTACTAATAAAGAAGTGAATGCATAAAAACTACCAAGCTGTTGATTGTAATCCTCAGTGTAGACAAGGACTGTACAATGCTCAAGTGACAAGGCTGTGTGTGAGTGTGTTTCAGATTCTGTCCTGTTTTCGTTGCATTTCTCACTGATGTTATTGACTAACATCTACTTGACATCCTGCAGCATTTTTCAGATGGTGTAGAACAAGAGGATACACGATTGTGCAGGTGTAACATTTTCTGAACATAAAAGGCTGAGATCAAAGCTCTCGCTGATTGCCGAGCCTGATCTGTGGCCACCGCTCCATGGGGACTGATCGCTTCACTGCCCCCGGGAGACACCCTCAGTCCCACTTCTTCATTGTTCGCCGTCTGTCTTCCATTTTTGGGAGGTATCTTGCAGCTTGAACCAGCTCCTTTGGTGCCGTACTCCTGTTCAAGCAGAGCTCCACCTCCAATTCTTAAATGGCCAGAGAGAATGACTGGAAAGGCAGAGCGGTGAGGGCTGCCTGACAGATGCACAACAGGGTTTTGTTTCGGGTCCCCTCTGATCTTCCTAACTGACCGACACGTGTAGAGTGGCCAGCAGAGATTTTGTGTGCGTGAAGGCTACCAGTAACAGAAGCTGATGAGTGTTAAGTGAAGGTGTCAGGACCAAATGGGACAAATGTTTAGTGAATAACCTCACTTTCTACCCCCGCCTCGTAGCTTCTCCAGGGTTGCAGCAGTTGTTTGACTCTCTGTCCTGGCATTTCTTTGATGAGGGTGAATGAAAAGGCTTGTCTTGAATTCAGAGCCATGTGGTTGTCTGGTCAGGTTGGTGACTCACCTCCACACTGCTCAGTTTCATGGATGTTTTGTCTTCCTCTTTGCCCTCATTGACTCATATAACACAGTATTTTGTTCGCACAGATTGAAAACAGATCACTCGGTGAATTTTTTTGCTGTGTGAGAGCAAGTGAAGTCATTGGAGTTGTCTGGAGGCCAGGGGTCAGGGTTCATGAGTCGTGGCAGTCAGGGGTCGGAGCCGCGTTGAGTGAAGGCAGAAGAATTAGAGATTTCTGCGACTGTCTTTAGATATAATTTAGGACCTCTTGGGAGTTCACACACACTTGAAATAGACTATCTTTCATGATATTTTTATCCTTTTGTCATAAAACATTAAGCTACACTACATTGTTGGCTATTTAAAAGGGTGTACTTAAGAATATTACTTTCACTCTAAGCTAAGTATTAGATGTGGCTGTTCGTAGACATATGCGTGTGCTCTGACTTGCGTTTTTGTGTGTTTAGCTGATGGAAATGAGACACTATTCTCTCATAAGCTCTTGAGGATGTAATTAGGTCATTTTCTCATCTTTAGCAATGGGAGCTTCACACAAGGAAAGTTTTTTTCTGTTATAAGCCATTTGATATCCCCCTCCTGGTGTCATGGTTTCCCTTCTAATCCAGTAAAATTGATTCTAAACCAACAGGATGTTAAACAGAGTCTTAGTGCATGCGTCTGATTGAATAAGGTGGTCTAATGCGTTGTCACCTCCAAGACTCTACCAGGTGCCTTGAGGTTTTTTGGTTTTTAAATGAGGCTGCCGTGCATTTTGTCTTATTGTTTCATAGTTGATGTATTTCTTTAGAGGAAGAAGAATGTTGTTTATGAGTTTCTTATGGAGAGGTATCTCATTAAAATTCCTGTGCACCTCCCTCGTCTGAGGTCGATGAGTCACACCGGCCCTCTTTGATGACATCATATTGTTGTTCAAGCCTTTTCCTCTTGGCCGACTGGTTGACCTCTGCCTGTGTTTCAGAACCCCGTCATTACAGCCTTGCGCTGCCCACATTCTGGCAAACGCATACTTACTCCTTTCCACTGGGAATTTTTCAAGAGCGCTTTGGTCTATTCATTCCCACTCTCTCAACACACTCACACTTTTTCTACTGCCTCCCCTGTGTTTCCCACTGAGGTCTACATGTAGTCATGACCTTCTGGACAGTGCGTGCAAAGGATTTTGCAACCACCTGTAATTTTCTCCTGTGAGGCTTTGACACAGGCGGTATTTTTCCCCCCATATTTCTGCTGTGTACCTCCTCCCTCCTTGCCATCTAAATCCAGACTGGAGCCTGTTAAGGGTCTAATGAGATTAGAGTTTATTAGACAGTGAGTCGGCACTGCTCCCCGTTCTCCTTGTACTGCTGACTGCTGACTCTCATTCTGAAGAAACAAAACTCTTTTTTTTTTTTTTTTCAGTGCAACTAGTATCTCTGGTAACTTGGCTCTAAAAGCTTGTCTAATGCTGGCTTAAGTCTTCTTCTTGTCTTTCTCTTCCTCAGCTGCAGTTTTTTATGTTAAATTGTAAGTTGTCTTTTAACATTATAGTTGGTGACTATTTTTAACTTATCAACCCCAAAAACAAATACACCACTGGCTTATATACTATGACAGTTCCGGTATGTCCAGTCTCCACTAGTTAGTCCATTAGTCAGGTATCTCAAAATTATCAAAATTTTCAGAAAATGATGCATTTCAATTTACTTTAGCCTCTGATGCATTTTGGTCAGGATGTGCAACAGTTTGTTCAAGTTGTTGGCTCCAATTTGGTCCTTGATACATATGGCTGTGTTGTTGCTGTATCCCATGTGAAATAGAATTATTGTTTGTTTCTCTTATTAATTCAAGCAACATTGCAGTCTCTTCATTAGCTATTCTCACATGCTTTGTTTTCCTCCATTTTTAGTCCAACAGCCTGAAGGGTCTGATGGAGTATTGGTATCAGTTGTTGTTCATCCGTGGTCCCTAAACAATTGTTCAAGAATCTTCTTCTTTGAAACCATCAGTCAGAATGACTTGATGTTTGTTGTGGAACGTCTTTGGGGTAAGGTCTACCAACTTTGTTCAAATAAATACTAATTATTGAAATTTTTTTAATGAACTTTTGAAATTTTAAAAATCCCCGTTGCTTCATAATGGGAAAACTTTCAAAGTGCTACAACTTCAAAACAATTAAAGATGTTGATATAATTACTATTGGCAATAGATAGGAAGTCACATACGGGCTTTCATTTGGTGCCATGACCTTTGACCTTGAGTGACCTTGAAAGGTGAAACGAATGTCAATTAATGTCTTTAAATATGTCGTTGGACTACACGACCCTTGGTCCTATTTTTCATCTCCTTCAGCATGAACACTTAAATTCAGTAAATAAGTTTCATAGATATCATGTGACTTGCTTCCAGTTCAGTTAGTTTTATTTTCTTTTTAACAGTATGCAAAATGTTCCACCCCTTCCAAGTGTAAAACTATTTTTTGTGATACTTTGAGATTCTTTAAAATCCATCAAAGGTCTTTTCACATGCAAAATCATGTTAAAAACTGGGTGGAAATACACTCATAGGTGGGCCACACAAATAGATATTTTGCAAAACAAATGTTTGGGGTTTTTTTTGTTTTTTTTAAATTAGAATCTCTGCCCAACTTGATGAACATCTAACCCTTCTGAGTCTTCTGCCTCCAGTATTATCTGAGGGCTCACAGTGTCCACCGTTTAAAGTCTGCCAGAAACAATGGTTTGTCAGTGTTTGTAACAGATTGTGGTCTTTGCATTTTATTTTGTATAGAGTGATTTTGTAAAAACTAAGATTCTGTAGCAGGATTCTCACTGGGATTTTTTCACAGCGTAGGGGGATCATGTATGGAGTGCGCTGCGCGAGTTTTGTAGGGGGGTCTGGGGGCATCCTCCCTTGGAAAATTTTGAAATTTATAACTCTCTGAAACACTATTTCCTGCATTTTGAGGGGCAAATTTTGAGGAATGAAGCCAAAAAACAATGCGATATTACCCTTGCATTTGGCATTGGTCCTGCACTTCGACACAGACATGATCGTAGAAAAATATTCACTTGCACGAAATTAGGGATAATCCGAGCGGCACTCACACTACATGCATGCACAGGCTAAATTTTAGAGGTAATTTTCCACAGGTGATCGGTCCATTTAAATAAGATAAATTAATTGAAGTCTCATTGTCAGCCAATGAGCGTAAGGCAAGTGATGTTGCCGGGCGGGCGTCAGACAATATCAAGGCACACAAAGGGGTGTTGATTATATTGTTCCCATTTCCTGCCTGCAGCGCTTTACGCCAAGACTAAGGTATATATTTTTTCAAATTCAAATCTCGTTATCATTACGCTGGACGATCACACACACACACACTGTGATGTTCTGTTGTTCAAAGCAAGCAAAGGGGGCCCTCTGGTGGTCGGAATACGTTGCACTGGTGTATGTTTTGTACTTTCGGTGTTACCGTAGCTAGTTCAGACATGGGAAGAAAGTAGCAGACACGTTTCTCTCATTCTGTTTGTATGGCCAGAAAGAATGTTTGCCTGTGAGTATTTTATGTTCAGTTGTTGTGGTAATGAATAGTAAAACCTGTCTCTGATGTAAACTTTTGTTGTTAGATTAAAAGACGTTGTAAATCGTAAGTCAATCTGAAGATGCTAATCGTTAGCATGCCTATGGATTTTCCCATTTATGTTAGCATCGAGCTAGCGGTCTTTTATCAGTCATTTCAATGTATAATGCTATGTTAATGTGCTGCAACAAAGAACACAACTGAGACATGTTTTGTATGTATGTTGCAGTTTCACAGTGAAGTCTCGAGTAAAAGCTTTGGAGAGAAGTTTTCGGCATCAGGCTTTTCTTGAAAAACTTATCTATCTGCCAAGCTAGTCGCTATACACACAAGCAGGTGCAGAATACAAACAAAAAAACACCACTACGCTGGTTGAAAGACAGCGTTGCGGGTCAAATCTCAGCATCAGGGCCCCCAGGGACAGCGTCGTCGGGGGCCCCGGCGTTCAATGACGCTAGCGAGAACCCTGTGTAGAAATTTTGTTTTTTTGTTTGTTTTTTGTTTGTTTTGTTTTTTTTTACCTTTCACGGCTTCTCATTGCTTCTTTCTCACCTCTTTTACCATGCTGGTGGTGAGTTGTCCTGTGTGAATAACCATTCTTGAAGTGTGGTTTTACATCATCCCAAGGAGAAGTTCAAAAGGATTAATCATGCGATTGAGGTGCAGCCTTGTTGTTTCTTCGTTGTAGGGTAACACTGCACCCCTGATGAAGGGTGTACAGCTTTGCATCTTCGTCCTTCTCTACGTTCAGCGTGTTCCAGCCTCTGCACCACCAAGAATTGTCTTATATACCTCAGTCTTCTTTTAACCTTTTTTCCCATGTAGAGGAGGATCTTTCATATTAGTGTCTTTCTGAGGAATGCCATGAGTAGTAGTAGGTCACTGTTTCTCCTCTAAACACTGGGCCTGTCTAGTCTCGTCCCACTTGCCAGTTCACATTCACCTCCTTCAGTAAAAGCTCTTAAGTATCAACATGTGTTTACACGTACTGTCTGCCTGATATCTTATACATTCTATGCATTTTCTTCATTGCTGTTATAATGAAAGATCTTACAGAACTCTGTCCATCACATACACATAGTATCTGCAGATTTCTTGATACTGATAGTCAGGCATACAGTGATGTGTCTGTGATGTGCCTTAAAGCCCCACGGCAGGCCCCGCTCTAGCAGCTGTCTTGTAGTAAGTCATCATCTTCAAATAATATTGGTGTACTTCTCTACTGCAGTTTTGACTCTTTTACCTAGATGATACTTTGAAGGTTTTTTTTAATGATTTTAGATATCTTTTGTGCATTTACCTTTAGACTGCGGGTGGTCCGCTGTGGTTTCTTATGCCCATCTATCATCTCCTGTCAAGTTTGTCAGTCAGACAATAGTAAAGGAAGCAGCCATGACCTCTTCTTGCCACAGTGCTGTCACACCTGGCCAGTGACAGCCTTTCTTTAGCACTCGTATGTGTGCTACAGCTCCAGGGTCCTTGATAAAAATATTCCATGGACACTTATTCCCGCAGCCTACTTTAAGTGCGCTTTTCATCATGCAATAATGTAACTCAGAGCACTGCACTGTTTAACATATGCTAGTTTTACTGCATGGGAAGTAACAAATGTTTTCTGTGGAATTTATTATTTTCATTGTTTTGTCAGCTGTTTGACAACCTATCATGCATTGTTTCTCTGCCCTCATTCCAAGCTGGTCCTAATACCTGCCTGGCCTTAAGAGAGCAGTTTGACCTCCACCCTCTGCTGTGATTGGTGGCCCAGAATTGGTCATCCATGGGCCGTTTGACTGCTGGCATGTTAAGTGTTTGGTTCCCATCCCTAAGGCAGAATCATGATTAGCAGGGAGTCTTGTTTTCAGTTGTTTGACCTCTGACCCTAGAACTATTACTGGCTATTGATACACCTTCTGGCTGCAGCAGCTGCCTCAGACTCACCTTGCTGTTGCATGAAGTCGTGTGGTCCCTGACCTCCTTCTGAGATGGCAAAGGAATTTCTTGGAAAAATGTTCTTCTGCGTATTTGCAGTTCTCCTGCCTTCTGAACAGTTTCCTGGTTTTTTTTTTTTTGTTTGTTTTGTTTTGTTTTGTTTTTTATGGCCCAGAGGTGCAGTTAATCTGCATTTGTCCCCATGGTGGCATCTCTACTCCAGCTGTGCAAGAGCATCTAGCACTGCAGCATTCTCACAGTGACTGTATAGTGTATCATCTACCACTTTGTTACATGTTTTTAAATATGTAGTGTGAATGTTGCATTAAATATCCAGCTACATTCACACAGCATAGGCTGCTGTGTGAAAAGAAGAAAATCTAAATGGAAAGCATTTTTCAAGTATTTTTAATGAGTTACAGTTTTAGTGACAATGGTAATTCTTGCATTTTCTATCCACTGAAAAAAATACAAGAATAATGATGTACAATATTTGGACAATATGATTTGTAAGTCTGGGCATCTCTGTAGCATCACAATACTTCATTTATAATTTTGTGTTATGACAGATTTTACCTTCATCAAAAAATTGAAGCTTCTGCATTTTAACTGTCCATCACTCATGACTCTCATACAACTCATAAATTTCTATGGGATGCATGAGGCTCTATGTTTTGGGTGGTTTTTCCCACATCAAATACATTTTTGCCCCTAGCACATGTAGTGAAGCATAATCTCTACAGACAGCTTTTTAAATCAAATACATTCCCTGCTGTTTGCATAAGTTGAACTTTGTGTCATTATATGAAATGATTAGCTATTCAAGACTCTTATGAGCTTCAGTCATAGACAATCTCAGACTGCTACACTGGGCGATGAAGATAAAATCAGTGAATAAATAATTGATCATAATGCTTCTGTCCTCTGTGGATGCTGTTTGAGAACATTTTATGTCCCATTAAATATCTGCAGTCAGCTTTAGGAAGACAGTTAGTCCTTCTGTACTCCCAGCATTTCTTTGCAACAGCTCACGAACAGCTGTTATAGACAACAGATTTGATCGTTGGGCAGAGTTGCAGTCAGATGTACTTTAGTATTGCTGAAGTACTCGTGATGGCCACATCTCCCTCTTAATGTAGATTTCTGGCAACACTTCCTTGCAGTAGTAACGTTCATGTTATGGAAAATGATGGTGTAAAATGTTAAATTTCAGGCTACCAAATGCCAGTTTCTTCTGTTACACCACATGTGTGAGGTCTTTTTTAGTGACAGCTGGTGGTTAATTGTTGAAGTGGATTTGAATAGTGGAGCACATTGACAAAGACACGGGCTGGGGAGTTTGGTAGTGAGGTTCACATGACCAGAAGGAAGCACTACAGAGTTAAAACCCCTCTCTACTCCCTTCAGAACTGTTGTGATTAGGTGAAAATGCACTTTGAGCTCAGTTGTTGTGCAGAAACACACACCCTGCCCTGGGTGAGCTTGACTTGATGAAACCAGGGGCAGTGTTTGTTTTAATGAGTCACAGACTGATTTTAGATCCATGAGGGCCCATTACGCAGTCTAGAACCACAAAAACACAGGTGTGTAGTGAGTACACAAACTGCCTTGTGACAACACTGTGTGGAAATGTCACCCAGGTTTAAACCAGCCAGGCTGTATTTGTATTCTGAAAGGTGTGATCTCTATGCTGATCATGTTTAGTAGAGGCTCAGCTCCCACATATATGGGCCTGCTGATTAGTTTAGAGACACCAGCCTCTGTCTCTCCTTTCCCTCCAGTTTCTAATGGTATTACTACACTCACATTTTTGTGATGTGTCAGCAGAACTGTCCTTTCTGTCTTGTTTATAGTAGAGAGGAGCCAAGAAACAATGGCAGAAAGCAAGGGGAATGACATGATAAAGGTCACACAAACTGGGAATGTTGCCATTCATGACTGGTGCCAAGACTGCACAATACAGTAAAAACCTGACAGCACAGTGTTTTTTTTTTTTAGCTATATTTGTCTGTTTAAAAAAATACACCAGAGGCCTTGAATGTCTCTATTCAGTAAGAATGAATCGTTCCAGAAATATGGACTGATTTTTTTGGTGGGAGTGCATCTGTATAGAAATTTAAAATAATAATTTAAAAAAAGCTGAAATGAATTTGAGCAGTTGGTTTCAACACACCAAACAAGGTTTCTGACTGTGTAAGCACAGCATTTATGGGTTAGTAGTATCATTATTTTTGCTAGACTTGTGAGTCTATTTAAGTCAGTTCATAGTGATTCTTTAGAGTCTGTCAGCTTGAAAAGTGTTTGGTTGTGCTATTTCAACACGCAGGAGTTTATGTAATGTGTTTGTGACACTGAGGAGTTATGAGCCCTGATTGTCTGCATTGCTCTTCAGATATCCAAGTCATCAGACTGTGCAGTAATCCTGGTTTGACACAGATGCTTTGCTGAAACACAGACGTAATGGACAATGTTGGAGAACTTTTTATGTTATCATGACAAGTGTAAAAAATGTTCATTATGAAACTGGATGAGCAGTTTAGACTATGGCAGGCGGCCACACAGCAGATAATCATAGGTAATGGGACGTACTGACACTATATCCAAAATTCCTGAAATTGGAGTAAATCATGTTTTATCAGCCAGACATCTTTTGCTGATTAGTCGTGGAAAACAAGACCGATGTGAGTTTATGTGTGTGTGTATATATATATATATACATATATATATATATATATATATATATATATATATATATATATATATATATATATATATATATATATATATATACACACACATATGTATATGTGTGTGTATATATAGTTGTGTATATATAGTCATTCATTCATTATCTGAACCCGCATTTTTCCTCATTAGGGTCACAGGGGTCGCTTGGAGCCTATCCCAGCTACTTATGGGCGAAGGTGGGGTACACCCTGGACATTTTGCCAGTTCATCGCAGGGCTGACATATAGAGACAAACAATCACTCTCACATTCACACCTATGGGCAATTTTGATTAACCAATTAACCTATCAGTGCATGTCTTTGGATTGTGGGAGGAAGCCAGAGTACCCAGAGAGAACCCATGCAGACATAGGGAGAACATGCAAACTCCACACAGAAAGGTCCCGCCCCCTGTTGACTGGTGTTGGAATTGAACCCAGGACCTTCTTGCTGTGAGGCATGAGTGCTATCCACTGCACCACCGTGTCGCTGCAACACAAGGAACATACGTATTGATGAGATGGACAAATGCAATGGAAAAGGGACATCCTAATGGGATGGAGAGATCACCAACGGAAATTGCTAGCTAACTGAAAATGTACATTGAACTTGATGGATTATTTGGCCAAACTGGGTGGGATTCATAGGACCAGACGATTTTGTTTGGAATGAAGTTCTCTCTGTGACCGCAGCATGGGGCAGACAACTGTCAAGAGTAAGTGAAAACACTTCAGTAGGCTTAGTTTTTGGCTTTTCATGACAAAGTACTTTTAATGTTGTCGTACTTTGGTCCTCCACATCCAAATTATTTAGCTCAAAAGAAGTTTTGGAACGCTGTACAACAATAGAAAAGGGCGATCGAGAAGTTGTGTTTATTTTATACTTAAATTCTTCACACAGAACACAGTTGTGTGTATATGATTAGTTATTGAACTGAATCATCACCCTCTCATGCTAACATCTATCTTTGTGTTTGGTCACTGATGTGAGGGTTTTTTTTCGCAGAGTTTAAAACATATCACACACTTGTAGCCTATTTGGAGAAAACAATGGTTTACTTAATACTTACCGCTGTGTCGTTGGCGTTTTTCCTCTTCTTTCTTTTTTGTCTTTTTGCAAACCCTGAAGGGTAGGAGCACTTCATCATTGATGTTATTTTTAAATGGCTGCGCCGCCATACTCAGTGTGGACAGACCATTTCTTCCTCCACTGACAGCAAGTGGGGGATGTGATGGGGGGTGCACGAGGGCGGATGTCACTTCTACATGACCCTCATAGCGTTTGTCATTGCATAGGGGGACTCCCTCTAGTTTGGGGGGCCCCAGTCACAAAACAGTACAGGAGAGGGTTAGCGCTGCCTCACTGTGGTGGTTTGTTTACAATGGATAGTTTTTAATAAATTGTACAGATAAATGACCATGCGGCCATCGGGGGCCCTCTTCAGCAAGGGGGCCCTAGGCAGCTGCCTACCTTGCCTACGTCATCCTGGCGGCTCTGGCTCCCACAAACAGACGGGCCAGTCTGTGTTTGGCTCCATCATGTCCATAAAGACATTGTAACTCATCAACGCCATGATCCGGTTCAATGACCGACTATCCCAGCTGCGGCGTCGCAGCGCGGACAAACCGCAGCCTTCGGACAAGTGTGGACAGGTGGACAAGGGCAATTAACGGACAATTAATAATTTAATTGAGCAAATTCTTATCGACAATTGTTTACATCCCTAATAGATATATATATATGTGTGTGTGTGTGTGTGTGTGTGTATGAATATATATATATATATATATATATATATATATATATATATATATATATATACACACACACACATATATCATTTCACAGTAGATAAAGAAGAGCTCGCAGCTACTTGTTACTTCTGGGTTAAGTCAAGGGTGGAATGGACAAACACTCCATTAAGAAAGCGAAAAATGGTCAGTGTTGTGCTGCTTCTTGAGTTGGAGAACAGATGCAGTGTTTGTACCTTGGCCCTTTGCCAGCTCTGTGTCAATATCCTGTCTTTGTTTGTCCACTGGAGAGGCGTACAAATACCAGCCAATGCAAGCAAAAGATCTTGAGTTGTCCACAGGCCTGACATGCAACACTGGACAATTGAAGAGTCATGAAACTAACTACTGTAGGAGATAACTGAGATGAGTTTAAATTGGTCAGCCAGCAGCCTGTAGAAACTTCCTTGTCAAATTTCCCTTCAGCATGCAATGTCCTGCATAAATCGAAGTCAGTCTGAGCAGAGCTGAGCAGGTGGCTCACCCTGAATGAGTAAGAGGAACAAAAGGCCACAGACACTGCACGCTTTCACCAGCACAGTGGAGAGTAATGTGAGGAAATACTTAGTATTCAGCTCATATTGACTGGTACTCAATACACAGATACTGTGACATTTGTGAACTAATCCCTCTGTAACTTGGATACAAGCAAACTTCATAGGTGTCTCATATGTGGAACTCCTCTCCTGGTACTAATCCAGAGCATTAAATATGTGACAAATGGACATCTGAGCTTGTAATCAGATTGAAACAAAGCTTTTTCTCCAAACACTGGCTCGAGAATCAAAGAGTTCTTCGGTATAATTGTGTAATTCAACAAGTGTTATATATTCAGTCTTTCTGTTTGTTTTTTGATTTCATTGTACTTTAAGTAAGTTTTACAAGTGCACACGGTCCTATTAAAAATGCCATGCAAAGTCATTTTATTGTTGTACATCAGTTTTACTTCATTTTTACATTTAAGTTAACTGATCTTTTTTTTTTTCACTGTTCGTCTTCTGTGTTAGTTTTTGTTGATTATAATAATGCTGAGGAAGGCAGTATCCTGTAATGTGACATTATGACTGTCAGCTACAAACCCCAGCTTTTCCCAGTTTTTCTGTTCAGATTTCTTTGTCTTCTCTTGCTGTTTGGGCTTTACTAAACAAGTGTTCTTGGCCCACTGTCTGTGTGTCAGTGTCACAGAAACAAGATATAGACTCAGCACGTCAATCCAGCTTCCTCTCCGTGTCTCATTAGCTTTTCAGTCATTTAATCTCACACTGCTTCTTTGCCCTTGTCTTTCTAGCTTTCAACTGGCTTCCTCCCTCTGTTCTGAAATGTGAGTGGGTTCCTGTGAGAGCATTTGTTAAGCCCAGTGTATGAACTGGCGCAGAGTTAAAGAGTTCTGTTCTTTCAGTCTTTAGTCAGACAGGCAGACGGGGTGATCCTCTGGCCACCCAGAACCAGCCGTTACCCCTCACCGACGGCCAGCAAGGTAAAGAAGCCAGTCTGCATTTGTAAGGCTACATAAAGAGTAAAGAGATTTCTGTAATTGCATTTTCACATACACACACACACACACACCCCTTCATGAAAACCGTATGTAGCACAGCTCAGCAGTAAAATCCATGCTCTCTTCCTGCTAAAATGCTTTCCTTCAGACAACTAATCTATAGCTTACCATGCACGCAGCCCAGAAATGTATTCATTGTATGTCCATGTGTTGAATGTTTTTATAGACTGGACCACCTCCACCTTCACCACATGTCTTTTTACATAGAAAACTCGCTATGTTTCCTGGTTAGGCACATTTTGGCCTTACAGGCCATGCCTCTCCACTTCAGGAAGGTAAGCTTTGATCACAGTCAAGCGCTAAGATTCCCATGAGCCCCCAGGCTACAGCTCAAGGTCAGGAACTGCCAGTAAAATTGTAGATTGCAGGGGTCAGTGAGTGGTTACTCCTGAGTGCTTTGTAACAGGCAGTCAGGGAAGTAGGAGATATTCTGTCTCTCTCTTTCTCTGTGTACCATAAGTATTCGCTTCCACTGACCTGGGAACATGAAAGAACATGAGGAGGAACAGGAGGAGAGATTTGAGGGCTTTTGAAAACTTCCTGTTCTTCTCATCACATGTGATCCAGGCGTCCATCTGGCGTCCAGACTGCTCTGCATGTTTTCATGCCTGTAGATTAATGTGTTGGACCTCATTTGCTATGTGGTGAGGGGAAACAAACGAGCACAGTGAGTTGTAGGGATGGCGTTGGTTTGGGGTAGGAGGCATAGTGTAAATGTAAGATGATGAATGAATGGGCAGAAATGCTAATTGCTGTGGTAAGTAGTGTTGTCATGGCAATGCATTGTCTTCTTGAAATACCTTGAAAAGTTTGAATAATCTGTACCATTTATGACAGCATGAAAAAATGAAAAAAATGACTTGAAATTTTAGATTTTCATAAAAAGATAAAACCAGTACTATTATATGAAAAGAGTGTGCAACTCCTCTTTTCTTGGCTTTTATCAGTGTAATTGTAGCAAAAGTTAATGATAGTAAAACTTTTTTAAGTGACTGAAAACACTTTCATATTTCCTGATCTTTTAGATCAGGGCTTTAAAAACAATTACATTACCCACTGCAGCAATGTGTGTTTGTCAACTCACTATCAAAGAGAAATGAGCAGAACTTGGCTCTGATAGTGGCCATTGGTTAGTAGTAAGTCTCTTCACTGGAAGTACAACATCTACAATAATCAATCCTCTTATGATGATATATACAATTGAGCAATTAAAATGTTGGACAGGAGGCCAGTGACATTGGTGTCATGTTCTTAAGAAATAAAATATGCTAAGTTTGGAGCTAAAATTCATCTATAAATGTCCATGTATCTAAGTTTGGCAGACGTTCATTGACCTCGGGGTTCCTCTTAGAGTTTCAGGATCAGTAACATGAGGAGCTTTCAGTGGGAAATGTAAGGCGCCTTTACGTAAATCCTCATTTGGACAGACTTCTTTCTCTGTTTGTGGAGTCAACATGTGCAACTGTTTCCCTTCAGAACTTAAACTGGATCCTGATTGGACACACTTTAAATCAGTACAAGTTTCAGATTTTTTCAATAATCAATTGTATATGGACATCTTAGTTATTATATTTACATTTAGGTATTTACTACTTTACAACACTAACTTAGATGTAAGTAGGGGATGTTATTGGCGGATTGTTCAGATATCAACTTTTTTCTGTCCCCAACTATTATAACGTCCTTTACAACTGTACTATGTGTGGATCTTTACTAAACTGGATCTTCCAAATATTACAGTTCTGACCAATGTCGTACTAATGCAAGAAAATTTATTACTAGCTATCCCTGAGAACTTTCATAACTTAAAGTTCCTGAAAAGCTTGAGTAGATTAACATCTCTTTGCATTCTCAGAAAATGCAGTGAAGTAGATAAATGATTTCCACTACGCTAGACTGAGCATCACCTACCTTTTCATGAATACTGATTTCAGTTAGTTTGTATTATTTCTGCATTTTTCTCTCAAAGTCATTATTTAAGAAATGAAACCAAATGAACTAAAGTGAATGTGAAAACTTTGGTTTATTGTAATGTGTACAATGCACTGATGCCCAAGTAATCACAATAGTAGATCACAAATAAGCTGAATCAAGAGTACATTCCTTTACAAATCTCCATCTCCAATAAATACCTGTCTCAGTTCAGATGCAGCCCCTGATACTTGGCCCTTGATGTTGCCGTCCTACTGTGTGTTGCTGTATCTTTAGTTTTTATGACGGCGTTGGCCCCTTAACTTGACCACCCTGGGGCCCATCTCCACACCCTCTGGACACTGGCAGGATCCTGAATGACTACTTTTCTCAAGATTCACAGCACTGTCAAGAGACCCATAAATAGCAAAAATAAAAGTGTTCCTGTGTGGCGTTTCCATAGAAACCAGGGTGGAAGTTTTTCTTTTGTCTCAGACTGGGAGGGAGACAACAGCTCCAGATGAGTAAGCGGTGGCTGCTGCTCTTATGAAAGCCCTTGTGTGACAACATTATTCAGATGTCAGTGACTCAAACTTTGACATATTATGATTGTTTAACTCTGTTTACTCTTCGTTGAGTCATGCTCTTGATAGTCCTTTTTTAAAGCAGTGTTAGTTGCGTGGCACAGGGGATGACAGAAAGTTTGTTTTCCATCAGTATATACTATGTGTTGTGGTTTTTGTATTGCTTCGGAAAAGATAACACTTTATGCCTGTTTCGGGTGTTTTTTTCCTGTTTTTATGAAAACGTACAACTTCTAACGGTGGATTCAAACATCTTTTCAACATTTCACTCACAACTGATCAACTGTTTTCTTAGTGCTTTCCTGGATTTTCTCGTAAATCATGAAAGTATGGTAGGTGGGTACTAAGAGATAGTGTTGACTGATGAGGAGGAGCACATTATTACTCAGTCTCATCCATGCAAAATGTCCGCCATTTCAGATGGAAAACAGTAATGGAATATACCAATTTACTATAGCGGTGATTAAAGTACCTTTTACCCTCTCTTTTCAGCACATTATACAACCTAGTTTTTTCATTCCAAACCAGTCGATGGTGACACGCTCTGTTTGCTAATCAGATTTAGCTTTGTTGTAACAAAGCTATTTGATACAGAACTGAACTTCTGCTGTGAAATATATTAGCATCTATTGAACAAATTAATGCAAAGTTTTTACAAAACTTATGATGCTACTTTTGGCTAGATTTCAATAAGTCATGTTCCCCTCCGGTGGAGCAGGATAACTGCTTAAAGTCAGCATGATAACATCTCTTGCCCAATTCTGTGTTTTACATTAGGAAACCCTCAGGTTGTCAGACAGCGTGGGGAGGCTGTGAAAGAAGCCTGCTGTACAGTAGTCATTAAAAAGGCCATTAGGAATCAATTTAAACGTAAGCAGCTCTAATGGAATCAAGATGGCTTCTGCTTTCAGAATTCCTCATTCTCATCATGTGTCACTGCTTGTTCTGCAATGTTGATGGCAAAATGATGAGTTAAAAAAAAAGTAACTTGGTAATGAATAACAAATGTACAATGACCATCTGGTCAGCACAACAGATGCTTCTGGTTCCTCCTCTTGTAGGACATCTGACATGTCTTGGTGTGGTGGTGTTTGTAGAAAAGCAAACCAGACAGATTTACCCCTACACACAGTGTTTTGGCAGCGGTCCCCCCTGTTCATTTCCCACCCCCTGTGGAGCTCCTGCAGGTCTCCATATGAGAGAAGATTCATGTCTGGCACTTGGACGTAGGGGGTAAAGGTTTCTGTCTACAGACAACCTTTGAACCACTGACGGATCAGAAGTTAACTGTAACCTTGACATATTAGTGGCTGTTCATGGTGTATTTAAAGCACTGAAGATTCATTAGTAAGTGTGCTTCTGTTGTGTTGTTTAGTTGTCTAGTTCACATTCGTTTTAACCCTCCAACTTTAAACAACTTAGACTTTATCCTTAAAATCCTTTTTCACTAGGATTGTGTAAAGACAAGCTGTTAGTGTAATTATCCCCATATGATCCAGTGTTACTTCCATTGTACTACACTAATGCATGTATGACTGTATGTCTCTGCTCACTGGTTGTTGGTATCTGGCTGTGCTGTAGAGCAGAACACTCAGATAATTCAGTTATAATCCAGTGCTGTGGAAGACAACACTATAACAGCCAAATCCCTTTAGCACACCGGTCTAATTGCATTATCTGCGATACAGGAGTAATTGCACACACCAGCTGATGCTCTGTACCTTGGACCTAATCTGTCTCTCTTTTTCCTCTCTCTGTCTGTTTTTCTGCCTTATGTACGCATAGCTGCATAAGCAGACTCCACTGAAAATAAAAATGTAATAATGAAAGTTTACACAAGTTGAAGTTCCAGTACAGATGTTTGAGAACTCAGTCTAGATGACAATATGGACTTCTCCAAAGGTGCAAACAGGCTTTTTGGGTATTGCTGGGAAGGCTCTCTCCTTACTCCATGTACACAAAGTAAATGTCAAGGTATTGGTACTTAGATTGATATTAATACTGGGTGTAGTTGCTGAGATCAGCTCTGTTAAGGAACAGACAGTGTGTGTACTAGGAATGCGCAATTTGGTGGAACGGTCATTGTTAGATTTTTAACCTGTTTCAAACATACAAACTTAAAAAAAAGTCCACAATGTCACCATAGAACAGAGATTTTGTTTATGTTTTCACAATTTCTCCAGTTGTGTTCAAATAAAAATACTAACTGTAAATCCAGATGAATCTGACACCATTTCACTCTGCTTCTGTGTTAAGCCAGGGAGTAGAACAGGTGAGTCACATCTGACTGAGTCTGATCAGAAATCGGTAAATGCAGCTGTCAATCATATTGTTAACCCTTCCCTACCTGAAACTGCCCACTATCAACCAATGCTAGTATCACAGAGTGGGTTTTCTGCAGCCTGAAAACAGACTTCACAGAACTGGGTAGATTTCTTTTTTACTCTTAGACCACCTCAATAACAAAATACTGACTGGTAAATATGTAATTTTTGCCCTTTTCTCCTCAATGGACTTAATCAGATTTAAAAATATTATTTAAAATAATTATTATTTCTCATGTTTTCTGACATTTCCTGTAAACTGTAGTGGAAATAAATCTGTAAAAGGCAATGCTGCCATTAAAGTGCTATCACATTTTGCTTCAGTTTTCAGGACTGACCTTTCACTTAAAACTTGGAGTTGTCACAGTTGTTCAGTGATGTAATATGTGGTGGTGTCAGCTGAATGTGAAAGCACTTACCTGGTTTAATTGCCAACCTACTTAATTGAGCGTTGTATCGCTTTATCTCTTCATCCACCTGTCACTGAGTACTAACACATTCAAAGGACAAAAATTATGATTTTAATTGGCTTTATACCTCAGGGACCTCTACATTCACCACTGTGTTGCTGTCTGTTCTCAGAAATATTTGAGCCAGTGAACCATTCATCTACATCCCTACAACTGCATATTTGACATTGATTTTGTCGGGATCAACATGGCATAAATTGTAGTGAACATGAAATTATATCCAGACATTGTTGGGGGCTGCAAAATAAATAACCATGAGCCTCTTGTGGTTTGCAGCTGCCTTTTGATCCAAGTGGAATATTGCCATTGTGTGTAATCATGCACTTTAAATTTTTAAAGAGGCTAGAAGTCATTAGATGAGGCCCACAGATTCTCATTAGAGAATTAGGGCATCCCAATTGTGGCTTACTATATGCTGTATTTTTATTACTACCATAAATTTTAGCGCACTTGTAGAAAACAATTGGAAAAGTGGATTAAAGAAAAATTGCATTTGCCTCTAATTTGATCAGGACAAATATATCTGGTGGAGATCCTATTTTCATGACTCTGGTATTGGCACCTGAATTTGTACCGGGGTTTGTCTGCAGAAAAAAATCCATGCAAAAATGATGATCTAAAGGGCTAACATGCACATATAGTGTGTATGATTATGTGTTATTTCTAATCACATCTTGTGTCTTTATGTCTTGTATCTGCATTCCTATTAGAATTACTGTCCCTGCTCTTCTCCAGAGGACTGCTGCTCTATGAAGGCTCATTTAGCCACCACACCAGTGTCTCCATGGCTGCAAACCGGATATTAACCCTAAAGCCAATTTTGTTTACTTACTCATTTTCAATTAAATCAAATAAAGGATAGACAAGTATCACTGCTGTGCAACTGATCTTTTTGGAAGCCCAAATGGAGAGAGAAAATCCAGCTGAGGAGAAGCCATGAAGGCCACTTTTACACCTTGTGCAAATCTGCAATCTGTACCTTATCTTTATACTACTGCTTTATTTGAATTTTGACTTGTTGTAGCATGGTCATCATCCTACAAACGCAAAGCAGAAACCACTGTTGAGTGGTTAACCTTATTTTAATGCTGAGTACATTCAGTAGGTTGTGCTTCTCTGTTACAGGATCATATGCAGGCAAGATTTCATTTGCTTTAAACATTTTATGAGGACAATGACTTTTACCATGTGTAAAAGTCATTACATAACAATGCTGACTTTGGTCATGGTGCTGCTACTAAATGTTTTATTAAGCCTTGACCTTGTACAAACAGTCACTTAGGACTCTCACACCGCCAGGGTGAAAAGCCTTTCACATTCACCAAATCAATCAGAGCCTACTGATTTGGTGTGGTGTCATTTGAAACAAAAATGTTAGCACTTCCACTTTGATTTTCATTTTCATCCCAAAACTCTCTGCCAGACCTGGGTGGGCTCAAAAGCCAGTTTTCCCCCCTGAAAGGAGGCCCAGTTCTAGTGCAGTATGCAGGGGGCTGCAGTACCCCTCCTCCCTCCTCTCTCTTGCTACAGGCTGGGCCAGCAGAGCCAGAGACCGATTGGCTCTGCGCTTCAGGCTGTGTGATTCTCTGCAGTAGGGTAATGTCACCCTGGCTCACCATCACTGCTCATTCTGTACTTTTATTCTCCTCTGAGCCTTTAAACGGTTCATTAGTCTTTAACAAGACTGCAGAGCCTGCTCCAAACTCTGCTTTAACCCCTCTCTCTCAGGCTTACTTTATCTCTCTGTATCTGCATACACTGTAGCCATTTTTCATGTCACTGTCGATGTTGTCCAGTATGTTTGTTGAGATGCAGTCAGGTGGTAGTGTTTGTGATTCTGATCACTGCAAAGGATGTCCAACTGCACTTGGGATAAATGGTGGGGGGTTTGGTTTGGACTGGAGCCTTCCTCATGGACACCCACCCTGAATGGAGAACATTGATGCTTCTCTATCCTGCTACTCCCCCTACTCGCTGTCCCCTCTTTTCCTGGATTGTCATTCTCTGAATGGGCCTTTCAGGACTCCAGGACTTGCAGGCTGAGATACAAAAACACCCTCTGCAAGATAAAGGGACAGAGCCCTGAGCCCTCTGAAGGCGTTAGTCAGCTAGTCACAACCAGCGAGGCTCATCACCCTTTGACTGTCAACACACTACGTAGGTCTTTTGATGATCACAGCACAAATAGAACAACTTACAGAGTCTTAAAAAACGAGCAGATTTGCTTAAACTTTTATTGTAAAGTGTCAGAAATGAGGTGTTATTTCATATGTTTGTGCTTGCTTTGTAGTTGATACAGGAAAAGACTGTGAATGCTGTAGATTGTTGTTAAGTTGCAGTGCCTTGTTGCGTTTTTCTCTTTCAATATTTTCCATTCCACAGTTTGCTAGCACCACTCTTGTACCTTTCTGGAAGTGTGCTCTCGATTGGTGATTAATTTTGCATGAATGCTGCATCTTTGAAGTAAGCCTGTGTCCCATTTTCTCACCGTATATCAAACCTAACTTCAGAAAGGGAAAAGCAAAATATTTTCCCAAAGTTGTCATACTAACGGAGTGACTTCATTCTCTGTTGTTACTCTTAACTTTTTTGTTTGAAAGCTGTCTCACCACTGTTGAGTTTGTGGTAGAGAAGTGGGAAATGGGCTACATCCACACTGATATGTTTTCAGTTTAAAAACATCATTTTAAAATAATAATGATCTTCATTAGTCCCAGCATTTTAGCAAAGTTTCTGAAACATTCTCTTACCATTCTAACGTGCATAAAATGTATTATTCATGACCAGCAGGGCTCATAACAAAGCTGGAAATGGGAGAGGATATCTACAAATCCGAGAAGAATAGGTCATTACCGATAAGAACTTATCAGGCAGCGGTTTCTACATTATCCTACCAAAATTTTCCCATCTGTCCATTCAGACTACACTGCCAGAAAAGGCCAGAGTAGTGCAGATGTTCAGTGGAAATGCAGCAGAAGTCCTGAAGCATTCTACATTCTAAAATAAAAAATATTATTGTGGACATTGCCTTAGGCTTTGTGCTTGTTTTCATTCACTCTTACTCTGCTTACAGGGTGTACCTCAGCTCCCTTGTGCCAAGGCTCTTTACAACTATGATGGCAAAGAACCAGGGGACCTCAAGTTCAGCAAAGGTGACATCATCATTCTACGACGGCAAGTGGATGAAAACTGGTACCATGGGGAGATGGGAGGCATCCACGGCTTCTTCCCCACCAACTTTGTGCAAGTTATCAAGCCGCTGCCGCAGCCACCACCTCAGTGTAAAGCTCTGTACGACTTTGAGCTTAAAGATAAGGAGGCAGACAAAGACTGTCTGCCCTTCTCTAAGGTGAGACACAGCAGCAGGAGTTGCACCAACCCCCCCAGTTCTGCCACGTGTTGACTGTAGTAAAATAAAAATACCTCTCATTACTCTGACACTCTGTCTTGTAAGCATTCATTTTCTCAAGTTATGTGTTTTCCTGTGTGAGAATGTAAGCGTTGTCAGCTGAAACGCCCATAGAAATTGTTTAGATTGTGAGCCAGGCTTGTTGATGAACAGCTGTAATTAAGCTTGATAGAAAACTGCCAGACAGAGCCAGGCACGGCTCAGCTACAATAATTGTGTGGTTCCATAGCTGGTCACTGTCCAGCTGTTTGGGGTCATACTTTGATGTTGTTGTATTCTGTCATCAATTGGTCATGTGTGCCACATGAGCACAAACAGAACCAAGCTTAGTAAGTGGTTTTATCAAACCTAGTGTCATGTCTGAGACACTGGCATTTTACTCATGGGCATGTTCTCTTTAATAAAACAACGCCCCTGCCTCATTATTTCAGTTCAGTATTTGTTCCTCGAGGACAAGAAACACTTAGTAAGCAGTATCCATAACTATTTTCTCCTCCTTCATGTAACACTCTATATGTTTCAAATTTCAGGATGATATCCTGACTGTGATACGCAGAGTGGATGAGAACTGGGCAGAGGGAATGCTGGGAGATAAAATTGGAATTTTTCCCATCTCATATGTTGAGGTAAGACAGTTTGCACCAGTCATTAACAAAGTAAATGCATATTGAACATTAGAAATATGCTGAGATCCTTTGAACAATGTTACAACCATTTTTTCTTCCACATCTTGCAAAATCTGTGCAATACTTCTATTCCACTCTCTTTGATATGTTCCTATATTTCATAAAACCACTAAACATGTCTTTGAAGCTTTAGATTGTGACAGTCTTACACTCCCCCTAGCTATACAGCTCTCTTTTAAAAGTATGTGGGATAATCCAGACTAAATGTATAAATCTCTGTCCTTTTAAACATTTTCCCCTAAAAGCTGTCAGACTGTTCGCTTTCCATCAATATGGATAGCATAAACAAGCACAAAATATATCTTGTTGGGAAATGTATTCGGTAAAATGAAACGATCTGCCACACCTGCATGAGAACGATAGTTGATAGAAGCATCACAGATGCATGTTGAGGTTTGTTTAAAGAGGTTCATTTCATTCTGAAGCTGTTACAGCTCTCTTTATTCTCTTCTTATGTATTCTATCCAGGTACAAAACCTATTCAAATTTCATGCACCAAAGCAAGTGTTTACTGACACAGTATGCACGATACTTGTCAGGGTATATATTTTCACAAAAGTGAGAAAGTAACAATAACAGAATAAGATATTTTGATTTCTCTTGACTCCAAAGTGTGCACTCATGTTCATGTTAATTAACAAATAGAGAAGAGTCATAAACAAATATTGCAACCAAAAAAAGCTGTTTTTGTTTCTGCATATGCCCCTCAGTTTTGTCATGGCTGTAGTAGCCTTTGTTGACCTTTGACTTAGTCAGACAGTAATCTACAAGTGCTGTTAAATGTGGTCTTAAATCTAATGAGCTTAAGCTTCCTCACCTTGTATATTCTACTTAATCCTTTCTGTGCTTAATGTGCTGGCATGTCACTGATGAACCTGCACAGTTTTTCTCCTGGATTGGAAGAAATTGCTAAGCTTTTATACCTTTTATGTCTTAAGTAGAGGGAGCAGCTTGGGGCAATGTGTGACAGCAAGTGAGAGCACCCTGTGATTAACTGAAACCTTTTTAGTGTTGTTGCTTTGATTTTTACCTTCCAGTCACACATTACGGTGCTTGAAAGGGTCGCAATGGCAGCAGTTGCACCGTTGGATTAGAACTGTCAGCACCCTGAGACTTACTATGTGGAGTGTAAAGATCTGATGGATTAATCTGCTGCTTTTCTTCTCTAGTGACTAGTTAAAGATAAAAGATCCATTATAATTAACTTTATAACAAACATTACTATCACCACCTTATCTCTTTCTATCTTACTCCTCTCCTCATTGGGCCCTGAACCTCCTCCTCTCTCCTAGTTCAACTCGGCAGCTCGGCAGCTTATAGAGTTGGACAAGCCGTCGGACTCCAGCGGAGACTCTGGAGAGGGGGCCTCCTCGGGGCCCCAGAGCAATGGTGCCCAGCGTGCAGGGGAGAAGAAGAACAGCAAGAAGCGACATTCCTTCACCTCTCTGACCATGTCCCACAAACCCATGCTAGCTCCTCCCCCTCAGCGCCACTCCATGGAGATTAGTGGACCTGTTCTCATCAGCTCCAGCAACCCCACAGCTGCTGCCCGAATTGGGGAGATCAGTGGGGGACTGTCCTGCAGCGCACCTTCACAGGTATGATACACCACCAAAAAGAGACAGTTATAGGACAACAGTGTTGCCTGTTCTACATATTGTAGTCATTGTGGAGAATAAAATCACTATTAGAATTAGCTGAATGACCCAAAGGAAACACTCTTCATTTAACCATTAAATCATACTTGCTTGAATTACGTACAGGGAGTCCACCAAGGATTTCACACGGATAGCTGTATATTGAGAATTTATTAGGCATGTTGTGACATTCTTTAACCCAGTGAACAGGTTGAAAAGACTCTCTTAACCACATGACTTGTCACTATCTTATTCAGTGGTGTGTAATTGCAGAACTCAAGGACAGAATCAAACAATACACAATCACACAACACAGAAACAGTATCAGGCTTGGGCCCTTCTTGTTTTCACAAGATGTTTGTTGCTCTTTAAAAGCATCTTCTGTCAGCAGTTAGACTCACTTCCCCTTTCCTCATCATACCAAACAGGCCATTGCTCCATCCAAGCGTTTGAAGTCATGGGTGCGTGACTCCACTCGTCCGCAAAAACGACTCCAGCTTAGCCCTCAAGGTTTCCACACCAACCGTGAATTACAGTTACTCACAGCTGCTTTATGGAAGTCAGTCCCAGGAGATTGGCTTTGACTTGGTGTTTAATAGTAAGACAGACAGACAGGCAGGACAAGTGTACAGCCAACCAGAGCTTTAAAGTCATTTCTTCTTCCTGCTGAAAATCATTAAGTGAACAGGGACCAGGCTAGGTATTTGTGGAACAGTGTGTAATGCATTGTTCAAGTCCAGTAATCTTAGTTAATGGATAAAAATAACAGTGTACTCCTTTGGACTGTTTTCAAGTAGTTGGTATCCTTTTTATGTGCATGTAGGACTATGAAAGCGTAATGAATTAAACATTCATCATTTGTTAGAGGTTTTTCTTTCTTACAGATTTACCAGTGGTCCATCAGCAAGGATCTATTGCAGCACTGCAAACAAATGTATAAACAGTGCATTTTTGTTTCATGTTGTTTATGAATAAACTAAGTATAGTCCATATCTAGAAATAATCCCCTCTAGGTTTAACATAATAAGACTTCAAACACCAGTAACTTTCAGAACAAGCTTAAAGTCTCTAAGGTGAAGGGGCTACATCTAAGTATTTCAAAATTAAAGTGACTTTAAATGTTTGTAAATATGTCCTCACTGTAGCTGCTGTTTTATGATCATTTGATAAACACAGAGACAGTATTGAGGCTGGCCTTTGGCTCCCTACTTCATACTGTATGTATCAGCTGTGCCGCCTTCTCCTGCAGCTACCTCCCCATTAAGCGTAGCCATTAATCTTTAATCTACAATGAATGAGATGTGTCGACAGTATAGTGACTCGACAGGATGTTCCGTCTTTTTTTTTTTTTTTTTTTTTTTTCCAGACCAAAGCCTTTTCATGTCGCAGTGATTTATTTTTCTTTCCTTGCAAAAGGTGTAATTTAATGACTCCAGACTTTGGTTTCCCCACTAATGGTTATCATGATAGTTAGAGAATTAAAGAAACTTCTGTTTACACCTGTAAAACGATCCTCCCCTGTTGACAACAGGCCCAGCAGTATGTCTGATTTACAGATCACTGTGTTTAATAAAAACACTGTCAAGAGTCTCTCCAGGCACGGCACAACCCCTTTCTTCTCAACCCCCCTTCACCTCTGCTCATCTTCTCTCCTCCCAACACCCAGACAAAAAAACAACAAAGGTAAGCCCTAGTTGCCTAGGGGGCTGAGTTGTCTGTCTTAGAAAAGAGCACCCCTCCCTTCTACCAGTGTACCAGACAAGATGAGCAATTGTCAAGGACAGAAAACGGGCGGCTGTTGATGAAAGCAAATGCTTTTATTTACAGCAGCATACTCACAAGGTGTGCGTATACACACAATTTACAGGCAGTCATTTCACTGTCACTTATAAGCACATTGTTACATTTAGCTTTTCCTGGCTACACCTGGTGCACAGTAGATAAGGCAGCGGGGAAGAAAGAATCAAAGGTTCACCTTAAGAGGAGGCGGCTCTGTCTGGAGCAGTCATGCATGTAGAAACCACAAGCTTCAGGGAGGTATTGGGTGTCCAACAGTATGGCCTTGTTACCAGGACACCATCGTGACTCATGTTGAGTACGGGTTGGTGAGGCCACCTCTCTTTATGTGCCCAGTGTGATATTCTGCTGGCTGGTCACCTGAGCTTCATCAGCCAATTGGATCACAGGGATAAGAACACTGTTGTGAAAACAGTCATTTTGACACAACTGTTGGTATATATTTAAAAGGTGTTGTCTTGTACAATACTAAAAATTCATCAAACATTCCACATATGCCTCAGAAAGAGTCGATGCAGGTTTCATACCCTCTGCCGCTGTTTATCCTGTTCTATTCTTCATTTTAGCTTAAAATCAGACTCGCTTCATACTATTGATGGCTCAATTTTCTCTTCTCTTGACAGGTACACATTTGCACAACTGGGCTAATCGTGACCCCACCCCCTAGTAGTCCTGTCACTACGGCAACGGTCTTCACATTTCCCTCAGAGACAAGTTACACATCTATCCCTGTGGTAGGTGGAATCTTCAGGTCTCTTACATCAATATTGTTGGGGTGTTAAATCTTGAAATCACAATGCCAAACCAACTAAATGATTATAAAATTCACAAATGACATGTTGTTTCATCTTGAATATTTAGCAGACTGAATAACTTACACCAATGGTTCCAACAAACCTGACTAACAGAGTAAACTGCATGTGCTGGCATTATTGAATGACCCACTCTGCTTCCTGAGCCACTGCTGCACCTTTACAAGTTTGAGTCGATGTAAAAATGTGACATGTAACAGCAGAAAATCAGCTTTTAGCAAGCAACACGGCTCAGCCTGTTTAGAGAAGATCTCTTTGCTCTTCCACAACTTTGTAACTTAATGTGACATCTTCACGGTACAAATTTATTTACTGAACACGCTGCTCCCTGTTTGTAGTAGGAAAAAAAACATCAGTACAACGAAAATGTCAAGAAATCCCTACAGCCTACACAACAGCCCTCACACTTCCTGTCTGTCTGTGCGTATGCTCTGGCATGTGGAGTTTCTGAATGAGCAGGAATGTGTACACAAAAGGTTGAGCTCTCCGCTTCACTTGGGAACCCTACATGATGTTTTTGTACAGATGATTTCTCCAGCCTGCAGGCAACCTAATTATCTCAGCCCAAGCGTCAGCAGTGAACCAAAACGCACATCGACACTCACACATACACATAGGCCTATACACATACCACAGGGCTGTCTGAGTGCCACTCTCCTCCCCCATTGTGTCATGGAAGCTATTACTCTGCTGCTCACTGCAGTGTCGAGCTTGGGAAGACTTGTCTGTTCTTAGGTGTAGGAGTCATCATTTCAGCTTAATAAAACACTGTTACATGGTTGTGTTGTTTTTCTTGTGCTTCATTCCATCTTAATTTTAATCCTGCAAATTGAAAACAAGAAGCATAAAAGAGTGCTAATTCGCCACTACAAGTCAGAAACTTGAATCCCTTCTGTCATTACAGACGTTCAACAAGGGAAAACAAGTGAGTCAAGATAAATTCACTCAGGATTGCTTTGGGTTTCTTTCTGAAGTGTGCCCACAGTTTTTCATTTCATATGGTCCCAATTAAATACTGCAATGGATTTAACATCTCGCTATGTGGTTTCC
Organism: Sphaeramia orbicularis; assembly: GCF_902148855.1. Classification (NCBI taxonomy): domain Eukaryota; kingdom Metazoa; phylum Chordata; class Actinopteri; order Kurtiformes; family Apogonidae; genus Sphaeramia; species Sphaeramia orbicularis. The sequence goes on from NC_043960.1 coordinate 35,543,436, forward strand.
TAGCAACAAACAAACAAGCAGAATAGGAGATTCTCAGTCGCAAGGGGAAGTCAGAGACAAGAGTACAGCGACTGCCAAACCAGACTCTCCCTCAGTGTCAGCAAACTGGAGGGAATAACCCAGATAACAGATGATCCCTCATTCTCTTTCCCCCTTTTGTTAATGATAAACAAACTGGTTTCTCCACTTATGTAACATCCACTCTTTGTTGTTTTGAGGGTCTACTGTTACTTTTTGTCTGTTCTGCTGTAGTGACAGGAAATAGGTGATGGATGTGTGTTTTCTAAACATACAGCACTTTCCAACTATCTTATTTTTTTGTTTGTTTTTTTGTTTTTATTACAGGATGCTCTCCCACCACCCCCACCACCTCCCCCTCAGTCCTCTGCTGGCGGAGCTGCATATTCATTGGCTGCCGGACAGAGACCCTCCCCCAGTATAAGCGACCAAACTGGGAGACAAAGACCCACAGTGTGAGTTATAAAAACAGTCCCACACTAAAATATGTGCTCTTCTTAAATGTGCAGTGAAATGTCAGAAGCAGTTTGTGCACCGATGGCCCTGGGCCTTTCTGCACATGCTCAGTTAAGAGGGGGAGGTCTTTATCTGTCTGCGACCCCCCCCCCGTCACAGCTGTCAGTGTGGGGCTGCATAGTGTGAGCTCGTGCACAGGTGATGGGGTCAAAGCCTGTGGTCTGACACTCTCCTGGGTCTCATTGGAGATCCTTTCTGTCACCTCTGACTTTTGACCCTTTTACCCTCATTACTCCTCCAAGACGCCACACACCTGATAAGAATTACACTCATGCCTGTTCTCCTGCTGCTGTCTGTGTCAGCGTTGCAACCTATCGGGCTCTGAGACATCCGTGTTCCCTTCATCTGACGACACAAAATCAGACTGAAAACATTCCAGCTGAGAATCCCTTTCTCGCTGACTGCCATGCCAGACCCAGGTTCCACTGTAGAGAGATGACCCGCAAATTGTTTTGTCCTCCAGTGCTGATTTTCTCTGGGTCAGAGGGCACAGTCCCTGCTGGAGGGTCTCAGTGGAGATGATGACAGATGTACAGCTAGACAGCGGGATAAATCCAGAACAAATGGCTTGATGTGGAAAATGTTAAACTGCTGTTATTTTCAGGAGGGAGTTTACAGTGAAATCCCATGTTTGCTTTGGTCTTTAGCAAATGTCTTTGTTTTGTGTTTGATTTAGCTACGTGGCAATGTTCCCCTACACTCCCCGTAAGGAGGACGAGCTGGAGCTGAGGAAGGGAGAGATGTTTCTGGTGCTTGAACGGTGTCAGGATGGTTGGTTCAAAGGCACTTCCATGCACACAGGCAAGATTGGAGTCTTCCCTGGAAACTACATGAGTCCAGTCAGCAGGTCAGTCACTTATTATACTGAAGTCACGCAAATGGTGGGTTGAGCATCAGCTTCATAAAGCCACAGGTCAAGAGCTTTGCCTGTTTTGTTTATTTTAAATGGAATCCACTGTCAGATGATAGTGGTGTTTGACTCCCATGTGTTAGAGACACTCAAGCTCTGCGAAGAATTCCAATACATCAAAGCTTTTAATTCCTTGCATTTTTTGGTGGGAACTTAAGGTGCTTGGAATTACAACAAAACACAAGTTGACTTTGTTTACATTTTAAAAAACTGATGTGTGGTCCTTCATGGAATAAATCACATGCTCTTCATAGTTGGGTTTTAGTTTGTAAGAGCAGAACAAAATCCTTTATTAATAAAAGGAGGGCCAATTAGAAACAGTAATGACTTAACATAAACATGTCATTTCATAAACACTGTAAACATGAAATGAACAATAATATGTTTTGTAAGATGTAAACATCATCCAGTTGGTGTAATGTTTTCCTCTTACACCTCTTCATGTGTTCTCCCCTCAGGACAGCATCGGGGAGCACCCAGCCCAAAGTGCCCTTGAGCCTGTGCACTCAGGCTGGCAGAGGTGTCACCATTGTCAGCCCCTCGTCTGCCCCCCTGGGTGCCATCGTACCTGGGCCGGACTTCAACAAACCCCTCACTGTGTGTTCTAGTGCTGTATCTGCAAGCCCCCAGCCTGTGGTGGCGGTAACAGCAGCTCAGACAGCCACAGGTCAACAGCCAAAGGCTCCAATGCACATCAGCTCTCAGATGACTGTGAATCAGGCTCGCAACGCAGTCAGGACAGGTACAATGCAGACACTGATAGGATGTGGACCGAAGCTGTGAAACAGTGCATTATGAAAAACACTGAATTATGTAATAACACAGCAAAATGTAACTCTTTATGATGCAATAACACCCACAATTTCTAATAATCTGTCTTATTCTGTAACACGCAATTTGAATCGAATCTGATAAATTTATGTTAAGACATTATTAACTCTTTCGGTGCCAGACAGTTAAGGGGCTAATAAGCCTTGAAAGTGCCACAGAATTTGGCCGTTTTTCAGTATTTCGCGTCGTTTTTATAATATTTGAAGAATCCTGCAGGAAACCGCTCGGTAACATCCGACCGATTGCTGATTAGATTCAAAACGCACCGGACGCAGCCGATTCATTATTGATCGGAATTTGCATAATTTATAATAATAATAATAATAATAATAATCTTTATTTATATAGCACTTTTCATACATTAAAAACTGTAGCACAAAGTGCTTTACATATCAGTTTAAAAATCAGTACCGCCCCCCACCCACCCGCACACACACACACACACACACACACACACACACACATATATACATGCAAACCCACAAGCTCACACATACTTAAGAAGACTGACTGAGCACGGGTAGACCAGAACAAAAATGTACAAGTAAAAGTAAAACATCAATTTAGGAGGCGCTGTTTCAGGGAGCCATCCGCACCAGGAGGCAGCCACCGACCCCGGCGACCAGGCACCAGCAACACAGCCCCGCATCCCAACTAGTGGGAGAGGGCCAACTGGGACCCCCACCCACCAGAAAGGAGCGGACCCCAGTGAGAGAAGGTGCCACAGCCCCCGGAGTCCACAGCCGCCCCCCGGCATGGAGGGCTCCCTCTGATGAAACACCGGAGAATAAGAAACATTAAAAAGATATAAAAATATTATTCGGTCGCGTGACCTCAAATTCCCATCTGATTGGTCTCAAAAGGGGGACACAGAAAGAACGTCATCGAAATGTGAGAAAGAAATGGGGGTGGATGGTTTGTTTGTACACAAATATGGCGTGTTCTCCAAAGCCGATCTGATCGGCCCGTGGCACTTTAAAGGTTGTATTCGTAAAGCCGATTTAATCGGCCCATGGCACTGAAAGAGTTAAATATACCAGGTGTTGAACTTTGTAATGTTGTAAATGAAATTCCAGGGTGTATTGTTTATTCTGCATTGTTGGTTTGTTTTTTAACATTCATTCATTGATTTTAATCCTCGAAAGTGCAAAGCTACAGCAGACCCTGGATATGTTGCTCATTAATTGCAGGGCTGACATATATACATATATTCTAGAGCTGCACAATATATCGTTTGAGCATCGTTGTCACAATGTACGTGTGCACAATAGTCACATTGCAGGTACTGCAGTGTAGGAGGCAAATGAACTCAATGTGTTCTAATCGAAGTTCAACCTGGGTACCTGACACACACGGCACACAACGATCCACCAATCACAATCATTCTTAATCAGTTTGCTGAAGCAGACCACGCCCCTGCACATGGAGTGAGTCACTGGTAGCAACATTGAAAAATGAGCAACGAACAAGAGAAAATCACCAAAAATGAAGACTTGGTGCCAAAAAGAAAAGCAATATCAGTTATCTAGAATTATTTCAGCCATAAGAAGGACGATACTGAAACGTGTTCTATGTCGACAGTGCCTTGAAAACTGTCGCCACGATTGGAAACACAACTAATTTGTTTTCGTTGGTGCCACACAGCTATTATATCCTCCTGAGTATTTTTTCATATCGCAATATATATTGCAGGGTTAAAAAAAATGGCAGTGTCAGTATTTTTCAATATCATGCAGCCCTAATATATTCACCTACTGGTACTTTTAGATTGACGGAGTCACCTATTGAGGTAAATGTCTTGGGACGGAAGGAGGAAGATGGTGCACCTGGAGAGAACCCACACAGACAAAGGGAAAACATACAGACTCGTTCCAGCACTGGGATTAAACCCAGGACCTGGTTGCCGTCTGAAATTAATTTAACAAATACTGAATTAGACCACTGTTACATCTGGCTCTCATGTTTTATTCACAAGAGACGTAATAAAATCAGCTCAAGTCAAATTGAGGAACTTAATATTAAAAACTGACATGCAAATTCTCATTCATGTGTTGAATATTGCAGTGGTCTTTTGACAGGACCCCTCAAAAATATTACCTAAATAACCTGTGAATGTAGGGAAATATAATCAACATTGTGTTCAGATGATTTATTACCACAGTGAGTGTTTTTACATAATGAATGTCTTACATTTTGTTGAGTACAGTTTGTATTGTTACATGCTTTGCTGTACGCGAGAGGTTCTAAACGTCTAATGTGGGTTTGTTTGTTGAATGTTGATTGGCAGCTGCCTGTCATAGCCAGGACCGCCCCACAGCAGCAGTGACACCCATCCAGTCTGCGACACCTGTGACTTATCTCCCACATCTCGCAGTGTGCCCGCAGCCTTCCTCCCAATGCTTCCCTGGGCTGCACCCGGGCTGGAGTGGCCATGGGCTGCGCCGCTGCCTCTTTGACCCCACCCAACGTCAGCGCTGCATCCTTGGAGGGTGACGCTCTGAGGCCGATACCAGTCCTCTCTGTGCCTGGGAACAGCTCTGCTCTGAACCCCAACCAATCCACCAACGCTGCCCTCGCCTGCAGACTGGACAAGGATGTCAAGGTTGATCTCTAAATACTCTCTCAGAACCCACACATATTTATTAAATGCTAATCACACCTGTAGCATTTTTCATTTGGAATTGAGCAGTATTCCAGTACCATCAAGAACTGTTGGACATCTGGGTTTAAATGATTTCTCTTCTTATTATGCAAGTATTGTGTTGGACTTACTGTGTTTTCAGTGCATATTTACAGCCTCTCACCTGTTTATAGTCAACTCTGTACTTTCTACACAAACCAACTGCCCAACAGCCTGCAAGGCTCAAAACCCAAATTCTGATTAAAAGGTGAAACACCTCAACTTCTAGACAATATGAAAGACTGGGATTTCTGTGAAGCTAGTTGAAATTTAATAAACAAAGCAAAATGCCCTACAATTCACTAACAAAGCCTCTGGTTTGCAAATATAGAGTAAGATTTCTAACAAGTGTAGTTTTGTGCAAATATGGTAACGGCAACCTGTTCAAGACTGAATATAAATCATTGGCCGTGTTTACTCCATCGAACAAGTGTGTTAATGGTGGGAAAAATCCTCTTTAATGATTAGAGGAATATCAGATTTTCATTAGTGATGTACATGGCTTAGTAAGAATATTGGATTTTGTTGGCTCTTTCTGCTGTAAACAGTCACTGAAACCTTTCACTAATCACTGTATAAAGTTTTAGCTTCTGTCTTTGATTTCACCTCTTTATTGGTTGGTTTTGATGTCTCTGAACAGACAGACATACTTTTATACCTCTAACCAACAGTTTAAAGCCTGTCTTTGCTAAGAATAGTTCTCCTACCACAGTGGTGTCTGTCATAGACACAGACAATCCCAGGCACTAGACCCAACCTGTCTGTGGTTTCACAAAATCACTTGTGTCTCTGACTCTGTCTCGTTGCCGCAGAGAGAAAAGAAAAGTCTACTGAAGCTGCTGTCCTCCAATAAGAAGAAGTCTCGCCCTTCGCCCCCCTCGTCTCCCACCCTGGAGGCGGAACAGGTCGCTGCTGGAGAGCTCCTCCAAGGCGCTGTGGGACCTGACACTTCCTCGCCCTCCAGCTCTGTTATCGCCCTGGAGCCTGAACCTGCTGCTGCTTCTGCCTCTTCTTCTTCTTCCTCGTCATCATCTTCCTCCTCAGCCCCAGAGCCCTCTCACAGGAAGGGCAGCCCCCTGGATGGATGCGCCCCTATCGCCCCTCCTCCCCGGCAGCCCTGCTCCTCTCTCTTATCTCAACAACATGACGCACGGCCCATCATATGTGAGAGGTAGAGTCACGTAAAGCCGCAGTTTCGCCGTATTGTTAACTCATCTGCCCTGTGCATTGAAACTGTAACACTATATCACAGGTATGGCGCCTTTGTTGCGGTGTGTATCGGTCACTGACTGTGCCTCTGGCTGTCCTCCCCAGGTACAGAGTGGTGGTATCATATCCTCCCCAGAGCGAGGCTGAGCTGGAACTGAAGGAGGGAGACATTGTGTTTGTTCACAGGAAGAGGGAAGACGGCTGGTTCAAAGGAACGCTGCAGAGGAACGGCAGGACCGGACTGTTCCCCGGCAGCTTTGTAGACAGCATTTAACAACACACAACCAAACACATCAGCCCAGTGAAGGTTGCCAGTACCCTACTTGTCAGACATTTGATTTTCTTTCGGGGCCAACTGTGGCTCTGGTCACTAAAAACAGAACAATGACAAAGCTGCAGAGAAGAACAGGATATATTGTCGATAAAAGCACAGTGGAGAAAGTCGGAGGAGAGCACACTACTCATGAACTTTACTTTTTTCTTCGTTATTTATATCTTTGTAACAATTCAGCTGTTAAATGTGTGCCTTGTACTGTTCCTCACTTTATTGTATATAAGGATACAAAGACAATTAGTCCTAAAACAACCAATATGAGCTGTTGATATAGATATGTAACACACTTTAACTTATTTCATAGATTGGCCTTTTTTGTAGTGCAACATTTTAAGGGGTTAAGCTGGCACACGCCTTATGCTCTGTTTTAACATTTATACTCTTCTCCCTTATGCTGCTGATAAAAGTTATCGTCCTAGACTTTCAGCAGATGGGAGGATCAGATGCAGCATGCCAGAACAAATAGGCAGTGTCATCCCTTGTGCTGCAGAGTAGAAAAAAAGGATTTTTTTTGCCAGCTCCAAAGGCATTACCTAAACCTGAGGATTGGTGAACAGATTTTTCACATTCTAGCTACAATTCACATCCGTGTGAACATTGCACATCACAGGTATATCTGTGGGTCATTCACTGGCCTCTCATCTTTTCCTGCTTTTGGTGTGACAGAGGTTGAAGTTTTTAAAGACTGTTCTACCTGCAGGCTTAATATTTGCATGTGATTAGCAATGCAACATGCAGGATTTGAAGTGACCGCAGAAGCATTTTGTTATGCCTTTTTAAAAATGCAAAAAAAACACACTCCAAAACAGGCTTTGCAGTTCGGATATTGCTTACTTTGTACCTGCTTTTTATTTACTGACCAGAGTAGCTGCTCTCCTAACCTCTCGGCGTCTCTAGCCAAACCCAGACGTAGCTCGGAATCACAAGGGTGACGAGACATTTCAGTAACGGCGCACAACAGATTCTTTTTTAGTGTATATTTATGTTACAAATTCCACAGAGGCTGACACCTGCTGCTCTTAACCTGGAGACGCAGTCGAGGCACACAGGACACCCTTCATCAAGCTCTAGACTTTAAACACTAAACTCATTCCTAATGTGACTTAAGGCAATAAAAAAAAAAAAAAACAAAGCTAGCTAAAGCACAGAATGTTTGCCTAAAGTAACATATCATTGTATCACTCCACAAAAAAGAGGTGTGGAAATCTGTGGAAATGTGTCTAGAAACCAATCACTTTGACCCCCTTGATTTTTGATTTAGGGTTGGGTTTTATTTTGTTTCGTCTACACAAAGTTTTAATGAGTGTTGTTAAGACTTGAATTACTGTAAGTTTTCCTTGTGATCAGTGGGGATTTGTAGTTTTGGTGTTTAAAAAGAAATGGGATAGGTAGATTCTTATTGAATACTTTGGAAAGTGAAGACCAGTTTGTAGTCACAAAAGCACAAATTAATGTATTTTGCCCCCAAAGTTAAGTTGTTTGATGTAAATGAAAGCCTGCTAGTGCACCTGAAGGTACAAAAGTTTCATTATAGTTGGAAGTGCTCATTATAGTCTGGCTGTAATGTGACTTATTCATCTGATCTTCACCATGTTCTCTGAGGTCTGAGGGGTAATTTATAACACTCAAGACTGAGGCAATCACTGAATTGTGCCGAATTTGACATTTCATATTTTGCTTTTAAGAATTAATTAACTGACTGAATTGAGAACCAGAGTTTTTGTATTTTTTATTTTATTTTTTTTGTGTTTTGTTGTTAATTGAGGGGACCACTGTGTAACTGACTGCTGGAATATGTTGTAGTTTGTGTGAAATTTGGAGTGTGGAAAAGGATGGTACAAATCACTGTTAGGGCCTTTATTTTCTTTTTTGTCTTTCTGAATTGGTACTTATTGTTAGAAAATAACCTGATGTTGCTTTGTTGTCTTGGCAGTCACCACACCAACCTCAGGCTCTGTGCTAAACTCTTTCTCTTGAGTGTTTTTTCACTTCACTGGGAAGCCTTTAAAATACAAATGCACACATTCATGCACTACCGTAACATTACTGACTTCTTGTCCATGTTATTCATGCATCGGCTGCACAGTTGCACATTGTGAATTGTGTGTCTTTCAGCAGTTACCATACTACAGTATGTTTTCATTTATTAACTTAACAGATGTTCCTCATGCCAAGGTGACTTACTTGATTTTTTTTTCTTTTTTTTTTTTTGTCTAGTTAGTCTATTTTAATGTCAAAAATGGTGAAACTGAACAACATATTTGGCACAAGTCTATTATGTGAAAAACATTCTGAAGTATTTGAGGGAATAGCACATTTTGTAAAAATCTATATAACAATAAAAGCTAATGGTTTCCATACTTTGTTCTCCCAGGTTGAGTTATTGTGTCCTGTGTGTGGAAATGTTGTACTATCTTTACCTGTTTTGTTTTTTTTGAGCACCCTATAGTGATGCTGACCACTTGCAGCCAGGGCAGAACTCTCAAACCTGATGGATTTTCAGAGATGTAAGCTGGCGCAAACAGAATGTAATACATATGTCCTCACCTCACCTTTCTGTCACGTCCTTCCTTATAAGAAAAATCTGGTGGTGTTGATAAACTCAAGGTGCACAGGTTCTGGGTTTTACTGTTTAAGAATCAGCTCCTGCAAAAAAAAAAAGAAAAAAAGCAGTAAAAAGACAAGTGTTCCTAATTACATCTATGTGGGTTAAGTCACATGCGGAGCTCCTCATGCGGACTCTTACAAAGAGAGGTGAGCCTTTGCCGTGTGTTTGGCTCGGAAACACTGACAGGAACTGACAGGCACCCAGAGAGGTCATTGTGGTGCACACAGCTCCCTGCAGAGGATGGGTTACCATGGAAATAACTTATCCCAGTTTGTGAGCTAGACTGTACTGAACAGGAATAATAATAAAAAAAAAAAAACATTTTTTTGCTGCAAAGAATATGCCTACTTTAAATAATTCTGTCAAAGTTCATCATATTTTTTGTGTGGGTTCCTCTGCATTGTTTTGCCTTGGTGGACTGCATACAAACACTTACAATATATGCAGGAACGTTGCAGCCTGACAGAAATGTGAGTTGTCGGTTTGGTTACAGCAGAGTGGAGGATGGGGATTTAGATATGTTTAAATGCAGGGAACTATATGTGCAGCATGACCAGGAATTGAGTCTCAAGGTCAAGAATTTCTTGATAAGCTCAGGGTGTGTCGACCATTTAAAGCCACTAAGTGAGAGGATTGTTGACTTAAATCTTTCTTGAACTATTTAGTGTACAAATAGATAACTGACTCCAGCCGGCAAAGCCATTTCGGATTAAGTGCACGGTCCAAATATCCCCACCTTATACCAAATAGTGTGGAAATGTGTTTTTATTGAGGATAAGACTGTTTTTTTTTTTTTTTAATCCAGTAGAGATTAGTTTTCATGGGGCGTTTCACAGAAAGGAAATGCATCACAATAGCTACAGCACAGCAGGTACACTAGGGTGCAACACTGAATCTACAAGGTTTTTGTCATTTATATCGAAAGCAAACATCGGTTCAGGGAATACGTGCACAAGTCAGTAAACAAAAAATATCACCAGAGGATCTACTGAGATGGAACAAGGTCCATATGGGTGTGTGTGTGTGTGTGTGTGTGTGTGTGTGTGTGCATTCCTAGTTGCATATCTGTGTGTATGTGCATCTGAATGTTTGTGCACGTCTGAATGCAGTCATGCGTTTGCGCATGAGGGAGCAAAGTACAGTCTGGTGTCAAGCACTGTTAGATCACTAAGCTGTGAAAAAGGGAAATAATGTCTTGGATTATAGACAAAATAAATCAAACCCTCTGTCTGTGTCACATTTTAATATTAATAAGCATTTGTATAACTACTAATACTATTCATATGTCTGGTGACTGCACTGTTAGTGTACATTGCAGCAGGACTATACACTACACTACACAGAACCTGATTCATGAGGCTCCGGGTCACAGGTCTTCTCTGGCACAGGTTATGAATGTGATTTAACCCCAGCAAATCAATCCTGCTCGGTCTGATGGATGGTCCAGGTGTAAGCCAAGGCCACCTACTCTCAGCATCACTCACTTATTTATACACCCGTGACCAGCCTGCTATTCTACAGAAATATATTTCCATAGGGAACAATGACACATGACACAATCAGGAGAATAAATGACTGTGATGAACAGAGTATGTACTATTTCAGTGAGTCGGGTAATCTGGTGACCATGTGAGATCTGCGAAATAAAGAGAACTCCTGAAAGTTAAGTCAGAGATGTTTTTTTTTTTAATGTGTTACTAAGAAATGCACTGCTACCCTTTAGACTGAAAAAAACAAAAACATAGCTTTAATGAAACTAATGCAGAATAAGTATACTGGAGACTTCATCATCAATATAATGTTTATTTTTATTTCTAATTACTATTAATATTATTATCAGTAGTAGTAGTAGTAGTAGTAGTAGTAGTAGTAGTAGTTCTGATGTGTTATTTCGTGTTTGCCGCTGTTTCTATAATTTTTGTTAGTATTAGTTTCTTTTTCTTTTTTTCTTTCTAATTTTCTTTTATCAGTGTGCTCTTACTGTCCTGTAATCTATTATAATGTTTTATCGAAATATTCAAAGTTAAACTTCAAAATTATCAGAAGCTTTTGAAAGATCATATCTTATTGTTACTCTTTTGGACACATATTAATGTAAGTTCCGGCTGTTTTAAAGCTAATAAAGTGAAATTATTCAATACTTTTTACAGAAGTAAATCCGAGTACCTTGGACATGGAATAATAAACAAATGAAGGTGCTGTGTGTCCACTGCGCCATCTATCGACGGAAGTGACGTAACGCATCAACACCGAGAAAAAACATGGCGGCGTCCATGAGCACCTTCTCCTCTCATACTCCGGCTGTTTCCAGTCAATAAACTTCTCCACCCAAGACTCATTTCGCTGGAGTCATACTGTATAAATATCAGGTATGAAACTGCATGTTTTATGACATAAAATATTCAGTTTGAGTTACTCTAACTCCTGAGGTTTAACCGTATTAACAGACTGCAGTGACTCTGTGACACTGTTTTCTCCATAGTTCTGTTAATTTGTGGTCGTTTTTAATAAAGAATAACATTAACCTTTATTTCGACTCGTAATAAATTGAAATAAAGGTATAATATTTAGTAAAACCAAGTCCATAAAAACAGTGCTGATGAAAACAATCAAACCTTAAGAATAATTCATGTATCTAATTAACCCGTAAATACTGTTGTGTTCTTGTTTTAATTTTTTTTTTTTTTTCTTGCCATATTCATCATTCTGTTCATTTCAGTTTTATTTATAGAACCCAATATCACAGCAAAGTCCCCTCACAGGGCTTCATGACTATGGCATGAAGTCTGACACGACTATGTATTTTTATTTTATCATGTTATTTCCAGTTCAGCTCCTACATTAAGTCTACACTGTGTACAAACAGGTGTTACACTTACATTGTTTATTGCAAAAAATGTGACATTAAAACTCAGTCAAATCAAAGTAGAATTGAAGAAAGCATTTTTTGTGCTGAGCAGTATGAGTGTGAGTGTTTGACATTGCACAGAAAATAATAGCACATTAAAATGTTGCTGCTGATCACTGACATATCCCAGCCAGCAATAATTCAACACAAAATAATCTACTTTGCATGTAATATATTGAAAATAATTCACATTTTGTTTTTTCATCTGGCATTATGACAAAACCCTGACATTTAAACGGTTAAAATCTTCAAAAATTGATTGGTATTTGATATCATAAATTAGACCAGATATTGGTGGGGAAAAAAAATCCCCTCAACAAAAATAGAATATAATATTAATGCACAATTTTGTTTTGTGCTCAGTTCGTTGGGTTATTAAAGAATAATGTTAATGGCAATGCTATAATACAACATATATTTCGTCTCACATTATAGTGAAATAAAGATCTTAATTTTAATAAAGCCACGTCCATGAAAAACAGTGATAATAAAAACAATAAAAGCTTAAGAATAATCCAGTTTGTCAATTAAAATGTTAAGCTAATGAAGAAATTAAATCAGATGGTTGAAATATGATAGAATTGAAAATGGAAAAAAAAGTGAGTAAGATTTTTCGTAGATTATTCATCCAAATATTCTGGTTTTCTTGGACTGAGTGTTGCAGGGTGTGTGATCTCCTGGGCTCATGTCCAGGCTGGCGGTGGTCTGCGGGGGCTCCAGGGGCATTGGACGGGCCGTGTCCCGTCTGCTGGCGGAGAGGGGCTGCAGGCTGGTGGTGGTCTCCAGGAATGAAGACGCCACCCAGGCCACTGTGGCGTCTTTACACGGAGGTAGAGTGTACAGACACATACAGACGGTGCCAAAGTTAGAGTCGTGGCCAAAAGTTTTAACAGTGACAAAATTTTTCTTCTTTCTTTTTCTTTTTTTTTTTAAGACTTTACTCATCTTTCTGAGGTGCAGGGAAGAACATTTTGAAGGACTTTCTATGTTATAGGTATCAAAGACATTTACCAGCAAATAAATCACATTTATTCAAAGATTCCATTTGTGTCACTGCCAAAACCTTTGGCTACGGCTTTAAAGAAAATACCTGATGATACCTGATCTGTCACCGTCATCAAAACCACAAATGAGGGAGTTTCTGGTGTCTGTCCTTCATCCAGTTCACAGTCACACTGAGGCTGTGCTGGAGGCAGCCGGTGTATATTCACTTTCTAAACCTTGTCATGTGGGATTTTGGTGTAATTTGTCACTTGTTTGTACATATATATGCATGTGTCAGAAGGCAGGCCTCATTCAGTGAACCAATTTCAGCTTAATTTCAGTGCAGTTACTATAAAGCCAAATCTAATGCTCGCATGTGAAAAACAGGAACTGTAAACCATGTGGCTGCTTTAATTAGACTGCAGTAAACATGGCTCATGGACTTTCTGTACCTTTATCTTCCTTTTAGCTGAACATGTTGCTTTCAGCTGTGACGTCTCCAAAGAGCAGGAGGTTCAGAAAACCTTTAACACAATCCAGAAAACCTGTGGAAACATCTCTTATCTTGTGAATGCAGCTGGAATCAACAGGTGAGCAGACACCTCTGGTTGTATTTACTGAACAACATACGAGCACATGTGAATGCTCAGAACAGCTGACTTGTGTTGTTGTATTTGTTCAGGGATGCTTTGTTACTGAGGTCTAAACCAGAGGACATGGTTTCTCAGCTTCACACCAACCTGCTGGGCACCATGCTGACCTGCAGGGCGGCACTGCGGAGCATGCTACACACCAAGGGGGCAGCTATTGTTAACATCGGTACTAACTGTAAAGTCTTATATATCCAGACCAATCTCCACACTTTAACACCACGCACATGCTGTAGGTAATTCTAGCACCCTCTACTATCCTAAGTCATGTGGGTGGTTACTGGGCAGCTCTGAGAGAAGTAGTTTTGGTTGAACATGTGTAGATGTGGAGGAGCTTTATGGTCATAAAATGACTAAATCTTTAGGAACCAAAACACATAAACAAACGTTTGCCTTTTTCAGTACTTGCCATTTTCAGGCTATCATTGCATCTCATATGTTCTTTCAAATAGTGAGGACTGTGACCGTAAACCTGTAGTGTTGTTTTCAGTTCACACACTAGGTGGCGATGTTCATCACTCTTTCTGCCTCCTCAGCTTTCAGAGGCTGCTTTAAAGAATCAAACCTGGATTTAAGTTTTTAGTAATATTTAGTTCAGTTTGTCATCTCTTTAAAACTAAACCATAGCTTTAACTAAATCCTGAATGTGTGTTATTCACCTGCGATACACACATAAGAATCTGATTATTCTCAAAATCCCAGTTTTTCCAGTTGCGCAGAATGTTCAGACTTGGGGTAGATGATGTCATCACCGGAGTGGAGTGAAGCTCTTGGAAATAATCAAAAGACCAATTACAACCAGTAAAACCCTTTTCCACAAATGTAGCTGCTTTCTTTTTCACACGGTTTGACTCCCAAAGCCCTGTGACTCACAGAGTTTGGCTTTAAAGCCTCAAAGTGACAGGAGTGAAATCCACAGAATAAATCAGAACAGAGATTTCTCTTCAAATCCAATCAACTCTCTTTTATAAATTGCTGTCAATCTCTTAATTTTATAAAGCTTTTGTAAAATTTATGTCAAAAAGGTTTTGGTGAATTAGATTTTTATTATTTTTTTGGGTGGTATAAGTTACTGCCTGTGACTGAGGGCCTCCTAAGCCAAATTTCCTACAATGACGATGACATAATTAAATGTTTGAGATCTGAAACATTTAGTTGAACAAATGGATCTATGGGTTGCTCTGAGAATAGTGAGTAGGAGGCACATGCAGAATTTGCACTGATATGTTATAGTGTATTTTATCAAATTTAGTTATAGGCACAAACAGGGACCTTTAACCTCAACAAGAATGGTAGTTAATTTATTTTATGAATTCTGACATGAATTAAAACCAGAAATAGTAAAACCTCACCTATCAGTTTGTAAACCTGCGCTTTTGACAGGGACAGGTTCTACATTGTTTGTTTCCTGTTTACAGGTTCTGTTGTGGGCCTTAAAGGCAACGCTGGCCAGTGTGTCTACAGCGCCAGTAAAGCTGGTTTAGAGGGCTTCACACGCTCCTTGGCTAAAGAGGTTGCTTCACGCCAAATCAGGGTCAACCTTCTAGTTCCAGGTACAGAACATGTGTCCAACTGTCCCTTTACATCTGTTCTCATCTTCTCTTACAGTTTATTAATGTTTCCGCCACCAGGTTTCATCCACACTGACATGACCACAGGGCTGGAGGAGCAGGACAAGCTGCGTTCTATCCCACTGGGGAGATTTGGAGAACCAGAGGAAGTGGCCCATGCCGTCCTCTTCCTTTTGGAGTCTCCCTACATTACAGGACAGGTTTTAGTGGTGGACGGAGGGCTGCAGCTGGCCATGTAGAGAGTGGAAATACACAGTGGCCTTAACAGTCAGCTGATCTCAACCCATGGGAGATTTTAGACCCAGAATCCTCTTCCATCTTCATCATCAAAACAACAAATGAGGGAATATGTTTCAGAAGAATGGTATGAATCACACCAGTAAATGTCACAGACACAGTGGTCAACAATGACACTTAAAGCAGGTTTTCCTTGTAGTTTGTCAACTGTCTGTCTATACATTTTATATCTACATGTTTATCTAGAGAGATTCAGATTTCATTTGGTGTAAATAAATAAAGAATAAAGTAAATAATATTTGAGTCATTTTAATGCTGTAACTACAAAATTCACGTTGAAGTACCAAGACCTGATGTTTCTTAGACTTTTTACATGGGAATGTGTCTGTTTAATATTACATCAAGTTTTAGGCATTGCTACGTTTCGTGTAAAAACACCATATTGTGTAACATCTTCACAAATTGTAAGACATTTGTAATTTGCAGCATATTGTAAATACCTGCTGCATTTTGTAAAACATTGCTTAACAGTTTGTAAAAATATTGCTATAAATTCTTTCATTTTGATTACATTTAAAGTCTTACTTTTTTATGATGAAACTGTAATAATGCAGTGCTCTATGTAATAACCGGCTTCAGTGGATGTTTTAATCTGTGCATGTTAGCTTACTGTAAACAAGTACATTAAACTATATCAGCTTTTTTTTTATCATATTTAATGTCCAATGTAACCTAAATTCATGTCAAAAGCTGACCTGAAAAACCCTGTTCACTCTTCCAATAAGACCTCTTTGCGACAAAAGGTGATGAAATGTACTAAATAATGCATCCGGGCTGTTAATTGTTCCAAAATGTGGGTGTCATTACATAATGAACTGAAAATGTTTAACATTAGGTTGACTTCTGACATAACCCACTAAGGAATGTTTCTTAAACAAGATGAATGCGATATCACAATGCACATGTTCTAAAAATGCATGTGCTTACTGACAGTGGACCCTCGGCTGCACATCTGCCAGAGAATCACTGCTTTTCTGCTGAGTCACTCCGTCCACTCACAGTGGGCGTGGCCTGATGTGAGTGACAGCGGGTCGTGATGACTAACACTTCTGACTCCAGAGTGTCTGGCCCAGTCCAGACCTCCGTGCCCCACGGTCCCAAATCTGATCAGTAGATTTAACGCTGTTGTTTTTTTCCATGACTGTAAAGCGCTCACCACTGATCACCGGCCTCATGTTTTGTTCCCCACCACGTCCCCATGGGAGACCCCCTCACAGCCTGCACATGTGGCCCCATCCACCAGCGGCCTCCTGAGTCCGCCTCTGGAGGGGCCAGGCACGCGGGGCTGCAGCTGGAGGAAATTAAAGGTAGCAGTGGGGATGGGGTGGGGGGTATTTTTAGCTCAGGGAATGTTTTGAGTGTCTGGTTACGTCTCTGGTCCTGTAGTGTGGATTGATGAGGTCTGAGGCGACTGATTAGATTTTAAAAAAACCTGCCTTCACTTCCCTCTTGAAACACACTATTCTCACCCATAAACATAATCAAAGTAAGTTTTAATCTAAATTGTGTTGTTTTTTTAATTCATCATCGTTCTTGTTAAAATTCTGAGTAAAGAATGAGATTTCCACTGCATGTTTTTTTGTCTATTATTATTTTAGAATGAGCCTGCCGGACTATAAAAACATCTCACGCTGTCTCTGAAGAGTTTGCCTTTTATTAACTTTCATAACCTAAAATAATATCAGGAGAACAATCCATATACAGGCATCGATTGGCATAGAAATGTGCAAACACAGTAACTGTCAGCTGATGCAAGCTTTGAACAGACACAGAGAGAAAGATGTCCACTTTGTATAGTATTACAGAGGTGACAAAAATAGTAGATATAAATATACCTTTGCTTTTCACTTTTCACCCCAGTACAAGGGTAATGCTGCCCCGGAATACTGTGGGAAAAGTTGTTTGGCACTGTACAAGTGTCCAAATAAAATAACATGCAAAGAAGTTGTGTTTGCATTAAGCTTAAAAGTGATTTAAGGCAGTACATATATTTATAAAATGACAGGATACAGAAAGGATTGTTTTATCAGTGAACAGGTTGCTGCTATAACTTATGTTAAGGCTAACGGGAAAGTAAATTGTCTTTTTTTTTTCATACAAAAATAAAACGGGTGATGTGACGAATACACTGAAACCTTTCACAGCACCCTTTTTTGAGTGTCATTTCAATTCACACCACTAAAAAGGAAAAAAAAGTCACCAAAATGTCCCACCATCACCAGAGTTTTTCATGTCACTTGCACAGCTTTCGCCTTCTCCGCTGCTCTCATTCTTTTTCTTTCACTTACATCCCTCTATCAAATGTTCATGTCCATCAAGAAACCTGCTTTTTCCCGTTTTGATGACGACCACCTTCACTTTCTCATGTGTTTCTTAAATCTGTCTTTCCTACCAGTTCAACAAACTGACACATCTCATCTATATGTGTAAGATCTCTTTCGCAAACCCCCTCTGTGTCTAAATTAGAAAAAACACTAAACATACTGTTTGTAAGGCCCGGCCTTGTCCAATATCTGCAACACTACACTACTGTATGACCTGATAACATGGAGACTGTATGTTACTGTAACTACAATCAGATACACTGTGCTACACAAATCCCAAAATAAAAGTCTGGGTTCTCTCCTTCGTCAAAGCTACGATGCTTTGAATCCTTCAGTTCTTCTTCAGCCATTGGCGCCTCTACAAATAGTCAGTGGAGGGTTACTTATAGATTAGTCTGTGTATTGCAAATGGCACCACTTGAACATGCATAGTCGGAGTAATACGTCAAATTGAGACCTGTTTTAATGTTTACAGACATGAGAGGCACTTAAAGAGGCGACCCTTTGTTAAACAGGGTCCCCATATGAGCATATTTATGACCAGTCTTATTATCATTTTCCAGGTCCAGTTAATAACATGAAGCTTTGGGAAACCACTTAATGAAATCTGTTATATCATGGATGGTGTCATACTAGAAAACATATGAGAGCCACAGCTGCACCAGCTCACTTTGCCCTTTTAGTTCTGCAGTTCAATGACAGAGTCCCACAGGTGGACAAAGTTATATTCGGCCCCTCCCCGTCGTCATCAAAGTATCTAGGGGAGTGCTGGGAGTGGGGGGCAGTTTTCAGGCTTTATTTATTATTTATTTTTTATTTGCGGTGGTGATCCTCACGCTTCCCTGCCGTCTCTACAGGTCATCACTTTCTATCAGGCCGCCGGGCTGCAGCGGGCTGGAGTCGGGGAAGAAGGCGGCCTTCACGTCCAGGCCTCTCTCCGTCAGTGCGGCGTAGCGGCTGGTGGACGGACGCACCTTCTTGGGCTTAGGGAGGTTGGGCTGCTGCCATTGAGCTGAAGGGAAAACAGAGCAGGGTTAAATATGTGCAAAGGAAGTGAAGAAACACAAGAGAAGCTTCATTCAGCCAGTCACAGACAATAAGTATTAGTTCGTTAATGGGTAATAAAGCCTTTATAAGGCTCTTAACATAATTAGGTGTCAAGAAAACTATGTGAGTGTAGTCAATGTCATCATGGACTTGTTTTGTATTATATTATAAGACTGATAAATACAATCAGAGGCTGATCTCACGCACACACACACACACACACACACACTGTCCTAACATTTGTGTTCTTAACATTGCACTTGTGAAAATGCACAACCATTACATCCACAAGCTTCTCAAATGATTGAAACAAACAATAAACTGACCAAAAGAGACTTAAAAAGTACAATTTTTGTTATTTTTTACAGAGCAGAACCTTTTCTTCATTCACTCATTCATTCATTCATCTTCTGAACCTGCTTTATCCTCACTAGGGTCACAGGGGGTAACCTTTTCTTGAAATGGAATTATTTTCATTTTGCTACTAATACTTTTACTTTTTAAGAAATGCACAGTTTTGCTTGAACATTGGTCTTGTTCCTGCTGTGCTTTAACAACACTTGGGTGGTGTGTTGATACAGGGGTAGGATGTAACAGTTATAGGTTTTAAAGTATTTTTGTGCTTTTGTACTTTTGTTGAATTCATTTTCACATATGTGAGGATTCCCATAAACCGTCCTCCCATTCCAACATACAAAGACCACCAGATCTGCCACTGACCACATAAACACTTTATAGATGAAATGTCTTGATCTAACAATTAAAAATGTTTATACTGCTGTCAGTGAGGTTATACTAGCTCTTACTTCAAACACATAATAATGTTAACACCCGTCTAACAGGTTGTATATCCTAGGATCTAATTCATGTGACATCAAGTGTAAGACTCTGAACTTACTGTGGACGTCGAGGCGTGCAGTGCTGGATATGATACCGGCGTCGTTCTTGGCTGACACCGTGTACCAGCCGGCGTCTTCTTTCATAGCAGGCTGGATGATCATACAAAGATAGCCACAGTTGTCCTGGTGCATGCTGGGAAGAACAAGAACATTGACAAAAATGTAAGGAATGTCATGATTAAAATTTCATGAAAAGGCAAAACCTGTAGGCTGAAGTGAACACCAGAGAGCCTTTGTTGGGCTGGTTTTGAATATTTTTGTACCTGATTCTGTCTGTGTTGTGAGTGAACGACTCATTCTCTCTTTTCCAGAAGATCTGTGGGTATGGAACGCCTGTGACGCGACACTCCAGGCGTACAGGATGCCCCTCGGCCACGCTTGTGTTCTGCAGCTTCTCCACAAATGATGGAGCCTTGTGCATCTCTTTGGCTGTGGATGGAGTTCATATTAGCATGTTGCATTATGGGTACCAGAGAGACTTTATCCAGAGATGCTCTGTCTCTGTTTACCTGCAACGATGAGTTCCAGGTTAAAGGAGTTCTGTCCGGCCCGGTTGCTGGCGATGCAGGTGTAGATGCCGGCGTCGCGGCTCGTCACAGGCTCGATGACCAATGAGTGGACACCATTTTCCCTCACCAGCATCTTGTGGGCGGAGTCAGGGCGGATGGTCTGTCCGTTCAGCTGCCAAATGAGGTCTGGAGTGGGTAAACCACTCACCTACAGGAGGCAGAAAACCACTGTCAAAAACCACTGAATGCTTTGAAAACTGCTTTGTGTCTGTGCTTGTTTTTGTTGGCAAAAATCAGAATATTATCTGCATGTGTTTTGTGGGAGCAGTGTGTGTTTACTGGGAGTATGAAAACAGTCCTGTTTGGTTAATCAGTCTGTGCTGTGTTTGTCTTGAGGAGCCTGGTTATCCACACGCTTCCCTGCTCAGAAATGCACCTCGAAAACATGTCACTGTGGATATGTACGTTATCATGTGCAAATGACCAACAACTGAGTGAACACACTCAGAGATAACACAAAGGAATGTCAGCTCCGATCATTTTGGAATGAGACCAATACTCTTTCAGTGCTTGGGACATTTTTAGCATGGAAAGTTTAGAAAGCCACGAATGATCTGGAAATAAATATTTGCTATAAATACCCTTGACATTAGTGGCTCATAAGGAATGGAGACTGGGTTTATTTCTGACGAGCCCAAAAAGACAGTCTTTTTATAGTAAGTTAATTGTGGGTCTGTTTTATTTTGTTACATGACTGTTTTCAAAGAGTTTCTGCAGATGTAAGGGGAGGGGGGGTTGAGGTGAAGACGGAGTGGATCAAGACAGAAAATGAGCAAATGTGGCAACAAAGGCGTAGGGGAGGAATAATTGCAGAAAACCTGATCCCACTTAATCCTTGAAAAGTGACACCTCTGTATTGTCCCTGTCTGCTGTGTGAGCCATTCAAAACACAAGGAAGTGATGAAATATCTCTTCTATGTAGTTTTTTTATTGCCTAAAGAAACTGGAATGCACGGAAAGGGAAATGTTTCTTTGGCAGCACTGACACGGAGCCTCCCTGAAAGTAAGAGACGCTGAATTAAAGGGCGGATCTGAAATGGCTTTCTCTATTACTATGATTAACATATTCTCTTTGGTTCAGGCATTTTCCTTTCCAGCCATGTCTCAGTTATTTTAACCCATATCACTCCTTTCTTTCTGTTATCAAAGACTAACTAACTGGAATCAGACGAGGAAGAGTCTGTGGTTTTTAGTGGCACTAAACTTAACCGTACGTGTCTGTAAATGAGGCAGATTCTGACACAATTTGTCCCCAATGAGGGCCTTCAAACTGCGGTCGCATGTAAAACCGTCTTTTTCGCATAAAAGTTCAGAGATTTACAAACCAAAAACACAGTGTGTAATTTGTCTTCTCTCTTAAGTTTAAAACAGGCTCAGAATGTCCCAAACCCAACATTTTTTGTTGAAATCCGACCAGTTACACTGAAGCGAATCCTCTTACCAATGGAAGCTGCGTGGAAATAAGCATGAAATGAGCATGAAATGGGATTCTTTGAACAAGTAAATGCATCATTTACAGTTTTTATGTCAATACTCATGTGAAGTCAGGAAATCAATCTAATCAATGCATAACAGATGTTTAATATGGAAATTTCAGATCAACATGTTTGCCTTCCTTCCATTTTTTTTATCAATGCGTGAACATCCGTGTTGGTCCAGGTACTTGTGCTCTCGGCATGAGGCGTGTATTTACCTTGCAGTCCATCCGGCACAGTCGACCCTCCTGAACTATGAGGTCGCCGGGCGCCTGCAGGAAATGAGGGCGGAAGTGACGCTCTTGGATGTTATCGTTCTCATCCCCGCTGTCTCTGGACCTGGATCTGGGCCTGAATAAGAAAAAGATGAGAGAGTGAGAGTTAGTTTTTTTTCTTTCTTAGAAGCATTTTGCAACTTTGAATTAACCTCTGTCTCATAAACAGCGGAATTTTACTATAAAACATATTGAACAAAAAAAAAAATCACTTAAACTGTTAAGTTGAAAACAGATTAGTTCCAGATTTAAAATGGATTTCTGCTGCACTAAGCCAATAAAACTTTCATTGGTTCACATGAAGAACCCCTTGCAGAGCATGAATTCCAATGCTTTTAAAGGAAACATACAAACTTACAATTTGTTTTTAATGACATTTGTTAACATTTCAGGAATAGAATGAAAAACTGATTTTTTTTATAGTTCATTACCCTTTTTACCACCACTTTCACAGACATAATATAAACTTTCTGAGGCCTTTTTTGTGGTCTTATTTCCTGATCTGGCATCCATCCATAGACTCTTTCTCGGTCTATGAGAGTCTCTATTAGACCTTAAACTTGCAGGTCAGGACCCATAGGTGTTCCTGTGACTCTGCCCTGTAATAACAATGACCTCACTATAATGCCTGCATGTCAGCCAAAGAGGAAAATAAAGAGACTGGGACACACTGATTGTTATCTCCTCTCAGAACATCTTTGAGCCCTTGGGAGTGTTGATGTAGATAACAGATTACAGGTGTTTTTTTGTGTTCTGTGATGGGCGTCTGCCATCCTCAGTGCATTTCTTAATATTTGGACTTGGATGAATGTACACTGTCTATACAAGGTCATTAGAGCAACAGAAAACAGAGCAAACAGGTGTTCCCTCTCAATTAACACTGAGCTTTTTGTTTACTGAATGGACAAAGTGTGATTCAGCCCACAGCAAACATTTGGGTAAATAGCAGCTGAAAGCCTCTCTGTGCTTCTTGGAATATTTTATTATGCACTTTTAAATCTGTGTGGGAGAGGAAGTGAGTACAGAAGTGGTGCAGATGTTGAGCAGATGTGCCATCCAGAAGGTTGGGATCGTGATTAAGAGCTTCCGCCATCGCGTCGGTCGTCGAAGCCTCACCTGCGCATGTGTCCAGGTGCAGAGCGTTGGCTTCGGCCTCGCTGGTTCACAGCCTGGACCATCATCCTCCCGGTGCAGCTCACTCTGCCCTGTGAAAAAGACGAGAGAGGGAGCTTATGAGGTGTTGACACTCCACCGCAGCACAAGCAGCAGTCCGACAGGGAGGAGGAAATAAAATGTGAGTGTTAGAGCTGTAAAGGCTGTTAGAAAGCCTGTAGCGCATGAACTTTTGACCCTCATGAGGGCTTTAGTTATTTCCTGTCTCATTCAACGCCCTCTTCCTCTTCAGGCAAAAGACCATTATCTCTGAACTCATCATTCTCCTGCTAATGAGCGCTGACATCTCCTGGGCAGCCAAACTGAGAATGCATTTTGAGAATGCATGTGTTTTCCTTAATACGTTTTATTTTAATCTTTTTTTTTCCAGAGCTTGCTCACCTCTGGGTTTCCTGCCATGATGGTGTAGTTGCCGTCGTCATCCAGGGAGGCTGCAGCGGTGTGCAGAGAGCAGGTCCCATCAGGATCACGGCTGATCCTGTAGTGCTCGCTCCTCTTGGAAATCTGCTTGCCATCTTTAAACCAGTAGACCTATGAAGCAATGACCACAAGTAAGTGCCATAATTTTGCAGACCGGGTGCAAACGGGTTCATCCTGTGGACTGTCATCACCGTATCATTAATGCAGACAGGCAGGCAGCCCAGGCCCCCCCTTATCTCCACACAGAGCATACCGTATAGTATAGTATCTACACCCTCCATCACCAACATCACAAATCAGCAACTCCCAAGCAAGAGAGCCAAGCCATTATCCATGTCTTAAAAGGCCTTAATACTTAAATCTAATAATAAAACAAGCAGTTAAACATGGTAGAGTTACCATGGAGACTTGAACTGATAATGGTGAAGGGGTGTTTTTGGACAATCTCTGAAGTCTGTCTGGAGGCTTCACCTATCATCTCAGAAAATTATAGCCTATAATGTGTAAAACTTTTGATAGTCTGATATGACAGTCACATCTATCAGGTCTTTTTCAGTGGGCTACAGATTTTTCTTTTTTGTTGCAACAGTTATTTGGCAAAATAAAACTAAAACGCTCCTCCTCAAACAGGATCCTACGTCCGCGTTCCAAGTTTTGTTTTGATACATCATTGCATTGCTGTTACATGACTTCACTTCCTGTTTAACTTTGCTGCCAATTTCCACAAACACTTTCATAGTGATCATTTTTGTAAGGTTTGGTTTGAGGATCATCAACCCAAATTTTTGGTGCTGAACTTTGGCTTGATCCTTCCATTAAAAACCAGTTAGGTGCATGAATACTTCTACACCTTCAACCAACTGGTGGTGCCAAAGTGCTCGAGGCACAGACATTAAACTTGATGAACAGAATGAGGAGATTGTTCCAATTAGAGGGACTCCCATGTGTTCAAGTGGCAGAAGAAGAAAGAAGACGGAACAGAAGAAAAGGCTGAAAACAGTGGGTTCATGTGGAGCCCCAAATTAATTACAGCATCAGCATGTTATTATGTTTATTACTGACATGTAGTATTTCTCACCTTTGGTTTGGGGTCTCCGTTGACTTTGCAGGAGAAGGTGACTGGCATCCCCTCAAAGACTTTATAGTGTTTGAGCTTTTGGTCGAAGGACGGCACCACCCCCCGGCCGGCAGAGTCCTCATCATGCTGCACATCATCGTCTGATTCCTCCACAGGAGAACGCTCCAAACGAAACTCAATCTCACTTATCAGGCGCTGCTCAAAGCTGGACACTTTATATTCCTAAATAAACAAGAGAGCGAAGTCAGACAGACTGACAGTGGATGAGATCATAGCGTGGGTGGTTTGTGTGATCACAGAGCACAGGCGAAGAGCGTGCGAGTGTCAGGAAAACTATTAAAGGCCGTATAGTTGTCCTAAATCAGACCTTAACACATTAACACCTCTTTATTCTCACCAAAACTACTAACTTTCTCCCAATTTCCTAATTCTCCCTTCCCAGATGAGCCACTCCTTCCCACCTCCTCCATCAATCTCTCATCACTTTAGCTGTGCTGAGGCGAGGGAGAGGGAACATCTGGAGAGCAACGTGGTCTGATGACACATCACACAGATAATGACAGGCCTCGGGCACAGCTGCACCACCAGCATGTATGCCCCTGAACTCACCACGCTGCTCATAATGACAGCAAATCACACAAGTCCTGATCTACTGAGGTATTATCGTAAAACAGCACAGACGCAGCTGCTGCAGCATGCTCCTGCATATTTAAACCAGATTACATTACTCCTACTACCAATAGCTCAAACGAGAGTAAAAATGCTTTTTAAATAGCATTTTAATATCAAATGCAGAATAACAATGCTGCATGCTTTGTGTGACTGCGACTCCCGAAGAAGGAAATAGAAGATATAAAGAGTAAAAGTGGTGACATATCAAGTTTGGACATGCTGCAGCATTTGGATCCAAAATGAAAGGCAACAAACAGTAAAATGTGCAGAAGCTGAGCCAAAACACAACAAAAACACTGCCTTTTTCTGTTGTGTTTAGACCGGTTTTTCAATATAATGGAGAAACCACATAGAACCAAAGTGACCACGAGCCAATTCTGCATTATTATTATTATTTGTTTTTTGCCATTCGCTTCCCTATGAGTTAATTCCCAGTTCTGATCTTGGTCTGGTCCATGAACACAACAAATAGTTTAGGGTGACTTTGTGTGCACAGTTACACGCAGGAGGTGAAAGATTTGACACAGGGTGAATGAAAAACACAATGGGTGATAGGAAGAGACAAAGGCTTCATTAACCTTTTGAGGGAAACATTCAGATGACTTGTGTTCCTGTTGGGAGAAAAAATAAGTTTTTGCCTGTGTTTTTGCTGTCACTGTGCATGACAAAGTGGGCGATACATGGTTGTGTGTATGTGAACATATTCCAAATTAAATTTAAATTAAATTTGGAAAAACATGCATGACATCACATTAAAACATCAAAAGGCAAAGAAAACACAACATGCCCACCATCTGGCACTGATGCATCACCAGCCACATGTTCAGTTCTACTCATAACATGCGATGCTTTAGTGTTCGACCGATCGGACTGCTCCACATGCCAACGGGCAGAATCACATGGGATGGCGTGGTTTGGACTTGAAAACTGTGACTTGACTTATTGAAAATAATCAAGTTTCTGTTAACGGAATATACCATTTTAAATCTGGAACCTGTTTAGCCTCTGTTTACTTTCATTTTATATATAAACACTGATCGTTGTATTTAATGTAGTAAACTGTTGAAATTAGAAAACAGTAATGGCACTTTTTTATTATTAATGTACACATATTCATTTGATTGTATTAGTAGCATAGTAGCTCTTTATTAGTCATTACAAAGCACTTATTAAACTGTTATTCTGAATCATTACATTCTACAGCTTCTAGGCTATTATCTCATTATTAACCAGACGTCGCTTAAGAAAGAAAGAAAGAAAGAAAGAAAGAAAGAAAGAATACACCAAAAACAATAATAATCCATAATCTTTAATAATCCATGTACAACAGCCTTCTTATTAACTACCTGTAAGCAGAAACTGAGGGAAAACTGTTATTTAAGTTGGGGTAGACAGTTCTTTGTGGCATAAACAAGGCAAAAATATAATAATAGCTTTTCAGCATATTGTTATTCAAGCTGTTTGAGAGGATACTAGACTTCTGGACCTTATTTGACCTAGTTTTCAGGATTTAGAAAATGTTGTCCCTGATTACAGACCATTATCAATCATAGGGTGTTCATTTTGGCTGTTGTACAACTCTACAGTGATTGTTCTTGTCTGGTTGACGGAGAACAAAGGGGGATGTGTTTTCAGTTTGTGGGGTTTTCTTTTGTCGTCCGATTTCTGCCTGTTTCAGGTCTAATGGCCTTGTAGAATATGAAGGCTTTTAACATGTGCTTTATAATGACTGATAAAGAAGAAACAAGCTAGTTCATGCAAGTTCAAAGCCAATACTGTATGAGGACCTTAATATAAGGGCAAAGGTAGTGATGAGTCTGTGTGGAGGAGCTATTCTCTCCCACTTGTAGAAATCCTTTGGGTCTTTCACAGTCTGACAAATGACTACACAATCCTTCAAACAGTGTTACTCCTAAGCATGTTTGCAGCAACACTGGCTTCTGCAAGTCTGCATAAACAGAGCTTTTTATGGAGGGTTCTGGAGGACTGTACAGTGTTTATATACTCCGCTTTAGCAGTGTTTACAAGACTCAGGTGGGGGTGTGTTCTGATTTGAGAGTATATAAAGGAAAGCCAGTGTTCATAAGATAGGTATGACGCCAGTGAAGTGACAGTGGTCAAAACAATAGACAGGAGAGAAGGTGCTTGTGTCATATTCATGCAACACTGTGGTTTGTATGTGTGTAAAATGCTTGCGAAGACAAAGCCTGTGTTCTTTCAAGTGTGTGTGTATGTGTGTGTGTGTGTGTGTGTGTGTGTGTGTGTGTGTGTGTGTGTGTGTGAGATATCCCCTTCCAGGTGTGAGGTGTGTGGATCTTAGTTAAGAGCCACTGTACCTGTGTGACTGGCTCCTCCTCTGTTTCCTGTGTGTTTAAGACTGTGGCAGCGTTGTCAGCACCCAGCAGTCTGCGAGCCATCTTCTCCTCATAGGTTAACCTCTGGAAGCAGGGATTAATGGGGTCAGCGCAGGTTAGTGTGTGAGTGGCAAACACACACATTATACACACACATCACTTAGCTACTGTATCTGCGCCTGATGTTGATTACAGATGTCTGAACCAAACATTTTGTCTTCCTTTGAGCGTGTTTTAACCCATAAAGACCCAGTGCTACTTTTATGTCATTTCCCAAATGAATTCTTCTTTATATCTAACCTTTCTGATGTGATTTATCACCATTTATTATAATATTGTCCTCTGTAATTTGCATTTTTTTCTGTAAAAATCAAGCATTTTTCTACATTTAATTCACTAATCATGCAGATGTTCATAAAAGCTCAGATTAAAGTTGAGGGTTATTATATCAGAAACAGAGAAAACTGACGAAAAAGTGACTTTTTCAGTAAAGATAACAATAACTGAATGTAAAAACAAATGTCTCCATCCACTGTCATTGATTAACTCCATGGGTTTTAGTGGTGAATCAATGTTGTAGAAGATGACAGTGTTTCCATGTTCACTACAGAGCCTCTGAACGTCCAAATGGGTCATATATGATGACCATGAAATGATGACAAACTGCATTTTACATCAATTATTTCCATGTAGTGATAGAATTAGAGGATCAACAGGTATTAAACAGTGTAGATCAGTAGATGGTTTTGGCTGATGGTGGATGTTTGGGTCTTTATGGGTTAAATACACTTAACAGTGCTCTTCTGTAAATATTTATCTGTCTTGTTAATCTGTGTTAATGATTACTGGACACACTCATTCTCTAATTACTGCAAACACACATGATTAAATGATGCTAAAACACACACAAACACACCTGTTGACCATTGCTAACCCGTTCCTCTTTAAAGCGCAGTTTCCTCTCCAAGTCCTGGATCACAGCATCTTTGGATCCCTGGATGTCCGAGTCAGAGGCCATGCGTGGCGTCCTGGTGACCGAGGACTTTTTGGGGAACGCTTTGCTGAAAGGGGACATTTGTCAACATTAACAACACACACACACACAGACACACACGTGCTGCATCTCCTCTTTCCTCTCTCTGGACATTTCATATCAACCCTTATCTGGGCATGTCCAGCTGTAGCATTCCACAGCATGTCTTCTTATCTCCTGCAATTCCTGCAGGAATGCCAGCGTGAGAGGGGGAGTAGCAGAGTGAGTGAGGGGCTGATGAAAAATTACTGGCAAAGAGATGAAGGTGGAATGTCCTTAGGGGAGAAAAAAAGCTAATGTCTTACTGTAGGGCCGTCATAAGAATACAATTATCCACACAAGATTTTCAGCAGTGGTAAAAAAGTAACTATGTACTTAAGTACTGCATGTAAGGACAGTATTGAGGTATTTGACTCTCCATGCTACTTCCAGTACATTTCAGAGGAAATATTGTGTTGTCTTGTTTTTTTAGTAGTTTTACCTCTGACAACTTTGAAAACATTTTAGATCTCTCAATTGTTTATGGCTCTGCTAAATAGTGTTTTTTTCACTTTATTTAATGTTCAGATCTAAAATCCGACCAAAATCAAAGATTAGAGAAAAAGCCTAAAATCTAAAACAGATTTGTGTATTGGAACTGTGTTTTTTCTTCCTTCCTTTCCCATTAATTATCTAGTGTCCATGTAATTAAAACTGGATGTAAAGTTTTTTTCAGATTAACTTCAACAGTAACAAGCTGCGACAACTCTAATGCTTCACTAATGGAAATCTAATGGTGTTGTGTACAATAATATATCACTCATAGGAACCAAATAAATAGCTGTTCTTCAATTTGGTCTCATGTAAGAAGGATTAGCACTCTGCTGTTTTGGCACTTTAACTTAAGAAAAGAACCTCAGTACTTCTTCCACTGCTGATTTTTATCGGCAGGTTAACATGGAACTGGAGTCCAACTGCACTTTTGGAAACACAACTCTAAATCTGAAAGAGTCTGTCAGGGAAA
The DNA here is from genome assembly GCF_902148855.1 of Sphaeramia orbicularis. Taxonomy (NCBI): domain Eukaryota; kingdom Metazoa; phylum Chordata; class Actinopteri; order Kurtiformes; family Apogonidae; genus Sphaeramia; species Sphaeramia orbicularis. The sequence goes on from NC_043960.1 coordinate 35,573,274, forward strand.
ACACCCAACAGCTTCATACTGATACTGAAATCTGATTTGATTATAACACATTTTTCTCTTTGAGGTCCATGCGAATATTTTCTTGCAGTATGTGAGTTGAGGCTCATGCACCTTGACAGGACTTTTGTGTCTGTGTGTGTGTGTGTGTATGTTTTAGAAGGCCCTTTACTTAGCGATTTCCTGTAAACATGCAATATGAAAATGTAAACATGTCATCTCTACTTGCCTGAGACGTGCTGTTCTGGCTTGGAGTTGTGTATAAAAAACTTTACATAACCTGACAGACTCTGTAACCAAAGTTCTGGAGCAATGATCATCAACTGGCGGCCCGTGCACCACATCTGGGCCGCAAATAGGAATCTTCCATTTCATAACTTGTACAGCAAAAAGTATTGTAGTGTAGTCATTTTTGGAAGAAATGTTTGTACAAAAATGTCATTTTTATTTCAAAACCAGCCCCATGTAATGTTTGCATAAAAAAATTCTGGCCCCTGGATACATTTTGCTTAGATCTGGATCAAGTTCACACTTTGGATCCCTGCTTTGGGGTGTATTTGTGGGAGGGGTACTTACACAGTCCCGTTGCCTTTAGGAAGACCCAGGGCGTTGACTATAGGACTGCTGGGTGTGGAAGGCGTGGAGGGTGTGGAGGGCAACACCGAAGACAAGAAGCTGGAAGCCGGAGACGGGGGAACAGAGGAGAATGGCGAGGACATATCTGAATGGGCTGGAGACATGGAGACAGGTGGAGGCGGAGGAGGTGGAGGAGGAGGGAAGTCCTGGGCGGGGCCTGATGGAGAGGACAGGTTACTGGAGCTGAGGAATGGCGGAGGTGGAGGAGGAAAAGAAGGAGAACTGGGGGACTCCAAGCTGCTGGCCTTGGTGAAAGGAGGCATGGTGACCCTGCTGAAGGGCTTGTGTGAAGTGGGAGGAGACAAGGGTGAAGACAGACTGGACCCTGAAGATCCAGAATTCTGGGTAATGAAGCCCGCCCCCCCTGGGCTCTGAGCAGCGATAAACTGCTTGGGCCGGGCGTAGTTGAAGGTGCTGGCCTGCATGGCTGTACTGCTCTCCAGCTCCTGGAAGGAGGGAGGAGGGGGGAGAGGTGGGGATGGAGGAGCAGGTGGAGGAACTTCTTGAGGAGGTTGCTGTGGTGGAGGCGGGACTTCCTGGCTTTGCTCCTCCTGCTGCTGTTGGTGCCAGTTGGCTGCTTCCTGCTGCTCTAGAAGAACCTGGTCGTGCAGCTGCTTCAGCTGGGAGGCGTTCCTGCAGAGACGAGAGGAGGGGTAGTCATCAGTCACAGTCATCAGAAACTAAAGTCATCTTATGTTTTGATAAAGAATGTTTTTATTCTTTAGGGGGTCTGCAGTAAAGTAACAGATTTGTAAAACTGTTACAAAATCCTGCAGCTGTTTTCACTTTGTGCGTGACTCCATAGCCTGGTCTCTATTCAACTGTAGTCAGAACAGAACTGGCAGAAATGTTGGATGCCAGATGTTAGCATAATCGATGGAGAGTTTAAATGTCAATCAAAGAGCTAGAAGGAAGCAGTCAGTGAGCTCCGATGGAATGGAATTGAGTACTTTTACTCAATTACTCAACTTAACAGCATATTTCAGGTACTTGTACTTCTGAGTGTTTCCGTTTTATGCTGCTTTCTAGTTCCACTTCACTACATCTCAGAAGCAGATACTGTACTTTTTGCTCCACTCCATTTGTCTGACAACTTCAGTTAGTTTTCAGATTTTTCACCCTGTTCGTGTCCAGTGTTTAACTGCGTCTCCTCAAAATGTGGTGATTTTGAATGTTTGGAGTAAACTTTGTGGGCTTGTTTTTCTAAACTCAGGAAAAGTGACTCTTTAGTCACATACATATCTGTCTGGACAGCAAAGCTACAAATGTGATGATCTTTTGGAATATGATACAGTGCCGTAGATCAAACCACCCAACAACATTCAAAATAGGTTCATCTACAATAGAAGTAGCAGTAATATGAATCCCAAACTACTCTGACTATTTTCGCAGTGTAAGTTCAGTGGATTTGAACACTTCTTCCACCACTGTCCAGCAGAAACCACTGGTCTAAAAACTGATTTTTACAACATAAGCGTTTTAAGGATGACATCAGCACATGACCTTCAGTACGAGTGTGAATGGAAGTGGACTGTTTTTCCTCTGCTCTGTAGGTGACATAGCTTCAGGCTTAGCAGCAGTGGTATGCACACAATTTGTGTGTGTGATAGTATTTTTTCTGGGAAGGAAATCCCTGTACCAGCAGCGCGGACTGATAGGTTATCAGCCTCTAGCCGTTAACAAAGACTTGTTAAAAAGCCAGCCTGTTGACAATCCATCAGACATGGTAAAGGATTCAGGAGATAAGTGTAACAGTGGTATTAGAGTTCCTGTTGCGCCACAGTTTACCCTGACGGACTTTGAACTAGTCTGGTGCTGAAATGGGCTCAGATATTTTTGTGTCTGTGTTCCTGCCGTGTCAAAGGCATTGTGATGAAAGAAAAACACTAATGTGATGTTGCCATGCACGGGTCGTGATGATGTTTTTTCCCAGAGGTGTGGCCACCCAATTGCTCCCCCAGCTCGGTTGATTCACTGAGCTGCAACGTCATTGTGGGACAGAGGGAGGCTAGAAATGTTGTAATGTCATCAGTTTGAAACCCAGAGTTACTCTTTTCTCACTGAACTTTACATTCATCAGGAGGGCTTTAAAGTGGACTAACTCTGAAAACCACAAGACAGAAGTGAACTCTAAGAAGTTGTCCTCGAAGACCGACAGTGGGACATGGGTCTTTGGGAAAAGGTTAAAGTTATAACCCTTCAGAGTGCACTGTTATGTGTGTGTGTGAGTTCTTCATAGGACGCCTGTTCTGAATATACTGTACATCCCAGCGGTGCACGTTGTCAGGAGTCCACCAGGACCCAGTTCACATGTCCAAATCTTTTCCAGATGTCGAATAATCAGTGGAGCATTTGGACTATTTTTCATCTGTAAGAATGCAGAGGAAAAAAACCCCTCCCTGCAGCCTTGCCCCCCATACACATCGCAAACAACACCGCTGAATAATTGGCAAACCTGACAGTTGTAGCATAGTGTAACAAATCCATGACACCAGCCAACAGCAACATGACAGATTAGTCTGTCCTAAGCAGTTATTTGGGCTGTATTCTCACTCAAGAGGAGACATGCCCAAATAAATGTAATATACAAGTCCATTGCAATCATTCTTCCTTGTCAGTCTGGTGCTCTTCTTACACAATTCACTAAACTGCAGTCCACTCAGTGTGTTCTCCTCTTTGTGTACATTTTTCTTTACATTCCCTGAACGTCTCCTGGTCAGGCCTCTACCAAAAGAGTGCTTTTACAGGAATAGTTTGGCAGCTCCTGAGGCTCGCCGAGCTCTGCAGCCCGTTTGATTCCTTTTTTGGCTGTGTTCTTAGAGCGGCAGGCAGAAGCACCCTGCCCGTCTGCTCCAGCAGAGAGGAAACACACTTAATTTCCTCACAGCCTCATCCCTCCTCCGTTTGACACGCCGCTTTACTGCCTCAGCACGGAAGACCTCGAAGACCCTGACAACATTTTCCTATGTTTAACACCCACTTATGTAGCGCATTGTATTTTAGGAGTTGGTTGTATTATTCAAAGAGATTAGTTTTTTCTGCTTTTAATCTCAGGATGGATGTTGTCCAGTTGTGACTGACATCACTGTTTGCCTTAAAAGGTGCTTTTTGCTTTCTATAGACGGTAACTACAGCTTAAACCAGAGCATTTATGTGCAGATGATGGAGAATTTTTTGTTTCTTGTGACATGTACCAGAATCCTGTACTGTGTTCACTTTAAAACACAGTGGCACGACATTTACCAACCTGAACACCACTAGACTTAATAGTATCATAACTTTGTCAGATTGGATGGGACTATTTAGTGGTGCTTTATAATTGCTAGTGTAAAGGCCATTTTATCTCAGTTGCAGCATGAATAGCTTTATTGTCCACTTAGGGATTTATATCAAGCAGAGGACAAGGATCAGACCACAGTGTGTACACCAAGGCCACTGTTCACACAGTTCATCCTGCTTTTAACTCTAAGCTGTCTACTTTTTTACCTACACTTTACTCTAAAACAGCACGACGCCTCTTAAAATGTGACCTGTGTGTTGTTTCTTCTGTTGGGTACACTGTATGCATGATCATGGAGTTCTGAGAGGCTCCATCACTCTCTCTTTCTTTGTCTCTGTGGCGGAGTTAGAAAAGGGAAGTGTTCCTCTGTCGCCATGCCAACAGCTCTGTGTTTTGCTGTTCTGGTCTGGGCCAACTGGCTCACAAAGCACTGCGCTTCGGTGAGAGAAAATGCTCCAGCTCCTCTGTCTGTCATTCCAACTGTAACACAGCATTACTCTTACAGCGCCCTCTCTTTCATTACCTCTTTTTTTGGGGGGAGTATAAATAGCCAAAGTAGTTAAGTGTTTTGTCTTTCCATTTTCATCCTCAAAAATACTTTCCTTTTGTCTAGATCCTGTCTGTAAATTCTTTAGTGGAGTGAAAAAAAAGAAATAAGGTCAGAAATGGCAAAGTGAATCAAGTCTGGAGTCTCTTAAATGCAAAAGCTCAATAAACCCAGGAACAGCTTGACAGTAACTTTACAGAAAGTGTGTTTTATTGCCACATGATGTATCTGAACACAGGGACATGCCAGACTTAGAGGGTATTTAACAGCAGCATCTTGTTCTAATCAATGAAGACGTCAACATGTTAAATGGCGATGTTTACTCGGTGCCACTTGTTTGTGCTTCCTGATCAATAACAGCTGGGTGTGTGAGAATGTCATCCACTCTCCTACTGCAGGTTTATCCAACGCTCATCTCAGTAGCTTTGCAGCTGGTTGAAAAGTACGCAGCCGCGTTATTAGACTCGGGCCTGCTGATGACAGGAAGCGTGCGAGGGAGAGAACAGGAAGTTGTTGAGTGTACAACAGCGGTAATGAGGGGTTTCCTTCTGTAAACAACAACATGATGGGGAATAGGCCGTTGCTTGTTCTCTTTAAAAGGTGTTTAGACGCAAAAAAAGGTGAAGGCAGCCGAGGCTCTGGCTACTTTCAGCCTACAGGCCCGTTGTGTGTTTACATTACACCTCACTGTATTTGTTTCAGAAAACACCTGTGGCTTAGTAACAGCACGACCTTCGCTTTTGTAAATCATTTACTGTGTATCCAAGTAAGTCAAACTGAAGTCCAGAATCACACCTATTCTACAAACACAACCTATAATAGAGACCACTATGCATCTGACACTAATGGAAGAAAAAATCGAGACAACACTGGTGCTACTACTTGGATTTACACACCTATTTCATCAAAATAATGAAGCAGATATTGTTTTGTTTTCTCTACACACCCCTGTTCACGTCTTCTTCACATGCATTCACCTAATAGCGTTGCATCATCACTACACTGCGTCAATCTGAACTTTGTCAGATGCCCTGGAGCAACGACACACCATGAATGTAACACAGTGAGTCGCGTAGCTCTCAGACTGACAGACTATGAGTAACACACGCTCTGTTGGAACAGATGGACGAGTTGCAGAAATTATGACCTGACAAATAGATTTTAACTGGAAATGTGTGACGGTGAATGATTGCGACAAGTGACAAAATTTCTCTATTTTTGTGTGTAAGATTTCAACATGTAATTACTGGGAATAAGTCTGGTCACACAAAATGATTCAGGATTTAATGTTTCACAGTGAAGTGATGACAAAATAGGGTTAAAAAGTATTTCAAAATCATTCAAATTAACACTGCAACATGAAATAAACTGAAAGCTGCAGCTAAAATCAACATATTGTACTAGAATTGAATGGTTTGATTAACTTTTTTTTCCTGCCTTTTCTAGTTTTTATAAGTGCTCCTACACTCATAAAACAAATTAAAACCAAACTGAAAGACTTCATGAAAGTAAATCTAATGCAACTTTCACACAACAGAGAGAAAATGAGCCATAGTAAAAGTAATTAGGATTTTAAAGTGTATTCATGTTGAGATGTCAAGTGTTTGGTCTCTGTCATTTACACACAACACTTTCCTGACTCCTTCCTCCTCCTCTTCATCTTCTCCCTCCCTCCACTTTCACCAGTGGGGAGCGAAGAAGCAGCTCCAAGTTTCCGATAACATTTCAATATAATCTCACAGTCTGTCTGAGCTGCTGCTGCTACACACACGACTTTTCCTCTCTCTTCTTTATTTCTTCCCTGACATGTTCACTCTCAGTCTTTGTCCTTAACATATTTTCAAACCCCTCTCCTCGCTCTGCACCCCCACTCCCCACCCCCCTCCATCCATCTCCCCCCTTCCTTTCCTTCTTCTCTTTGGCTCTAATTGCACACACACACACACACCACATAAAACAGAACCAGACTGTTTTCCTTTCCCCCCCTCTCTTTTAAGCACAGCACAGAGCGTTTTCCTTATTCAAGCCACACCAACAGTTCACGGCTGCTCCGATCACCCACTTTCTCCCTGCCCTGCTCCACTTTTTCTTTTTTTTTTTATACTCTTTCTTTTACTTTAACTCCCCTCTGGCTCTCTCTATACAAGCTCCTATTTCATATCCAAGTGTAGGTGAAGAGGGCTCTCCACAATCAGTGAGCCCCGCTTTTCTCTATATACCTCCATCCATCACTTCTCCCCACTCCTCCGCCTCTCTCGGTCTCTCTGTCCAGTGAGACAGGGAGGTTTTTTTTTCTCTTTCTCTAAAGCAGGAATGCTGAAGACATTCTTCTCTGGATTGGAGTGGGAAAGACATCGCCATCAAATGGGATTAGCAGCAGGAGAGGAGGGGAGGAAGAGCCAGAGAGGGGAAAGAGTGGCTCAGAAGGAATCGATGTTCAGACTTATAGCCTGAGCTTTCTCACCTAACAGACGCTATTGTGTCCACTAATCCATCTGACTCCACCGAGGAGCTCTGCAAACAAACAAGCCTCACCATATAAATACAGACGCTCCACATCACAGAGACAACACCAGAAGGAAAACTTTCTTTGTTTTTTTTTGTTTTGTTTTGTTTTGTTTTTTACATTGTCAGGGATGTTGCTTCGTCTCCAGCTTTTTCTTGAACTCACTACCTTACTAGAGCCTCCAGCAAATGAATGGGTGTCTCACAGAAAACCACACACCCACTATGAAAGCATATGATAAAATATTAACAAACCGAAATGGTAAACCAAGAAAAAAATCACCTTATCTTACTCTTGCACTGCCTTATATAATTTGACCAAATAACGTTGTGACAGTGTTTCCTAATAATACCTTGACTACAGAGCTTTTCTTTAGTTTTGTGTTTTATCCATTACTGTCATTCTCTCATAACTGCATACTTAAAGTGAAGTGCAACAAAGTAGTAAGTGTAAAGTTTTACCTTCAGTGCTGCGGTCTTGTTAGGTGGTTGTCCTGATATTTCCCTACAGGAGAGTGAACTACGTCTGCCAGGTGTGAGGAGCATATATAGAGCGCCGAGCAGCCAGACGGTGACAGACACAGTCGCTTATTGCTCTCTCTCTCTTTCTCTCTCTCTCTCTCTCTCTCTCTCAGTGTGAGTCAGTCTCAGTCTGTCTGGGAGCTCCTCCTCTTCACAATAAAAGCGCCCACTCTATGTTAGACTGTCTTTCTTTTTGTTGTTTTTTCTTTTCAGAATAAAAGCTCAGACGTGCACTGCGTCGTGGGCTGCTGCTGACCGAGGAACTTCCCTTTGGGAGTCAGGAGCCAAAAATAACAACAGCTTTAAGAGTCATAGAGAAGAAAAAGTCTATAAGAAAGACAGATTAGGAGAGACACCCATATCTATTTCCTCATCCTTTTCCTTTTTGCCCACATTTATATTATTTTTTAGATGGTTTCAGACTAGAGAGACAGGGTGATTGAGGAAACAGAATTGAACCCATATGCTGATGGAATATATAATCAATTTTCATATGGACATAAAGTGAAAACATGCATGCAGATATATGTACAAAAGATATAAAGCCTGTTATAAATGGAAACTGTTTCACAAATTGAGACATGCACAGTATATATATAAATATGGATGATGATACAAGTGGGGATTTCATATTTGTCTAAATTGAATTTGTTATTTGAATTTTATTATATATGTGTGTGTGTGTGTGTGTGTGTGTGTGTGTGTGTGTGTGTGTGTGCGTGTGTGTGTGTGTGTAAATCTAACTTATATGTCACTGGTCTAAATTTTTTGGTAAATATCTGCTTCTGCTGTGTGATATGATGAATTGGAAAACAAATGACCAAGTACTAGTTGTCTAATGTTTTCAGTATATATGATAAAGTGTTATTACGTATACACATATGTTTATGTACATTTATATAATAGACTGATAAATCTTCCACTGGAGGGGTTGTAAATAGTCAATGAATTCTAATGTACAGACAGTGTTTTAGCTCAGAGAAAAAGTTCCCTTTTGGGTAATACCCATTATTTGATTAAGTCATAAAACTACAGCCAACCTGCACTTTTTAACTGAATTTTTCCTTATTAGTGAGCTGGATTTAATAAAGTTTCACTACTTTTATTCTGAAAGCATCTAAGTCTTAGACCAGTGTATCATACAGACCATGAGTGTAAAGGCCTTAGTTTACGTATGAACTGCTTCTAAACTTAACGATGAATTGTTGTGGTTCTATCGTTTGTGTGTTTTGTTTTCATTCCTGTTGTGTGTCTGAAACAAGGTTTGGGTTGGATTAAAATTCAACTGGTGTGTGTGATAATAATATATTTCACTATAGAGTTGTAACATATATGCTAATGTCATTCTTGATTCATCACCATGTGTGCTGTATATTATATTTTTGTCTGGGAAGACAGATTTAAGAAATGAATCATCTGGATAATCTGCTGAGTGTCAGATGACGCAAACACAATTTGTCCGTTCTAATGTGGAGTTTGAAACAACAGCTTGTGTGGAAATAAAATCCACATTCAGTGTCCTCTTCACACAGAAACTCTATCTGCCATTCACACACTCACTATTATTTACAGGCCAAACATGGAGCAGAGAATAATAGATGGATGTAATATGTACAGTCTTGGAGGTTTGGAAAAATGTGATTAATGGACACAAAGTTCTAGCGCCTGGTGTGTGAGTGTACAGACAACTCCAACACACAGATCTGGTTTCCTTAAGTGAAATAGATTCAAAAATATTCAGTTTCTCAATCTTTTTCCATTTTGTGGGATGAAATCAAATCTTTAGAGGATTATTCAGTTCTATTTTTGGGAGGAATGCTTCTATTTGTGGAGCACCAGATGAGTCAAGTGGGTTGATGGAAGGTGGGAGTCTAGGGGGATGTTGTGGGTATTTATTAGAATCGTGTGTGTAATTGTGTCTGAATATTGAGGGCAGGTCAAAGTGTCATCAGGAGTGGGTTTTCCTCCGTCTAGAAGTATGAGTCATTCTCTACGTGGTGACTCACCGATAAGCGAGTCAGAGTGAATCTCCTCTGAGCTCACAGTCACTTTTTGGTGACACTCTCATGAGATTAGAGTGTACATACATTAAGTTGTTTTAACACCCTGTAATTAGCGTCTACAAGTGGAAACTGCATGTGGGGAGCATGTCTAAACGGAGATCCTGTCTGTACCACACGTGCAGCCACACACACCGCTTGTTTCACCACAACCAGGGTCAGGATCTAATCAGAGGTTGATTGACCTCATCCGGAAACAATGTGATTGTGAGTATGTGTATTTATCTGTGTGTTTCTCTGTGTTTAACATACCAGGGTGTTCTTTCCTGGGAAACACAGTGTGCTTTCTACATGCGGATCACTGAGGCCTGTTAGTTTCCATGCTGTCAACCCCTGGGCCTGGGTGTCTCGCTCCCCTCATCCCTGTGTGTGTCTTTTCATCCCTCTGCTCACCCCACTCTCTCTTTCTCTTCCAACCCCCTTTTCTGTGTTATGAAGGTCAGCTCTGACAACTCTCTTCCTTATTTGGAAAGTTTCTCCATTCCACGCAGGTCATTATAGTTTGACCGACCAATCCAGTGCTTTGTTGGTCTGGAGTCTCAGCCAATCCTGTGACTCCCATGTCCTTTTAAGGACTGCCCATCTCTGACTAGGGAGGTTGATGTGAAATTATCTACTTTCCTGCTCTCTTGTGGATCTGGTGACTTCATTTTGCCTTTTAACTCAACCTTTTCTCCTTTTCTCTTAATTTGTCTCTGCAGCATTCAGTGAAACACTCCTTATGGGACTGATCCACGGTCAATTGGACTTTTGAGGATGACGAACCACAACCAAAGGCCTGAGTGTGCAGCCAGGGCCATATGTGGTTCTTTAACATGCATGTTTCCTCCTTTCCATAAAACCACAAGCAACACCTCGACAAGAAAGTGATTGTTAATACTTCATTAGAGAGTTCATGACTTGCACCTCGTAAACACAAACAAACTGCTGAGAGGAAGCTCTGAGTCACAGCGCAGATATGCGACAAATCCTGGCAGCCAGAGCTCCTTGCTCAGCAATGCAACACAATGATAAACATAGACACTGCTTTGAATGAACACAACAAGCCTTGAGAAATCCTACTAAGAATGTGATATATATGACAAAAAATACACAAGGACAGACACACAGAATCAATCACCTGCTGCGGCTCCATTTGTACAATACGTTCTGTGTGTGTGACATTGGGAGAATGATGAGGACTGTTGGCAAGGAGCAGTTTGTTGCCTTCAGTTTGTGTGCCGTCCCCCTGACAACAACCTCAGTGGGGTTAAAGAGGTTTGGAGCTACTGCAAAAATCATTTAATCTCGCTGGTATGGCAATTATGTCAGTGGATAGGGATTGAAATGTATAAGGTCAAGCTGCATGCAATACAGGCCACATTAAAGTGGATTAGGCCATTCCTCATCTTTATCACTGTGGTATGTAAGTATGCTGTGGACTGAAACAAAACTTTTAAAGTGTGTAAATGTCACACATGGTGTGACTTACACACTGTTGGCATGTTGTTCTAAGCTCCTGCATGTAGAGGATCATAGACTGTGTGTCTCTGTCTGTTAGCACTCTGTAATAATTCACAAAATAACTGGATTTTCGTCTGTTTTATATTGTATTGAAATGACATAATCGTATTGGTCAAAATGAATGATGACAAGCAAAATATCCTTAAATACTAAAATATTTAGCACCAGTGTAAAATATTAATATTGGAAGTATGTTACTGCCAGTATTATAATTAAATGCATGTGTGGACGTCATAATTTTTTTTCATGTGACAGCTTTGCTTTTAGAACACTGCTCAATGCTGCACTTGAGGACAAATTAAGACACTTGCATTTTACTTAAGTATTTGAATTTCATCCACATGTTTACTTACTCCATTACATCTCAGAGGCACATACTGTACCTCTTACGCCACCACATTTGTCTGATAACTTTCCTATTTTTCACACAACACATTACAGTTTTCATCCCTTTACCTTCCATTAAAATTCATGCATCAATAAATGTGTTCAATATTTGTGAAAACCTAAAGAATTAATGGTTCTGTCATGGGCTGAGAAAAAAAAACAACCTCTTTCTTAATCTAAATAAACTCATAAAACTCTTGAATTAGTTGCAGAATGCATCGTAATGCAGCAGTGACGTGAACCCAAAAACATTATATATAATCGTAAAACACTGACAGGGACCATATTACTGCACAATGACTTCTTTTACATTATTATATTTCAAGCATAAAGATATTATCTGATCTATAGTGTTGGGGAGACTTAAACTACATGTAGTTGAACTATGTAGTTAAACTACATTTTGCTGTAACTTGCTGGTAGTTAAACTACATTCATATTTTGTGCTGCGTCAAGTAGTTCAAGTACTTTTTGGGGAATTTTTTGTAGTTTAACTACTCAATTTGCAAACTACAATTTTAGGCAACATAAAATTAAGGTGTCTTTTTTTAGATTTATTTTTTGTAATATAAATTGTATTTCACCATTGGACGCAACACAGTCCCTTTTTCTTTCATCCTGAATTGCTTTGAAGACATGATCATGTCATGACTTGACAGCTAACGCTGCCTCTGATTGGCTCACCCTGGCAGGACTCGAATGCTTCGTAGATGTCTTATCATTACTAACGTCAAGTGGTTGTCACCACCATGGACAACCCTCCTGCCAGCACCACCCGATAGCGACGTCCTACCCCAGCCGTGCCCATATTTTGTTTCATATACACCACATGTACATTCTCAAATTAACGCTGAAAATAAAAAGTAGTTGCTAAAACTACTTCTTCTAACCGTAGTTTTACAAACTACCTTTTTCCAGGGGTAGAAATGTAGTTTGTTTGAACAACTGCCATGATGAACTACTGATGAGCTACATTTGCAAAGTAGCTTCCCCAACACTGCTGATCTAAATTCTAATTTGACCACTGGGCTGAGATGTGAATGCATGATCTCTGATTTTGTTAGTCAGACTCCTGCACCTCAGATATGTCACTTTAAAATGCTCTATTACTAATGGAGCCACTGCTTATTCATTATACAACAGGTCCTTGGTTTGTTTAAAGCCACTCAACCACCAACCCTCAACCCCTTATTCAATCATAGTGACTGCCCTGACACAAATCCTCAGTAAAAACAATGTAACCTGAATCAATCTAGCTTTAGTTTTAATTCCAAAAACATAAAAGTCACAGAAAAAGCTAAATGAGGTTCCTGTAAGGTGCTAGTGTGTGTCTGTTTTTCATCACTGCTAATCTTACCATACGGGGTAAAAATGAACATTTTTCTAGTGAGAGTTCTGTTCTCACATAAAAAGCACTTTGTGGAGCGCCATCCGTGCAAGAGAACAATTTCAACTGTCAAAGTTGATTCCTGGTCTTATGAAAGAGAGATTAGGCTGTGGAATGGTTTAAGGGATAATTGTTGCCTCTGCTTCATTGCCTGACGTATGACACTCATCCAGACATTATCCCAGCCTATAATAGAATGCGTTCCCCTGTTATCACAGTCAGTATCATGGTGGTCACACCTTGATGTGTGGTCACTTCTGAATGTCTTGTCCTTTGGTTGGTATTCCTGTCTCACATTCTCAGGCACACAGAGGCAATTTGTCAACATGACGATACGAAAAACATTATTTACAAGCACGGCTTTCATAAAACATGTGAAAACTATGTCATAATACATTCTTGTGAAAACATTCTTGTGAAAAGTCACACCAAATAAATATGAACCGTTATCAGTACAGGAAACTGCAGACACTGAAAACCATCGGCACCAACACCTCATCCATCAAAACCATCTACACATGTGAACATGGAAGAACACACCATACTCCAGGTGTTATCAGTGTGTTATGATATGACTTTATCGATGGCCACATGTGAACATTTACACCCAGCCGTGCTCCTTTAGTCGTACAAAGGTTGAGTTGTGTTGGTGAATCAAAAGGCACTTTAACTTGGTCCAACATGGTGATGACTGTGTTGAGAGCAAAGTCTGACTTATGTCTCGTCTCATAATATTATCTCTTATTTATACAGGATTTATAAACCTGTACAGGTCTTTATCAAAGTCTTGTAGACAAGTTAAGTCGCATTACACATCTGCTCAGAGAAATACATCACTTTAGCTGAACCTTTTTCTTTTAGGTTATGTGCCTTATAAATGGTTCATAAGAATTCAGCATTTGGCGTTTAATCATCGGCATATGTTTACACTCATTCCATTTGGCATATCTGATTACATCATATCAACGTAGCAGATTTATATACTAAGGATTTGCCAATGTCTTAGTGATGATATAACATATGGCATAGGTTTCACTGCTTAATGGATAATGGAATTATTGAAAAATAAACCCAGACAGCATCCTGATCATCATGGAGGGCTTTATCTTGCAATAACAATGGCTCATTGTACATTATCCCACTTCTTACATGAATATTTTGCTTCTGCGGAATAAAACAGACAATTATACTCTATACATGGAGCTGATTCTCTTATACAGAAATAACAGACCATTGAGCGCTGCCATGAACTGATCATCAAATACTCAACAAAACCATATAATAAAATGGTATAACTTTATATATAGTGATGTTTCATGTTGGCTGGTGTCTTAGTAGTATTAATGATGATGTGCTGCAAATTTTAAAGTGAAGCTTCCTCTGCTGGGTTATGAATAGTAGTAGTTTATTAGTACATGATCTAATTCAATGACTAGAGTAAGAAATGCAAATAGAAGATCTGAGATTTAACAGGAGACATCGATGAAAAAAATGAAGGAGTAACTTGATTTAGTCTGGAGCAATGTATGAACTGTTTATTAATGACTTGCATCTATGTAGCCTTACTTTACAATCTAAAAAAGAATCTGCCTCTATTTTCTACCATGTGATTAAAAGAATCTGCTTGCTCTCTAAACCTGGGGACTGGTCCACATCTAACTTTCCAAACTCTGCCTCTCCCCTGAGAATTTCCTTTGATTCTTATCCTGACGTCTGGCATCAGCACTGGGCATCAAACCCAAATAACTACCAACCCTGCTCCCTCTTCCTTCAGCACAGAAAAACAGCAGGACTGTTTTCACAGTTCAGGTCTCCTGTAGTCTCTCCTGCCTGCCAAGTCACACAGCTACTTCCTTCATCTCAGCTCACTGTTATTGAAACAGAAATCATCCCTCACATGGGCTTCTAGTGTATTATTCCTATGACTTAGGTTAATTTATTCTAGATTTGCGAACATGAACTCATCTAGTTTATGGCTATAAACACTAGTGTTAACATGTGATATCACATATATATCGTAACGGATGCTATGAAAACTCAAAGTGATTTTAAGGATATCAGCATGACCAGCATTTACCTGGGTGTAAAAACTGAAAACTTCAGGAATAATTCCCATTGAGGGTTACTCTCATGTCTAGGCACTTTTGCCTCTAGCTACCTGAACTGCACAATAAACCACTTAAACTTCATCCAGTGATAGTGCCTTTATGGAAATGTAGTTAAAAGGTCACAGTTTCCACTCTGTTTATTGAAGGTAAAGCAATTCAACAAAGTGGTTAATTAAAAACTCTTGGTACTTATTACAAAGAACTGTAAAATGTGCAGGTTTCGCTAATGCCCCACAACAGCGTGTGACTCAGGGAAGAAATATTAAAAGTCTAAAGCCATTGACAGGCTTTATTATAAGCCTCAGTGGGCAGCATCTGTCCCTACACATAACCTGAGGAAACAGAGCACAGTCTGGCACAAACATGACCTGTGGTTAATGACAAGGCTGCTGTGTTTTTACTATGTAATTACAGAATTTAAGGGGGAGGGGGCAGGAGAGGGACAGTTTAGGCTTCCTAATTGCTTCACAGTTTGGAGCTGATTGTTTTTAGCAGTGTTTTCATGTTGTTATTGTGGAAAACTCCAGGAGAAGCAGCTTTACTGTTATCTATTTTGAGAAACAAAAACTGGACCTAGAAATGGAAACCAAGGTCTGGAGACAAAGGTAAATATTTAGAATGTCCACATTTGTCACAGCTGAAAGATTTGGGGCTATGGTTTATACATAATCTTGTTGTCTGTGAGGTATTTTTCACATTTTGGTGTCATGTGATCCATTTATTCAGATTTGACATTTCCCTTCACACCATTTACATAGTCTATTCTCTCATGATGATGACTAATTTGATCCGGACCATCACCCTCACACTTGAATATTTACCTGTTATTTTCTGTCTCCTCCTCTACATTCTCAGCTCTGGAAGCACAGAATTAAAATGTCATAACATTTATATTGACAAAGATACAGCAGCACCCATCAGCAGGACCATTTCCAGCACACATGCTATGGAATTGGACTGTGCAAGGCAACAACGAGGCTTTACTAAACTGTCACAACCTCTGGCCTACATGCAGCAGGTCACATAGAGAAACAGTAAACCCTCAGCTTATACCCTTGGTAAATCTACATATCTAGGTCATTTTTGTGAAGCAAAAAAAAAATGCAGAAATGCCACGCAAGACCAGACAGATGAGGAAGACAGATTACTTTAGTAAAGCACTGGCACTACTGTGAAAATATCTTCGGTATTAAAAGCTTGGTTTATCAATACTTATTGATACAATATTAACTTAATGAAAATTACAAATCATTTAGCTCTTCGGCTGGTTTAAGTGAAGTCATCTGTTTCTGCACTTCGGCATTTTACAACAGACAAAATAAGCCTCTTTGCTACAACTAGGCGTCACTTGCTATTGTATATTTAATAAAAATGTAGGCTATAATATACATGTGTGCTGTGTTGCACTGATGCTAATTAAGTTTACTTTAGTACATTTGGTATCAGATGTAAACATATTTTTGATATTCAATAGTATCAAAGCAATTGAATTAATGCCACAAAAGTATCACTTTCTGGTAACACAGTCCTATTTAATTTTGATTTTAGATCATAAACATATTAGTGATGCCTGGAGGCTCAAAATACTCAAGGATGTAAATACAGTTCAGGCCCATAAACAGAGAAAAGAGAACCAGTCCAGAACATGACTGATTACACTACATATGGAATTAACTTTAGAATTTCTTGACAACGCAAACTCATTTCATCATTATTTTTGATGTTTACGGGGTAGTCAGTGGCAATCAATATCAAAATAATATGCATATTTTACATAAAATATAAAAAGTCTCTTTTTCATCATGTGACAGGACAATGCAATGAGGTTGCTAGTTTAGGTGCAAAATCTATTTAAACTGAGCTCCATCTGCATGCCAAGTGAGCAGTAGCTCCCATGCACTATGTCCATCTTACCAGCCTTACACTACAAAAAATGCTCATCAATATTCAAAGTGTTCCAGAATGTATGATATTGAATAAAAGGACAAATTTCCAGAGAAATTTTATCAGCAATTTAGACAAAGCCCATGCACAAGAGGCTCGTTCACAGCAGGTATCCCAAAATACCAGGCCATTGAAAACAAAGCAATATGATGCCCAACTGTACTCTATTAACAGTGACATCCTACCTGATCCCTGCAGAGCTAGCAGAAAAGGTGCAAAGGAAAAAAATACAATAGCTGTTTCCTGGGCTGGGCATGCAGTCTGAGGTCAGACAGAATCAACTGGAGCCATCCAGAAAAAGCCACACAGATCTGTTTACAGCCACAGACAGAAAGACGGCAGCTGGCAGGCTTGGCCTGGCAAACACGATGCCACACTGACACCAGCATAAAGGCCGGGGGAATGCTTTTGTTCTAACAAGGCCTGGGATTCCCCCTTTAACCCTTTCACAAAGTGGAGACATAGAGTTGACCTCAGACAGGCCTCCTAGTCTGTCTAACCCCCCCCCCCCCCCCCCCCACCACCACCACCACCACCACCACCACACACACACACACACACACACACACACACACACACACAGGTGACTAGCCTTCCCTCGGGGCGCTTGGGACATCACAGGTACTCACAGCTTTGGTTTAGGCTTGATGGGCAGTGGAAGAGCGTCCCTCCCAGGGGATGGAGACAGCTTGCCTGGGGTCGGAGGTGAGTCTGGTGCCGCCTGGGCTGGACTCTGTGCTTTGACTGGGAAATCTGTAGCAGGCTCAGACAGTGGTAGAGGTGGAGGAGGAGGAGGAGGTGGTGGTGGGGGTGGCGTGGTCTCTTTAGGCATCATTGGAGGTGATGGTGGACTCAGAGGTTGACCGTTCTGGACAGATCCCTTCCCCTTGTCCTCCACCTCTGAGCCCTGAATCTGAACCGGAGGCAGGGCAGACACGCTGGGCCAGATCTCCAGCTCCTTGGTATGGACAGCATCAGCGCTGGGCTGAGGCAGCATCTTGGGTGGCAGCTCCAGGAGGCTGATCTCTGTGGGTGGGGGAGGAGGAGGGAAGGCTGCCGCATCCTCAAACCCTGAGCTATCACCAGACATGCCATTACTGGATGAATCTTCAGCTGCTAGGGCAAACAAACAAGAGGAAAGTGGAAAAAGTCAGACATTAATGTTTAGTTTTTCCTCTGTAAAGATTACACATACAAGTCTGTATCATCTGATCTAAAGTGGCAGCTGTGTCCAGTCAGGCTGAAGCCATTTCTGTTTATTCAGCCTTTCCTTAAACTGAGCAGTGAGTCCTGTACAGTAGAAACACAGTTAAGTCTGTGGGAATACACTGAAATATGTACGTCCTGCTGTACTCACACAGAGCTGCTCAGCATAAACAGGACAAAGGATCGACATCTTGATGCCGGAGATAACAAAACATCAATCTTTTATAAATGATCTCAAACCACAGGGGAGACACGGGGCTATGTGAGGTCAGAGAAATGATGAAGCCCTGATTCACTTGCAAGAATACACTCGCTTTGGGAAAAAAGTATTCAGATTTCATTCATTATTTTGTAACAAGAAATCCACCTTTTGAAAACAAGATAATCTCTTACATGAGGATTTAATAAGCATTTTATGCAATATCATAATCCTTCACATCTGAGGTACAGTATGAAGCTTGAGAGGAAAAAAAATTGGCAATGCAAGGCTTTAGTTTAAATGGATGTGAAGCAAAGGAAACTGTCAAATAAAGATTAACATATCCCCCCTCAAAAGCCTTGATATCCTCTGAATGTTTTCCAGATGTGTTATCCAGACCCCAACTTATTGTTATAAATGGCATTTTAAATCCAGACATAATTTGAGTGTTTTCAGGTGACGTCAGTGAATTTTTTTTTTTTTTTTTAACCCCAGATGCTGCCTTCGTGTCTGTGTTGACGCACCTGCAGTGACAGTGAGTTGGGCTGAACAGTTGACAGAGCCATAGGGATTAGACGCCGTGCAGGAGAACAGACCTCCATCCTCTGGAAAGGCCTCGGCTATCACTAGTGTGCAGATCTCCTCTGGAAAAAACAGGCAAATATCAGTACACCTCCAATGATCGGACTGTTATGACATTTGATTTATAGCCTGAGATAAGTCATAATGTTTGGGAGAAATAGATGGAGGATGAACTGAGTTACCCCCCCCGAATGTGGACAGTAGACTGACGTTAAAACAAATGAAGATGAATGTCATTCACTTTCAGACACGCAGAGATCAGGAGTGCAGATGTTCCTGAGTGACTCACAGCATGAAAATAACACAACAAATGACCCGATTCATACAGGTGGGAAGTATCTGACATCAATTAGTGTGTGTCATTGTTTATCTGTGGCGGTGAGTATGTGTTTGTGTGAGTTGAAGTTTGTTGGTATTGGGGTGTCACATACTTTCCCCAGTCTGACCACAGTAGGTGTGATCATTTGCTGGAGGCAGAATCAAGCGAAAGGTTACAGCTGATAATGAAACCACTGATTATTAACATCATCATCATCATCATTAGCAGCAGCAGCGTCATCTCCAGACACCACATGATAACCCATTAGTAATTTTAACCGCTGACTGTGAGTGGGAGGAGGTGACCTACCTGATTCAGCTGCAGATCGGGGTTCTGATGCACAGGATGTCGAAGGTAGGGATGAAGGGAGGAAAAAAGAGAGATATTTTGCTGATTCATATGTGGAGTATTGGTTGTTAAGTAAGTGCTGAAATACAGTGTTATAACAGTGATGAAGTGTACAAATTGCAGGTAGTCTACCTGTATTTACTATCACCTTACTACTTTCCTTTTCTTCTGTTGTACATTTCACCCTTAGATACTAACTTTATAGATTTTTTTCCACTTCCTGTCCTCTAAAACCTAAGTATATTCAAATGTGTTGAGTTTTGAATGATAAATTGAAGGATTAAGTGCTGAAAAACGGCTCTATCTTATCATGCTTTGATGAAACTGGGTTCATTTTGGAATCTGGCACTTTGCCAGCTTTTTAGACCCAATAATAAAAGACAAATTTAGACATATATCCCCCCAGGATTTACCTAATGATGACCTAATATAATTGCAAAAAAAAAAAAAAAAAATTATACTCTTGTTCTGAGCCATCCCAAAATTAATGAATTTTAATAAAATATTGAGGCCAAAAATAGGACCAAAATTGGGATAGGAAAAGCTACCTAGGTGTCAGTGCATTTGATTTGGAAAACATGGCTTGAAATGGTCTTATATAGCGCTATAAATAAAGACACTGTTAAATTTGAGGATCCTTGTGGTTTTTCTAATCCAGACATGGGTTTTGCATTCATCGGCTGTCTCATACCAGGTTTTGTGTGTAACCCATCGTGTCCACTTGCGTTACATACAGAACCTGCCCATTTAAACACAAATAAATCTTGAGTGATTTTGCAACAGCAGTCATTTTTGTGAAACACTCTGCCTTGCATAATTAGTTTGATTCCCAAAATGTATCTGTGAGAGAATAAAAGATATTCAAAAAAATAGTAGCACCTAATTTTCGTGTCCGTTTTACCGTCTTACATGCAGATTTTTGTATAAAACAATAATATTAAAAAAATATTAAAATGTGTTTTATCTGAAAAATAGTTTCTCTTTTATCTCAGTAAATATTTATTTTTAAAATAGACTCAAAGTGCTTCATAACATTAATCTACATCTAGTTTGAATTTTTAGCCCCATGTCCTGTTTTTAGGGACCACTCTCACAGAAGCACCCATATATAAGCACTCTTGGCTTAGCTGGAAATGTATTATCACAAAGCTGCAAACAAGCCTCCTTTTCTGAGACCACAAAAATGACAGTGATGCTACAAACATGTGCGGGAATTAACCTCCTTTACATTACATCCTCCTGAGAGCTAAGAAAGTACAAGTTTTGGCTTTTTTTACATTAAATAATTGCCTTAATTGGAAACAGCATGATGCAACTGATTGTTTTATGGAATGTCCTATGCAGTGGACAGCGACTCTTGTTCCCTACAGAGGAAAAAAATGCCAAAAATGCATTGATGGGTCTCAGGAGGATATAAAGATCTCAGACTTAAATATCTACCACAATAAAATGCAACATACACATTAATGCTGCAATAGTATGTGTCCAAAAACATCATATTTACTTGAACCATTTTACTGCACAATGACTGGTTTTACTTTTCATACTTTAAGAATAGTTTGCTGAGACTACTCTACAGCTTTTGCTACAGTGAAGTAAATATTACCTACATATTTTGAATACCTGACATTTTCTTGCACTCAAGTATATTCCCAGAGTGGTAATGATGTGTCGTTTACTACTGTGTTACATCATAGTAGAATGTCTCACTTTTTTGGAGAATACGAAAATCTGGGGAGTCGAGGATCTCCTCTCCCTGTCGGTACCATCGGACCTGCAGAGGGGGACTGCCACGGACCCTGCACTCCAGGACCACCACCTGGCCGTCCGATGCCAGAGCGTCCTGCAACATCTGCACAGAAGTAGGATAAATAAATCCAATTTCTGCAGAAACTGTGCACCACCAGTCAATATGATAATTGTTGCAGAGTGTAAAACTGGAGCATGTGTAGAGTGATGGAGAAGCTGTTGTTAACATGGTCAGGGCTGTAGACTAGAACATCCATCAACAAGAGGCTTTCAGTCCATATGAGTCTGAGCTTCTCTCTTTGTGTTTGGGACAACATGTGTGTGTGTGTTATATCGATGATGTCACGGCGTAGGCTTCACTTCAGGCGAACATCCTCTCATTGAGATGATTAAAGCCTGTGACAGTTTTTAAAGAAGGCGGGTGGGGGTGAAGAAAAACAAATGTCTTTCTGTAATGAGGTGGAAAATGATTTAGGAGCTGACTGGCTGGATGAGAGTGAAAAGAGACCTGACCCTTGTGGGTTTGGCAGGGCCGTTTGAAGCTCTGCCTCGGCCTGTTTCAGTCTCGCCATCACAAGGCCTGTAGCCTCGGGGAGAGGGAATGAGGGGCTGCCGGGGGAGTGTTGAAGAGTCTGAGCTGGAAAGGGGTGTTCTTGAGCAGGAGGAGGAGCTCTCATTGAAGTCTATGTTTTATCTGACCCCCACTGCTGAAAGCCACACTGCTGCATACTGTTATTATAAAAGGAGCCTGAGTGTGTGTGTGTGTGTGTGTGTGTGTGTGTCAGCGTGTGTGTGTTCGATCCTTATGATACAAAAAAATCTGCAAAAGTATGTGCAGACCCCTGACCACATAACTCTGCTCTGGTTTGTGGCTCAGCTCTAATTAAACTCACAGTATGAAATGTCTACCTGTAGGGGTCTCTCAATCAAAACAATAGTGGAAGACATTGTTTGGTGACATTATAAAGAAGTGTGGGATCATGGGAGTTGTTGTTTTAACAGTATTCTATTTGTAGTGACTCAGACAGAAATCATGGTTACAGACGATATTACATATTTAAATTTTATTTGCATCATATTTAGTGACAAATATTCACATTCTAATGAAATATTCATGTGTCTAACATATTGTAAAATTCAACATTAGGTCAACTTATCTAATGGGAAAGTAGTACTATTACTGACATTTTGTTACTGGACATATTAGCCTGGTGACAAACTGTTGGTCACTGCTACTGGTTGTAAATTGTAGTAAGGCAATAAATATTGAGAAACATCAATATAGTTGTTCTCTACTAGATTACCACTTTACAAATTGGCATGGAAATAACAAAAAAAATTATGCACTGTGGCCAAATGTGCAAAAAATACAACTGTATTGGTTTTAGAGTCCAGTTTTTAGCATTTATTCACATAAAGGGGATACACACTACTGACAAGTGATGAAATAAAATGATGTCCTTGTCTTAATATGACAGCAGTAAGTACATAAAATATTGTGTACAATAACATAGGTGTAGACCTTTGAAAATATATTATTGTGGAAATGTGACATTATACCTTCAAGGGAATCTTGGTAATATTTTAAGTAATAGTGTGCTTCCAACTACTGCATTTGGAAACAGTTTTGGGAAATCCCTTTCATGTTTCAACATGGCAATGTTCCTCTGCACGAAGTCATAAAGTACATAAAGAAAATGATTTTCCGGTTTGATGTGGGAGAAACTGAGCGGCCTCCTCAGAGCCTGACTATGCTGTGCACTACCATCTGCATGACAGCCCTCTTCCTCCAGTTCAGCATCAAAAACAAACTGAACAGGACTGAGTGCAGGCATTTTTGGACTGAAAACTGCAGCTACAATATACGTTAAATGTGTATTAGTAGTCTGTCTGCTCATGACCATGTAGTGTGTGTAGGTAGACATACCTTGGTGAACACAGGGGGACCTGACACATCAGCACCGTACAGTGATGACACAGGACTCTGCACCTGGAAGACAATGAGTTGACTTTATGATCAGATTGATTCCATTCAGAAATGTGTCTGTACATGTCAGTGAAAACCTTTTTCCATGTGTTTATGACTGTGGCTCCAGTGGATGCTACTGCAGGTGTCTTACCCGCTGTGGGGGCTGAGATAAAGACTGGACCAGAGTGGAACGATGAGGAAGGACCTCAGGGGTTTTGGGTGATGATGATCGTATTGTCAGGGACATTGATGTAGTCTTCTTCTGAACTCTAAAATACATAAAGCAAAACTTACATTTTTGTGAAGTGATACATTCCTAAACTCTTAATGGACTTGGTTATAATAGGATCCTTATATAAAAAAAATCGTCTCTACAGCAATTAAGATGATATCAGCCATCTTGGATTGTATGTGTAAACAGAAAGAGAACCAGGAAGTTTTTCTGATAACAATCAAAACATTTGGTCAACTAAAACATGCAAGTAGAGGACATAGTGGACACTACTGTGGTTTTTCCACAATCCTCAAAACAGTGATTGAAAAGGTCAAAATATGCATTTGTATACAGATTGGAATAACATATTGACAGACAATGGTCTACCAAGACTCTGTCTGGACCAAAATATTATGTGTATTCAGCAAAGGAGAAAAAACAGTGGAAAAGAAAGTGGAGAAAAAGTAAAATCTCACTGGAAATGAATGCATGAACGGTGATTTTTTTATTTTTTTTTTGCCACATTTACGCTGTGTGTGTCTCATTATATAGATTGTCATGCTGGGTCAGGGTTATGGCTCTTAAAGGCCCTTTTAAGGGTCTAGTTAAACATGAACAGGCGGTGGGCCCGCTGAGTTAATCTGTTCAGGAGTTCATTGGGTCAAAGGGTCACGGGGTCACAACAGAAACACACATACTGAGGCATGGCTCCTGATTTGGACTTTGACACTCCTCCTTCTCCGTCTGAATCTGATGATGAAGCTCCTGCAAGAATTAAGCCATAGATGGTTTGGTTTCACCACACATTACTTGAATAATAAAGTAGATTAACGCTAGTCTTCTCATTACTACTTTTTTTCTCTTTGGTTGTTTCTGAACTTGAACTGTCCTGATGAATGCTGCTTTTCATTTCTAACCTTCAATGTAAACCTCTGCAGATGTATTATCTGCTCCGAGGCTGTTGGAGGCCACGCAGGTGTAGCGGCCGGTGTCGTCCTCAAAGGCTTCAGCGATCACCAGAGTGTGCAGGTCACCATCCCTCCAGATCTGGATGTCAGGAGAACTGTGCAGCTCACGGCCTTCGCAGAACCACCTGAACGAGGAGGAAGAACATTTTAATTGTACCCCAGTACGCATCACTGAGAAGTGTGATCCATGCAAATGTAGCCAGTACTTGAGTGGAGTGTAGTATTATTAATGATTATGAGGGGTATCAAACTGACATAAAATCTACACTTGAACTTGTTTTCTTACATTTATTCTCTTCTACATGACTTTACATTCAGCACAACATTAAGCAGCTTTGACCATCGTGTTTGTATCCATCAACCACATTAACATGTAACTTTTAACAGAGCTAAAACAATAAGGCTAATCTGTTGACCCAGAAAACTAAAGCTTTTCAGACACAAGTCTTGAATATCACATATTATTTCACCATTGTCTTGTGGTTGAGTATTTTGGTAAGTTTTAGCCAAAAGAAATATATATTCCCGTAAAGAACGGAAACTTTAATCATAGACTGCAGGTAATACAGATCATTATTGAAATTTATGCCTCTTTTCAATAAAATTTTTCTTGACAAGCAAAGGCGATGACAAATAGTCCAACTTAAGTATACCTTTGGTGAATATGATGGAGGCCTGCCAGTGTAGCACACATCAATAAGTACTCATTCACATACTCACACAGCCCCTTGGGGCATATGTGAGTTTCCACGTCTGTCAGTCATCAACCACCCTGAGGTAGTGACGAGACGCAGTGTTACGGGAAGCAGGAACACCCTTCCCCTCCTTCCAATCAGAGTCCTGTGTGTCTGGACAGGCGCCTGGGCCTGGTACCACATCCCAGAGTCTGTAAAACACCAGCATTGTTCCCTGACCTGTGACCCAACCAGCAGTGGAATGTAATACATTTACATTTTTTTTATACCAC
This sequence comes from Sphaeramia orbicularis, assembly GCF_902148855.1. Taxonomy (NCBI): domain Eukaryota; kingdom Metazoa; phylum Chordata; class Actinopteri; order Kurtiformes; family Apogonidae; genus Sphaeramia; species Sphaeramia orbicularis. The sequence goes on from NC_043960.1 coordinate 35,598,671, forward strand.
TTAATATTTGTGCTACACTACTTATCCAAGGCTAATGTTAGTGTTTTTATTCCCCTTCATTTATCTCATGGCTTTTGAAAAATGTTAATGATTATTTTTACACAAAACATATAAACTGGTAGTCCAGACAAGTACGACTGAAACAATCAGTTGGATGAATGTTCATCTGAAAACATTAAAAATTAAATTAAATGAATCAACATTTTGCACATTTTATGGTTTCAGCCTCTCAAATATACCTTTCTTTTTTTTTATTATTATTATTTTGATGCATTAATAATTCCTGTTTGTCTTGGTTTGGTTGTCTAGCCCTCTGGATAATTGTGGCAGCATTTCTCACTATTATCTCATTATTTTATTAGATTTTTGTTGATCAAACAACCAATCAATTAAGAGTGAAAATAATCAGATGAATCCTTATGAAAATAATTATTATTTGCAGTTCTACACAAAAAAGGTCAGTTAAACCAACTCTAAAGGTGGCACTGGTCTACAGTTTTTTGGGAATTATCTACTTCAGAGACAAAATATGTCCAATCTTACATAGTTTGATAAGATGAATTGGGAAAAATGACATAAGTGCTGTTTGATTAATGTTCTCAAGATATAAGATAAAGTGTCATTACATACAGTATATAAATATGTTTATGTACATTTATAAAATAGATTAATAAATTTTACACTGGGAGGAATCTGAAAAGTGAATTAATTCCAGTGTTCAGACATTGAGATCCAATAGTTTATCTTAAACATAATTTGCTCGCACTTGAAAACCCTGAGCCTGACTTATGAAAGTCTTCAAAATATTGACTGTCACTGATGTTGATTTGCAATATGTAAAATGTTTGAGACTGTGAATTAATACTGACATTGGTTTGTGCAATAGATGTATAAAGATATGTATTTAAAACAGTACATACAGTAAAGAATTAATGTAAATGAACCTTAAATATATGAGAAATAAGTCTAAGAGAAATAAATATACAATGAGAAATAATTTAAATTGTTTAGATACTTAGCATGTTTAAGAGACCCTGTGAATTGGTGTCATGTCTTTTAATAGTGAATAAGAAATAAATGTGAATGACAGAATCCACAAAGTAGGACAAGTGTAATAAAGATTTGTCATATTGAGGCTTGATTATGATTTATTTAAGAGATCATATGTCAAGGAAGTGTAAAGGGTGCGTTTCAAGTTTATTATACAGATATTCTGATTTATCTATTTTTTTATTTTAATTTGTTTGTCTGTAATTTGGCGCCCCCTCCAGCAGATGTCGCCCTAATCAGCCGCCTGTGTCGCCTACACCCAGAGCCAGGCCGGAGTCTAACACTGCATTATTAACATTCGCGTTAACATTAGGGTCATTTTCACAGGCCTGAGCTAAATACTGGTGAAAGTTGTTGTTGTTTAGTTCCATTTCTCTCACCCATTCTCCACTGTCAAGCCACAGTGAAGCTGGACAGGAAGTGGAGACTCCAATGTTTGTTTTTCCAAATGATTCCAGATGATGGTTTACAGAAGCATTTTCACTCATCCTCCTTTTTCTCTTAACCATGCTGTGTACTTTACGGTCCGATTTGGGTCCACCTTGAGTACAGTACGAGTATGCGAAGATATCCATGGAGTGTATCCGGCTGACTCCGGCCAACTCTGTGGGGGTCTGCACCTAGTGGCCTGACCTATTAATGCATGGCAAAGTTTTTGGACAGATGGACGGACAGACGACCGATTGATGACAATACCCTACGGCCAGTGTGGCCAAGGGTAAAAACTACAGCCATCCTGTACTTTTGACTTATATTTTCCTTATTAGTGATTAAAATTTGGGTAAGTCTCACTACTTTTATTGTGGGAGAATTTTGCTTGTAGACCACGGTCAATAAGTAATTCTATTCTAAGCGATGTCTTATCTGTCTCGGTTGCCTACATTTGTGCAGCCTGTACTTTAATTGTGGAAAACTGGGATCACGTTTTGACAAAAATCCTTATGCTCATTCCTGAGTTCTTGACTGTATCTCTTGTACTGCCCTATATCTGCAGCAGTAACAACACAAGCTACTTAGAAACAGTGTCAGCTAGTGTTCAATAATCTCATATGCTGGTAATGATTGAAGTTACATTTTAGACTTTACATACTGATGTTGATGCTGATACCACTCATACTTATATCCTTCAAATAAGGTTTAGATGCAGAGCTACTTCAGTATCTGAATATTTCTATCACTGGCCCCAGCAGGGATGAGATTCCCAGCACAAGCATCACTTTGGGGTTATGACTAAAGCAAACCCCCCCAACAATGTGTTCCCACATCAAATACATGATCAAACAGACATGGTCAGATTCCAAAGACGCTCACAGAAATGCTGGGCTCACTTGTCATGATTTCAGGGGCTCAGTTAAATGAGTTTTTAAGCACATTATGATACATCTGTTTAACACTCCACTGACACTCCACACTCTGTGCAGCACATCACCACACTAAAAAAGAGAGAATACATGTCTTGTTCACCTCCTGACCTCCTCATTGAAAGGGGGGGGGGGGGGGGGGGTCCAGGAATTCCCAAAATGCCTAAAAGGAGCAGCTGTTCTGTCCATCCACAGCTCTGACCCGAGGACATGCCAGCGGACTTGGAGATCTGTATAAAACTTCCCAACATCCGTCTGCATGGTCATTACTTGATTTTATACACTCTGCTGCGTCAGTCAAGCAGGTCAATGCCTGTCCCAGAAACCAATCCATCAGCCATGATATTTAGACGGCTCTTCATACTTGAGGATTTACACCTGACACAGTGGGTGTGGGTGCAGAGAGTCAGACAGAATGTGAATGAATGTTAAGTACAGGAACAGGAGGTGCATGAACATGATGAGTCAGGCCAGGCCAGACAGGAAAAATTATACGCTGTGTCACCATTTAGACAGATCCCACTGCACCATTCATCAGTGGCGGTGACAGGTAGAGCAGTGCAGAGGCTTGTCGCTCCGTTTCTGCTTTCTCTCCCTCCTCAGTACAATAGACTTCACAGGGCAGTTCCTCTGCCTTATCGCCTGACGAAGTGAAACTACGGAAACTTGGCTGGCTTTATCGCGCAGCCAGACGCCGGTGTGTTAAACGATAGGAAACAGACTGTGACATGAGACTAATGAAGAGCTGTTCATGGCACGAGCAGGGAGGCTTTATCCACCGGCCTGTCAGGCCCGGAGGCAGCGGAGTCCAAGACTCATCTGCCACACTTGAACCAGCCGAGCAGCTGTCTGAGCATCAAACACTTGATCCAGACAGAGAAAGGATGAGACAACAGGGATCATATATAACTCGACTTTGTTATGTGACAGGGCCCAAATTCTTTGGTACAAAACTGACAGCAGCCAGAGATTCAGATTTAAAAAGTTTATTGTTTGAGCAAACCAATATGTCTGTGTGGTTTTGAAATCCATTTTCCCGGATTACAGCCAGACAGGGGAAAAGGGAAAACAACTCGTTTGGGTGACTGCCATGTCTGCTGTGAATTTGCTTGGGAAACTCAGGTTTCTTTTGTTGGTAAAAACCTCCCAACTTTCTTTTAAGTCACTCACTGTATTAATCAGAATGGGCCACTTTAGATTTTGCAACCATATGCTCTGAGTTCAATCACATGTGGGCTGTACAATACAAATCCCTCTCAGTGTAGGAAAATCATTTCTGAGCACTGGTAAATTAAACACATATAGGAAGGGGTTTATTGTAACACATGACATCATTTAACTAATGACTATGGTTTCAGGATGGGGGATGCTACGGCTGTTGGAGGTACTGTAGTCGTGTGTTTTGTGTAAGTGTGTAACTTCTACAAAAAGCAGAGGGATATGTTTTCCACACATTGGCCTGAATCTGTCCAGACCTCAACAGAAGAAAATACAGCACTTCCATATGCTAACATGTGAACTGTAATGCAAAAAGAGTTGTGTTTCAATCATTTGACACTGACCTATAAGTCAGGCTTTTTTTTTTTTTATTAAAAGCTTTCAAGTAGTTTTCCATTCTGACTACGTCTCATAGTTTTACCAGGCTTTCCCCGCTGAATCTGAAACACAGACCATCTGCACAGTAGGAGTAAAGCAATGGAAATGTAAATCTGTTTGGGCACAATTTGATGAAACACAGAGCAGGGCACAGGACTCATCGTTTCGTGCTCCTCTGAGGGTTGACTGAACATAAACTCGGAAGAACAGACCATTCCTAACAAGAAGAGCAATAAACCCCCTTATTAATCAACCTTAATGATCCACCATTATGCATAATTACTGAGTAAACTCATTTAGAGACAGACGGTAATGTTTATTTAATCCCCTCTCCATTTCTGTGGAATGTGCTGAACGTGGTGAGGCAGCTTGTAGCATTTCTTACATTGGAGTAGCTGGGACTTTGTTGAGTCATACACAGTCTAGGAGGAGAAGGAACTCAACCATCAATAGCCTCATTTGGAGGGGAAGCAGGGTGAGGGAAGAAATTTCTTGGCAGAAAGTAGCCTTAACCACCCATTTCCTCTTAATACAATACCATTATGAAACGCAGCTATTCAGCACATGCATACGAAGTATCTGAGTAAATAATGTTCTCGGTAACTCCTCACCGCTTCGCTCATCACAACCCCAAGCCCAGGTGGTGACTAAACATCCCACCATCAACACCATCACCATCACCATCTCTCTGAATAAAGATAGCATGTGAGAAAACAATTATAAGCAACGGAGGCCAGATGATGCCTGTGATAGCAACAGGAGGAGTATCCCATTCTCAGGGTGCACTTCACGCTAAACTTGTCACATAGGGATGAAGAGAGCATTCCACAGGGAGAGGCCAAACCAGAGCCTGTTGCCCCGGCCTCTGAAAATGCATGCTGAGGGCCACACTCTCCTCGTCTGACCCTGTTGTTATTTGCTGCTGTTGATGGAAAATTTTATGAAGCAAAGCTCAGTTTCACCACAAACCCAAAACGAGTGGAGGCCAGAGCACAGAAGGAGGAGAAAAAGAAAGGAGGAGGGATTCATAGCATAATAACCTCAATACAGCTTAAAAATGACAGCTGTGGACAGACACACTTAACACCAAAGGACCCATCAGAATTGGACTGAATTCCCTATAGACCAGGTGTGTAGACTTCATCTAAGTCTTTGTGTCTGTTTTCTCTTACGAGTTTGCTCCTAGTATTTCAGTTTCCAAGCTACCAACCACAAAAGTCAACCAAAGTGCAACTGGACAAGCAGAGCGGCATCTAGGCTGTCTTTATCCCTAATTACAAACTACAATAGAGGTCAACTGAAACTGCCCAAACTCTATAGCAAGCAATGTTGGTTTTATTACCCACGACAGAGAAATCTCCTAATTCATGCAAACACAAGATGGAAAGCAGATTAGGTTTCCTCTTTCCCATGAATGCTGACTGAAACCAACAATGAATGAAAGTCTATAAGCCTCAGTGAAAGGCCTGCAAGTACAGCCTCACTATAGCTGCAAAATATTTAGATCCTACCACAGTCCTTATTACAGTAATTTTACATAATTGCACATAATGCATCATTTACCTGCCCTCCAGTTATGTAATTGTACGAATATTGGTATAATAAGCTAATAAGGCTGAAATGTAGGATACACCAGAACATCCCATCGCAAAACCTCAATACCAAGGACAATTTAACCTGCCAAAAAAAGACCTGATTACTTTTCTCAGACACAGAATTTGTTTTGTATTTGATTTTTTTTTTTTTAATGTAAAGCAATCAGCTAAGGTCTATGCAGACATTCCCAGTTTCCTCTTCCAATGCATGAGAAAAATTACTTAAGGTGATTTTGGTGATTTAGGTAGACTAGAGTAGGTGTGGGCTTTTCTGTGTGGAGTTCCCATATTCTCCAAGCAGGGTCCTCCCACCCTCCAAAGTGAGTGTGAATGGTTATTCATCTACTGTATATGCATCACCCCTATAATGTATTGGCAACAAATCCACGGTGTACCATGTCTTCACCATAAGGGGCCAAAATAGGCTCCCCCCCCCCCCCCCCCACACACACACACACACACACACACACCCCTGTGACCCTCACCAGGATTTAACTATTCAAAATTTGGATGGATGGATGGATGGATGGATGACTAGGTCCATATTTGTAAAAAGTGGTACATAATGTGTTAAGTGTTTTACTTCACATACATTTTATTAATGACTTAGCATATTGGCTAAGTAGCTTATAGTGATTTTTTTTTTTACTGTTGCACTTTTAAAGTCCAAAACTCCAACTCCTTCGTAATATAGGCTTTTAAATATGGCTTTTGTTTTTTTTTTACTAAACCTGCACAACCCTCCTCATGCCAAATATTAAATTTAGCAAAAAAAACATAGTATCAACAGCAACATCTCTCATGTGAATATCATGGAGAATGGTTTGATGTTACTCCTCTTAGCAAACTGTAATGAAGTATATTGTCTTCTAATATTCAGTTTAGTTAAAATATAAACAATCATCTTATGGTGGGAAACAATTCTTGGATTATTATGAATTATCAGTATCACTTAAATGAGCCAAAGTATTTTAAATGACACTTGTACTGAGTGTTGTCATCTGGACTATGGAGGAAGTATCACATTCTAGGTTCGACACTGAGTCCAGTTTAAGTGTTCTGTTATATTCTTCTTCATTAAAGATGAAACATGCAGAAAAAAACAAGTGGGAGCCATTGGTTGATGGATCTCTAATAATCAGGGCACAGACTCAGGGGTCAAAGGGCACTGGCTGGAATATTCTGGACCACCGACAGCTGCACATGACAGTCAGAGGTCTGACCGGAAGCAATGAAGAGCATTTTTCCCCAGGAATTTTAACTCAGGGGGTGGGAGGGCTATATTAAGCTATCCATCAACAGGCATTACAGAATTTCTTAGTCAGTGCTGTCAAGGCAACTACTGTTCTTACTGTTTCATTGAACAGAGTTAAGTATAAAGTGTCTGTCAGTGCAGGAGCTGAACTGGGTGTGCATTTAAGAAACAGAGAGACACCCAACTGATTTAGTGACAGACATGTGCAGCAGCTGAGCTACAAACACGACAGTCATAGGGATGTCCCCACATGCACATATACATACACACACATTTACACACTCACTTCATTTCAGTTTTGTCAGCACAAGATATATCAGCGTAATTAAAACAGGTGAGAGGCAAACTGTAATACTTTATGCAACAGGTTCATTCATTCATTGAAACAGAAATGACACATATATAGCCACATTGAGCTGTTGAAAACATGTTACAACTCACTAAAAAAGAAATAAAGAACCTTATAATCAACCAAATATTGCATTCCTCAGTTTAAAGTCATTGCCTTAGTCAGGTTCAAGTACCCTCCTCTTATTCAGGATAGTCTAATAGTCTAACTGACAAAGGTATGGCTCGAGTCCAAACATCAAATTATTCATTTACCACCTGAGCAAACTGACAAAATGCCACTACTAACAAAGGCAGATGTCCTAACCATCACTTACCTAAATAATCGTGCTGCTCCCTGTTAGTAAAACAGAAGTCACTATTGATTTTCTTGATCCTGGTTTGAAAACAGAGCCTTTCCTCCTGACAGCATGACACACACTGAACCACTGACACTCTCACACCAGGACTGCCACTCTGAGTCACACACACACTCACACATGCACACAATACTCGGTCTGAGTCGAGGGCTGAGAGGGAGGGAGCCGCCGGGAGCTGCCAAATTCCACACAGGACAGAGGAGCAGAAAAAAAAAAAAAAAAAAAAAAAGATTTGTACATCTAATTTAAATAAATTGGTTTTGGCTTGTACACCCTAATTTCAGTTATAGGGACTACAATGGTTAAATAAATAGTCGCTTTTATTGGAAACTCTGCCCTCTTCTTCTGATGTGAAATGAATTGTGGGATACCAGCACTGGAACAGGCACATTCATGATTATATATTTTTTTATATTTTTGACTTTCTTTACTCATAAAACCCCTGTCACAAGCAAAATGTGACTTTTGATTGCTCTGCCTTTTCTGCTTCTATACATGTCCGAGCCGCAGCCTGTTGACCATCAAAAGCACCACAGCAAACCCAGCGCTATGGTCAGATGACCCTGTCACTATGGAAACCCGAGGAGCTCTGGTCTGTGATGGCAGGAAGGCAAAATAAAAGATGACAGTGGTATAATATGTATTACAGTGTGACAAAAACAGGGTGGGCACTACATATGCTGGTCCTTCTTTAATAAATACCACATGGCAGAACTAAGTAGGCCTCTTAAAAAGCCCAGTTGGGGCTGAACAAAAATAGCCTGGATAAGTCAGGATCCAAATAGACCACTTTGAGCTGGCAGCACCTGGCAAGTACAAGACAGATGGTTGTGGCTACTGTGTCTGGTAATGCTTTGTGCACACATACATATATGCATAAAGTACACTCACAAAACGTAACAACAATTCACCCAGGTCAGCAAATATAAAGGTAGTATTTGAGGTTTGTTTGGAGTTCATGGCCAATGCTCAGTGCAGCGTAGAATGAAAGGGTTTGCTGTGTTTTGCCATTTAACTCTCCGCAGGGGCTCCACTCAGGCCTGAACATAGAAGCAGCTAGTGATATTTTGGTCAGTGAAGACCCTTAAAGCCCACCACTGGGAAATGGCAAGAGTGATTATTTGTTAGGAGACAGGTCTGCTCTATAAGTGTGTGAGATTACACTGATTTACAGCTTCTCCCAGTAGCACACACTGTAATCATGTGGTTATTTTATTTAAGTTCTTCAGCTAGGAAAAAACCCTTTGCCTATGTAGTGATAACAAACACTGTGCTTCCCAAAGTGACCATAAAACATAAAAGGAAGTGCTTTTACAGTCTGGATGTTCCTGTTAATTACTGACTGACTTGCAGAACCCATTTCATGTCTGATCAGTCTGTACCCAGAAAGACAAGACAATAAAAAAGCATGAATTGTGCAGATAGCAAAGCATGAGTCAACAATATTCAGACATTAGTCCCTCAAAGCATCATGAATACAAACACTTGCACAGGTGCATAAACCTATGACACACACACAAATACAAATAATTTCTTAGTCACACCACAGGCAACAAAGCGTTCACTCATATTCAGTCTCACGCCCATTCACACAGAAGATTTTACTCTATAACAAGGTCATTTGTGGGTCAGTTGAAGTCACAAATAAATGCATCGTCATAGCAACTACTGTTTTTACTCCAAGGAGACCACATGATACTAACAAAAACAGAGACTCTGTCCTCTCATGATGTCATTGTGCAAGACCAATATATTCTCCAAACTGTCAAATAAATCCAGCATGAAAACCAACAAAAGTAACTTTGAGAAGAGCTCAGTATTAAACATATCAGCCACATAAAACAAATGAAGCCACATATTCAAACAGCAACATGAAGCCTCCAGTAAATGTGGAGGAGTCCTGGTTGACAAGAAGAGATGTGTCTTCTTGGCCTGTTGAGACCGGCACTGACTTTTAATTGTAGATGTAACTGTGGGTTTAACAGTGTGAGGGAGAATGTGAGAGCGAATGAATAATGGGTTAATAATGTAAAGCGCTTTGGGTGTCTAGAAAAGCGCTATATAAATCCAATCCATTATTATTTATTATTATTATTCTATGATAGAGCAATAAATAGTTTTATGCTGGACTTATTCAAGGTTTCTTCATTAGTACCCTAGGGTAAATTTGTTTGCAGAAGAGTATACAGCAGTCCAATAACAATAAAAACAAGACAAAGTTAACTCACGACAACAGTTAGACACTAAACAGATAACACAGCGTACCAGTCTTCAAAAACAAGTGTTATTGGCAGTGAGATCCGATAGGAATGAAACAGTTAAAGGTGAGAGAGATGAGCCTCCTCGAGCTCCCCCACATGCCCTCTGTTCAATAGTGCAATCACTGCAGGTACGAAACTGTCCCTGTATGGCTTTGTACTCCCTTTGGGCACCACGTATCTGCACCCAGAGCGGTGGAGCTGGAACTGCCTGTGCAGAGGATGGGTGTTGTCCAGGAGAACAGAGCTGACCTTACGCTGGAGCTGCGAGAAGTAAAGCTCAGACAAACTGAGCAGGGGCCTACCCATAAGTCTGCAGGCCCACCTCACCACCTGCTGGAGAGACCTTCTGTCCCTCAGAGCCAGGTTATCATACCAAGCAACAAGAGAAAAAGACAACAGGTTCAATGAAAGCTCTGTTAAAAAGAGTCAGCATTGTTACATCGATTATAAGTCGAATTAAAGTAGACGCTTCCCTCAAACATCCCTGCTACTCATAGACATCAGTCACATGACATAAAGGCAGCACAGCTCTGTCGATTTTCCACTCTTTTTGATCCAGGGATATTTACTTTGTCTATCAAAAGACAAAGAAACAAAAATATGTGGCCAAACAAACTTTTAGACATCTGTGATTCATTTACAGCACACACCAAAGTACACTGTCAGGTTAAAAAAGTCACTCACTAATATTTTGTTGGTCTGCCTTTGACTGTGGCATGTACAGACTTTCAATAAGTTCTAATAATGTTACTGTCATTTATTTCTGTCCATAGTTGCATTCTTTTTTGGCCGAGATCTTGTACTGATGATTTTTTTTTTTCATTTAACCTGTTTAACCCTGACCATATTTTCAGGGGAAAAACACCTAAAAAGACATACCCAAAGTAAATGAAGAATTACTTCACAATAATAAGGTTCATATGGATGTTCTTGGTGTCTATGTACATTTAGAGACCTCACAGAATCTATTCCCACTGTCTAAAATATTGTATCTATTACTATGCCTGAGTAAACTGTAACAAACTAAAAGAGAAATTTGAATTTTTTTTATCCTCACCTGTTTTGTTTTCGGCTGGATTGACGATGATATGCATAAATTAATTGTTTGTGTCGGAGATTTTTAATAGCGTATATTTCACCCCACAAAGATTAAAAATCATGTTTGAACATTAAAGTTTGCACTAAAATACAGTTTTGATGTACTTTTATTAACATTAGCATCTAAACTTTGAGCAAAAGTTGAAAAAACATCCATTGTCCTGATTTATTATATTTTTTATAGTAGATGAATATTAATATAATTTTTTCGGCCCGCGGGTGGGCCGATAGGGCTAACCTTCATTTAATCAGGAAAAAGCTCATTGAGATTAAAAATCTCTTTTGCAAGATTGTCCTGGCCAAGACAGCAGCAGCAGAAGTTACAGACAATAGGGGTTTCATCCATACATCCACACTAAAAAAAATACATAAAACACAGAATAAATCTCAGTTCTAACACTGTACATAAATCACTAAACTAAGAGTATACATATAAAACAGCATCAATGATTTAAAAGGTACTAAAAGTATGAAACATTGGTGAGAGTTTACATATAAAACATATAAAACATATAAAACACAACAATTTAAAAGGTACTAAATTTATGGTATGCTTTGAAATTCTTTGTTAAATGTTAACGTTAACTGTTTAATTACCTAGCTGTTAGCCAAGTTATAGGCTCTAGTGGCATAAGTGGAATGTAATACTCATATGTCTGTTGTCAGTAGATAATCTTGTGAAAAAATAATTATTTCTGTAACCTAAAATCAGACAGTTATATCATCCGAGGGAGGGGGTCATCTTTCACAAAGGCCACCATGTTTCCACATTAGCTCAGAATGGACTTGTGTTTCTCCCCAGGGTGGCACTGAGTGTTCAGGTCACAGACTGTATGTAAGTGTGTTGCTGCTGACAACTATGTTTGAGTGTGGACCAGGGTTAGTATCCTCTCAACTAAAGATGAAACAAAACTCACACTCATTCTGAAAAGATAAGTGTGGAGATGTCACTAAACATCACACACTATAATGATGGGTTCTAGGTTCATATTTTCAGTGGCAATAAATCTGTCAGTAATTGACCTGTTTAATTGTTGGTCCATCAAGTGTCAGAAAATGGGGAAAAAGGCCAATCAGTGTTCCCAAAAGCCTATGATTTCATCCTCAGATGTCTTGTTCGGTCCAAAACCCCAAAGATGTTCAGTTCATTGTCATAAAAAATGAAGTAAGTAAGGAATTATTCATTATTAAGTTGCTACGATTAGGGAATTTTGAATTTTTTATACTTAAAATAATGCTAAAACTGATGATCAGTTGTCAAGATAATTGTCACTTAATTCAGTAACCAATAATTTATCAATTAGTCTAATCAATTCTTTTCTCCAAGTGTCAAATAAAGCATTCCTGTGGTTTAGATGAGGACTGCTGTAGCATCTTTTATGTGTGATTTTAAGTGTCTGGGCTTTTTTTGAGATGGGATTCTGAAGAACACAACCCAGGCTCATCTCATAGTCAGGTAATATATCTGAGTTCTCTTTTATTTTTTTTCTAAATAAATGAAATCAACTGGTGGCCAGTGGCCAAACAGCTCATTTTAACTATGAATAGTAGGCATTGAGAATGTGCCCACACCTGCACTTACATCACATCCGGTTATTTTCATCAATTTACAAATTTCTAGGTTCTTCCACAGCCACAATAATCAATCTTCCTGCCACTGAGCAATTACAGATGGAGACAAACCACATAACAGTCTGTGCCACTGCTAATTTATGGCACAGTATGTATCATAACTTTCTGGGAACAACAATTAGATGGAGTTAATGCAACAGCGTAACCACACACAGCAAATCTGTGGTCACATGTATGGTCCGAGTCATACTACTGTGTACTGCATATAATAATGTCACTCGCCTGCTAGCTTCTGTCCTATTTTAGTTGACATCCCAGGCAAAGGCCATGTCTAAGAGATGTTTTTTTAGAGGATGCAGCATACTTTGGCAAATCTTTAAGCCCAGACAAGTAAATGATCCCTCCTCATACAGCCACCCACGACCTTGCCACAAACACACAAACATACAAAAACATCTGCATGTATGACAGCCAGACCACCTCTCCTGGTGTGTGGGTGGATAGTTTACCTCAGCATCATTATGTGTAAATATTTTCAGTCTGAATGGAACCCAGACTGTGGATAAAGGGAACACACACACTAGTCAGTAATACCTGTTAATTCAACCGAGACAGAAAAACAGGACCAGTGTCCCTGTATCTCACCAGCATGTTCTATCACGTACAATAACAAGTTGAATTTGTGAGGTTGTCAGGTTCTGTTGCTATGTTAGATAGAGTCTTGTGGTCTTGATGCAGGAGATCAGTCTACTGCAGTAGGTGGTACTTTGACTGGAGGATAACTCAACAAATTTAATGAAGAAGAGGAATCTTTATTTTGTCAGTAGGTTCACACATGTAAACAGACCGACATTTTCCCTCTGCCTTTAATCCATCACTAGATCATGCATGCATCACACACTGCAGACCAGGAGCAGTGGGCTCACCATATCAGGTGCCTGGGGAGCAAATGGGGGGCACATCAGCCAACAACTCTCTGCCAGTCCAGGGAATCAAACCAGCAACCCATTGCTCACAAGCTGACTCCAGTCATCTAGGCCACGGCTGAACCCCAAAGTCCATATTTGACTTCCTATTAGTTCTCAACAGTAACTATATTGATATCTGTAACCATTTCCATGCTATAAGCCATCATAATATGGACCATTATAAGTAAAGAGGAACATTTGTAATATTTCAAAAAATTTGAAATTTAAAAATCTACATTTTTCAAAACTGTGAACAAACTTTGTAGACATTGTCCCAATGAAGATACATAAAAAATTTAAATGAATCCAATCACTTGTTTCGGAGAAGAAAATTGTTGAAATCTAGACATTGGTGACCTTGAGGTTGACTCCTCAAGGTCAAAGGTCATGGAGCCAAATCAAAGTGAATACATGACTTCATATCAGTGCTCAATAGTAGCTAACCATCAAACGCAATTTTTTAATATTTGAAAAATTCATTAAATATTGAAAAATCTAAATATCTCAAATAAACATATAAAATTTGAAATGAATCCGACCAGTAGTTTAGTCAGAGATAATGTTTGAAGAAATTGCTAAAAGACAATGACAATGAAAATGAAGACGACACAGCCGGACACAGCTCCTTCACAATAGCTCATATAATTAAAATGACTGTACAAAATATTGCAGACAAACACTACTATAGTTGATAAATGGTGAGAAAAAAAAAAAGAGTTGAAGTTGCTGGCTGGGTTTGGAATTCCATGACCTCTCCTCCTCATTACAATTTATAGACTGAACTGTGAACAGACACACATGAGCCAGGCATGAAGCATCCTCCTCTTTTCCTCTTCCCTTTCCCCTCAGTCCAACTCCCCATGATATCAGGAGCCACAGATCTGATCTAACAGGACGGACATCAGGGAATATTTTATGGCAAAAGACAAACATGGAGAAGACTGAGGAACAAAGATGCATATCACAAGTTTCTGTGTAAGACAGTTTAACATCCATACAGCTGTTATCCTGTCACATGTACATGGGAAGGAAGGCTTGGGCTCGTCTTTACGGGTCCCATCTGACCTCTCATCTGCTTGTAAAACAAGCGTCTCTGCACAGTCTGATTTTCACACAACACGCAGCCAAGTACGCAACACAACAGCACAAATTTTACAGTTCTGAAATGAATTCTGACAACAGTAAAAACACAGAAGGAGTCTTGTAATTTCTGCGTGGACAAAAACAATCAAAGGTTCACAAACCACTTGAAATTCCACCACTTCATTAATGTCATAGATACATAATTGGATCGGGCTCAACATCAAACACAGGTCTTTGGCAGCAACACAGGAATCCGAAGAGCGGGGAAAATAACAGCCTGAAATATCTCATCAAAAGGCAGATTACTGTAAGCTGAATCTAATGGCTTTGGCTTATCAAGCATGATGAATAGCACCGAGTCATTTAACAGGTGAACAGAGGAATGTGGCCCAGTGCTTACTGTTCACAGCCCAGATGTGCAGCAGACACCCAGGCCCGGATGACTCAGAACCACAAACCTTAACTGAGGCCAGAACTGAGACAGGACAGGACCTGACTGTGCCAGGGCAGACCTGAAGACCTGGCTACTGTCAACAACAAGGTGTGGAAACGTGGCTCAGGTAGAGCAGCCTTTTAGAAGAACATGGAGAAAGCTATCAGGCCAGAGAGTTGCTGTAGTGAGTTCCATGTACTTTATTTAAATGCTGTTTTGTCTGTAAACTGTACTTGTTGAAAGAGTTCTAACAGACAATAGTTTTTATTACTCTTATGTGAGTAAGTTCATTCATAAATCATTACTTTTATTGTGTTACATTTGGATACATGCATCATTTTTTGTCTTTTGATCATAAAAATACCTCTGTGGTTGAAACAATTCCACTAATGTCCATATAATAAAGTATGTGGGGGGGGCAGGAGTGTGATGGTGTTTCTTTTCTTTTCTTTCTTTTTTTTCTTTTCTTTTTGCATATTTTACATAAGTTCACAAGTTACAACTGACACACTTTTTTCAGTATTTTTGTGTACTTTTGCATGAGTACTTTTATTTCTACTACTGATTGACCATTTTTACTCGAGTACAGATTTTTCTACTCTTCCTATTTCCGGTTACTCTTGAATCAGTGTCTTTCTGTGAACTCTTGTAAAGTGGATTCTAGTAGATTTCTGTACTGCTGCTGGTTTCTGTGCATGGTTTGATGGAGTAATGTAATGGTCCTGTGTGTGTGTGTTTTCCGACGAGGTCAAACAGGACCGCTGACCTTCTGTGTGGGAGAAAAGCTTTAGCACAGAGTTAAGATTTATGGAGTGTCCTCTGCCCATCCTCCTGTTGAACTTGTCTTAGATTACCATCCTCCTGCCGTGCATGACTGCTGCCTTTGTCCACAACAGACATGCTTCATATTAAATCTGGTATTCCACTTCTTCAACTGTCACTGATCCACTTATATAACTCTCTACAAATCTCATTTCCCTGACTCTCACTCTTCTCCCTTTCTTATTTAACCCTTTCTCAAATGGGTTTTAGGTTTGGTTGTATTTTACTGACCGTGTCTTTTTCCTTTTACCATTTATTTTCATTTGACAGACCTCTGGAAAAGTGATTGTAGAAGTAGTGCGTACTATTATATGTACAAAGTGATGCTTCATTATCTCTTTTATATGTCCCTATTTTAGAATAATAATCATGAAAGGCCTCACATGCATCATTGCATATACCCACTGGTGGAAAAGGTACACTGGTCTTTTACTATTGTGATGGACTGAATACTACCATGTAAAAATGTAATGTCCTACTTAATAGTATTATCAGATAAAAGTACTTAAAAGTGTTCTCTTTGCAATAAACAGGTCCCTGTCTGTGTTTTACTATTATGTATGATATTCACATTAGTATTATATTCATGCATGTTAAGAGACGTAATGTCTGTCTTGAAACTGGAAAAGACCAAATTTTCTCTCAGAGGATCAACCAAGAAATTTTACATAACATGGAAGCCATTCCTCTCTTACTTTGATAAAAACATCTATAGAAAACATAACTGAATAGAATAGCTATGTAATACTCATAATTAAGTGAATGGGGACCAATGTGGGTGGAGCGGGGGGTACTACTTTTCTCCCTTTTTTATTTTTTTTTTTTTTGTTTAAGTTTTTATTTGTTTTTAGTTGGTTTTTTTAGTTGGTTTTTTTTTTGGGGGGGGGGGGGGGGGTTCAACTGTTATATCTGGCAAAGGTGGCTATTTTGATAAATCATAAGTTTAGAAAACTTTTTGGTTTCTAAATTGATTCCATGATTTCTTTTTTAACTTCAATTTTTTATTTGTTCTATGCTTTAATTTCAGAGTACACTGAGACATTAAACTGCATCATTTTCAGTGAAATTCTGGAAAAATTGGGGTGTTCTAAAACTTTTGACCAGTAGTGTATATATATGTAGTACTGTGTGTGTGTGTGTGTGTGTATATATATATTTATACACACACACACACATATATATATATATATATTTATTTATTTATTTATTTATTTATTTTTTTGCATGTTGCATTTTACTGCTGTAGATGTTTAAAATTGAGTTTATTTTAAAAGTGAATGCCCTAACCAACAGCAATGGATCATTTTCCATAATATCATGCATTTGTAGCATCACTGCTCTGAATGAACCATGTATCTAAAAAAAATCTGCTTTTTATGAGCTCAAAACATGCCTCTTTCCAGCTTTGTAACAACGCAGTTTTCAACTAATCCAACAGCAGTTTAAAAAAAAAAGTTTATGCAGTTTAAGTCTTTCTGAACCCATTAGGGACCCTTTAATCCACTATCTCTAACATTTAAAATCAACACATCTGGAGACCTTTGTGGATAGGATGTGGATAAAAACTGTAATTTGAAAAGTAACTGTTATACAAATGTAGTGGAATAAAAAGTAAGATGTAGTATAAAACAGATATTGTCAAGTAAAGTGCAAGTACCTAAACATGTTGTAAAGTACTTGAGTAAAAGCACTTAGTTCGTCCACCATGAAGTGTCCCTGTCTGTGTTTGGGTTGTTCATGGGTAAAACCATCACAGATACAGAGGATCAGGGTAAATTCTGAGACTGTATGTGATTACGGTTCAAGGTCAGAGAAACCCTCAGACTGCACGGGTGAAAGATGAGCAGGAAAAGTTTCACCTTGTTGAGTGAAACTTCACACTGTGTCTCCAGACCGGCAGAGGGCCAGGGGCCACTGCTGAGACCTACAGACCAGACACATCCATTCGTCACAACTTCCATTAACATACCGCTGAGGAATAGCGATGGCCTGCGTGTCAATCTGCATGTTTTACCGTGCGTATAAGAATGCGTACATGTGTACAATGTGCACAATAGCAGCAGAGTGAAAGGTGTAATCATAGAGTCTGTCCAACGGTGCTTTTGTCTATTTATGGTTAACTCAAATTCCTTGGCACACTGTAGTGAACAAGCTCAAATGTACTCATGCCTTTAATACATTTTTGTACATATATAACACACTCACCGCAGCCAGTGCAGTTATCAGCCTATCGACAACTAAGTAATACGTCAAACTGACTCCTTCTCACTAAAGTGTGAAATATCTCTGTGGTATCTGTAGTTAATGGTGTACCTTCTTGAATGTTTTCAGGTTTCAGGAATGCTACCCCATATAGTCTTAATTTTGAGTGTAACTTTACCAACGCAGTCACTGCAGGCTTTCTCATTATTTAGGGTTTAAATATGAAATGACATCATGCTTGCAAAAATTTTTAGAGAAGCAGGTATAAAAATCCCAGTGCTTTTTCCTTTCCCCTCCTCCTGCAAAGATCAAATGAGCCCATGAGGGGGAACTTAAAATTATGGCTTTCCTGAAACAGGCCAAGCAGTCAGCATAACAGCGAGACTACGTCATGAGTCAGCAGTGGGTCACCTGCTATGACCTCATACCATGACTGGTTTATACAAAGTGGGAGGAAGGGCTACCGAAGCTGTTTGGTAGCACATTATCTACTTCTGCAGTAACAAATTGGTATCATGTCTTTTCCTTTATCTATGCCAAACTGCAGTCTGTATAAGACCAAGCATTGTAAAACCAAGCCATAATCAAAACTGTCATGTGTTTGCTCTTTACGTGTGTAAAATGAATGTAACGCTATGCTGTTTTATTGTTCAAGTAGATCAAATACTTTAGTTTAGCTGAAAAAAACTTCAATAATGTAACAACATACAAGCTAATAAGGAAAAATAAAAAATATGCTTAACCTGTTTGATTCTCTATCTCTATGTAGTGCATCTACTGATTCAGGTGTGTATTAAAAAATAACAAGAAAAGAAAGGTTTTATATTATGGGCTTTACTTTAGGAGTCAAATTATCAACTCAGTTTAAGTCCATCAGATTGGTAATGACATCATAGTTTACACATCTCCTTCACTCAAATTATAGTGATAATAAAATAATGACAAACCAAGGAGTGCTGAACTATAACTATAGCACTTCAGTTTTAGAGCATTTTAAAAACCTTTTCAGACTTTACGTACTTATGCCACACTCAAGCAGAAACACAGTCATAAACATTACTTCTCTATGAAGTAAAAGATTAATCTCCTCCGACCCAAATAAAAATGTTGACTTAACAAAAAAAAAAAAAGATGCCAACTAAGCTTACCATTTGACTGACTTATCAATTGTTCATGCAAATCCCTTTCTTAATTTTCAAAAAAAATAAATAAATAAAAAAATCACATGCTTTTTACTCACTGTTTGGATTCTTATTCATTGTTTTTGTTGCTAATTTTTTTTTTTTTTTTTTTATTTTAACATTTATAGAATGAACTAAAATGTGTACAGTACTGTGCAAAAGTCCTCAGCCAACATTAGGTTTGTTGGTTTAGGGAAGCTCTAATGACTGCACATATGCATTTCTAAGTCTATGTTTTAAGATTCAATCTGGATAAATGTGAAGTATGCACTGCAATTAAAAAAAAAACCTGACATATCAGGAAAAAAAAAACTTCTATAAATCACAGTGGTAGTATTTGGTGTGACCTTTCTTTGCACTTAACCCTTTTGTTCAGACAAAGGTTTATTGTGTTAATTTTCTGATGTTTTATACCAGGTTTCATTCAACACATGCCAGATGTTTCAGTTTGTGCTGCTTCTTGTCATGGGGTCAGGGGTCACACTAAATAGCAACTTTAACCTTTACAACCTATGTAGTTCAGTGTCTTTTAAGGCTGTGCACATATTTCCTGTATTTTCTTGTTGTATCTGAAGAAAAGAGAATGAGAAATAAATATACATGCTCATTTAAACCCTGCAATAACAACAAAACTAGAGGTGACCTAAGACTTTTGTATAGCATTTTATATGTAAACCAAACAAACAAAAAAGGATAGTAAGATGGTACTTCATGAATTAGTTTTTGGATACACAATGCATAAGTTTGTTAAATTAAGCCTTTTCAGCACAAAGAGCATGAGCTGTATAAGGCTTCAATGACAGACCAAGTATAAAAAGAGTACAGAAAGTGAATCCAAGTGTAGCTGCACTCCAACAGGAAGTATCAGACATCAAGAAGTCATGATTTTAACCCTTCTGGATATAAAGGCTTGAATTATTCCACCATTATTCCAAGACTGAACTGTCAATGTTTGAGGCCAAACCTTTGCATCTGTAAATCCTTTAAATTTGATGAAATCAGCTTTAACAGTTTGGAGAATGTGTGTGTGTGTGTGTGTGTGTGGGTGTGTGTGTGTGTGTGTGTGTGTGTGTGTGTGTGTGTCGTGTGTGTTCTTCTGTAGTAGGTCTGCATTCCTGCTGGTGTGTGTGTGTGCATGTGTGTGTGTGTGTGATCCTTGCGGTCAATATTAGCTCATAGTGAGCGCCATGTTTAAAGTTAAACACGGATCATGTATTTGAGAATAAATTCCAGCGCTGGTCTCTGGAATGTCGTCTCTTCCTGATGTTGGAGACACTGCATTGTGTAGATTTCTTTGTAGAAAAGACCGACAGCCTCTCATCTTCTAAAAATTTCCTGTGTGGTTTATACAGTATGTTTGAAATGAAGAAGCCAAGTTGCTCTCTAACATAAGTGCCCATCACTCTCATTTCAGCTCCAAGTGGAGTTTTGAAATGCCCTGTTTGCACAGCAGGCAGTTAGGGTAATGACATGGAAGAGCATCACACAGAATGCCTAAAATAACATGCTGAGTACGCCACAATTGGAGATGAATTTTCTCTGTCTGCTTTGTACTGCATTGAAATAGTGCAAAATCAGTCATCAGGCACCCACAGCATGTTTGGTGTTCTGCACAGCCAGACCTCACACCAACAATTTTATTTATTTATGCTCTCTTTAACAACACAGAAACACATAAAAGCATCTCGTGCTGCCTGCGTACGTTCTCATTTCCCTCATGCCAACAGCTAATCTTAACCCCAGAACAAGCTCCTTGAAGAAGGCCAGAATGACCTCAGTCTGCAAAAATGCACAAATTAGATCCCACATGGTCATAACACACACACTCACAGATCCCAATACCAGAGATGCATCATTATAATCAAAACAGTGCATAAAACATTGAATGTAAGCAGCATGAGTACGTATCGAAGAATACCGGGCACCCAGTACCATAAGACTCTCTGGCTGAGACAAAATTGTGGTTGACCATGGAAGACCGCGCCCAGCACCCAACCACCAGGAATGTCTCTTTCCCTGGCTGTGCAAAATGCTCGCATCAGTTCAGGGCCAACTCATTATTCTGAATGAACAAAGAGGTGAGGAGGTGCATCACCTGCTCGGACTGGCAGCCGCATCAAAGGTCCTGCTCATGGGAAATGAACACTCGCCTGGGAGAAACGCATTTATATTCAGCCATTGCAAAATTATAAAAAAGAAAGAAAAACATGCACAAACATGTGTCTGCATGCTTTCATGAAACAACATAATCATCATACATAGGTTAGGCTGATGTGACGATAAAAGGTGAAAGGAGGCCGTTAAGTTTCACGTGAAAATATGGAAAAACACATGAGTAGTATTGGTGTCACTTTTAAGATACATACAAAAGGCAAGTTATGTATATGCACATATAAGAAGATGATGAGTTGAGCTGAAGTAGAAAAATATGCCTTGAATAATGTAGAACAACATGAGTGGAATGCAGACGTCACACTTCAACCATAGAAAAAAAACATTTTAAAATGGATTGTAAAGTAAATTATCTACAGTGCACATATTCATCATTAAGTAGTTACTTATTTGCATACACACTGGAAAAATGCAGAGCATATTCTGAGCAAGAAAGGCGTTATTTAGACGCTTGTGGTTTTGTAACAATAGACGATAATTATTGAGTGCTCTTTAAGGAGAGTGACCTCACCAAATTAGGACTGTTATTTATTTACAGGTTATTTATTTACCGTCAATAAGCAGTAATTAGGAAGTTAATGAACAGTTAGCTAATGACCTTGTAGATGTAGAATGTTAATTCAGAATAAGGCATTAACCCATAAAGACCGAAACAGCCATTGGTAACCAAATTATCTGCTAATCTAAAGTGTTTAATAACTTCTGAACCACTAAACCTATCAGTACATATAAATAATTGGTGTAAAATGCAGTTTGTCATCTTTTCATGGTCATCAGATATGACCCATTTGGACGTTCAGAGGCTCCGTAGTGAATGTGGAAACACTGTCATCTTCTACAACATTGAGTCACCAATAAAATCCATGGAGTTGGATCAATGACAGTGGATGGACACACTTGTTTTTATGTTCTGTTATTGATATCTTTGCTGTCCCTTTTTCCTCAGTTTTCTCTTTTTCTGATATAATAACCTTTGAATTTACTCTGAGCTTTAATGAACATCTATGTGATCTGTGAATTAAATATAGGAAAATACATTTTACACTGAAAAATGCAAAACTACAGACAATAATATTACAGTAAATTGTGATAAATCACTTGAAAGGTCAAATATATTTAGTTGGGAAGTGGCGCAAAAACAGCATTGGGTCTATATAGGTCAATCTGTTCTTTATAAAAACTAATAGAGCCAATATACTGCTAATATGCCGACCTACAAGCTCAGTGGTGACTGAGTGCATTTTAATGTAAATATGACCTACAACTCAAATGAACTCAGTGCACATTCATTGACCTTATATTCAATCAAACACTAGCACAATGCAAAAGTTCTTGATTTGTTGTTTAATCAGTTTTACAGTTCCTACCGCTCAGACCATATAGCGTGACCTCAGTTCACACTTAACCAGATCTGAACACTTGTGTGTAGACAACATGAGATTTACTGCACTAAACTACAGCTGTTTTACACTAGGTTTTAACACTATAACGCCAAACGTATTGTATTTGATACATGAGTTTTGAAGCCCTCTACATGATCAGTGTGATTTTTTTTTTTTCTTGAAAAACCTGATGCATACAATTAGAAACATGCAATACACGGATAATCCACCACGGGGGAGGAATTCATCCACCAGAGGCCTTTCCAGTGACACTACAAGATTGTCATTAATGAAGAAGGAGGCAGAACTTTGCCAATTTTGTAAAGGAATTACCAATTTGTTAGACATGTTTGTGTTATATTATGTTTTTATTTGTTCAAAAATAATAATATTCGGCCATTGAGACCCGATGTATCAAATATGATGCAAAATTGAAACTCATACATGGAAACTGATATTTGAAAAAAAAATGTTTTGGTTGTTCAGAGGGGCCAATGAAGGCTCCAGTTTCAAAGAACTGGAATTTTCTGTCGCTGGTTCAGGCTTTACAGGGGAAACGTGTCAAACACTTCTTTCTGTTTTTCAGGTGTTTGTTTGTCATATGAACAGAGATAGGAAGAAATCCTGACTTGTGCCTATAGAAGCAATTTAGTGGTGAAAGTGTGCGCACATTTCCTGTATTTACTTGTTACTTACTACACAGACTGGTACATAAATATCTGTGCTATTTAGGTTTGCACAGTGCTGTGGATGTATTTCATCAACATCTAGAGGACGCTGCTTCTTATCGACGCTCAGTTTTGTTTTGAATAACAATAATTTGCTGCCATCTAGTGTTCAAAAACAGCAGACATGTCAATACCGTTACTTTTTTCCTCTTTTTCTTTACTTCCTAAATAACAGACAGCACAGAGTGTTTGGTATTGGTTAAATGGCAGTGGCCCTGCAAACATAAAATATATAAGGAAAGAAAATTGCACTAGGATCCAATTATTTCGATGTCATACTCCACGGCTGAGTTCTATTTCTTTTCAGCACCAAGGAAATCATAAGTTTTTGGCTCACTTTGTAAACTATACTATGAAATTACAGGGAGGGAAGGAAGAAAGCAAAACACTTCTTTTACTTTTCCACTTCACTGCTTCATTTCTCCTTGCCTCCCATTCATTTGTCCTGTTATATAATACCAGTATTGCCACAGTGTCTGGGCTCTCCTGTTTCTCTGAGGTTAAACATGCTACATACTACCTTCATATTCCCCAAGAAGGTGTGGGGAGATGTAGTGCCAAGTGACTGAAAACGCCTTGTCATTACATTGACTGCATTCCTGTGCCTGGCTCCTGTTGGCCTGTGGACTATTTATACAGTCGCAGAAGAGGCCCCTCAGAGCCTATTGGGGAGGAGATACCCATCCTGGACCACCGGCTCTATGCCCTTTGATTACACAAACTCCGGCTCAAAACACTTTGAAAGGTTAATCTCTGGAAGTCGATCAGATTGTACAGAGGGATGGTTCATATTAACAACACAGGGACTGACTAAACCCACATTATCCTCAATTTTGGCTTTGAAATTTATCAAATGTGGCAGAAAGTAAAATCACAGAGTAAAATGTGTATGAAATGTACACACATGACATACATTTCAGCTTTACTTTGCATCATTACAGCTTTATTGGATTCCAATAATATAGTAATGAAGCAAGGTCCTGCAACTAAGTACAGGATGAAAACAAGATTAGGAATATGCAGAATGATTTTACTTAACATTTAGAAGTGATTAATAATAATAATAATAATAATAATAATAATAATAATAATAATAATAATAATAATAATAATAATAATAATAAAAGTGATCAAATTCACTGAACATGAGACCTAACGTCTAAACTTTCAGAAAGACACATGTCCACCCAGTGGAAAGACCATCAGCCCACTGCCATGTTTGTCACGTTCAAATATATATAAACTTTAATTAGTTCAGGTATGTCTCTCTAGTAAACAGCAATGATGTTGACTGAGCTGTGAGGCTGACCTATCTAGAAACAAGAGAGGAGTGTATTTTTAGTGTGCTGGTGAATAGTTGCAAATAACCAGGGGCAGGAGGTGTGACCTCTCAAATGGAATAACAGTTCATCCAGGCATAAACTTGACAGCGTCCCTGCTTCAACTGGCACAGGTACCGATGGACAAATGTGTTTATGCAGCGTGGAAGTCCCCACAACCCGAAACCAGGTGCTCCGCTTGTCAACACGTTTGTCTCTCACCTCTAAGGCTGCCTTCCACCCCACTCAGCTTATCTCTAACAGGAGGCCGAGCACAGCCATATTCTGAAGTTCAGCCTGCTCCGCATCACTCACACTTGAAGAACGGTTCTGTTCATATACAGGGGTTGGACAAAATAATGGAAACACCTTAAAAAATCAACAAAATATAATTTAATATGGTGTAGGTCCACCTTTTGCGGCAATTACAGCCTCAATTCTCCGAGGTATTGATTCATACAACTTGTGAATTGTTTCCAAAGGAATTTTAAGCCATTCTTCAGTTAGAATACCCTCCAACTCTTTTAGAGATGATGGCGGTGGAAATCGACGTCTTACTTGAATCTCTAAAACTGACCATAAATGCTCAATAATGTTGAGGTCTGGGGACTGTGCCGGCCATACGAGATGCTCAACTTCATTAGAATGTTCCTCATGCCATTCTTTAACAATTCTAGCTGTATGGATTGGGGCATTATCATCTTGAGGTGAAGGTGTTTCCATTATTTTGTCCAACCCCTGTAGGTCAGTGCATTATTGTATGTATGATGTGCCTTCATCATCTAATTGGAAAAGTTTCCTCAGTAAACCAGTAAACAGCTAAAGAGTAATGATAGTCACGATGCTTCTGTAAAAACATGTTACATTATAAATGTAGCTCCATTCATACTCACTGTATTGGAGAGATTTCAGAAATCTCATATACATATATCTTAAACCTGCACAACTAATAAATCCTGTTAAGCCCTCAGCCATTTGTTTCCAGTGGGAATCATTTCAATGTAACACAACATAACAGATTATTAGCTGATAGCAGAAGTTTCTTTCGTTTAAACCAAGTTACAATAAGAAAACCAGTGTTGTATAGTAACAAAGTAATAATACTTCACTACTGTACTCCAAAGTCAGGAAGCTGATTTGTCATTGGGCCTAAACTATTTAGACTTTGGATTCCTTGTTCATGATGTGTTAAGTGTAGACTCCATGTTTTGAGGTGCCAAAGAATCTACATAGTTTTCTTTCTTTAAAAAAAAAAAAAAAAAAAAAATTCTGACATTTCTAACACCAGCAGTAGCCTACTCCTGTTTAGGTTTTAGAAACCTTGTTTTTCAAGTGTGATGTAGGCATCATTTTCAATAGTTTGACTGCTTGTCTTTTAGTTTACCATGTTTTAAAATCCTGGATAAACTTTATAATATTCAAAATTCTGCCTGCTTTTTTTTATTGTTATTATTATAATTTACTTGTACTTCTACTTACATTACTTGAGTACATTTAATTGTAGATTACTTGATAGACTTAAGTACAGTACATACTAGAAACTTAATCACTTTAACTTGAGTAGCATATCAGTTGGTGATGTGAACTTCTACCAAAGTAATTTTTTGGTAGGGTACCTGTACTTCTACACACGTATGACCTTCCAGTACTTTATACCACACTGCAGAAAACAGCAAAGGCCAGACAAAATTCATGATCATTTCTTCATAATCCAACCTTTAATTGTGCTAATTCAGTGACAAATAGTACTTGTACTGTGGGATCTGCTTAGTGTTAGCTTAGCATAGTTTGTCTCATTGGTCTGCTGTTCTATCAAATCATTCATGACATAAGCTGGTTTCAGACTGTTAGCTTGTTTTAGATATTTACTCATTTAAGCACTTGTTGTTTGAATTATGTTGTGTTGTCTGACAATTGCTTTAGTTGAGTTTTTAGCTGATGTTTTTCTAGTCATGTGGATGTATAGAATGTGTATAATACTACAAGTGTCATGTAGTATTACCATGGTAACACAGACAGAACTGTGGCTTCCTCCG
This sequence comes from Sphaeramia orbicularis, assembly GCF_902148855.1. Taxonomy (NCBI): domain Eukaryota; kingdom Metazoa; phylum Chordata; class Actinopteri; order Kurtiformes; family Apogonidae; genus Sphaeramia; species Sphaeramia orbicularis. Next base: position 35,625,492 of record NC_043960.1, read on the forward strand.
TTACCAGGGGCAACTAGGCTTAAGAGGCTACAACCTCAAGTGTACTGATGTGTGATGATACTGTTTTAGGAGCATGTAGGAAAATTGTCAATAAATCTTAGCTTTTTATAAGTAGTAAAGTTCTTTGGGAAATAAATGATCAAGGTATCAAACACATTGTACACATATTATTTAGGTCAAACAGTACCTGACGAGTGGCAGTGGGTTTCCTATGACTCTACACTCCAGACGAATGGGCGTCCCTTCTGCCACCTCCTGACTCTTCAGCTTCTGGAGGAATCGTGGAAGGGAAAGGGGTCCCATTGTGGTCGGAGCTCCTGAATGTTGGTACCTTGCAGACCCCATCACCCCCTCTAGACCTCCAGGCTGAGGGCCCACTGCTGGCTGACTGTAGTGGGTTGCCTCTTGTGGGGCAGGAGGCAGAGAGGGAGCAGAAGCTGAGCCCTGAGGGGCTGGCCGCTGGCTTCTAGGAGACAGATAACCACTATCAGGAGAGGATGAGTCCTCCTCCACCTGCTGCTCCAGATGAGCAGAGCCTTTGAAGATGGATGACAGCTCTTCAATGAAAGTGGCTGCTCGGCTACAGAACTCTGTGGCTGACGCTGCCCGATCATTAAGCTCCAGGCCTTCATGGACCAGCCTGGGTTTATCCTGCTTATATACTGGCTGCATGTGTTTGTGACGTACAATCTTCTCAGCAGACGCTTGAGCCTCACTGGATACCTGGACAGGTTTCCTAAGGGGGGCATTGTGGCCGGACGAAGCTTTGACTGTGGCATTGTCATCAGGACAAGGAGCTTTGGTCTGGTTTTGCAAGTATGGGCTTGTGTTGAGGTTTTCAATAGTCTGGGTGGGCACTGGGACAGAGGGGACAACTGGGAGAGCCTGCTCCTGGGATGAAGGATTAGGGCGACCTGGATCATCAGATGTATCACCAAAGGCCTCCCGGGCCAGATCTAGGCTAAGATTAATCTCTTCTGCACTCAAGAAAGAAGTAAGATCTGCAAAATCTGCCGAACCCAGCTCTGTTGTGGAGTCCAGGTAGAGCTCCCCATCAGAGGAAGCCTCAGAGAACACCCCGCCATCGCCCTCCAAGTTTCCCCCTGCTGGGTCCTTCATCAGCAGGGAGATGGGGAGTGGCTGATTCCAACTCCCGTCCTGCATCCTGAAACACACAGCAGCTCTCACTATCCGGAAGAGTACACGCAATCACATTTTAGACAGTACAAAAATACACCCATCAGAAGAAATGGAAATGACAAACATAAAGGGAGTCATTCTCATAAAATACTAACTAGAACTAAATAAGAATAGTCAGACAGTACTAGATCATGTCTGTCTCAGCCATAGCTGGCAGGATGACTCAGGCCAGTGTTGTCTGGACACAGTTGGTGGGTATTAGCAAAGGCTTTTACTTCGGTCATAGTGGACATGACTGGCATTTTGTACCCACTCTGTATCTGTCAGGACATTTTACTCCATAACTCTATTCTCTGACCCGTATATGTATGTCACTCCAAATGAAGTAAAATAATGAAACCAGTTGTTATTATTATTGACAATGGTTATAAAACACCAATGCTCAGATTTTTCAGGTAAACAATTAAACAAGCTGCCAAGAAGTGAACAAAAACTATGGATTATATAGTGCCTTAAATTTAATAAAAATCAGTTATTTTGCAACAATAACTTGACTAATTATCAAATGACTGAGCCTGTTAGCAGTGACAAAAATATTATAGAGACAGAGAATGGCTACAGTGTCATTAGCTTTGCCACAGTACAACATAATATGTACAAGACTGTTTGTTCTCATTCTGTGCTTTCTTCATTTTCAGCATATCTTGCCATATTTTTTTTCTGTGGAGTCATCAGAGCCATGTGCATGTTAAATCATAATCCAAAATTACATGATGCTTGTAAATGAGTGTACCTGACAGACGCTTTTTGACTCCAAAAGGTCACATCCACCTAGTTATATTTATATTATTTATATATTCATAAGCTATATTTTGTCCGTTCTGATCTCTCTAGACTGTGACTCTAAATGTATAGTATGCTGTCAAACTGATAGTGTTGATACATGTAGCACACACACAGGGCGACATTCGGTGCCTCATGGCGTCCTGAAGACCAGCTGTTGTTATTTTTAATCCCTTGGGCTATGTTTCACAGCAGCAGCATAACCCAACCCAGAGTTCAGGAGCATGGTCGCTGAAGCCCACTCAGGTGGACGTGGACAACACAGACAGGGACTGGGTAAAAGCATGAAGGACGGAAACCCACACTATGCTCTTTGTTGTATTATCTGACCAGAACAATAAAAGCAATACAGCACTGATTAAATATGAATGTGGAAAATGTTTCAACGTTGACACAGACTGACGGCTCGTTAAACCATCCCAGTGCTGTCAACATTTCTATTTTCTGCCACAGATTTCACTTATTCTTTCCTGGAATTTATAAAGCTTAATATTTGAACTTAAGTGCGTACCTTATAATAGTATAATCTAATTTTAATAGTATTTATGTTATATTAAATACTAAATAAATAGTAGAAATAAAGTGGTCATATAAAACAATGACTGTATATACCATTCTCGACTTAGTGCTTATGAAGAAGCTATAAGGGTTGTTAATTAAGCTCATAAATATTATAACTAGTTATCAAACAAACCACAAAATCCTATGTCGAGAATTAACAATAAACAGTTCAAAACCTACCTTCAGGTGAATTATTTGTCCAAATGATCTCTCCTGGTTTTGTGTTTCCAGGTTTGCTTTGTTTATTAAGTAAAAAGGAGCCAAAATGAAGCTTCTCTTTCCAGAAGAGCAGCCTTATTGGTCGGGCAGTCAGCAGGAACTCTCTAAAGCTCAGGGTCCAATTGCGCGCTGCCTCTGCAGTGGCCTGCTGTCCCATCTGTCTCGGTCTCTAACTGCTCACTGTGTGGGGCTATATTTGGCCCCGGGCTCAGGTTTCACAGCCAGAATATTGGCAAGAAGAGAGAGTGTTAAGGTAGACCAGAGGAACAGAGGGTAGTGGTGACAGTTTTTACAAAACCGGTGGTTTTAAACAAACATAATTAGTAGAGCTGCAAGAGCACATGGCTTAAAATATGGTGGCGTGGTTTATTAGTGCAAACTCCCACAGTGTGCACTAATGAGCCATGCAACATTCAGAGGCTCTGAAAGTGTATCTGATGCTTTTATGAGTGCAAGTTGTTTGATGAGAAGATATTAGATATGCAGATGAGTGGCCGAGTAAATAGCTGGGTTACGGTTTGTCTAGTAAAGACGTAATTTACAGAAGCTTGTCAGAGTTGACATAATGTCCTGCTGAGTTGACCCAGTGACCCCAGACCACCCACTATCTGCTGTAGTGATGGGAAAGTTAACTACCAATGGATTTATTTTACAACCCTGGTGTTTATGTATAGATTCAAAAGGTCAATGTTATTTACTCAAATCATCAAGAGGCTAAAATTAAATCCTTGACATTGAGTTCAATATTCAGCATTTCTATGTTAGATGAAATCCACACAGTGGATTAGAAAAGGAAAGAGATTCAAGGTCCGTGCAGCCTCACTTAGTCTATTTCTAGGCCACTATCACATTTTGTGTTCTCAGAGCTATTCTGGTTCTTTCGTCAATGTACTGATTACAGTTAAGTGCCTGTGATAATGACGGAAGGAATTTCCACTGTAATAACTATCTACAGCACACAAACACACACAACAGTTCGATGTTCATTAATGGATAATTAAATGATTACAACACATGTTAAGTGTGTACCAGTCCCAAACAACAACACACTGAATGGCCACTGATGATTTATAGGCTCTTTTGGTGTCTGTGGGCTGGAAATAAGGACCCACATGCTAATAATTTGATGCTTCATACAGCATTGATTTTTGTAACTTTTAATATAATTACTGGCTGCCATATCTGGCAACACTGGACACAACAATAAATTTTATAGCCACAGAAGTGTCTTCTTCAAATTTTACTGAAATAATGGTGTTCATGGCCTATAGTAATTTTTTATAGTTGCTTTGCATTATTTTCTAACAGTCAGTTTCAAGCAGACTACAGGTAAAACTACATTTAAAGCTGTTATAGTGTATAACACAATAATTATTTGTTGATATCTGAATCTGGGAGTGCTGTGGTACAGTTCTGTTAAGGTGTTGGCATATTTCACAGCCAGATTGAGGAACTTGGGATATTTATAGGTAACAATCACTTGAACCTCGTTTTCAGTAACTTAAAATGATGCTGATACATCACACCCACTGTACTTGAACTCCTAAAATGTGTGTAAAATGTGACTCACTGAGAGTCAGGTGAGGAGTTTTCTCCCTTCATACTAGGCATCTCTCATCTTGAGGCTGTTGATCACCTACCACACCTGAAATGAGGAATGTAATGTGATGAGCGCATTTTACATCTTTTCATACAAATCAAGAGTGTTATGCAAGAGTTTACTAATGTCAGGTGTTTACAGGATCTGGTTTTGTCAGTTTAAGAGGACATTTAGCAATAATGTTATCAAAGCCCTCCAGTTATAGTTATATTATATAGTTCCATAGATGTTCTAGTTCAGTTATCTGTGCATCAACTGCATCCATGTGTCTCCCCCTACTTCCCCCCTTCTCCCCCAGTCTCTCTCTATCGCTCTCTCTTTTTCTCCTTCTTTACTCTCTCTCTTTAACCCCAACTGGTCAAGGCAGACAGCCATCCTCCAGGAGTCTGGGTCTGCTCAAGGTTTCTGCCTGTTAAAGGGAAGTTTTTTCCTCGCCACTGTCACCAGTCACAAGTGTTTGCTCCTGGAGGATTCTGTTGGGTTTCTGTAAATTGGCTTAGAGTCTGGTTTTGACCAACTCGATATGTAAAGTGTCATGAGATAACTTTTGCTATGATTTGACGCTATATATAAATAAAATTTGATTTGATTCAGTTCAAACCCCTAGCACCTTCAGAAAGGAAACCAAATGCATGTTGTATCCTTTTCTCCTCATTCTCATTACAAACACATCTGTGTGACATGAGCAGACATAAAGAAAGTTGTAATTCATGACAGTGTGTGTGTGTGTGTGTGTATACATACACACATATAATAAACAATATACCCTAAAGAACATACTCTTAACTGTGCTATATTCCTATAGAATTTACTAATAATTACTTATAGCCCAGCATTTATTTTTCTACAAGTATTTCTGTATTTCACGATTTACGAATTGCCTTTGATTAGGTTTGACTCTTCAAGCTTCCCGTAGATCCACGATGATTGGTCCAAGTCAAAGATGGCGCCGTCCGCGTAATTGTAAAAACATTATGAAGAAAACGTAACTAAAGCATTTAAGGGGTTGCGTAGAACAGAAGACGTTTCGCGATTTCCCTTCACATTTTACTACGGTATGTTACAGTGACTATTTATTTATCTTTAATGATAAGCCGTGTTTTAACCATCAAACAGCTGCATCGCCTTGCTAACTAACCTGGTAGCGTTAGCAGAATGTGCGTGAAGGGCTTCTCATCTGTCAAATACTGATATTGTAAAGAGTGCATTTCTTGCTGGTTGTGTACCTTTATTGTTTAGGTTTAGTAAATATCCACTGTGCATATCTGGTCGTCGTGGTTTGGCTGACTGGACCTTTTAGTGTTATCGAACTGGAATTAACTGGTATCGTCCCGTGTTTTAGTCCATGATCTGATGTTTATTTTTTGTGATGCTAATAGAGGCTAATATTGTCAGAAAACTGGTCTACAGTTCTTCAAATGTATTTAATTGCTGAAATGTTTGAAAAACAGCAAAGATTTTGGAATTAATGTGTTTTACAGTATTATGTCAGTAACTTATCAAATCATAAATTGAGTTCTTCCGTATGAACCTGCATGCATGTTTTATGCTTGTTTTTATTTACTGTATGTGCACTTTGTGTGTTTTTGTGCATGTGTGTCATGCTTAATCTGATCTAACAATTACTCACAATGTGTGCTAATTCACATTTCTCTTTACATGAATATCTGTGGTTTTATGTCTATCTTGTGTCTTGAACGTCTGTGCTATTAAAGCAGTGTAAGGGTGTCCTGAATTATTTTAGCATCAATACTGTATTTTTCCTATTATTATTATTATTATTATTATTATTAATATTTATTTTATTATTATTTATACATGCTTATAAAGAATAGAATAGATCTTTATTGTCGCTGTCACAGGAACAATGAAAATCAGTTTAGCAGCTCAGTTCAATTTAGTAGCAAAACACTTAGTGCAAAGGGACTGTATAAGAAAAATATTCCACAGAGTATTAAGAAAAAGTAGGAATGTGCAAGGCTTCAGAATGAAATATTAATACACATATGCTACTGAAGTACTACTAGAACTTCTGAAATGAACAAAATGTACAAAAGAAATATACAAAGCTAACTCAATACCACAGATAAGAACTATGTACAATCAATAGGATATATACAGATAGTAAGGTGCGTGTGTTGTGTAAAGGATCTGCATACAACATTAAACTAGTCTTTTAACATTGTTGTTTTTGCAGGAATGTTATGAGTGTCCAATTTTGTGCCTCAGTTACTAAATTCAAATGTAACAAAACACAGGAAATATTTACACAATATAAAAACACATACAATCTGAACTAACTGACTTCTACAGGCAGTTGTCAGTATTTAGTGTGACCTCTGTTCCCAGAACAGGGAATCTCATATTATCTCTGAAAAATTCTTAGATATATTAAGTGTAAACATAGATCATATGAAATGTGTATTAATTTTTTTGTTTGTTTTGTTTTAAATTTTGTATTTATTAGTGTTTACATGGTTCATGTATTTTACAGTTTTATCTGGATACAGACCACATTATAACCTCAGTAAGATGAAAACCTAATGGTGGTCTAAGACGTTTACTCAGTCCAGGGACTACAGATGTAAACTAGCTTACAACAGTGCTTATTAATGTGCACTGTTCCTGTTAAATAAAGAAATGAATAAACAGTATATTGTATCATGAACTAGAAGCACTTGGAGAGCGCAGACCTCTGCCAAGGCTGATCAGTGGTCCCCCCTGTGGGCCCCCCCACCCCCGATCACCACCAAAATTTAATAATTTCTTCCTTATCCCATTTCCAACAAACCCTGAAAATTTCATCCAAATCTGTCCATAACTTTTTGAGTTATGTTGCACACTAACAGACAGACAAACATGGCCCCCCCCGTGGGCCCCCCCACCCCCGCTCACCACCAAAATTTAATCATTTCTTCCTTATCCCATTTCCAACAAACCCTGAAAATTTCATCCAAATCTGTCCATAACTTTTTGAGTTATGTTGCACACTAACGGACAGACAGACAAACAAACAAACAAACAGACAGACAAACAAACAAACAAACAGACAGACAAACAAACAAACCCTGGCAAAAACATAACCTCCTTGGCGGAGGTAATTAATCTGTAACAAGTTGCTGTATGCTTTTATTGCATTTTGGAGTTGTACATTTCCAAAAATAATGTTTTTTCTTAATTCATTACAATTACTTTAGAATCTGAGATGTAACAACAAAAATAATTTCTCAGATTTTCCAGATTACAACATGCCTGCCTTCCGACAAGTGGGAGAGAAGCAGCTTCCCAACCCTGTCCTGTGTATGGCATGGTCTCCCAAAAGAGATCTTATTGCTCTGGCCAACACAACAGGAGAGGTAATCTTAAAAACAGTTATTCATCCTGTGCATACATGCTTAATACGTATTTAGTACATTGATTATTAATCATTGTTTGTCTATAGTTGTTACTACATCGCTTGGCTAGTTTCCAGCGTGTATGGAGTTTACCTCCCAGTGAGTACACGGGAAAGGACATCACTGCTCTGGCCTGGAGACCTGATGGCAAAAGTAAGGAATGACCTTTCAATTTTGTAGGCATTTGCCTGTTGATAGTGTCTTATAGTTACTATATTGTGTTGATTCTGCAGTACTGGCCTTTAGTCTTGGAGACACTAAGCAGGTGGTCCTGTGTGGTGTTGAGAAAGCAGAGATCCTCCATGTGTTCCCGATAGAGACCCCTGTGACTTGCATGCACTGGATGGAGGTGATGGAAGAGAACAGGTATGAGTAACATCCTCTGTTCAGACCACTGCCTCTAATGGCCTAATTTGTTAAGACTTTAATGTTAACGTATGGTTTTGTGGATGTGTTTCAGTGCCCTCAGCTCCTTCTACAACTCAGAGGACGAATCCAAACTTTTTCTCCCAAAATTACCAACACTTCCTAAGAGGTAGTAATCACAGTCATCATATATATGATAGTTATGATTATCCTTTTTGGTAACATTTGTCCAAATGCTTTATTTCCCCAGTTACAGCACAACATCAAAGATATTCAGGTGGGGAAGAATTTCAACACTTATCTCACTAGTCTACCGTAAATTTTATCTGTTTCTGATCTCAACAAATGTGTATTTGTCTGTCTGTATTATAGTGAGGAAAAGTCTGATGAGATAATGAATCTCCTGGGAGAAGTCAGGTAAATGATGCTTAATTTTAGACCAACACACGTGAAACAAATAAAAGTGGGTGTCTTTATGTTGGATTGAGGGATGTCAGCCACTGTGTTGCTTCTGTACAGGCTGAACATACTTGCTCTTGGAGGAGACACCGGCTTTGTGGAGCTGTACGCTTACGGGATGTATAAGATCGCTGCCTTAACAGGGGTATGTTTTTTTAATTTATTCTTTAAATCCTCTGATGGACTGTATAAATTAACTTTACTTGGTGTTGTTCATTTATAAATGTATAGCCAGCAAAATGTTTTGTGACACAAGCATTAAAGTGAAAGATCTTGAATTTATTAATGAAAAACCGACTAATGTTGAAATATGTCAAACTCTTTTTATAAAAATCTAAATATGCTCCACAGGTTTCAGGAACCTGTCGCAGCCTGAGTCTCTCGAGTGATCTTAAGTCTCTGTCCATCATCGCAGAGGTCAGGTCTGCTGATAATGACCCAGAGATCTGTTATAGTCAGGTGAGATGGACAAATAGACTTAACGTTCTCGTTCTTTGAAACCCATTTTCGATATCTTCATGTTTTTCTAATCTGATGATTAATTTACTTTGTTAAACATCTGTCTTTGTCCTCCAGCTGGATACAGGGTTGCTGTCTGACTGTCTGCCAGAGGTCACCAGGATGGCACGCAAATTTACCCACATCTCCACTCTGCTGCAGTACCTGCACCTCTCACTTACATGCATGTGTGAAGCCTGGGAGGACATCCTCATGCAGATGGATCTCCGACTCACTAAGTTTGTTCAGGTCAGTAGTCAGAGGTCATTGTCTACATTTGGCTAAAAAGAAGAAAGTGCCATCATCTCTATCGTTTTCCCTGTTTTATAGGAAAAGAATACAAGCACTCAAGTTCAAGATGAGTTTCTGGAGCTTCTGCTGTGGGGACAATCAAGGTGAGAAAAGGGGAAGATTTTAGAACTATTTTTATTAGCAATAAATCATGTTGCAATACATCGACTGTCCAGTAGATGGAAACATGTCTCACTCCAAGTTGCTCTTGCATGAGAAGAATTGTTTTTTTCTCAGTTTGTACAAATATAGTTTTCTAATCATGCAGTTTGTACAATTGTCAGAATTGTTTCTCCTCTGCTTTCTGTGTAGCCCTGAACTCCAAGCTCTTCTCATGAACCAGTTGACTGTGAAGGTGAGACAATTTAGAGGACTTAAATGTTTCTGCAGTAGTATATCACATGTTATTTTCAGTACCACTGACAGATTGTTGACACCTTGCTTGTTTATTTTCCATGTTAGGGCCTGAAGAAGCTTGGCCAATCCATTGAGTCATCTTACTCCAGCATCCAGAAGCTCGTCATCAGCCACCTTCAGAGGTAATTCACATCTGTCACTTGTGTTCACAGTACTGCCCGTTGCCTGAAAATATCTGTTAATATCTGAGTGTTGCCTGAGAATATCTCTTGCTCTGTTTTTTCATCACAGCGGCTCTGAAGCTCTGTTGTATCACCTCAGTGAAGTCAAAGGCATGTCCCTCTGGAAGCAAAAGTTTGAGCCTCTCGGTCTGGATTCGACAGCTATAGAAGGTACCTTTTCCTCACTCACCTGGTAACTGACGGGATACCTGATTGTCACTTTTAATCACTTCTGTATTTTGTATTTTCAGGTGCAATTACAGCTGTGGGATCCTTTTCTCTGAAAGCCAATGAACTTCTGCAGTGAGTCCAATAACATTTCTTAATTCACTTGCACCTTAAGTCACTGATAATATCTATGCCATTTATTTTGTAGATGATGACTCAACTGTTGTGTTTAAAGATCTATACTCCGTCGTAATTCCTGCTTTCATTTTGTTATTTAGGGTGATTGATAAGAGCATGAAAAACTTTAAAGCCTTTTTTCGGTGGCTGTACGTAGGTAAGCATTAAAAAAGTGGAGGAATTTTACTCGTTTTGTACCATATAGTAATATGGACCAAGTGACATTTATCTTCACACACATTAATGTTAAAAAAAAAACAAACAGTACTTTGTAATGTCCTTCTCAACTATCACTGATTTTCTCACAGCTATGCTCAGAATGTGTGAGGAACATGTGCCACCAGAACTCAACAAGGTGAGCTTCATTGCAGGTTTTGAGTTTGAAAGTTTTCCTTGACTTATTTCACAATGTAAGCATTTTTGTTCCCTCAGATGACTCAGAAGGACATATCCTTTGTTGCTGACTTCCTGTCTGAGCATTTCAGTGAGGTGAGTTCAGAACATTAGCACTGGAATAATCTTCTAAAGATATCTCTGTTTTGCAAAGAATTTAAGGATTTTTTTCTCATCTGAAAAGAATGAAGAACTGTTTGATCGCAAAGGGAAATACTTCAATGTAGAACGAGTCGGGCAGGTAAGTGTTTGTACTTTTGAGGTTTATTTGTTTTTTAAGTGTTCTACAAATTCCTCTTTCTTTTGGATGTTTAAAGTACCTGAAAGATGAGGATGAGGACCTTGTTTCTCCACCGAACAATAAGGGAAACCAGTGGCTGAAGTTTTTACAAGAAAGCTCACACCTAAAAGGTAAAACTTTAATCTTTACCGGTCAAGTTCAGAAGAAATGCTGTTATGCAATTCTGTAACTACAGTGATAATGGCCTTTCAGGATGAGCTCAAAGGTAACATGTAAAATATCTGACTTGTTTGTCTAGAGAGCCCTTTGCTTTTTCCTGCATATCCTCAAAAGTCATTGCACTTTGTCAAGAGGATGATGGAGGGCGTCATCGAGCAGTGTCTACAGAAACCTGCAGTAAGTTTTATGTGCTGTGCATATTTTTATCCCAGTGTGCATCTTGTAAAGCAGGGGCTCTCAAATTTTTTTTTTTTACAGTGGAGTACCCCCTGAAATATACGTTTTTAACCAAGTACCCCCAACTATAGCTTCAGCATTTTTGATTGAAAAAAATTAAGCAAAATTTGTTCCTGTGCCAAACTTGTCTGTTTATATTTTCAAAACTTTGTAAACAAACAACATATATTTCACTGTTTTATATATATATACACATATATATATATATATATATATATATATATATATATATATATAAAAATTTAAGTAAAGTTTGTGTGAAAAATATAAACTGAAAAGTGCCCTCTTTCATTGATAAGAAAAATAAATAAATTGGTCATTAATGAATGAACCTTTCATTAACAAAATACAATTACTTAACTACTCAAACTCATTTTGAATAATATAAAATAGAAATGTTCTTAAAATGTTACCAAAGATTAAATAAGATGATTGGCAAAAAAACTATTATATGAATGTATTTATTGTGTTTTATATTTCAGCATTAATTCTCTTTATTGATTTTGTATTCAGTACATGATGACTTATTTAATGTATTTTTCCAAAAAAATTTCAAGTACCCCCTGGGCTTCTTCCAAGTACCCCTGGTGGTATGCACATCCCACTTTAGGAACCCCTGTTGTAAAGCATTTAGATCCAAATGTTATTGCCTTAGATAGACCAGTGCCCATTATTACTTAATAGAAAGGACTAAGGAACAGCCAGGAGCAGTTTTGCTTATTTACTGTTTCTCTTTATTTGTTTGCAGGAAGTAATTGGGAAGTCTGTGAAGCAGGCTGTCTTTTTGCCCCTTTATACTGTGCCTGAAAGGTATGAGGCCATGTTTCTGTTTGCCTTTTAAAGTGTAATGTAATACATGCATATAAAGTTGTCTCTATCCCTTTTTGCAGCTCTGAAAACACTCCTCGACTTTTTGAGCTTCCATCTTTGTACGTAAAACATAAATGTTCTGCAACCTCCCAAAGTTCAGAAACAGCAGGTTAGTTATTTGTATCAATTATATTTCTTGTTTGTTCTGCAGGTGGAATGACAAGAAGGCCAAAATGCACTATGTTGTTTTCAGCATGCCAGAAATTTCACCCTGCAAGCTCTACTTATTACGCAGAGCGACAGACCCAAACAGGTAGGAATCTGCATATGTGTAGCTGTAGTTTTTGTGTTTTGTATCTGCTTGTAACTGTATTTGTTTTTCCTGCTCAGACACATCCCCAACAGTGTGATGGCAATTGACCTCAGTCAAACCCTTGACAATGTGGACGAGAACAACGCTGCAGCACAGTGAGTGCCTCACATCTCAGAGATGCTGATAACGCTGACTGTGCTGCTAACACAATTTACTGTGACTTTCCTTTCAGGCCTCATTTGGCATATAGTTGCCTGGATGCTCGTTTCTATGACGATGAAATGTTAACTGTGGTCTTGCAAGGCCCAGAAGAAGAACACAGTGGGCGAGTCCTGGGTCAGCTCCCTCTAGCTTCTACACTTAGCTGTGAGACTGAATTCATCTGGAAGCCAAACCAGAGGTGTGTTTGAAGAAGGAATCTAAATGTCACTAATGGTTCCTCTCACCCTACCTCATGCTGACGGATATAAATATAAATAAGTAAAATTAGTCCTCTGTTCCCTTTTTTAAAAGCAGAATCTAGTAATCTGCAAAGTGTCTTTTTGTTTAAACTACCATTCAAAATAAAAAAACAAACAAACTTGTTTTTCTCCAAAGTACAGACCTACAGGATTATAATGGCTTTTCTGTCTTCCTTTATTAATTGCCTTTTTCCTTCTATTATGGTAATAACATAATACTTCCTGTGGTGCAGTACTGTTGAAATAATGCTTGAGAGGATGTAGTGACACAATCTGATGTAACACTTTTTTTATTTTTTGGAAATGATGAACAAAAGTTGGAACTTTTTTTAAATGTAATTACATTTCTCCAGGAAACTTGGAAAATAATAATCCATTAACTGATCTGAGAAAAGCTTTTTGTTTTAACACAGACATTTAATTTTTGTTTTGTTTTTTATAACCTCGTGTTTTTCATTGTATAATCAATCAGGGGAAAAAAAGTTTGGATTACTAAAAACTGAACATGAAATGAAATAAGTAGAGGTTTACAGTTTTAATGCAGTCAAGCAAATAAGTCTTGAATGTTGATGCTCCCTGCAGATGTCCTGACTGTTATTCACTATTATTTCTTGCAAAACCTCTCTCTAAAAGCAGCGCTACGGCCTGTGCTATTACACCCACCGAGCCATTACTTGGACAACATCACACTGCAGGATATAGTACAGTGCTTTGATAATGCCAGTAAAAAGACCATTATAACTATTATAAATGTTTGTCTGTTTTAGAGAAATTAAGGCGCTCTGAAACTTTTGACTCTGTACAGAAAAGTGAACATTATTCACTCTTACCCTGGTGAGGATGTCTATTAAAAATGACATGAAAATACACCACACTGTAACTGAGGATGAGGGAAACCAGAAGTTAAAACTACATCTCATATATCTATATCTATATAAAATATACACAGGTTGGACCAACAAAGTGACGCCATCCCGAGCCAAGGCCTGGTGTTGGGTAATCAGTGGCGGGAACTAGAGAACATGAAGGCTCAGTTCATAGCTGTAAATGGAATCCGCAAGGTGGCCTGTGTGGTATGTCATCTATTTCTGGTAGTTCCCATAATGTCTAGTGCATGTTTTAGATTGAGATATTATTAATTAATGGATGTGCATTGCAGTGTTCATGTATTTCTTACAGTAATCAATACGGTCAGCCAGTTCATTTTCAGAGCTCTCTCATTTCTCTGCCAGTGAATGAATTTAGTGGATTGCCTCTAAGAGATTTATTTTTTCTTTCCTGGCAGCTAAGTTCCAATCTGAGGCACATACGGGTTTTTGAGATGGACGTTGAAGATGAGGATGAGGAGGGAGCTGAGTCTCAGAATGCCACTGCTGACCAGGATGTGCTGGACACCACCATGTCCAGCCAGGGACAGGACGAGGACGGAAAGGAAGTGAAGGAACAGGTTGAAGCTGCGGAGCATGGAGGAGATGAGTTTCAAAAAACTGAGGACAATCTGGAGTCAGAAGAAGCGCTGGAGCTCTCATAATTCAGAGACACAACTTAATAATGGACAGACCTCTATTTGTTAATTTTTTGTATAACATACTAAAAAAGTACATCTGCTTGGGTATGAAAATAAAGATGTTCATTCTTGTAATATTTGTTAGAGATGATTATTTTTGGCCTAATTTCTTCAATCTGTCTATTTACTCAGGGGGTTTGTGGGGCTAAGTATTAGGCTTTAGAAGTGCTAATATAGTCCTAAAATTGCATCAGACATTCTATCAAATATAAGATCACAAGCTTATCTAAGTCTACATTGTAATTCATACGAACAAATTAAGTAAAAAAGATTGAACTTGATTAATAGTAATTCATACAGGTCATAAAGAGTTTCTAATCCACATCCCTGGTTTTTATAGACATTGTACTACTATTTAAGATGTATAGGTTTGTATTAATGTATTATATTTTTTCACGTGTCACCGTTTAATTTGCTGAATGGTTGCAGGAGTAGTGCTGTGTCCCTGGTGGTTAATTCATAAACTGTTTTTTCATGTATGTATTTGTGTAAAAATTACAGTCATGGAAAAAAATTATTAGACCATCAAAAGTAATCAAAAACTGGTTATGCAATCAAGTACCAACTCCTGTGTGTATCGTGACTAAAACAGACAGAAAAAAAAAACATGAAATGCCTAAAAGCACTTGTTTTTGGCAGTACAATGCCATAGCTATTGATGTAAGAACTGAAGTGATTTTGGTTATTATCAAGAAAACATGGAAAATGGCTAGATATCACCTTTGAAATTAAACTCTTCTGAGCTATTTTTGTTGTTATCATTATATTTGTCCAAACAAATGTACATTTAGTTGTACCAGGCATTAAAATGAACAAGAAGAAAACAAGGGGTGGTCTAATATTTTTTTTCCGTGACTGTAGTTTTCTGTGGAAGGCTTACTAAATACCACAGTGGCAGTGTGTGTGCCCGTGAAAATAGGTGTTGGTTACGTGCTCGTTCCCGATGCCGTGCGTGATGACGTGCCTGTCCGCTGCCTGTTGGTCTTTCACAGTTGGTGACGAGTATTATGAAAATGGCCTCGACCCTGCCCGTGAGTACGAATAACCGGAGAAGATGACGGTGTTTAGCGTTTTAAGTCCACTGAACACCAAAGTGTCTTTACTGAACACGTAGGTAACAGAACAGTCAACAAAAATAAAGTGACTTCAGGCAAAGAAACGACTCTGACTAGCACAGACCACCGTATATTTTCGTTAGGCTGAGGAGCCACTATGGAGGATATCAACTCTAATATCAACGCGGACTTGGAGGTGCGGAAGCTCCAGGACTTAGTGAAGAAACTCGAACAGCAAAACGAACAGCTTCGGAGTAGGTCTACGATGTTGTCCTCGTCCGGAGCGATGTCAGGGAACCACAGACCCCTCAGCGCCGGGTACGACTCGTCGTCCCTGTCAGCGGGGATGGCAGCCGGTCTGGCCGGCTTCCCTGGGGTGGGGTTCGGCGGATCAGGCGGCTACGGCGGACTGTTGTTGGAGAATAACCGCTGTTTGAGCCCCAGACTGTCGTACGACGGCATCAGCTTCAGGAGGGCGTATGAATCTGAGGGGGCATCGGCGGCCACATCGGTGTCGAGTATGAACTCACTTTATTCAGACACCACCGGGGGTTTCACAGATGAAGGGGAAACCTCAATCTTAGATGAAGTAGAAATCTTAGACCTGGAGGACATGGATTGTCTAAACGAAGACGAGGACAGCTGGTGAGTGACAGGCTTGTCTTGGGAGCTATCTTGCCTTTATAGCCTTGTCTGTGTCTTCAGATTTGGGTGACAGCTGCTCCACACATTAGCTACAACGACAAACGTTTGGCATCAACCATCTCCTTATTAGCTTCCTGAAAACTGAAGTCATGGTGCTGAAGTAGCCCCATTGTGTGCCACTGACTGGAGGATGTTGTTTGGCAAATCATGTGGGTGATGTCAAGCCACTTCACTGACTGTCTGATCATAGACACGCTTTGTTATAATGCGAAGTCTGCATGCATTATCTGCTACCTTGTGTGCAGTTTGTGCATTTGTTCAGCAGCAGGCCTCTCAGCTGTCAGGACCCTTAACTCCCTGATCATCTGTTGAACCGTTTCTGTGTTTGTGATGTGGCAGATTGCTTGGCCTGTCATGACAGGGATGGCAGGAAATCAGTGTGTAAAAGTTAAAAATGTAGGTTGTTTTCCTGCCCAACAGCCAGCCATGTGGGAGAGGTAGTCATGGTTATTTCCCTCCTCTGAATTCCCTTTTGGCACACTGGAGTTGGCACACAGCTACAAGTGCTCTGCAGCCAGAGTGACAGAGCAAAGAGCTGTGAAAGCATCTCATCATTCAGGAATAAAAGTCAAATAGGGGATCATGTGCCTTCATTTTGCAGATTACTTTAATGCTGTCATGGTTGTGTGGGATGACTTTTCAAGAACACATTACTTTTTTTAAACCTGAATACTTCTTAAATGTTCATGTTCTCTACTAAATCGTTCTGCGCTTTTTGTATTATGCAGTATTTCTTATGTACTGAGTATTTAGAGTTTTTAGGGTTAAATTTTAGGCTTTGCATAGATTTCCCTTGAAAGCATAATCCCTAAACGCAAGACTATGAATGGATATGTGCTGCTTTACAAATCTGTTACACACTGAGATGAGTCCTACATTGCTGATGCTGTACATGCTGACTCGGTAGATGGCTTTGTACAAGGTCTGTCATGACAGAAATAGAGTAGTTAGTTATGTGAACGGTATCTTACTGAGTTCTTCTAAGAAGATGAGGGCCTGTTATCAGTCTGCTTTTCCTTGATTGGCCTGCTTCATGACCATGACAGTCCACTGATGAGCTAAGCTCCTTCCTTATGAAGAGAAGATCGGTCATGAGAGACCAAACATCTATTAATATAGAAAACCTTGTTCAAATGTGGGTCATAGTATGCCAGTTTACTGCATAATAGTAGAAATGTCTGAGAGGCATTTTCTTCCAAAGAGATCTAATATTTCTTTCTAGGCTTGTTTATTTTCAATTATTTCCAAGGATTTGCCTCAAATATGAAGAATTCTGACTCTGTCAAAAAAGACAAGCGCTACAGTTAGGTGAGAAGATGAAACATGCTTGTGATGATTATGCTGCTTTAAAAGACCCATTGTAGCTGTGAAAAATCTTCTTTGAGCCAGGAATCCTTTTTAGGTTGTGTTTAGATTGTTTCCTCACTGTCACTAAGTCTTTGCCTTGGTGTCTCGTGTGCCAGCTACTGAGCCTCTAACTCAGACTACTTACAAACATTGCTCACTCATGCCCAACAGACCTCAGTCCTATTATACCCTGGCTGTTTGACTGCCCTGTGGATCAGATTGATATCTGGGATTACCCTGTAGTGTGTAGTTTTTGCCAGCTCTTGTCAAAGACTCCTATAATCCTAGAATTAGCATCAGGCAGGGTTTAAAATGCTGCCTGCTCCTGCAGTACTCTGTACGTCCATTGATGTGGACATGACACATGACATTTGTTTCATAGCTGGGAGGTCATGTATGTGCTGTTCACATTATGAATGACAGCCATTGTGTTGATAAACAGTGATACTGTGCAGCACTGGACTTCAAGCTTGTATTTCTTTGCACTAGTCTG
Organism: Sphaeramia orbicularis; assembly: GCF_902148855.1. NCBI lineage: Eukaryota > Metazoa > Chordata > Actinopteri > Kurtiformes > Apogonidae > Sphaeramia > Sphaeramia orbicularis. The sequence goes on from NC_043960.1 coordinate 35,643,628, forward strand.
TTATGTTTCTGCTTTCATCGTGAAAGGAGCTGACAGCTGCTGACTCAGGCATCTTCTCTTCTCTACTAACAAATGCAAAAAAGGATTGACAATCAGTTAGTTTGTAGCTGTATTTCATAGCTTGATCTGTTTTTCTCAATAAAAGCAATGTTTGTGATCATTGTAGCTGACTCAGCTTTGAACCTAATGACTTAGCTGATGTCAAACAGTTTGGTCTGGAAGCATTAGCTCATTCATAAAGGTTTCTGCAGCAAGAGTTGCAGTATCAGTATCCTCATTGTAGGATAGGCTCTGTCCGATAGGGTAACCAATACAGAGAGAAATCACAGAATGTAAATTATTCTCTAAGTCTTTTGTAAGTCACCCCACACAGTCTTATTACTGGAGGTGTTGGTGGTAGAATCTTTTTAATCAGTATTTAAAGGCTCAGATGCTGTACTGAAGTAATATTCTGTGTCATTTCATATATTTTTATCTTTGTGCTTTGATATAGTCTACCCACTACACTGCATTCTGTGATTAAATCAGTGTCCAAACACTTGTTATCACCTGTATCTCATTTCCTTTCCAAGCTGTCAGGTCATATCACACAGCCCCATGGCACACAGAGTTGTGAACTCTCACAGTCAACACTATAGATGATGATGATTTAATTGTATTTAATTATTGCTTGTGTTGCTTGCTTTCAATACAATTCTAACAATCTACGCTCTTCATATTCCGCAGGTTGTATGAAGCGAAACTCAACAGTCCTCTGCAAAAGGCTTTGAGTCCTATCGTGTGGTGTCGCCAAGCTCTTGACAACCCCAGTCCTGACATGGAATCGGCCAAGCGCTCCCTCATTCACAGACTGGACCTCACCATGTCAGGTACACGCCAGTACACATCAAACATAGTAGTGTTGGCAGCAGCAGCCAAAACAACTGTCATACATTTAATTTACCTACAAAATAGAGCCTGAGGACTTGTAGATAATTGGCATCTTCGCTCAGCAACTCTGAGGTGGAAGTCTTTATTGTGACAAAAGGTGTGTCTAATGTGTGTGTGTGTGTGTGTGTGCGTGTGTGTGTGTGTGTGTGTGTATGTATAGTGAGTCACTGAGCCTCACATTCTGTGTGATGCCGGCCGACAAATGAAGTGACATCACCTGAGAAACAAATCAATGGCACAGTGACTTGGAGACAAATTGCTGATTGAAATTATAATTTAATATAAGTACTTCTGTACCAGTTATCAGTTGGAGGGTTTCTGATAATGACACTGATGTGTGTACAATGTGCACAACCTTCACAGAAGTCATGCACAGAATCACATTCTAGTGGACTTAGTTTGGTTTACCACCCTTTGATGAATCATCTTTTTGTCTGTGGTAACTGTCAGATAAACACTGTCACAGAACAAAATATATTAACTACATTTAAGGTAGACACTTAACAAGAAAGTGCCCCACAAAAACTTCATCAACCTTGAAATGATCAAAACAAAACACTAAAGACAGTGTGCCTCGTGACCATGATTTTTTTTTTTTTTTTACATACAGACCTTCAGTTTAAGGTGTAAAGGATGTGTACTCTGTACCTTTGGTTCTGATGGTAACAGGTCATATTCTCTATAAAACAGGTGTGATATAACACTGATGACTGCCTGGTCCTTCCCTTTAACTCAAGATTCACAAGACAGTCCTAGTGTGTTGTCGTTTCCACACCTTCATGCTAGGTAAACATATGAAGTCTGTTCATACAGGGTGGGGAAGCAAAATTTACAATGAACATTTAGTTGTCTTTTCTCAGCAGGCACTACGTCAATTGTTTTGAAACCAAACATATATTGATGTCATAATCATACCTAACACTATTATCCATACCTTTTCAGAAACTTTTGCCCATATGAGTAATCAGGAAAGCAAATGTCAAAGAGTGTGTGATTTGCTGAATGCACTCGTCACACCAAAGGAGATTTCAAAAATAGTTGGAGTGTCCGTAAAGACTGTTTATAATGTAAAGAAGAGAATGACTATGAGCAAAACTATTAGGAGAAAGTCTGGAAGATACTATTAAAGAAGAATGGGAGAAGTTGTCACCCGAATATTTGAGGAACACTTGCGCAAGTTTGAGGAAGCGAGTGAAGGCAGTTATTGAGAAAGAAGGAGGACACATAGAATAAAAACATTTTCTATTATGTCAATTTTCTTGTGGCAAATAAATTCTCGTGACTTTCAATAAACTAATTGGTCATACACTGTCTTTCAATCCCTGCCTCAAAATATTGTAAATTTTGCTTCCCCACCCTGTATTAACTACAGTGAATATACCAAACCATACAGCAGAAGAGTTGATTACGCAAATGAACAATAAATGGACAATAAAAGAGAACCAGTGTATGTATGTCTGCTTCAAAGAGTCACAGCTTATTGTTGAAATTACACCTGTTGAAATCCCATGACAGTTCCTCATCCAGCCCTGTTTCTAGATAATAATAAACAACTTAAATACAGTCATCACTAACATGTGCTTGTTGACATGTCCACTTGCTCACTCTGAAATTAAAGATCATTTGCTAGTCATTAGTTTTTTGGTATTTCATTTCATTATTCACAGCACCATGGGCACTGTGGTGGTTAGTTTTTTGTTCAGTGTGATTATCCTTAGGTGAAAAGCTACGTACAATGTTTATTTGATTGACTTTCTCCTCAAAAATCCAGGGAAATGCTGTCACAGTTCTTTGCTGTCATCCTTAAGGTGCTCCACCTGGACATGTTATAAATATACAGTGTAGCAGTGGCTTGGATGTTGTAGTAAAAGTCCTGACTTATCATTCTGACAGTTCTGTCCATGTTTAGTTGCATCTGTGGCCCTCAGGGTGTACTGTAGTTGTGTTTATTTTCTACAGCACACTGTCAGACTTGCTCCACAATGTACACAATTTAATCTTAAGTAAAAAAAAAAAAAAAGTAGAGGCAGGTGAAATTTGCTTTAAAACTCTTCTTTACAAGTGTATATTGTATATAAACATGCATAAATTATTTTTGCACTTGTTTAATAGTATATAACCCAGGTCTCCATGTCTTTAGGCCTTGTACACTTGTCTGTTTCCAGAGCTTTTGACTGCCACTAATTATAGTTGGTCCCTCTGTGAGGAAGACAGGCCTCAAAGCCTCACAGCTAAACTGAGAGGGGTCATTTCCATTTTGACAGTGGCATGTCCATGTGACACTTAGATCATGTTGAGCAATAGGCACTGACGTCCTCTGTCCTCTGTGTTGTGGCCCAGGTTTCTGTTGTCTATTATTGGCCGTTTTTAAAGCAACTGGAACCTGTGATGTTGAAATCTTGGAGGAATAATTTAACCGGCTTTCTTTTTTCTATATGATGATGCATGCCTTCTTCTGTTGTAAATTAAGCTGATGGTATACAAATATTTGAAGACCAGCTGTATATATTGTGTCTAAACAGACACAAAGCACAGGGTTATGTGGGGTAGCGAAGCTTATTGGTGGTGATCTCATCACTGTTGTGTGGAATGAGGATAACCTCATCCTCTGTGGGCCTGAAAATATCCCTGAAGTCAATGATACCACTCATCCCACCCTCCTCATTTGGTACTTGTGGTGTGGTCATTATGTCCTTAAAGGAAAGTTTTTTTTGTTTTTTTTTAGAATGAGATCCTTTTTCTGCTGAGTTGAGGCTGTAGTGTGTTGAACAGAAACAAAATGGACTTGGAACAAATCTTGAGCATTGCATGCTGAGAACAGAGCTGTCTGAGACTCACCACAGACACACCCTCATGGCTCCTGGCTACTTTCCTTCACACCCGGTCTCTAACAGGAGCGTGGAAACTCTGTTGCCATGGTATTGCTTGGGGTTTCTGTCAGGAGAACGGCAAAGAACATCAAATTCAAGTGTGGTTTGTCTCAACATTATGTCTGGACTCTCACACAATGCATTTACATATTTCAGACGTGACTTTAATTTCATTTTGTCAATACCGACTGAGCCTCTTCTCAGAGCACACCCTGCCAGAACAATATCCCCAGACACCGTGCCTTAGTTATATAACTACCAAAAGGGAGGGGACTGCTGGGAGCTAGTTGTCAAGTTGACTGTACTAGTCACACAGACTAATGAGTCACAGTATTAGTTAATGAAGTGAACAGATGATTCTCCATAGTGCTGCTTTGACAGCTGCTCTGCCCTGTTGATCCATTGCACATACAAAACCAATGAAGGTCAAACTACAGCCGCACAGCTGGCTGCCCTGCCTCTGCTCTTAAAAACTGTTCTCACGCTGTAGGGTTAGTTCCTTCTTTTTTGCATGTCTCAGCCAGTTGTGTCCTTTTTCTCTTCCATGTGGTATTTTTCTCTGTGATTTACAAAAGCTTCTCTGTTTCTGCTTCTCTTGTGATATGCTTAAAGCTTCCATTCACTGTTTAAATACTTTTTCTGTTTTGTTGCAGTGGAAACTGCCCTGAAGTTTCCACAGCCAAATATCCAAAGCGGAAAATGTTCAAGTTCAGTTTCATATCATAGTTAATCAAAATGGCATCAGTCACAGTGGTTGGAAACAGCAATACTAACGTCTCCTTTTGTTTTAGGACATGAGGATTGAGGACAGGACACTATTTTGGTTTGGTCCCTTTAGATCGACTCTATCCGGTGGAGATGTGTTATTAGATGTGTGAGGAGTCTTCTTCAACCCACTCACCATTTAACCTTGAGCCTTATGGGCAGAATGTTTGTATGTTTATCAGCCAGGATACAGGGGTTAAAAGTGCACAGGGGTCCAGAGTTGCATGTCGCGGTGTTGTTGACATTCCACAGTGGTTGATCCATGTGCATGGCAGCCGACTGGACATGATGCTGTTTCCTAAATAATGCAGCAGGACAGAGTGCAGAGGAAGAGGACATAGAGAAAGTGGAGTGAGCTGATCTTAAAAGGCCCTTCCACTCACCTCCCAGCTGTGTAAACACATCCAGTCAGAGGCAAAAAGAACCAGAGGAAAGGGTCAATGCTAACCCTCTAAACCACCAAACCGTCCCAGTGACCAGCAGCTGCTCCAGAGTTTCATCTCATGACTGAGACCGAGGGTCTCTACTGCTGCTTCATCGTGTTCACAGAGAATTGCTTTGTGCTGTGTGTGTCAGGAGTGAATGGCCTGTATTGTCAAGTGTTTCTCTCAGTGAAAACTGGAGGAACTCTATCAGGCCTGCATCCACCATACGGGTTAAGAGACCCGACCAGACTGGCAGCACACTGCAGAGCTTTCAGAGCAGCGCTCCTGGCCTTTGAGCAGACACTGATAGAGTTGTCGGCAAATACTGTGACAGTGTTTTTCTGCAGTAATAGTACGATAACAGACTGAGGCAGAACAATGAATGCCATTTGTGCCACACAAATGCAGCATTTACCATGTTGTCATGGTTTTGATTAGAAATCTTGCTTCTTTAAGATTTTGTAGCTTTCATTTCAAGACCTGGATCATTAATCATGATTATTTTATTAATTATATTTTTTAAATACAATACACTGTATATTTTTTCTTTCAACTGTTAAAACTTATAAAGTAAGTTACTGGATCATCAAAGGTATTTTGACATTTTTTACAACTATAACACAAACCTAGTTTTAACATTACCAACTTCCAGTTCTGTTAACACAAAGTTGTGTTTATGGTTGTAGGTTTTATCAGGCAGAGTATTGCCAAAGAATGATGAAGAAGAGTGATGACTTTGAGGACACACAGAATGAGGACTTCATCCTCCTTTAGCACACAAAAAACTTTCCTGATTATTATGTCTGAGTCTCCGCCTTCAAAATTCTGAAATCCAGTTATCTGAATATTAATTCAATACAATTCAGTTTTATTTGTAGAGCCCTATATCACAACAAGGTTGCCTCACAGGGCTTTACAGAATTAGTTGGATATGAAAACAAACAACACTTGCCATCACCCAGTATTGTTCCATATTCTCACCCGGACCCAGTACAGTATGGAATAGGTCTTAAATAGCATTTTTAATGGTTTTAAAATATCTAAAACTCTTACGAGTATATTCCCACAGAAAACCAGTAAATGTGTAGTGCTTTATTATTTCCTCAGATTCTCTTTTAATGTGAACCCATATATTCATGCTTTTTTCTGTGGTTCTCCAGCTAACAAACGTAGGAGCCTGTATGGAAGCCCCTACAATCAGCAGATGAGTTATGGAAGTCCTTATAGCACAAACACAGCCAACAGTCCTTACAGCAGCGGCTTCAACTCCCCCTCTTCAACTCCCAGCAGAGTCCCCATCGTCAGGCAGCAGCTAATGCCTGGAAATGCAGGTATGAGGCACTTTGTGTGTCACCAACATGGGTTATTGTTATTTTGGAATATCTGTGAGTAAAGTGAGATTTTCTCAGCAGTACACCAGCGAAACTCTACAGCAGAGAGGAATCCTCCTGCAGTGAGTCCACAGTCTTCAGTAGACAGTGAACTGAGCACTTCAGAAATGGACGAGGACTCCGTAGGCTCATCGACGACCTACAAGCTCAATGATGTCACAGACGTCCAGATACTGGCGCGGATGCAGGAGGAGAGTATGTATCCATCATGGCTTGAGTTGTGTTTAGAAAGCAGTATTTTGCAGTTCATTGAGGTTGACTGTGTCCATGTCACTTAATAGGTTTGAGACAGGACTACGCTGCAACGGCATCGAGGCGGAGCTCGGGTTCGTCTTGCCATTCTTTACGACGCAGCACCTTTAGCGACCAGGAGTTAGATGCACATAGTCTGGAGGACGAAGAAGAGGCGGTGCATCCGGCCTTCCACCTCACCTCTAACCGCTTCAGCCCCTCCCCTCGCCACTCTCCTCGCGCCTCCCCCAGGAACTCACCCCGCTCACGCTCTCCCGCCCGCTCTATTGACTACAGCCACAGCCGCGGCTCGCCTCAGCCCATCATCAGCCGCCTACAGCAGCCTCGGCACTCACTGCAGGGTCACGGGCACGACCTGCAGACCAACGTGGTGAAAAACGAAGGTACGTGAACTGAGTCTGAGCAGGATGGCAATATGGATGAAAAAGTGTAATATGGTATCTTGGAAACCTCAAAGTTTAAAGATACAGAATAGATATTTATTTGTGTCATTAACAATATAGTATACTTGATCAAAATAGTAAGAATTGTTTTAAGAGTTAGTTCCAAGATAAAAATAAAATACTGTACTTAAAAGAAATAACAAAGACAAAGGCCATTTTAAGAAAATTGTTTACTCTCTAGTTGCTGCTGTTGAAAACACACATCCTGTGTGTTAGCCTCTGTAGCCAGTATCAATAATACTTTTGATTTTACAAATAGGGTCTTTTTTAATATTGTCTATAGAACACAATCAAATTTGCTGATTTGTTTGATATTCCACCCAGTCCCACACCACATAGGCAGCAGAGATAGCAAAGCACATATCTGTTAATATCATGAGTCCGTCATTTTTCATACGCCGATTTTCCATTTCCTCTGCCATTGCAGAAAAACTGCGTCGTAGTCTTCCTAACCTCACACGCTCCTCAGTGCCAGCGGCTCAGGGTCCAGAGCCGGTTAAAAACAGCCGCAGCTGTGAGTCCAACCTGCAAGTGCCAAACGGAGGCTCTCCCAGACACCAGAACCAGTCTGCCAGTGAGTACTACATAACTCCCAAAACTACACATGGTTGGTATTACTGCATTGTCTGTTGATGAATATTTGTTTTGTATTTAACACTGAACTGTATGACAGGCTGTGTAATCTCTTGTTCAACACTGACTTCTCCTACAGTGGAAGGGCTATGTGCTTTATAGAGACGGGCCTTTGGTGAATGGGGATCCCCTTTGTCTTTGATCATTTTCACTTGTAATATCTACCTCTCACATGCATCCCTCCTCTTATCCTCTTCGCACAACTTTCATTTCAAAGAAACACACTCATCCTGCAGAGTTAGAGCATGGTGCCAGCAACACTGAGAATCCACACTCACTTTGAGTATTAGTGACACTAACCAGCTTTTCTATTGTGTGTTAAAAGGGCTTTATGTCCTTTAAGAGATTAGCATACCACTTAAGATGATCTGATGTAATCCTGTGGTGGGAGATAAAGGTAATGCGGTTGTCCTTAATCTAGAAATACCATAGTTATCACACTCTAGAGTTACTAGAGGCAGAGGTGACTAGGGTTAAAGGTCATATGTCAGCTGGGTAAACAGGTATTGACTGCCTTTATCTGGTCTCAATCAGCTCTTTCAGAGGCAGAGTGTGTTGTCGGTAAAAGAGCTTTTGGAGCCCCCAGATCACACCGCATTTCCTGCTACTTTAAACTTCCACTCCATGACATGTCAGAGGCAAATGTTATACTTTCAGTTCCACTATATTATGTGACAGCTTTAGTTACCTTGATTAAGATTTTACACAATGGATAATATAATAAGCTTTTTCCTAAAAGCAGTGGTTTCAGCATCTCACATGGTTTCATGTGAATGGTGTTTCAGTCCAATTTGGCATGAAAAATGATCAAAGAATGGAGAAAAACTCATGAATTGAAAACTGACTCATGTAAATTGCTGTTTTGTCTCTCATTAATCATGTGATGAGCTCTATGATTTATTAGAAAAATCTACAAAACTCGATGTAAAGTGGCTCAAATAAACTCCAGCAGATACAACAATGTTTTCATACTGAGGTTTCACTCCAAATAAGATAATGTTGTCATATATAATATCAAACCAAACAACTACATTTTGCCGCTTATATTTAGGTATACATATATTTACACTCTTACTTGTATGGACGTATTTCACCCTTGTATTTGTACTTTAGTAAAGCATCCAAATACTTCTACCATGCTTACAAAGACGTATTGCCCTCACAGCTGAGTGTCTTTTTCTCTCTGAACTTTGTCTGCACTGGATGCCTGCCTCTCCTACTGACGGCTCTTTCTCTGCTTGTGCTGAGACTGGTCAATCAGTTGGTGTCACCAGCCTGCTGCTCACTTTCAATGAAGCTGCCTGTTCAAGTTTGGCTCTACTGCCCTCTAGTGGCCTCAGGCTGTACTTCAGGCATGAATGGCGTTCAGAGCTCCTACACCATCTTCTTTCTCCCTCCCTCTGCAGCAGTCCTTAGTTCACCCTGATTCCCATGTTAAAATGTCCCTGTTTTCCAGCAGCAGCTCAACTCCCAAGATACCAGGCCCCTTCCCGTTCCTCCCCGAAACCCAAACAGCACCTCCAAAGCCCCTCAGCCCTTCGAGGTAACGGCATTCTCCTGAAGCAGCCGGAGGCTATGACACTGATCTCATTTACACTCTATGGTCTCGTGACCTTTCACTATCTGTACGCAGTCACTGAATATGTAAATAATGAAGAGGCTAAAATGGATCTGAAGAAGAAAACAAACTATGACATAACCCCAAGTCTGGTTTTAACCCTTTAGCTTGTGTTTTTTTATTTCTTAGCTCACCCTTTATAAGAAATCCAAAATCTGTATAATCATTAATAAGGCTGAATGAAAAACTGAAGATGATGATGTGTTTGTCTGCTGGCATCTAAATTCAACATGTTTCTTTACACCTGAAGAGTGTGATTTGCAGACAATTTGCTGTAAGAAATGTAGATAAATTGCAGCCTCTGAGAGATGGTGCTGCGATTTTGAATATTTGTTTGGTTATGTCTTCACTAATGTGATAGAAAGACCAACGCAGAGGAAGGTGGAGTTCACAACTCCAGCAGGTGGTGCAGCCATACTGAGAGGATGGGATGCTTTTAATCATTAAAAAAGAGAAATTATTCTCTTTGGTGACTGATTTTGATGAATCAAATTATCAAAATGTTGATTCTCTGCTGTTGCTGGTCTGTGCAAAAGTTCAGCTGCTGTTTTCACTTTTTAGATGTCTACAGATACATGGTGTCACATTCATTGATCATTTATAGCACTCTCCACCTCTGTCACATCAGTCATATTTCATTTACTTCACTAGTAAAAAGGATTATTGTGCAGTCTCACATCGTTATGTATTTATGATCTGATAATATTCTGATAGAAGCATCATGATTAAAATAAAGGTTTTTGTAGACAGACCAAAGCGGTAGATGGATCCAGGTCTGTCAGAGCTGCTGTTTGAACAGTAGTTGAACTCACCACACTGTCCTGTCACACCACACTGAACTCATCCCCCCACTCCTGAATTAAGGCCTGTCTCTGTTGTCTTCGTCTTTGTCTAGTCCCACTCTCCTGTTGCTTTGGAGAAGAAGGTGATTTCAGTGAGTATTCACTGAGGGTTTCCACCTTTTTAAATATTGTGACTGTGGTTCCACCCTGTGGTTGTTCTGATGTCCTGCTATGACATGTGGTCTTGCTTCTCATTAGTTTATGCTGTGTAAGTGCATCGTCTCATTTTATCAACACATCAGGAACCATCAGAGGCAGATGGAGTTAACTGGCCTTTTCTGTTCATGTAAATATTTTTAGTGCATTTTTTTATTTGTTAGTTTCTGAAGCTGCAGCTTAATGGTCCATTTGTGAATCTGTGAAGTATGTGGTTACTCAGAAAAGACCCACATACAGTATGTGTTCATATTAGAAATAGATGTTTTGTGTGTTAGCATATAGATGGACATCAAGTTATATCTAGCTCAAATCATTGTGCTCTGAATCATGACACCATTGTTAAATGTAGTGTGTAGTTTTTATGAAGATTATCTACCAAAACTCATTGGGGGTCGACTGATTATTGGTCTGACTGACGTACAAATGTTTTTTCTTTAATCCAATAAAATACATTTAAAATATGGTACACTGGACACACGGCTGCCATTCTGCAAATACTGATGATCATACTTCTGTTAAAATTAAACAAAGACATTTTGTGTTTATTGATGCCAAGACTTAATTTTTATTGCAAATGTATGTTGGTCTATCTCATTGATTACTAATAATTTTAACTGGATAAAACTTGGCACAGTCGACCCCCAAAGCTCATCCTAGCTAACTTGTTGCTTCATGACGGGTTTGCTGTGTTCCTGCTCTCTTCAGTCCCCTCTCCCAGTAAGCTGCGAACTCCTGCCACCCCGTCCCCACTGGCCCTGAGGCAGCCAGTAAAGGCCACATCCACCCCCAACTCTGCCACCTCCACCCCCACCCGCTCCCTGGCTCCTCCCCGCAGCGGTCTGCCCCGCCCCAGTGCTTCTGCAGGAGGAGGCATCCCCATGCCCCGAAGCAAACTGGCCCAGCCTGTGCGCAGGTGTGCACATCCACACACACCCCTGCTTTATCTGTGTGCATCACCCATGAGTCATGGCTTACACTAACGTACATGGTTTCTGCAGGTCCTTAAAATGTCTAAAATCCAATATGGTAGGCCATAAAGGTGCAGTATGTTAGTGTGAAGAATTTCACATTTTAATTACTTAGAAATGCAGTTCAAACAACACGAGTAATAGGATGCTGAGATTTCCTGCTGTCCACAGAAGTTAGAGGAATTCTTATTTCATCTCAGACCACTGAGATTATGTACATTATGTGGAATGGTACCTGGAAAATTTTGGGTCATTAACACAAAAAAACTATCAAGCACTGCTGCTTTTATGGCCACTGGGTTTTGAGTGTAACATATTCTACCTTTAAATAGGGTCTTGACAGGTCTTAAATATAGCAGCTTACAGGGCTGCGTTAAAGGTGCAGGAGACTTTCATGACCAATTTTTCATCAAATCTGTAAAACCTCAGTCATAGCCTAAGTATCATGAATCTGTAAGTCTTTCTGTGATTACTCATCCAAATCTCTTGCATTACGGTGAACAATTTCAAAGTGTCATCCACCATAAACAGTCCATGCATTTACAAACAGAGCCGGGAGGTAACTCGGGCATCTTCCGAATTTTGTCACGATGTGCACTGTGGGAAGCGAAGGCTCGCGCAGCCACCTGACAGCTGGAATAGACACGGCAGGAGCTCCCTTCCCTCTATGATTATTCCTCCAGCCATTTCCGCGTTTCAGCCATTTCCGCATTGTTTGTTTCATTCATATAATATCATATGGTGTCACTGTCATGGCCGCTGTCAGGCGGCTGCACAAACCTCCCTTTCCCACAATGCACGTCGCGACAAAATTCCGAAGATGCCAGAGTTACCTCCCAGCTCTGTTTGTAAACACATGGACTGTTTATGGTGGATGGCACTTCGAAATTGTTCACCGTAATCCAAGTGATTAATCACAGAAATACTTACAGATTCGTGATACTTAGGCTCTGATTGAGGTTTTACAGATTTGATGAGAAATTGGTCAAGAAAGTCTCCCACACCTTTAACTTAAAGGAGTGATATTTTCCTTTTTTTTTTTTAAGGAATTATGCAATTTATAGCCTTTCCCTGTGGTCTACATAAACTGTAAATGCTACGCTTGGGTCTGAATTCTTCATTAGTTAAACTCCACAGGTCCATCTTCAACCCTATTTCTGTGTAATGACACCAGAAAGGTCGTTTTGAGCGCTGGCCCTTTAAATGTAAATGAGCTATTTCATGCCCCACCCCATCTAGGTTGTTGGCTGAGCTGCTCTGTCCCGTTCAGCCACTTGTGCTCATTAATACAACCAACAACTGAACATTTTAGGTAATCGGCTCAAAGTTTAACTAGTTATAGACGTAACAAATTAAGACGGAATTAAAACACGTTGTAGAAATCCACTTAATTTTTGCCAGAATGAACATAAAGATAGCTTTGCAGCACCTGGAGGGTTCCAATTCAAATGTTTGGAACTATTAGGGTCCAAATAGACAAATAAATGTACCAAAGACTAATAAAAGTGGGTTTAGCAAAATGTCCCCTCTAAAGCTGCAGAAAAAAAAAAAATTATCAGAATTCGAGACTTTTCTGCAGTCCAAATCAAAGACTAAATATAAAGACAGATGAAGCTGATAGTTTTTCCTAGCTTCCATGTTGAGACACGTCCAGGTCGCATCCATAATGAACAGCTGTGAGCCATGTATTTAACCTCCCTACCTCTCTGAAAACACCTGTGAAAAGAAAGAAATCTGTATCTAATGCCTAGAAGCACAAGCAAGGAATAGATACAGCAGTCTCATGTCCTCTCAGACCATCTGAATTGGATTATGCTGAGAAGTCAATATGGAATTTTTGTTCAGTGACACCAAAAAACTACCAAATGTCACTTTTAAATGTGCTTTAATGTTTTATTAATGCTAAAACAAAACTATACACTAAATCTTATCATCATAAAACAAGTAAATCACTTAAAGTGGTTTATGTTTGTTACTTTAATGTGAAGTAGACGACATCTGAGAATAAATGTTCTGAAGCCTGCTGCAACTTGTGAAAGAAAACACCTAAATTTGGATATTAACATTATAGTTGTAAACATAAATCTGTCATAAAAGCCAATAGCAAGTCACTTAACATGTGACTGTCTTTGTGCTTTGACTCCCATCAAGAGGAAAAAAAAACAAAAACAAAACCTGACAAACAAAAATAAACAGACAGTGCAACAGGTCTAACAGTCTGTATTCACATCTGGAACATCATCAAAATCTACTCTGGCCCTGAAACAGGTCTTTAATGTTTCAGTCATTAAATTTATCTGGTCAAATCCTGCAGAAACCACGGACGAAACGATTGGTAAAACTCACTATAAACCTAATTCCACATTAATCCTTGATATCACAGCGCTGTTGTGTCCTTCACAGATCTCTTCCTGCACCTCGGAACTACAGCGGCACCGGAGAAAACTGGAAGGAGGGTTGTTACTGATCTGGGCCAGCAGGGGGCGCCCCAGTCAAACGATCAACACAAGGAGGCAGACATTACAACAACATGGCACTTTATCTTCATCAAGAACTTTACAGTGAAAAGAGAAACAATGTCCCAAAAATATTTACGCAAAAGAATTTATCAAAGGAGCGGACAGTGTCTCCATATGTCAGCGAGGACCTCCCATGTGTGTTCCTCTGTTCGTCTGGTTCTGGAGGGGTCAGGCATGTGCGGACAGCCCAGAAAATGCCAAAGAAACCAGGCTGACTCCAGCTCCGCCGGCAGAGGACACATTGCCTGCCTTGGTTTGACTGTGATCGTCTGTCAGTCTGTATCACTACATTGTCCACTCTCCCCTGTTCTTTCACCTCCCTCAGGTCGAAATGTTCCCATGCATTTCTCTCTTTATGCTCTGTGTTTAACAGATGTTGGTGAGCAATCTCTATGATGATGCTGTGCAGGTGAAATGTCCCGTAATGTTTGAGAATCATTGATGTCTTGCAACAGTAAAAGCACCTCTATGTGGGTATGACATGAGTCTTTTCTCTTGTAAAATCAGCCAGAATGTATGCACAAGTTTTCTTTTGGAAATTATTTATTCAAATTATTTAAGAAATTTTATGTCCAAACACCCATATCAGTATTTGTTTTGATATTTCAGTTGTTGAAATTGTACATTTTGAACCTCAGCTAATTTTCCAAAGCCTTATTTGTGTTGTTTTCAGTGTCAAATTAGGATGTGTATGAAACCTGGGTGATTTATGACGCCTCAGCCAAAGCCCCAGTGCAACTTCACCACAGTTTGCCATTAAACTAATGTCCATATAAGTGCTTCAGTTTCAGTTCAGAGTGACATTAGGTCTGAAATGTATCTGATTTTACAACAATGAATTATTAGCTCAATAATAGATTTGGTCCCTGTTCAATTGATTCAGCCAGTGAATAGAAAAAATAATGCAGGTGAATTGCCACATCAGATTTCTGTCAGTGTATATCATTCATGCCATGATGAATCAAACATGCTTTGGCTGGCTTTTACCTCTTGTGCCATGACGTCAGCAGGTGTGCCAGTGTTAGGGAAGGTGTTCTGGTTATTGGTGCAGTGGGTGTTATTAAAACTAGTGCCTATAATTTAAAGTTTCACTTAAGTTTAAACATCATGTTTTGTTTGTCTTTTAATTTGTGCCATTTCTTTCATTTTTGCATATCTGCTTGATTGATTTGCTTGCCTGTTGATAATTGTATCACAACATTTAGAATTGCTTTAAAAAATGTAATATGCGCCTTCATATTTATAACTACTTACTCATTCTGTAAATGAAACTATTTATTAAAGAGAGAGGTGCCTCTGTCAAAGCTCAGATTAGTGGGAAGCTGGAAAGAATGTTGCAAAAAGACCTACCACACCTTTTGTGTGAAAGTTTTTGTTATTGAACTTTTTTTTATATCCACAAACATGACATTCAGTTTCCCTGTGTAAAGTCACATTTCAAATAAAAGCAAAAAAGTTGAGTCTTGGTGCCTTTTTAAAAAACATTTCTTTACATTCATGGAAGAAGAGCTTTGGATTAATATATCTGTGGACAAATATCACTGGAAAACAGCCCGAGTAAGAATCTAAACTGAAGAGCAAATGCATTAGAATAGACCCACAAATAAAGTCTATCCACTCACACATGCTGTTATTTGCATTTGATAAGTACTGTACAAATAAAACCACCACAGTTGAAGTCATAACTGAGCTGACGGGACAGTGAACTGTGTCCTGCATGATGCTGATTCAGTGTCATAATGTGCTCTTTACCTGTACAGATGCTCTAGTTGTTGCATTACGCATCATGAGGGTCTTGTGTGTCTCCGGGAAGGGAAGGATCCTAATGACGTTGAAAGTAAAAACTCTCCCATCCCACCCGCGGATGTAGTGGTGAACATCCACTCCTGAAGACATCTGATGTATGATCCGGACTGAAGCCAACTGTCAAAATAACAAAACAACTTTTCATAAATACTGAGATATATTAGATTAAGTGTCAAAAGACAGGACACTTATTTGAGAAACTTGAATCAATAAATATCATTTTGTTGATTAGAAACTGAACAGAGAACAGTATTTGGGGTCTGGTTAAACCTCAGCTCATCTAGTAAACGCCACTGCTGTCAAAGAACTGGACACACTTTAACTTAGTTTTTCATAGCTAGAACTCGTGTCGTGTCGTGTTCATAATATAATCTGTGGTAAGAGTGCAGATTTTTTAAAGTACACAATAAATGTTTTGGATCACTCCAACAGCAGTGAATGTTTTAGAGAATCCAGATTATTACATATTCAGGCAGTGAACGTGTCAAAAATCATTTTGCAATTATACCTCGCATTAACCATCCTGTCCATCCAACCAAACCACGGAGCTGCGCCTCAAGTTTGGTCTGCAGACCCGTGCGTAATGCGCATACTTCCTGAATGAAACAGCACCGCCGACAAAAGCACCGGGCACCCGCATGTTCATAGTTTGATGCACTAACATAAAGACCAGCGCACTTTGGGTTCATGTAGGATGTGTTTACTCAACCTCGACAAACAGCTGCTTCACTGCAGCTTCACTCTCATGTGTGATGTGAGCCTTAACAATTCCACAGAGAGGATGACAGAAAGTGGCATCTTCTGGTTGGGTACAATCTTCCAAATGGAAACTTGTCAGTATGTAATGATCAGATCGGTATTTTAGATTTTTTTTTTCTTTGTATGAAGCGGGGCTCAGTATAAAAGCGCAGCCTGGCTGTTATTGATTGGTCCAACCACTGTCACTGAAGCTTAAGACCGTGTGCAGACTCCCCTCCAGCGATGCGCGTGTGTCTGGGAGCCAATCCGTGGCACCAGTCTGACTCAGTAAGTCGCCTTAAAACACAGTGCCATGGCACCATCACATCCTCCGACCACAGGATCCGCAGCAGTTTCTTATTAGTGACGGTGCGCCACTAGGGGAATCATTTTACGCACGACCAGCTACAGACACAAACCAACTGCGGACAGTCTCTGTCCTCCTGTTGCGCCATGGAGAACTCCAGCCGGATGGGTCGTGACGCGCTGAACACTGCTTGGATAGAGTCTGTCATGACGCGCGCTTTGGAGCAAAGTGCGGCTTCTGTGGAGGACGTGCCCATGGCGGGATTACAAGTGGCCGGTAATGCTGTGTTTTTAGGCAGTAACGCGCTCAGGACTGGGGCCGAGGCGGAGTTCATGGCTGCGCCGCCGTCGGGGAAGCCTCACCTGATGCCTGCCTTCTGGGACTCCCCTCTCAGTCATGGGATCAATGTGTTTGTGGGTCTGGTCCTATGTTTCACGATGCTGGGTCTGGGCTGCACGGTGGAGGTCAGTCAGCTGGGAGAGCACATCCGCAGACCCATCGGGGTGCTGCTGGCACTAGTGTGTCAGTTTGTGATCATGCCCCTGGTGGCCTTTCTGTTGGCTCTCGCCTTCTCTCTGGATGATGTGGCTGCGATGGCGGTTCTTCTGTGTGGCTGCTGTCCTGGAGGGAACCTCTCAAACATCATGTCTCTGCTGGTGCACGGGGAGATGAATCTGAGGTACATATAGTGTACTTGAACACAGCATGTGAGAACTAACACAAGGATTTGCGCGCTGAGCTTATACAAACTTATCCCGTCCCTCCACAGGTCTGCATGTTCCCCTCAGGTCGTGTAGGTGTTTGACAAACTGAACATGACCCACCATGTGTCTGATCAGTGATCACCACATACATCCTTCTCTGTTCTAACCGTGCGTCTTTGCTCCTCTTCTCAGCATCATCATGACCATATCCTCCACTCTGCTGGCACTCGTACTGATGCCGCTCTGTCTGTGGATCTACAGTCGGGCCTGGATCAACACACCCGTGGTGAACCTCATGCCCTTCGGAGCCATCATCCTGACCCTGTGCAGTACTCTTATTCCTATTGGGTTAGGAGTTATGCTGAGGTACCGCTACACGCGTGTGGCTGACATTGTTTTAAAGGTAAATGTGATCAGAAGAACTTTTTCTACTGAATGAAAAAATTGTACTTTTAAAAGTCCCATTTTATTCATGTTTCAGCCCTGCATAACTTTGGTGAAGACCACTCGTGCGCAAAAGCGCACTGCGTAATTTTCCGTGGCTGTTCTAATAAGACAGATGCTGACTGTAAGAACAGTGACATCAGTGGCACCGTATCAGGAAGGCTCCTCCCTCCTTTTACTGATAAAAGCCACTGAAGATTGAGGGCCACGTCAGTCACAACAGACGGCAACGTTCAGCATCACTGGTCCACGAGAAAGATTCAGTTTTAAGAAAAATCCAGGCCGTTATAATTAATAACCAAAATCCCACGTGCAACCTATGGCATTCATGATTATGGAATCCCTTTTCTGTCACAGTAATTAGAAAACATCCTTTGAATCAAAACAGTGACTTCATTTATATTTTTTTAATGACAACAATGTTATGTTTCTGAGATACTAAATCATAATTGTGAGATTATGTTGAGACAATAAACTATTATTTAGTAAAAATATCTCAAAAGTCCTTTGCATAAAAGTATATAAATAGTATTCTGACCTCCAGCATCTGTTTTTTTTAATACTTGTAAAAATGGACTTCCATTTGTTACCCTCATACACCAGTAATTCTGAGGAGAAACATTTCAAATACCCTTTAAAGGTAAAAAAGCCCCTCCAGAGGATCATGGAGGCATGGCTCCTCTTTCAGACATGTATCATGATGTTTGTTCATCCTCATGGTGTCCTACATCTCTCTCCAGGCGTCACTGTGGTCCCTGCTCGTCACCCTGGTCATGCTGTTCATCCTGACCGGGGCCATGCTGGGGCCGGACCTGCTCTCCACCATCCCTCCGTCCGTCTATGTGGTGGCGATCCTGATGCCCCTGTGCGGCTACGCTGCAGGTTATGGTCTGGCCGTGCTGTTTGATTTGCCTCCCAACAGTCGCAGGTCCGTCTCCCTGGAGACAGGATGCCAGAACGTGCAGCTGTGCACCGCCATCCTGAAGCTCGCCTTCCCCCCACAGCTGATGGGTGGGATGTACATGTTCCCTCTGCTCTACGCCCTGTTCCAAGCAGCAGAGGCAGGGATCTTCATTCTGGCCTACAGAATGTACAGGAAGGAGGTCCTGCATAAAGCAGATCCTATGGTGGATGGTGAGGACACGGACATCACATATCAAAGGTTTCATGATGAGGACATTGACTTTGACTCATCTTATGGTGCAGTGACAGTGAGTGACCCCAACACCATCATGCTGGACCCTTGTCCTCCTGATCCAACTCCGGTTTAATGTGCTTCTTTAAGGGGGTCGAGGAGTAGAAAGAGACTATGTAGTGGATTTATCATTTCATCCTTCATAATGAAAAAAATCTCTGGGTTACAGGGAGACTATGCAGGGATATCCAGAATGTTCATAAAATGCTAAAAAAAAAAGGTGCTTCATGTCATAAACTTCAATCATTCAACATAGCCATGACTCAGTTCATGTCTAATATACTGCTGAACACAACACGGCTATGGAGTCAATTTTATCATACGCTTTTTTTTTCTTCAGTAAAGTACCAAAAGTAAGACAGTATTTTGTTTAAGCGGTGAACAGTGCTTTAAAACAGAGACAAACATATCATAAATCTTCATTCCCACCAACACAGTGCCACTCCACTATGTGCTCCATTATCGACCACCTGTCTGAACAAAATGTACAAATTGTGTAATATAGAAATAACCGTATCAAGTGAATAAAGACGTCTAAATATAACCTCTGCATTGTCGCCTTTTATTGTGGTGATTGCTATCTTAAGCAACTGGACTTCAGTTGAATATTTCCATATTGTACAACTTTATGCTTCTAATTCACTACATCTCAGAAGCCAAGTCCATAAGTATTTGGACAGTGACACTGCCTCTGTAAACCAGCAGTGATTCTGAAAGGAAACACTCAAAATGTGATTGAAGTGTGGACTTTCAGTTTTAATTCATTGGGTTTAATAAAATATTGTATCAACCATTTAAGAATTACAGCCTCCTCCCACCATCTGGTTATTCTATGACAAATGAAGCAGGTAAAAAGTTTGGAGTAAATTCCACGTGTTCATTTTGCATTTGGTGGTTGTTAACTGGAATTCTTAACCCATAAAGACCCAAACATCCACCATCAACCAAAAACATCTACTGATGTAAACGGTTTAATACCCGTTGATCCACTAATCCTATTAATCCATGTAAATAATTGGTGTAAAATGCAGTTTGTCATCTTTTCATGGTCATCAGATATGACATGTGGATGTTCAGAGGTTCTGTAGTGAACATGGAAACACCGTCATCTTCCACAACATTGATTCACCAATAAAACTCTTGGAGTTGGATCAATGACAGTGGATGGACATACTTAGTTTATGTTCAGTTATTCATATCGTTGCTGAAAAAGTCATTTTTTAATCAGTTTTCTTTGTTTTTGACAAAGTAACCATCAACTTTAATCTGAACATTAATGAACATCTACATGATAAATAAATTAAATATAGGAAAATAAATGATTTTCACTGGGAAAAAAGCAAAATTGCAGAAAATAATACTATAATAAATGGTGATAAATCACTTAAGAAAAGTTAAATACAGAGAAAACTTCATTCAGGAACTGCCGCTGAAATAACACTGGGTCTTCATGGGTTAATATGAGATTAAGTCTTGGTTGCTTCATTTCATATTCATTGTAGTGATGTACAGATGATAGACTGTCCATATACTTATAGACCAGACTGTATTATACTTTTTACTCGATGACATACAGTGTCACGGAAAAAATTATTAGACCATCAAAAGTCATCAAAAACAATGGTTATGCAATCAAGTACTAACTTCTGTGTGTATCATGTGACTAAAACAGAAAAGAAAACAAGGAATGCCTAAAAGCACTGTTTTTGTCAGTACGATGTCATAGCTATTGATGTAAGAACTGAAGTGATTTTGGTTATTATCAAGAAAACATGGGAAATGGACAGATATCAGCTCTGAAATTAAACTCTTATGAGCTATTTTTGTTGTTATTATATTTGTCCAAACATGTACCTTTAGTTGTACTAGGCATTAAAATGAAGAAGAAACTGAAGAAAACAAGGGGTGGTCTAATAATTTTTTCCGCAACTGTATGCCAGGTACTTTTTTCAACACTCTCCTGTCCAGTGAAAACCATGTGTCTTAAGATATGTCCCTTTTGAACATCTGTGATGAACCAAAGTTGAATTCCTTTTTTTATGAACTAAGACTAAACTTCTTCTTAATCTGAATAAACTCTTTAAAATCTCATTGGATTTACTGGAAAATAAACTGTCATAAAGCTGAAAACAGTTGTTTTTCTTGAGCTCATGAGAACTTGACTTTTTAGAGATACATGATTCTTACAGGATAGTAACACTATATATATAACAATCTTGGAACTTATGACGCAGACTTAGGGTTGGGACTCAAAATGTGTCATGGTGCTGTTTTTAATCAGGTCACCAACTGTCAGAGTAAAATACAGAGGAATAGCATGATATGTGAATTAAATTTTAGAATTACAACAAAAATTTAGTAACCTCTGAAAGTATATAAATTATGTTAAAAAAACATATAAAGATGCAACAAGATGGAAACATAAAGAAAAAAATGGCAAAAGAGGCAATGAGCCAAAAAGGACATACAAAAATGCATAAAAAGATACAACAGAACAAAAACAACATAGATGATAAAAATGATACCCATGCTTTGGCCCATGGGCCATATGTTCGGCTACATTCACACTGCAGGTCTTAATGATCTGCTTTAATGCTCAATTCAATTCAACTTTATTCCAGACTCAAGGTCCAATATAGACAGATATTTTTTGATGAAATCAGGTTTTTTGCGTGGTTGTTCACATAATTTAAATCTGACTTCCGTCAGACTCGTGTGAACAGCCTACAGTCCTGAAGTGACCTGCATGTTCAGAGGAAGAGAATGTTACAGACAGTACACTGTCTTTATGGAAGTCATGCTGCGTTTCAGGCAGGTTTTTGAGCCCGTAAGTCAGGACTTCACGCCCTGACTCATGACTTTGTAGCGTTCTAGGCAAGTCACACCAAACTGCCTGAGGGCAAGGAATTGTGGTAGTTAGCCACCATTGTTGTTGCATGAGACGTCAGAGTGTGGAACTGGAAGTACATGATCTAGTACAAGTTCACAGGTGGGAAGTCATGGATTTAACTGCCATTCCAGTGCATTTTCATTGGTAGAAAAACACAGGTTATGGGTTGCCTGGAGTGCAGCATTAATATGGATCTTACTGGGTCCCATCTCCTCTTGCACTGAATTTTGACATCTGTTGCATTTCAATGACTGTCGCATTGCAAAACATCACATATGTATCTGATTTAGGCCCGCAAATGAAAGTGACCTGGGTCTGATTTGAAAAAAATCAGATTAGAGCTGCTCAGACTGTCATAAAAAATCCCATTTGCGAAAAAAGTCTGATTTGGGCCAGTTCTACCTGCAGTGTGGACGGAGCCTTTGACAGGCCTGTTCTATCATCTACAGCAGGGACACATTCATGTTAAACCTCAAACCTCATGTGTGCACTAGGACTACTCTATACTTTAATACTGGGTTGTGAATACTTACATTTGCTTCTGAGGTGAGGTGGAAGCAGACCGTTCAGGTGTGGTGGGTTATTTCTGGTCTTCTTCTACCTGGTCTGAGGGTCACACCTGGACCCAATCAGGTCTAATGGGTCCACTCTGCACGTGTATTTAAGCAGCTCCACCTACACACAGTGGTTGGTTGAACAAAATGGCTACATACGGAACTGAACCAGTCGACAGCTACTATTACTCATCTTACAACCCCTATGCGGGCAGGTACCCCCGGGCAAAAGAAGCGGGGTGGAAATATAAAAGTTACCTGTCCCGCTATGGAGACACCTCGGAGGCCTTCAACAACCAGCAGCGGGCCCAGCTCAAGTCCATCCTGTCCCAGATCAACCCCAAACTCACCCCCCGGCTCCGGAAGGCCAACACCAGGGACGTGGGGGTGCAGGTCAACCTGAAGCGGGACGCCTCGGTGCAGTGCTCCATCGGTCCGCGGACCCTCCTGACCCTGAAGCGGGACCTGCGGCGGAAGAGGACGCAGGAGCCCGAGGCCCCCGGCAGCCCCACGGGCATGGGCGGCGTACGCTACCCCCGCACCATCGCTGTTTATTCCCCCATCGCCTACAGGAGCGTCACCTCCTTCCTGGTGGAAGAAAACCAGGACGCGGAGCCATCCGGGGGGGTCCAGGAGACCGAGGAACCACCAGGAGAGCCGCCCGAGTCCCCCACAAAGAACGTCGTGAGGAAGGGCAAGGACAACCGGGCAAACGACGAGGAGAAAAACACCACAAAAGTACCAGAACAGCGCCGAAAACTCAAGCCGAAACAGCTGGTGAAGAGAGAAGAAGCGCCAAACCCTGCGGAGGGGTCAAAGGGCAAAACGCGCGTGAGGTTCCAGGTGAGATAGTCACGTGGTCAGTCGTCACTCCGCCCACATGATGGTGACTGAGAAAATGTCAGGGTTTTTCTTTTTTCTATCAGGAAATACAAAAAATATCACCTGAAATTAAGAATTTTTTTTTTTGTCAAATTACAGGGAGAATTATTTTAAGGTAATGATTTGGAAATCAAATGGAGGAGAAACTCAATACTAAAATAAGTATACGGTCTCCCTAAAGTTAACTTTCATCACAAATTACTTTAAAAATGACAGTTTGCAGATGTAACTAGTTGAACCAGAGTACATGTGGTTCTGTATTAACCCAGACAATCTACAGACTGGGGTGAAATATTAAAGTTCTCACACTCAGATTAAACTAGTTACATACCCCCTGGATTACTAAAGTATCCAATCTGTCATGGCCCCAAGTCCCATCCACACCAATATAGGCTTCACTAGGAGTCTGCCTCCATCCATGTACAAGAACCTAGACTTCATTTGATCAGGATCACAATGGCCTTAGACTTCTGAATGGTGGCATAACTGTGTTTTTACCAGTTTCTGGAACAGAAGTATGGATACTATCACTGCAGAGACTGTAATCTGCGATGGGAGAGCGCTTATGTGTGGTGTGTCCAGGGCACCAATAAGGTAAGCACCTGATTAGTCTAAAGCAACTAAACTGAACTGCCACATGGCTTCAACCCATCAAACATGTTTTCCAGGTTTACTTCAAACAGTTCTGTAGAAAATGTCAAAAGGACTTCAACCCCTACCGTGTTGAGGACATCACATGCCATGTAAGTGTCTCATGTTGCACATATGATGATCCACGTTTCAGTGCTCTAACCTGACTTTTTTCCAGACTTGTAACAAAGCGCGCTGTTGCTGTGCGATCACACAACGCCATGTTGACCCCAAGAGACCCCACAGACAAGACTTGTGTGGCAGATGCAAGGGCAAGCGGCTCTCCTGTGACAGCACGTTCAGCTTTAAATACATCATCTAGAAACATCTGCACTGAACTCTGCTCTAACATGTCACAACAGTCATATGTGGGACACTTTAAACACAGGGCCTGTATGAAGGCATCTGGGGTACAAGCCACATATTTGATCTTTCATTACTTTATTTCATGCTTGTTTTGTGTTGATGAATTGATGGTGTGTGCCATACACTCACCATGTAATAAATGGCTTCCTTGCACTCTGAACTGAGGTGACTTTATTCACTTGGCTCATGTGAGTGGAAATGTTCGGACTGTAAATGCTTTGACTTAGTCTCTGCAGAACTCAGGTGAAGGTGAGATTCTGCCCACTGAACACTATAAAGTTAATAACTGCACTCGTGCAGTTTGGGTCTAATTGCTGATTAAATCACAGAAGGTGCGTGTGCAGGATGTGAATTTGTGGAGGACTTGAGACTTAAAATCTGCCTCAATGTTTACGCCTGAGTAACTTCTGATTCTCCTGGTTTTAGATTTTTAGTCCCTGAAATGAAGACACTGTATTAAGATTAATTTTCATTGAAGTACTATTACCACACAGTACTCTGGATTTCAAGTTCTACAGTATGTGTTGAGTAAAATGTACTCATACAAGTATTAGTCACAACAGTAAAATGGTCCATGGCTTACTATGTTTAGTTTACAGTTCTGTTCATATTGGTGTATTTTACTGCTGAAAAGGCTTAACATGAGCTTCATTTTATATACAGGCTGTTTAATCCACAGAAAAGCACCCTTTTAAGCAGTGTTGTGGAAAAATGGGTGTCTGCAAAGTGGACTTATGACCCCAGAAACACTGGCTTAATCTTTAGCTTTGAGTGTTTTGTATTAAATTAAGAGTTTTACAGTTCAGTCTTTCAGAAGGAAAACTGTAGAGTAAGTGATAAGTCCAAGATTATACCAAGTAAGTGTACTTGGTTACATTTAACGGGGCATTATGTTCAGGTGTCCAGTAACTTTGGGATTAACTGCAAACCACACTTAATATATTGATTAGGTTTTTATTTATCCAGAGAGAAGGCTGGTATGTGAGTGAACAAGAAAAAAATGTATAATGCACCTCTACATTAAAACATCTTCCAGGTAAATAATATTTTCATTAAATAATTAAGAACAGCATTCAAATGTACCAGACAAGCAGGGAAAAAAAAGCTCTCTGAGGAATGAGTACAGTGACTGTTAATGTGCCATGACAAGGTTTCCAGAAAGCATTCAGGTAACGGTTCATGTCCTGCAGGGTCATTCTGAAAGCAGAGTGCAGCTTCAGCAACAGCCATTTCAAAACGCGGTGAAGGACAAGCGCTGCTTTACGATGGACAGAAAAGTGTTTTCCTCCCCCTCAAAGCTTTAAGCAGAGCCTACGCTGGGGATAATAAAAAAAATAATCACAGTGGAAAGAAGGAATGCATATGACTTGGCTGGGTTGGCGACAGAGGCTACATAAGATCCCTCATGCCATCACCATCATCAAGGTCGATGGGTGGCTAGTCCCAAATGAGCCCCGACACCTTTTGCAAGACCACAACCACCAACCAAGGCAGCTTCTGGGAAATTTAGAAGTTTGTGTGACTGGATGAAAAAGGTAGAGCGGATCATTAAAGACTCAAATCTGGTCTTGGCTTTCTCTTATCACATTAGCTTTATACATACATCCTGTATGGATGAACAGTGCATTACACAAAAGTACAAGGGAAAAATACTGGTTTTACACTATACATTTTCTAAAATATATACAGAGTAAAATAAGTTATGTTTCCATAATGAGTTGTAGCCAGTCTGCACTTGTGTGCAATTATATGCATCTGTGTGTGAGCATATACCAGAATATCCAATATATATCACACAGTCGAGAGTCTCTAAAGGCAGCTACTTATTTGGTTAAAGAGTGAGTTTTGCGTCAAGACCTGTTGAAGGGGATTTTCCTCTCAAAGCAGATCAATAAACAGATATATATCTCTTTTTACACTCCCTGAGGGCAAACGTTCCCCACAGGGTTACAATTACATGTTAAATATCCTAACATTTACAACCTAGGATGTTAGCTCTAATAAAAATACATTTCTCAAAAAAATATTCTTGCAGCGCTCTTCTCTTTCAGGCATGCTTTTGAAAACTTTTTTAAACAAGATTTTTCTGTTTGGAATCTTGACGGTGTGTCCCCTCCTCACACACCTCCTCTGGGCGGTCTGTCTTAAACGCTTCAACAAACCAGCTCCCACACCAGGCCCTGAGGAGGCCATCGGTTGGTACATCAGGTCAGATCCAACAAAAACAGAAAAAAAGAAGAAAAAAACAGAGAGGAAACAAAAAGATCAAATCAAAGAAAAGAGAAAAGTTTTCAGCCCACTGCTTCCTCTCATTCTTTTCCAGGCACTCTACCACGTGACTTATTGCAACGGAATTTTGCAAGTTGGCTTAGTCTGGGAAAAGATATTAGCTTTACGCGTTCATACATGTCATAATACATATGAAGAGTCACAGTTATTCCCACACATCCTTTAGCCCTTTATATGTGGAGTCTCTCGTGTCCTCCTCTGAAGCCCCTCCCCGTCGACCCCTCCCTCTCCAGCTGAGTGAGGTTGGTGTAGACTAGGGGGAGCCTTTTAGTCCAGTCTAGTCCAGGCTGGCGGCCTACAGGCTCACAGCCCAGTGCTGACCATGGTG
Source organism: Sphaeramia orbicularis (assembly GCF_902148855.1). Classification (NCBI taxonomy): domain Eukaryota; kingdom Metazoa; phylum Chordata; class Actinopteri; order Kurtiformes; family Apogonidae; genus Sphaeramia; species Sphaeramia orbicularis. Next base: position 35,670,576 of record NC_043960.1, read on the forward strand.
GTGTGGGACTGGCAGGTCTGTGCCTGACTCAGAGCCTCCCGAATCTGCAGGTTGAGCTCCATGAGGCGGGTGCTGGCTTGGGACAGGTCCCTGCTGGGGCCCACCACGGCCAGGCAGCCCGTCTGACCCAGCGTCTGGTGACGGAAGTAAATGTGCAGAAGGGTTTGGACTGCGTTGTCTGTCTCATTGCCAAAGATGTCATTTGGCCACAAAGACCTGAAAACAAACAGGAAAAGGTTTAGATCAAGAAAAGCCTTGAAAGACCAGATGCTTTTCCAAATTTTGACTGAAGCTCTGAAGTTGTTCCATTCATCATTGAACTGTTTTTAATGATTTGTCTTCTATAGTGTCAACTCACTGTTTTATTCAAGTTCTTGTTGTAATTATTTTGGTCTGTCAAATTAACATGTTAATTATTTAGGTTAGTTTTGAAATATTTAACATGTTGTAAATATTAATGTAGTTCTGTTGTGTTTTCTTCCTGTGGAAGCTGACCAATAACCAGTGTAGTGCAGCAGCTTCATTACTAGTAGAAGTGTTACAATTTTAATTTCATTTTTCATTATCATCATATCAATATTGTGGCATTGTCAAACAGGTTTCAATTAGTTTGTGCAGGTTAACCAATCCATCGTCAAAAAATATAAGTGTAATCTTAATATTAAGTAGCTCCATCTGTGGGTGGACAGACCTGTTCATGATGCTTTTGTAGACTTTAATTTCTCATTCCTTTTTTTGTACAGTTCAGATTGGATCAGCTGTGCATGTGTCTGTTGCAGACTCATTTCCATATGATGGTGACTTCACTTTCATTAGGTTTTTTACTGATAAAGTTAAGAGACTGGATCAGTGTAAAAGGAGGACATTATGACAATTCTATCTGAAGTGAACAGAGTCATCTTTCTTAGTTCTCAGTACAATTCTTTCAGTTCTTGTTCTTTTCTCATATTTAATGGAATACTACTGGGTCACAACAAAATTACTTTTTACAAGCTTGATGTACAAAAACATTTTCGCACATTTTGACTGAGCTGTGGCATTGTTTGCTGATCTTACCTAAAGATTTTGACCTGTATGAGAGCAGAGCTGAAATCTCTGGCTCTCAGAGTCTCAATCAGCGACTGGATCGCTGCCTCTGTGTTGGTCTGGGCAGTGTCTGACATACACACATCCTCCTGACCATCATTTCCTGTTTCTGCCTCCTTCAGACAGCTCTCCAAGATAGTCAGCTCCTCAGACATGTTGGTCACCTTAGAAACAAGACAACATTTACAACAACACCATTAATATGCTCTGCATAACACAAGCCTCAATGTGCAAAACCTATGGAAGAGGTCAGTAAAATAAAGCTCTTAATTACATATGAACTCAGGGACCGACCCCATTACTCCTTATGTGGGATCCCTTAATTTCATTAAGCACTTTAATCTAATTAAAGTTCCATCAAGATGTAGCCTGGATGGGAACTGACCACAGTACAGATACAGTAATGTCAGCCATCGATTAGGAAAAAGGAGTTCTACCCATTCTAACATTTAACATTCAAACCTATGTCTAATCTGTGTATTATTTCAAGAACCAAAACAACACAATAAAATACTGAGAGGCAGTGAGACAGCAGTTAGAGGAGAACACTGCTGTTACAGCATGATGCAGCATAATGTGATTTGTCTCTTCTTGATAGTCTGATTGAAAAGATGGAAAAAAGATGCAAGCAGCCACATTATCCAGGAAAGCACATGTCTGAGATAAAGTTAAAACCCCACCCAAACCTAAGCAACTTGTATCCTGAAGAAATGAAAAAGGAGAGACAATAAAAATACAGAGTGCTATTTGGTAGAGAAGGGATCCATGGCATGCTTCTATCACAATGTAAAAAAAAAAAAAAAAAAAGAGAAAAAAAAAGTATTATCTTAATTTATTCTGGAAGATCTCTTCTTAACAAGGGGGTTGTGGTTGAAATCACAGCTACAAACACTTTCATACAACTACTTCATTTCACATATAAAACTAAATACACAAGAGCAACAAAATAAATAGTAAGTTTATGAGAAAAACGAGCATTTTCTTACATAACAATATGTAAAGTACAGGTCGAGGGGTTTAGAAACATATGTGCACGTTAAAATATAGGTGTTTTAACTCATGTTTAGTGGTACAGTTTCCTTCAATGGCACAGAGAAGACAATATACCCCTAATGTAGATGGGAGCTTCTGTGAAACTGGGTTCATTTTGGTACCTGGCACAGCTATTTAGACCCAATAATAAGAGAAATTTAGACATATTTCCCCCCAGGATGTACCTAATGATGACCTTAGATAAGAGCGATCCAAAAATTAATGCATTTTTAATAAAATATTGGAGCCAAAAATAGGACCAAAATTGGGACAGGAAAAGCTACCTACATGTCAGTGCATTTGATCTGGAAAACATGGCTTGAAATGGTCTTATATACTGCAAGAAATAAAGACACAGTGTTAAATGTGACGATCCTATTGGTTTTTCTAATCCAGACATGCAGGTTTTTAATTAATCAGCATTCTCATTCCAGGTTTTGCATGTAACCCATCGTGTCCACTCGCGTTACACGCAGAACCTGCCCATTTAAACACATAAATCATGAGTGATTTTGCAACAGTGGTCATTTTTGTGAAACACTCTGCCTTATATAATTAGTTCGATTCCCAAAGTGTACCTGTGAGAGACTAAAGAGATACTTTTTAAAAATTGCAGCATGTAATTTTTGTTTCAGTTTTATTGTTAGATGAGGATTATTGTATAAAAATGTGTTTTATCTGAAAAATAGTTTCTCTTTTATCTCAGTAAATATTTATTTTTAAAATAGACCCAAAGTGCTTCCAAACTTGCTTCATAACATTAGTCTACATCTGGTTTGAATTTTTAGCCCCCATGTCCTGGTTTTAGGGACCAGTTTCATAGAAGCACCCAAATGCAGAATGATAACAAAACCCATAGGATCTCTTATATATAACGATGATTTAGATTTTAGTCTCACCTCTGCCTCTCTCTTGATGGTGTCCACTCTGCTGATGAGTTTACAGTAGGCCTGGAAGAGCAGCAGCAGCTGAAAGTGCAACTTATAGAGCCTGCGACATAACTCCAGCTCCTGCACACAGAAACATAAAGGGGAGTCACATGGCGGCATAATGGCTTCCTGTGCACTGAAATTATTCTGATGATCGTATGATTAAGACAGATGGGTATCCTGGGTTAGAGACATGGGAGTAGATGAAAAGGTTAACATGGCTTCAAGGTTCAGGCCACAGAGCGAGAGGTGAGAGTCTACTGCTAGTACAATTAGTCACAGAGATCTCAATTAGAAAACTCTCCATCACCATGTTTGACGCTGCCATACGCGCCCCGGTGACCCCTGTGAGACTAACTAGATGAATGACTCAAAGACTCATAGTTAAGACCCTAATCCAGGACAATATAGAGGATTAAAAAAAGGCACTTTGAACACAAATGGGGAATGATTAGGGCTGGGCGGTATATCGACTTTATGGGGTACATTTCCCAATGACATACAGAATGAGATAATACTCTTTAGGGTTACACGCCACATTTAACCAGTTTCTTTCATGCTTTCTCTGCCAGTGTTTACATCTCTGCCCTCTACCTGCAGTCTACCACATTTCACAATAAATGGAAACTATTTTTATGAAACACAAACGTCTCTAAAGTTGAAATTTTTGCATTATTGGATCATCAAAGTGTGTGTAAAACTAGAATTACACAAAGACACACTGACATCTGCAGACAACAACAGCCAAATTAATTTAGGGCAATTTAGGGTTTACTTTTCCCCGAGTGGCAGAAAAAAACATCTTGCATAAAACTCCTGTAGATTGCAGTAAACTGACCAAATACTTAATTTCTTCCTTTGGACCACCAGTGGTTATTAAACATGAATATCAAATTATAGATGTTTCTGTGTTTATCTCTCCAAGCAGCTGTTGTGCAGTTAAATATTGTGTTTTTTCATGCTTTTACTGACAACATTCACAGCAGGCGAGCTGTTATTTGAAGAGATTGAGATCAATTTCCTGTTTTGGGGAGCATTATCAGCCTTTCTGCTCATGTGTTAAAAGAGACAGAGGTGGACACCATTTCAGTCACTGGCTGCTTGAGAAAATGTTTCACTATTTTCATCTGCATATTTTACAGCTGTATATGTCCAAATAGGGACAAAACCCAGCATTTGCATTTTATTTTAATGTAAGTGCTTCTGACATCTAACATTGGTGTACAACTGTCCTTACCCCTAAAAATACAGATATAGATTTTTTGACTAATATCGCCCAGCCCTAGGACCAATAAACATGCAAAATAAAAGTGGAAATCTCTTTGTTTCTCCATCCATTTTCCCTAAACGTTACACAAATGGCAACTATTCACTGTGACAAATTAAGATATCTATCTGCAGACACAATCAGAGGTTGATCATACAGTAGGTACCAACAGAAATAAAAAGGACATATTGCAGTCCAGAGTACATTCTGATTGGGTGGGTGGTGGTGGTGGGGTTACATGAGCGATCAAGGCGAGACAGAGATGAAGAAGTGGGTGGGAGTGTTGGCAGAGCACAGTCTGGGGTTGCAGACAGCGCAGGATGTACAGAGAGATGAGATGGTCAGTGTTTTTGTCCGGATGTCATGATTATTATTAAGAGTCTATAATATGAGAACCACTTACTGCTAGATTTTCCATTTGCTAAGCAAGAAGGTGAGCAGGTCACACACACACATACAACACACACACAAACAAAACAAAGGGAGAGAAAGACCAAGAATTAGTGAGCTTTAACAAGGCAGCTGAGACACAGTGACCTGATGGGCGAGGAGTGTTGGTTTATCAACTTCCCTTCATACAGGTCAGGGAAGACTCAGTGCCAAAACACATGAGCTCACTTTAGCAGTAATAGAAACCCTTATTCTGAAAAGCTTGACAGCAGCATGTATGATGAGGGAAAAAGAGGAGACGTAGCAGAGGCTACAGAAGGAGGGAAATTAGTTAAATCCAAAAGATCTCTGAATGTGTCACGCTTGGGACTGAAAACAGCTTCATTTTGGACCTAAGGAAGTGTTTCTGTGGGTGGATAAGGGAAGGGAAGTGTGGGCATTAAGTCCACGGAGCGGTGCACAGAACTCAGACTAAGTGATGTTGTGCACAGTAACAACTCTGGAAAAAAGGAGACCACTAGTTATATTATCTACTGGTAAGTAGAGTCGCGAAAAACATTATTAGACCACCCTTGTTTTCTTCAGTTTCTTGTTCATTTTAATGCCTGGTAAAACTAAAGGTATACTTGTTTGGACAAATAAAATGATAACAAAATAGCTCATAATAGTTTAATTCAAGAGCTGATATCTATCTATTCTCCATGTTTTCCTGATAATAACCAAAATCACTTCAGTTCTTACATCAATATCTATGGCATTGTACTTACAAAAATAGTGCTTTTAGGCATTCCATGTTTTCTTTTCTGTCCGTTTTAGTCACATGATACACACAGGAGTTAGTACTTGATTGCATAACTATTGTTTTTGATGATTTTTGATGGTCTAATAATTTTTTCCACGACTGTATTTGAGTAAACGGAGTATTTTTGTTTATTTTACAAACTACTGACATTTCTTTCAAATGCCAAGTAAAACCTTGTCATTTAGGGTATTTATTTGCACAAGATGACAACTGGTTAAAAGTAACAAAGAATGCAGTGATTTTCAAACAGTGAATTAAAATGAAAACAGGTTCCTTCCGATGTTTTACTTATTCCATACTCTATACTAGCATTGCAAGCTTGCTAAATTCAGTTTTTTTGTGGTCAAAAACTATATATATTTTCTTAAAAATTCTTTTTAACATTATTCCAGTCAGTAAAAATACAAATAATAAGTATAAACAGTCTGTTATATTTCTGTCACTACCATGTTACATTTTTGGTTACTCCAACATGTGCAAACTTTACTCGTGTTTTGTTTTATATAAGACGATGCCAATAAAACAACTTTTTATCTGAATTAGAGGATAAAGATTGTATTTTTTTCTCGTCTTCAGGCAGGAAGACTGATTCCCTGGTTGTAAATTAGGAAGAGTTTACAAATCAATATCTTGTGGACTAACCCTGACTTTCAATCACAGCTTTCATGTTTATTTTATGCTCCCCACCAGGCCTTCACTTTACTGTTCAATGTTTTATGACACTCCTGGTGCAAAAATGCAAACAGCTTGTTTTGTTTCTGATCTCTTTGAAGCGGTCTGTAATTTTTTTCCAGAGCTGAATAGTAGAAAAAGTTATAGATACTAACACAATACAACTGAGGTCAAATGAATCCAAGTGGAACACCTTGATGATTTAAAATTAATTTTAATAATTTTTAAACCTTAATCCATTTCAATGTTCGTCAAAATTATGTATCATGGTGGTCAGAACAAGAGAGAACCCTGGTAAGTTTGTCACCTTAAACATCCCTCTGGATTACCTTACACTTGAGAATTCCTTCTTACCTGTGCGTGAGTGTTAGGTCGCTGGCTGCTGTCTTTGTCACCAAATGTTTTCCTGCAGTTCTCCAGCCACTATGAGGTTCACAGGGGTGAGACACAAGACAGGAGAAGGAAAAACCATAAAGGATTAGAGGAGGTAGCAGAGGGAACACATGAGATTTTTCTCTCCTCGGATGCATCCATGTACAGTACATTTGTGTGTGCATACAATAAAAGTTGGTCAGGGAGGATGATTTAATAAGGGTGTTGTACTTAGCGAATTAAAAAGGGCCTGTTTCAGAGAACGGGATAGTATCTAGTCCTCCAGGGACCATAGCCGTCTCATTCAATTAGCGCCCCTGCATCCCAGAACCCTCTGCAATCTCATCTCTTCTCTTTATTCCCCTCCCCCTATGCTCCTCCTTCCACCCAACCCTCACAGCTCCCTCTGCCTGGCTCCCATAACTGATTTAGGAGCGCTGAGGGTTATTTTTATCCCTTCAGCGGAGAATGTCAGTAGTGATGCAGACACTAACGGCAGCTAAATCTACTCATAGCCTCCACTGATTTGATGTCTGCCCCACTGATGAGACGCACAACGGATTATCTTTTACAGCATCAGCTATTTGTCTCAACGTCTTTGTGGCCTTCAAACGGTGATGCCATAAGGATAAAGGGCAGTTTTCACCTGCCTCCAAGCTCAGGTCTCCTGAGAGAAGAGGCCTTTCCTTTAAGTTTCAAACAAACAATTCCTGACACAACAGCTAATACTCTGGAAGTGCACCAGTGTTAGCCTTTAAAGCTTTGTTTCACATCTTCTATGTTCTCAACAGAACAGAGAATGCAGGAGAATCTGGACTATATGTGGTAACTTACAAGCTCTGCTGCTTCTCTCTTGGCATTGTAGGTGTCCAGGTGTTCCTGCAACTCCAGCACACTAAACTTCAGAGTCTCCAGCAGTCCACAAGAGACCAGCTACAATGACAAGGCACCATAAACATTAACCCACACCAACACCGGTTTCATACACAATGCACACAAACAAACCTACCGCAGGACTCACAGGTAATGAAGGATATACATAATAGAGATGGCTAAAATATTGAGAAGATGCTTTTTTTATTTTCAATAAAAGTCATGCGCAAGTGGGCATGGCAATTGCAGTGAGAATATGTGTGTTAAAGAGATTCTAACATAAGTCAAATGTTGTGTAACTGACACCACAATGCAACACATAACTACCAGAATCCTACATGTTACAAATTTCAATTTTTTTTCTCCAGTTACAGACACTGTTAAGATTCACAGATGATTGTCATGCAATGTATGGAGTACTGTAAAATTGCTGCATCATGATATTATCAAGATTGTGGACAATGTATGTTAATAGTACCTTATTATGACTCTGATTCTCATCCCTAATACACAAACTGCATCAGAATACATGGTACTGCTACCACAGTACTGTCACTTTCAGATGTATTCAAATGGAAAACCAAGCAGGACAGCCTCACCGTCTCTGCATCCAGCAGCACAGTGGGGCACTGAGAGCGAGAAGTCATCACTTCCAGGGAGCTGAGGAACTGATTGCCCATTCGCTGGAGTCTTTCACCAAGAAAGCGCACAGATGCATGTGTGATGGAGCCAAATTTCCTCTGAATGCTCTGTTTTAAAAACATGTAAATAAAAATAATCTTAAAACAACGTAAACAAGGCCTGTAATAATGCAGATATGGTGGAATTCTAACAACCAAAACTAAAATAAATCCAAAAGCATGTGAAAAGAATTTACCTGGAAGAGTCTGGAGAACACGTGGAACGTGTAAACAGCTGAGGAGCCATCTGTATCTGACAACATTTGGTTGACATGGCAACGCCAGGCATCTTCCTCATTGTCATAGGCAACAGGCTGGAATGCGGCCAGGATGGCAGAGAGGAAGGGCGAAGGGGGCGGAGAGGCCTGAATCTCTGGGAAGCAGTCTGCGTCACCTTCATCTTGACTAAAATACACACAAGGGCCAATAAGCAACACTCCGACATGTTCCACACTCCCCTCAGTGTTCACTGAAGGACAAATGTAAACACATACACATGCTCATCCAACTCCCAATAAGTAAACAACCTCATGTTTGTTCCTCTGCCTCCTTTCCTGCAGACAATTTTGCTGCAGTATATTGAGAGCTCCTATCTACTGCAGTGCTCTAGCACAAAAACAACATATGAGCTATTAGCATTTAGCATCATGCAAACATTTCTCCCTCCTCCCTCTCCGTTCCTCTCTCTCACACACACAAACACGTACAGATACTCACAGGCCTGTAGGACCAAACAGCCTGAAGAAGCAGACAGAATATAAGTATCTGAAGCCTGCGCTGCCAAGCGCTGCAGCGGACACAGTCTCTGTCCTCATCCTCACCCTAACTATCGCTTCTCTTTCCCTTACTCTCTCCCCTTGTCTGCAGCACTGCAACTGCTAACAGCACTAGCGCACTGCACTCCCATCCCACACAAGACTGCAGAGCGCTCTATTCAAGCTAGGCATAACACACACTGACACGTACACACGCTTCAAAACAGAGCAAGCTTCAAAGCTCACTGTGCTACAGTGTTTCAGAGGTTTTTTTTTTCCTCCCTCCTGCTCCCACTTACATTAATCCTCATAGACAGAAAATACATGAAACCATTTAGTGCCCTGCATCTTAGACAATCACTCAGAGTAAGCCCTTCTTACACATGGACATCAATCATACATGGCTTAGCTAGCAAAAGACCTTCAGAACTGCAATGCTAGCAAAATGCTATGTCAATCACTATATATGCATATGCTTCATGTTTGTTCAAAAGCTTTGTTTATTTATATTCCTTTAGGTTTATTTTAAACCAGAATTTACAACTGTCATCCAAACAAGTGGCCAACCTTGAAAAGTGGCTGTTAAGAAGTGGCCAGGAGCCAGCATACATTGGCCCACCTTCATAGTCACAACTCACATGGGAGCCAAGCCAAGGAAGAAATTACCCATTATCTCACAGAAGCTAATCTAAACCTGTAGTCTATCCATATTTTTTTTAATTGTAAGCAGCCATACCACAAATATATTTTTGCCTGTCTTGTACTACTTGAACCAAAACAGTAAATTAATGCTTTAATGTAGATGTTCTCAAAGTCCCCCTCAAGAATCGGTTCATTAACAAGCATAGTCTTTCTACCATTTGTACTTAGTCGCCACTGGAACTGTGTGTTCTAAAATGTGTCGAACCTTAATACTTCAGACCTGTCTGATAGTGATGAACTGAAACACTTTACAATTTAACACTGTCATTTATCAAACTGCACTTAAGTTGACAGTGAGAGACTTTTAGCAAGGATTTCAACTTTAAAAGCAAAACATGTGCACATTTGAAAACCCCTGGCCTGACTTATCAGTTGCACTACTGCCACCCGATAGCCTGACTTATCAGTGCATGCCAACGTTTTTGCACATACGGACAGACAGACGGACGGGCGACAAAGTGATGACAATACCCTTCGGCCAGTGTGGCCGAGGGTAATGATGAACTTGCTTTTATTCAAATCACTAGCAGAAATCACTGAACAAATCAAAACACAAGATATAACAATAGTGTCAAAGAACACAGGGTAATAAGCTTCTTATTTTGTTGAATATTTCCTTGTGCTAGCCATCTACCTAGCTGGTTGATAAACCAAGTTAAGAATCAGCAAGAACACTTTAAATGTACCCTGAGTGAGTTCCTGTTTACTCACAGCTAATGTAGGCTAATGGATACAACAAGACTGTTTTATAGGTGCAAATGACCCACCTATATTTTCTGATATTAAGACTTCTAATAGATTATATGTAAACAATTATTGTGCTTTGCATTAATGAATAGGTTACTGGTGCTAAAATGATATAAGACTGGCCCAGAAATGTGAAACATAAATATTAAGTCAAATGGAATGAGATCCAAAAAGGTCACATGCAATTATAGTGGATCCTCTCATGGCATCAGCCTAAATGTGCGTTAAACAGACATAGTTTTATTTCTCATTTGAACCACAGATAATGATGAAGGCCATTGTCAGCACAAGCATCTTGTCTGATTATTTGTCAAAACATGCACTGCAGACCTGATTCAATTACCTGGACATGCCAGAGAAGTCTGCCTCCTCTTCCTCACAGCGCTCATCTAGCTCCTTCAGGGCCTGCGTCACATCCTCCTCCCACATAGACCCACAGGTGCTGTCTGGGTCTGGATCTGGATCTGGTTTCGTTTCTTCTGGTGCAAGGGGTAAGGGCAGCGATAGTGGCAAAACCGTTTGGGGTTCCTCTTCACAGACGGACCCCGGCGGGGTGTCTATGGCTGGAGGGGGAGGGGGGGCAGGATCTAGGTCATCCTGAGGGTCCTGGGTGTCCTGAGGGTCCGGGATGTCCTGAGCATCCTGAATATCCTGAGGCTCTTGAGGATCCTGTGAGTCTGGGAGGTCACAGAGCTCTGGGGGGTCAGAGGGCAGAGGGGGGGCACTGCAAAACCCCGTGTCCTCACTCACACTGCTGCTCAGCTCATCTGCTGCTGTCATACTTACAGCATCCTGTAACACAAAACCAGAAGGAGGCAGTCAGTAGCCAGTGGACAGATAGCACCGTATAAAATCACACTGTACATCAACACTGACATTTTTCTGAGCGGTTACTTCAGTATCATGTAGACAGCTCCTAAAGCAAACTGAAGAACACACATTCACTACTTAAACAGTCCAATATCATGACTTAAGACAGCTATAGATTTCACTTAGCAACACATATTAGCCTCAATTATACAAAAGGGAGCCAAGTCAGCATTTTGTACATTACTTAACTTCCTTAGAGATCGCTCTTGATGTCACTCCATGAGCTAACATCTCTCATGAGAAATTAAATAAAATGAAAAAGAATCAATAAACAGGAGCCAGTATCAATTTATCACTGGAATGCCATTAAAAACCTGGCCTCTGTACTAATAAAACGGTAGCATCATGATGAAATGACATAGGAGTGAGAGCCAACAGAACAGCACTTGAATGCAATGTATGCCCGGATACATGTTAGATCTGAAAGGTCTGATTTATGGCTGGCACTCTATAACTACATGCAAATAATGCTCCATCGCCACATAACAAATTCAAACAGCAGTAATCTGAAGCAGAGGGCATTCACGACACAAGCCTACGGTTGCATAATACCTGTATGATGTTGTTGTTGAGCACACAGATACATGGAGAGATATGTTACAACATGGCACAGAGGATGGATCCTAATTAAAAGCACTTGGTTTTTCCTGTCTTGTTTTTTTTTTTTTTTTTTATTTAAAAGTCTAATGCATTAGGGAAAGCTGAGTGTGGCAGGCAGCCAGTACATCAAAGAGACAGCAGCTATATTACAGAAAGCTTTTAGAAGTGGTCGTGGCCATCCTGGAGGGAATGAGTAAGAGTATTGATGGTTTTATCTGGGGCTCATTTCACTAAGAGCCGGGCCTGTGATGGCAGAGATGTCCTTGGTTTGATCTTGAAACCACCGGATAGACTGAGTTCCTAGAAAGTTCCACTGAAGTGTTTGACTCTCAGTGAGAGGTGGACACACACTAGTACATGTATATGAGTCATTGTGGTAAACAGAAATGAACCAAATTAAAACAAATAAATAAATAAAAAATTAGGCATGTATGTATGAGCAAGAGTATGTATATATATATATATATATATATATATATATATATATATATATATATATATATATATATATATATATATATATGTATGTGTGTGTGTGTGTGTGTGTGTGTGTGTTTGCAAAAATTATGAAGTAACTTGAAACTGTAAAGGAAATGCATTTTGTTTTTGTCTGTGTATAGGGTGGGAGTGGGGTCATTTAATTTCTCTGCATATAACACAAACACACATTTTGTTAAGTGTGTATAGAATAATAGTGCTAACCTATTAGTCCTGAAAAATACCTCATTAATAAAAAAATTATAACAAAATAATGCAACTGAAAAAAAAAAAAAAAACAGAAAAGGGAATACCAGGTTTTCAAAAAATGAATCTAAACTGAAAAAAAGTGAAATTAGTGTAAAAACCAATGAAACCTGCAAGACTGTAATAACCTTGATATGAGTAAAGACTATTTCTATATTTAAATTAGATTCTGTCATCTCAAGTAGAGCAAATGTAAATCAGACCAGCACAAATATTGTTAAAACATGTGGTAAATGTCAGTAGCGGTAGATAGCAAAGCTGTGTGTTAATATGGTAGTAAATCAATTGGCTGATAAAAGGGTTAATTAAGAGCACTGATACTTTTCATTTTGTACAGTTTACACACCACTTGTTATGGACTCATACTCACACATGCTTCAGGCGAAGATAAAGTAGCTGGTGTCCATTTCACAAGTTTTTAATGGAGGGTTTAGTTGGAATGGTCAGTTGCTGTGTTATTGGAGGTGAGCAGTGACAGCTGACCTGAGGTGAGCTTTTTTTCATCTCTCCCCAAATCACACAAGCAAAGCCCCACAGCACAACTATTAAGGGAGCTAGAGCTAAGCCCTCTGCACCTGTACCCAGAGCAAAGCAAAAAGTAGCAAAAGGAGGCCGAAGCAGCGCAAAAAGCTCCAATGTCTTAACCTGCCAGAAGGTAGATGAGTTTCAGAAACAGCACCTTTACCATAACCCAAATTCCCTGAAGGCTGCTGATTGGCTTTCTACCAAGCAAGCGAGTACAGCAGAAACACATACAAAGATAAACAGAAAGAAAAAGGCGAGCTAGAAAGCACCCGAACACCACAATTTATTATTGCCTCTCCCAATTGATCGCACCTCAGGCAGCTGGCTGCTGGTGCTGTCTGAGTGGGCCATCTCCAAAACGGGGCTATCCATTCGAGGGAGGGAAGGTAGAGAAGGCAGGACAGTGGCCTCCTCAGTCAGCACGCTGCTGGAGGATTCTTGAGACTGCTGCAGAGAGTCCACGTGGTTGGATGCCGTGTCATCTGTAGCAGAGTCACTGTTTAGCTGGAGGGGAAAACATAAACATGAGATTTGATTAGCTTCACTGTGGACACAGATGTAAAGCAGATATAATGTGCATCATCTGGATTGAAGCAAAAATGTGTTCAGTATACATTTAATAAACTTTATGAGCATACAACTATAGATGATAATTCAATCAGGCTGTTATGTCCTATCCTATTAACTATGCCAGAGCACTGCCAGGTATGTAAATTTAGAAAGAAATCCTGCAATATTCTTACATTTTATTGATATTGTTGTTTTAGTGATGTGTGCACATGAAGAAAAAAAAACATTTCCAATTTTGTCTGTATCAAGCAGAGCATTTTAGTCTTTTTAGTCTCAACACTTAACAATTCTTCAAGCAAGATTAAATATCATGCTATCAAAATTTTCAGCTTTCTTTTTATAAATATCATTACATTGTATAATGTCACATGTAAATGCTGCATGCTCATGTTGTAGTGTGGTGTTATAGTGTAATACAGGATGGCTACTAATATTTAGGGGAGGCAAAAGCTCATTCTCTCACCGTGCACTAGCAAGATCAAGAAGAGCAGGAGAAGAGAAAAAGAAAAGATCCCCATTAGACTAAGTTGAAGCAGTTATAAAAGCTTTTAGATAAGAACCTGATTGCAATGGAAAAAAAAGCAGAGGGGAGTTAGAAAGCAGCAAAACGAACCAAATGCAGAGAGCATGCTGTGGTTTAGATTCCTGCCTGTACCCCTGAATCATAACTAGACTAAAGCCAATTGAAAACATGATAATAATCTTCAATAGTAAGAATGTTTGCAACCAAGTATAAGCCTAAGTAAGTGCCTCACAAATGTAAATTGAAATATTGTTTGGAATTTTCCTGGACTGTACTTACCTAGTGGAAAAAATAAGACATGAGGAAGGGGAATAGCATTAATGTAGCGTTTAAAGGTAGAAGAGCTGGGCTGAGAGTTGGAGGGGTATCTACCACCAGCGCAGAAGCAAGCATCTAGCCGCTGCACACTGGCAGCAGGTCCAGCTCAGAATGCGCGCACACACACACGCACACCATGCCAGCTGGCTGTGTGAGGAGCATGGTGGGTTGGGTTGGGTTGGGTTGGGTGGATGGGTGGGGGGTACCCTGAATAGAGTGAGACTTACAAGGCCAGAACGGGTGAGAATCTGGCTAGCGCTCAGTACCTCCTCCTCAGACGATTCATCCGTGTCCTCGTGGTTGGTGAGGTTGAGGCTTGGCGTGCTGCCCGTGTACTGGCACTCCTGCAAAGACGGTGTGTCCCCTTTGTCCATGCTCTCCAGGGAACGACGTCGAACACCCCAGTTGAAGTTGTCCATGCTCTCCCCCTGCAGGACAACCCAGTAAACAGGAGTCAGAAAGAGTGGCCAGAGTAGGAAGGTTTGGAACAGATGTTACAGAGTGAGGAAACACAACAAGACAATGACAGCGTACATCAACATTCCACAAAAAAAAAAAAAAAAAAAAAAAAAAAAAAAAAAAAAAAAAACTGACGATAAATAAAGCACAGATGAATGATGGATGGATGAATTTTCTCCGGCTTTTGTTATGGTCACATGATAAAACATTCTAACACTATAAAAATTAAGCAATCACAACTAGGGCTGTGCAATATGATATATATACTACTGTATGATGACAGAATTTTATTATGCTTGCAAATTACATTTTTCTGTAATTTGAAAAAAGATTCTTCAGTGTTTTGTATACTTATTGTATTTACTTTTAGTGTGAGCCCTTTTCCCGCTTAACTTTAAAATGAAAAGGTTTGCTGCTATATTTCACTACAAATGATTGTTATTGTTGACACTTATGACCATACTCACATTTTAAGTTAATATTTGTCATGGTTTTTCTATTCATGTTTCCATATTTAATAAATTAATATTTTGTATTCTGTTAGATAATCAACTGGAAATTTTCCCTAATGTTTCAAATAAAAGGAGACAATTCAGTATCTAGTAGGAAATAGGTCTTTTCAATGTGACTGTCATCAACTATTTACTCATTTAACTTGCAGCTAATACATCATTATCTGGATATGAAATGACCGATATGGGAATATGATGTTTTTGCCATATTTCACTGCCCTATTCACATTTGCAATAGCCATGATTTCTAAATGCAGCTTAATTTTGGTGACAGTACAAAGAGGCACAGAGGGACTGAAGAGAACTGCATCTCTAGGAAGTTCTCTGGACCACAGACTTACCTGCAACTCCTTGTGGCAAGAGAAGAGAAATAATAATGTGTTAGTTGACTAAAGACAAACATTTTTCTATTTCTGAACTATAACAGTCATGATTAACTAGACATGAGTTGGACAGACAAGACATTACTATTGTTAATCAAGAACAAGAACACTAAATGTAGGTGATTTTGAAGTTTTGCTGGTTTGGTTAATATAAAGCAAATGAGTGGATAGTTTACTCCAATTTACCTCAGCATCTTCCAATTCCACATCCAAGAAATCAAAGTCTTTAAAGACACCAAACTGCTGTTCACTGCCCGTATCTTCTCCCTGCACTTCCTCCTCTCTGACCACCTCCTCCACTGTGGGAATCAGACTGGTTTGCTGGTCAGCAGAATCTAGATCTTCATTGGAGGAGAAGACCACCTGCACACAAAGGAAGGACAGTCTTTACCAAAATGTAAAATGGAAACATACACTTAAACATAAGGCATTCGAACAAAACAAAACACACCAACACCAAGCACAAGACAGCGATAATAGATCTTATTTACAGAGACCTTGTCTGATGCTTTAGAGTAGGAGAGGAGTCTTACAGATGGATTTTTGGGAACACCAGACTCTGGCCCACATAAAGACAGGACATTCATCAGCTTCTCTCTGGTTCTTCTCTGTAATAAAACAAAATAACCACAAACATCAGATTCATACAATGGGTAAAGAAACTGTGCCAGGTTATAACTGATGGAAGTTCACTTTAAGTCGACCTCTCCACACCTGGTTACAGTAGTGAGTCTGTTTGAACAGGTACCTGAGAGAGTTGGGGTCTCTTCCAGCTCACTGGCACCAGTCCGTTGGAGTTGGAGCCAGATGACGTTGACGAGGTACTCCTGGTTACTGCAATCACTTGAGGCTTTCCATTGCGTCCTGTTGCAGTACGCTGGTCACCGTATTTATGCCCTATTATTGGAGTCTATGGAGTTAAGCAAGATTAGTCAGTAATAGCACAATGCTGAGCATATCCTTAAAAGGAGAACGCACAGATATTTTGAGGAAATAATGTAGGGAGCATATTCAAAGGCAGAATCCCACCTCTGAGATGTCAAAGTGGAAATCCAAAGTTTTGCCAGGTAGTTCTTTTGAAGAATTATTGAATATGCGTGTAAATGCAATTTCTGGGGAACCACATGATTCTGCACTATACGAGCGCTGCACATCATCTGGAACAACAAGGCTGGCTGAACGCGACACAACCAACTTCAGAATGTTTTGGGCCTCCTTCCAATGTGGGCTCTGTAAAGAACAGAAATATAATGATCTCATTATGAGAAATCACACTGTATCCATTATTCTGTGGAATTTCAAAGTATGGACTGATTTTTTTCCCCTCAGAAAGCTAACCTCCAACCACCACAGCTATAGACTATATGAGGCCATGTTTATTTGAGGTTTTCAATCCTGCTCTATGCCAAAGAGCCTTACGAGGACACCAAACAAATATAACTTACAGTGCATATCAGCACACAGGCATACTATGCGCACAAACACAATACTTCCTACAAAAGCAACACTAGTAGTAAGTCAGTACAGAGATAGCCTAAGGCTCTAATGGTATAACAGCTGTTAGATGGTGTTGTGAGTGAGAAGCGTATAATGCCCTGGGTCAGGGCTAAAAGGCTTCCATAAAGAGCCGTGCCTATATCAAAAAGGCCTCCAAACAATGACTCTGTAACATAACTTATTCTCAGTGGTGCAACTCTTCACAGAGCAGGATACATTAAGCTTAATGTAAATATACAGTAGGATGAACATGCAGCAGACTACAAAGTTCTTGTCCATAATCAGAAGAGGCCTGGGGTATATTTCTTGTTTGGCGTCTTCGAGAAAAAAAAAGTGTACCCAGTAATGCAAGCATTTATTACAGAATGAATCATTATTGAGTAAATGTGTTTATCAAGTCACAGAATAAATAATCATTAAAAACTAACAAGATCTTCCATGTATGCTGCACATCACTGTTTGATCAAAATTATGGAATCATTGATTGCACAGATTCTGTTTTCTAATCCTGTGTGAGAACACCCCCCCACCCCCACCAGTCCTTTAATTTACAGCGTATACAAACATTTTATTTAACAAATACATTTCCTATAATGGAAAATTCAATTGCATCTTCCTCATGAACATGACATGACAGTTTGTGAATTATGTGTGTAAATTTGACCAGCACGTATCAGATATAAATCAGAATGAAGAGGAACTGATCTAGCTGAAAAACAAAACCTAAAAAACAAACCAATGTTGTGCATCTCTGATCAAAATTCAGTCATAACAGATTGCAACTACTAAGGATGGTGAAAGCTCACCTGAACATATTTGCCAATGATCTTCATGATCTCCAAGTTAAACTGTTTGACAGGAGCAGCTGACAGCTCGATGTAACTCAGCAGACTGTAGATGATCTGTAATAAGGACTGCTGCATGCTGGGAAGGCCCTTCTCTAGCAGCTGAGATGAAAAGAGAGAGAGACACTCATGTTATACACCAATTTTATTTAATCATACATTAGAGTAAGAAATGTGATCTTCCTGCATACCTCAGCCAAATAAGTAACCAAATTCAAGGTTATTTCAGCAAAGGCCATGTGGAGGTAGCGACAGACAACATTGATCCAGTTGGTGCAGTCGCGAGAATAGTTTTGTTTCCTGTACAGGGTCATCATGTGAGCCAGGTTGGCGAGTGCATCCGACTTCTCGTCGGTGCACACCTTGGCTATTTTATCAGCCGTCTCCTTACAGAAAGGCGTGGGGCTGTCAAAGTGCTGAATGAGATGTGGCAGGAGGCACAAAATATTCAAAGGAAAACCTGCAAGCGGAAGGAAACAAAAGAAAAACAACAGACATTATTTCGCCAGTTTAAAGGAGTGATATTTTGCTTTTTTAAATTGAAATTATGCATTTTAAAACATTTCCCTGTGGTCTACATAAACTTTAAATGCTATGCTTGGGTCTGAATTCTTCATTAGTTAAACTCCACAGGTCCATCTTCAACCCTATTTTAGAGTCATGACACGGGAAAAGTCGTCTTGAGCGCTGGCCCTTTAAATGCACATGACCCCACCCCCTCCAGGTTGTTGACTGTGCTTCTGTTCAATTTAGCCCCTTCAGTTCGTTAATACAACCAACAACTGAACATTTTAGGTCATTTGCCTCGAAATTTGGACATATTTTCATTATGGACTACAATCTCTGCTGCTGAAAAACAATTATGACGTACTTGGAGAAATGTTTGTCGAAAGTCTTGACCTTATATGTGCAAATGTCATGCCGTAACTAGTTATAAAATGTAACAAATTAAGAAGGAATTGAAACAGGTTGTAAAAATCCACTCGATTTTTGCCGAAATAAATCTCAAGATAGCTTTGCAGCACCTGGAAGGTTCAAATTCAAACTTTATGAACTATTAGGGTACAAATACACAAATAAATGTACCAAAGACTAATAAAAGTGGGTTTAGCAAAATATGACCCCTTTAATATCATGACACTCAAGCTACCTTATTTGCAGCAATCCATACTCACCTGCCCCTTGGGATGGGTCGACCAGTGTATGTCTGGAGACACTGATGAGCTTGCTGAGTAGATGGATGGTCAACTCCTGAGTAGAAGCAGAGGTGAAGCCCTTCAGGAACAGCTGCAGGAGGCCAGGGAAGCTGTACCATTTCAGCTTGGCCTGGACCCTCTCCAGACGTTCTCGGCTGTCTGCCCGATCCAAAGGCAGCTGTCCGAGCAGCTTGTTGAGTAACCGCAGGGCCAGCAGATACTCAAACTCATAGTCCGACTCAAGCAACGAGGCAGCGATCCAGAACACGGTTGCCATCAGATTTGAAGGGTCCACGGGGGGGATGGCTTCCCCTCCTGGACCCCCTCCTCCACTCTCCCGTAGCGATGATAAGCTCCGAGTGCGGGCCAGGTTTCCATGGCTGCCTCCAAGTCGGTCAGCTATGTCTAGAGTGTTACTCCTACGCTTGTCAAGTTTTCTTTCACCCATCAAGCTGGCACGCAGTGAGTTGCTGCGAGCATGGACATAATGGTACAGACCACCGCTGTTTAGGTTCAGCTGGCCTGTGCTTTTCCTGTTTGTAGCAAACTTGGGCCCCAACAAGTGATCACGGGTGGGGGTTCTGCAAATTAGAAGACAACACTTTGTCAGTGGGAACCTATATCATGCAAAAATCAGAACATGACTTTAGTAATGATGAGTCAAGCAGGATGAGAACTTACTGTGCTAAGGCAGTGAGGAGATCATAATTTTTTACTGTGTCTGCTAGCGTGTCAATGCCTGATTCCAGTGTCAGAAGCAGTTCAATGACAAAGCCCTGAGGAGGAACAACACTAAAGGTCAGCCTGACTGACAGAAAATAATGGGTCTAAATACAAGTAGCTTCCAACAGCATCATTAAGTATATGCTCAGCCGCAGCCACATGAAACAAATGTATTCAGCTGATTTTTTTCCCCCGACAAAATATAATGTGACTGTCTCAACTGAAGAATAACTGGTGGATAAATAGTTAAGTTGCTTTTGTTCTGACCTGAGCTTCCTCTCCTGGATCCCCCACTGTCTCAACAAGTCGAGAGAGAATATCAGATAGAGTTTCTGGAGTCAGAGGTTGTTTGAGTGCCCTGAAAATCTGGAATGAGCGACCAGCATAGTGGCGAGATGAACAGGACAAAGCTGTTTGCAGGGCTACGTCACTCAGCAATGACTCCAGCTGGAAACCTAAAGGGATGATCGTAGACACAGATAACCGTGATAAGGAACAGTAACAAACAATAACAACAAACTTAGGGAACAAACAGCTATGAATCATACTGACCTGACTGGGAATATTTGAAGACAGTCACTACATGTCTCACAAAAACACTCAGTTGGTCGGCACTCTTAATGTTGGGGTTCTTAGGTGACACATCCTCATGGTTCCACAGTGGACCCCGCTTTCTGCAAGGTATTAGCAAATACACATCAGCCCTTTGATTCAACAATAGAAATTCACTGCACCTCAAATATATTTCATTGTTATCACACCTGACTTTAGGAGCCAATATGACACCAAACCCAAAATCAAAACCATGCAATATTAAAATACCCAATCCATTCAGACACAGCTGGAAGCATGAAACAAATAATAATGAACAGAATGATTAAGTGTCATAACTCACATTTAACTAAACATAATGGCTCATACCAAGCATGAAAATGCTGTGTAAAGCCAAGTTCGTTACAAACAACAGCAGCAGCAGTAATGTTTTAGAAATGAACACTCTTTAAAAAAGGCTTTCTCACCTTGAGGTAATGAACTCTATTAGAGCTTTGACCTTCTCGTCCTGTTCAGCAGTGACGTCTACTTCACTGAGGAGTGATGGGGACAGGTGGGACAGAGCACTTCCGCCTGCTCCCAGGCTTATACTTGAAGATGTGGAGCTTGAGCTGAGGCCAGAGTCTGTCATCGGTGATGGCTGACAGTCGGGCAAAAAGTCCTGCACTCCTATAAGAGCAATGAGATTAAACAGGGTCAGTGTTGGAATGGAACCAAGGCCTCAAACACTATAAGTACAATTCTTTATCATTTATTAGTTATTCGTACTTTGAATGTTTCCATTTGTCACAGTGTTTTTCCTCTATAGTATTTTTTTTAGGCATTGGCCTGAATTTGTGAGGTGCCTCATGATAATTATGTATTATGACTGGTATGTGTAAACTACAATGTGTGTAATACCTATGCAACAATGTGCAAAAAGGTTACAATTCAGGATGCATGGATAAGCATGTGTGAGTGAACAGTGTGCATTATCCTTTTTATCTTGCTTTTACTTAACTTATTCTATTATTCTATATACTTGTACTTATATTTACTTATTTATTTCACTAATTATATTTACAATTAAAAGTGTTCCATTTTACTCTGTGCTTTGAATTTGTGTATTTATTTGTGTATGTATATACAATGAAACATAATGGAAATCTATGACTGGCATTATATAAATAACACTGAATTGAATGCAATTCAATTTTGGAGGTCTCTAAATAATATTAAAATGAAATAAAAACAACAAAAAAAAAACAAAACAGATTAATGCGTCAATAACTATAATACAATGGGACATTATTTACTAGTAATATTTCACTGAAGTTTTTTGATGTAAGACTTATAACAAAGCATTTTTACACTGTTACACCGACATTCACTTAAGTAAAAATTAGAGTCTGTAAGAGTAATGCTTCTTGATATTTCAATATCACAAATACAGTACATCTGCATTTCTTTTGTGATATACAGGTTTAAATATAGTTTTATGAAAACAAAACAAGAAATATCCTGAATGTGCTTGGATCTTTACTGCCACCAAGTGATCTGCTACAGTAATACAACTAAACCTTACGTCCATTATCTGTATTATTAGCATTATCTGTATCTCTGTTCCTTTCACCACCTTCACAGTTACAGGAAAAGGAACATATCAATTGCTTTCCTTTTTATACATTTTGGTAACACAAAGGTTCAAACCAAATTCCTTTGGTTAAAGACCTGCTCCAAAGCAAAACTGACCTGTGAGGTTGAACTCTGGAGCTACTGGTTTCACAGTCAGGACCCTGGGGTCGTTGTACTCCCTGTTGCGTAAAAGTACCATTGCCACAGACTGGACGCTGCTGTTTGCGCCTTGGACAACAAGCAGGTGAAGTAGTAGACGTTTGCAGTGCTCGTAGACTTCTGGGTGCTGATGATCAAAGCCTGTGTTGAGACCAAGACAAAACAGAGGGATTGCATAATTAAAAACCATCCCAATTTTTCTAATTGCATTTGTTATTTGGCACTCATCCAGGTACAGGAACAAATACAGAGAACAAAAGAAAGGGGAAAAACTAATCTCAGAGGCATAAACACCTAAAATATCAGTCAGTATATTACCTATAAAAATTGCATGTAGCAAAAGGTGCAGGTAGGCACTCCATTCCACTTTGACCCCATGGTCAACAATGAGGTCTGTCAGGAGGATGACTGCAATGTTACATCTGGAACAACAGAAAAAAAGGCATGACTTAAGTAAACTGACAGTGTTTTGCTAAATGAGAGTGAAGGCTGTATATGGTCTACCTGTGGAGTGGTACAGCAGGAGTGTTGGTCTCTGGAAGGTAGTCTACTAACGGAGACCAACACCCTCCTGTTGGGGGGAAGGGTAGGGGTTCTGGCCGGTTGTGATCCATCACTTTTAAACGCCAGTTAGCATAAAGTGGCATGGAGTCACCTGGTGAATGAGATAACAATAAATATTAGTCAATAGCAATTCTGGAAAGTTTTTAGTGGGTGGAGAGTGTAGAGAGTTTGCTCTTACTCTTCTCTTCTTCATAGGAGCCTCCTGAGCTGCTGCTGTAGCGGGATTCCAGACGGTGGTGCTGGCGGTTCAGATTACTGTTCAGACCACTGTAGATGTCCAAGTGGGCATAGCTGAAGAACAGACACACTTGACTTCAGAGGACAGTGCAAGTATTGATTTTTACAATGCAAATAAGTTTAATCCACAGCATAAGCAAAAAATGTTCAGGTAAAGATTACTTTATATCCTCAGTCACTGAAACACATCTTATAAACTTATTTCTTTTATCTGAATGAATTTCTTTCTGACAAAATATGAAGAAAAATTAAACATTCTAATCATAAACAAAACACATTTCCTAGAAGGACATTCTGATTAGAATGAAATGTCAATGGTTAAATGCTCTTGTGTTTTCTAACAAATAATTTTTATTCATAGATCTTAACAAAAGCACTAAATTATGTTTATGTGCCTCAAGTGTACAGTGTAAAGTCTGCAGTGAAGTAAAACTGTTTTCTCTGTCTTTTGTAACAAAACCTATGTGCTATTCTTACTTACTCTACAACAAAGGAGAGAAAAAATGTTGCATTGCAGCTTGTACCTGTCCTCCATGTTGGAGTCTTTCATCTTGCTGTCATGATGACTGTCATTTCCTGGCACCATGGTATTGCTGCTGGATGTTGTTCCTGTGAGAGTTGACATGACACATTGACAACCTAGTATTGACTGAGCACATGACTTAAGTAATGGAAACATGACCTGAGCTTTGACCCAGTGCATTTACAGTGCTCATTAACCTGAGGTGACTGAGGGAATCTTGTAACTGGAGGTGATGCGGTAATAGGGAGGGTTGTCCATGTGAGTGACAGCTGAGCTGACTGGATCAGTCAACTCAAGCTCACACATCAACTCTTCCAGCAGCTGCATAGTCTTATCTCTGCCCAAGTAAACCACCACTCGTTTCACCTGCAAATAAATACGTAACAGTGTCAGGAACATGAAGAATATGTGACGACGTCACCTACTGTACAATATTGAATGGTGTAAATATAATGCGACTCACGTAGGGCAAGAGGCTGGGGTCACTGCTAACTCCTGACATGCTGATGAGGAAGTGTAGAATGATTTTGAGGTTCTTTGGCCAGCTGTCTGCTAATGTGGTCCAAACATTCTCTATCTCTGACCAAGCAAACTCATCCCCATACTGTAAAAGATAAAAAAAAATACACACAAGTAAACACCTTAACGTAAAAAAGAGCACAAATTAAAAAAAAAAATACTCAACATACCCAAGTGCAAATGCTCCACTAGCTGTCTCACCTTTGCTGTCATAAACATGAGGTTGTTGAGCACCATGGTTGTGGCACGAGGGGAGCCCCAGCCTTCTCCACGAAGCCAGCGACGGCTATTGACCATCATTATCTCCCGGTCATGTAGGTCCTCATCTTCCTCGCCACTCCCACAATCTTCTGGCCGTCGTGCAACGGGTTTAAAGTCGACCAGCTCCACATTGTTCATCCAGGGCAGGAGGTAGTGCAGCATTACTTGACGACCACCAGGATGCGCTGTCTGGATGCGCTGGCTCACCTCTGCAATAGAGACAGTACAGCAAGAAGATAACTGAAGCTGCATCCTCAGTTACACAATTAATGGGTGCTCTGCCAAATTTTAACCTCAAAGCCCCATTATCAACATTATCATAACATCCACAATACTTCCTAATTTCTAGCTATGGCAAAGCGCCACTTCCTACTTTCCTTCTGCCTTCCACAGAGTCAACCTTAAAGTCAGTGAAAAGGTTCAAGCTTGATTTTCTTTGTTCTGCTTCTTTTTGTCTGAAAACCTGATGATACAGGCAAATTAACTGCCAAGTTGCATTTACAGTTTTTGCAGATTGCTTGGACACTGAAAGACAATGCTTAGACAAAAGAATGAAAACCTTAACTTTCATAATCATAGCTTTTAAAAAAGGCATCAAATTCTGTTTTGCACTTTGTTTGCATTTTTGCACAGTTTTTTCTATGACACTTGGTTTAAAAATGAAAACTCTAACAATCACTGAGAAAACACTTCTATTCCAAATGCAAAACATACCTGAAATTGGCAACACCCACACGTATGAAAAGAGGCATTCGGAAATTCTGAGGTGGGGTCAGGGTTGGATACAGCACGCAAAGTAATATTTTCCCTGTTGCCTAGTGGATGAAATGACGTAGCCAGACCCTGACAGGAGGCGTGAGCCATGAACCATCAACCCCTTACAATCCCTCACAGTACTATTGTTGTTTACCACTGCACTCCAATTTTCCTGTAACTTCTTTGAGTTTACAGTAACATATTGTACTGATTACTGCACTATTTTTCTACTTTCCTTAGTGTTTTGTGCTTTTGTAATCTGCAATTGCAAAACTAAGATGCATACATTTTTCCTAATGATTTTCTATTTTCATTACAATGTAAATGAATGGACTATAACCTTTCACAGATGCCTATGAGATAAAATTAAAAAGGTGAACAAACTACTAAAGAAAGCAGGTTTTTGTATCATTGTGTTGTTGCCACCAATGTCAGATTTTACACAATGAGCCAAAATGTGTAAGGAATCACCACCTCACAGTACAACTCCCTGCTACACACAAGTAAACTGTATTGCAGCAAACCTGAGAAGATGGGCAGAGTGAGCTCAGGGTATGTCCTTGCAAGCTCTTCAGACAGCTGGTAGTAAGACACAGAGTAGAGGTGTGGCAGCGGTGATGGAGGGGTCAGAATACCATCTGTTCGCTGGATCTCCAATTTGTGAGCATAACGGAAGAGCTTGGGTTCCAGGATCTGTTTTAAATAGACAAAAAAAAAAAAAAATGCAGTTTTTAACATAACAATATACAGCTATGTTATATATAGATGATTGTATAGATGCTTCAGTAAAAAACAAAAAACAAACCTGTAGCAGCTGCATGGCCACCTCATATATATCCCTGGAAGAATCTGCTGCCTTGAACAGAATCAGGTTCAGGAGCACCACAGTATCAAATTGGTAATCCCTGAAATAAAAGTAAATAGAAGCATTTGAGTTGAAATTAGCTCCTTATAGCAGAAGCCAACAAATCCACAAAGTTGAAGCTAAAGCTCAAAATGTGAAGCACCTGTTGTGAAAGACGTTGGCAATAGCCCTGAAGCAGCCAGCAGCCACACGTCGAGAACCGGTGTAACAGCGATCCACAGCCCAAAACATGAGGTTACTCTGATCTGGATTCAGCTCCAGCAGTAACATGACGGCCTCACAACCCAACTGGTGAACCTGGAGAGAAAGCCAAAAAAGCTGTTAGAACCTCCTCCAAAATTAAACTTCATATAGCTGTTGATTTTAAACAATTAATTGTTTGATAACTAATATTATTGTCCAACATAAATGTAAGATATGCAGCAGGTGTGGGCACTTGCAGTTGCTAAACAGAGAGCTCTACTATAGCAGCACCCATGCATTTATTTTCTGAAAATGACAGACAAGTGAGCATCTGGGAAGGCTCTTAACATGAATTTGCATGAAGTGCTTTGTTTAAATACAGATATACTATGTATTATGCTATGTGGGTTTTAATCTGAATTTGGGTCTCACCACTTACTGTACTGCTAAATATAACTGTGTTGTGCTAATGTCAGCATCTATGCACATCTAACAGTGAAATGATGACATTTCTCTTACCTTTTTGTCCTGAGAATCCAGGATGTTGTCAAGCCACTTGTAGAGGTAACCATCAGAGGACAGCCCAACATTGTCAGCTACAGGTCCACAACACAACACTGCAGACATGGCCTGAAAAATTGAAAAGTCACTAGTTACAGTATCAGCAGGGATGGGTGACAATACACACAGACAAGAGATCTCAATATCTGTCATGCTATGCATACCTTTAATGCACAGTACTGATGGCGGTTGATCTGCATATTTCTGTCACTGTAGCGGTCCAGTGGGGTGAACATGATGCTGAAGGGACCAGCCCAGTGACTGAACAGCATGAACAAACTGTGTCTCAGTGACTGCTGGGGGAAAATGGTCCTCCTTTGGTGTACTGAACAAAACAAGTGATGTGATTAAAATTGTGACAAGTTTTTTCAGGTTTAAACACAAACTCTGTAAATAATTTGTTACTGACTGAATGAAGTTACTACTGAATGTGTAAGAGAAATACCTGGAACATTCTGAATGATATTTGCCACAAGTGCACTGAAGTGACAACGAATGTCCTTCAGTGTGTCTGAGTCCTTGTCATTTTCTGCCTCAAGCAGCTGCCTCGTCAGATCAACATACTCAAGCAGTGTACTGTTCAGAGAGTGGCTCTCTCCATCTAACCCTCCGCTGGCTCTGTAAAAGACACAAACAGAAGAATGGAGACATTATTACACTAAGAAACCTGATCTGTTGGAGGCAAATTAGTTCTTCATCCATCAGGTGGTTGTTGAATTCTCTTATGGATTACATACATCTGACTGATGACACCAGCATCAGCCAACAGCTCAAATATCCGGACCAGCTGGACCCTGAGGATGTCACGACGCCTGCGTCGCTTCATGTTCTGCAGAGGAAGGCATTTAAACTTAGTCAAATCTTTTACTGAATAGGGGGAGAGAGTTTCATTTCTGTCATACTTACTTCAGGTCTTCTTTCCAAAGCTTCTTTTATGATGGGATTTAACTCCTCTATTAACTCTCTAAAAAAATGGGAGAGTTGCAAATCAGGGATAATACTGATCTGAGGCATCTAGGTGTGAATACAATCCAAAACAAAAAAACATCGGGATGGTATCAAAAAACCATAATAAAAAAAAAACAAGAACAGTGGTATAAAAGTTTACTTTGACTTATATTACATTGTAAACAGTATGAACACAACTTATTTCATGCTTTGTCTGATTAACTTTCTTTCACTCAGTTTGTTTGTGAATACACATCCACACCTAACATTCAGGCCTCAGCTTGGATCATTACCTGAAGGCCACGGGGTTGGTCCTGCCAAGCCCCAGCACAAGAGACTCTGTGATGTCCATGCTCTCAGAGCGCATCATTGGAACAATGTGTTTAAATAGGGAGGAGGGGGACGGAGTGCCAACAATCTATTAACACACAGAGTAAAAATAAAATAAATATATTAAGTGTAAACTATACTTTGTACACATTTGATATAGATATTTTTATGTATTCAAGACTGAAGTCCTTCTGACCTTTGAATCATAACTGAAGCCGCTGTCCGGCGTGGACGCCAGCGTCTCAGGCGGGGAGCAGCGGACGGAGCCAGAGGTGGAGGATGAGGAGCACATGGAAGAGGAGGAGGCGGAGCTGCAGCACAGAATCAGATAGTTCCTCCAAAGGCCAATGTAGGAGTCACTGCTGTTCAGGCTGTTCACTTTCTTGGCATTAATGGGGCTACTGTAGGTGGACAAAGTGGAGGGTGGGGTGGTCAGAGTTAAAAAGATCAAAAAGAGACTAGACTCAGAGAATTAACAAATACCTCATATTAAAAGGCAAATCACAAAAACCCAATATCCATTTTTTATGATGCATATGTGCCATTGTTTCAGCAAATTAACATATCCAGTCTTGGTTTTCCCACCAAAAACACACAAACCACATTTCAGAAAGAACTGAGGAAACATACTTGATGTCCACTTGTGGAGACAGTAGCTGCAGGCGGGTGTAGGCAAACATCCAGGCATAGTTAAGGGCAGTCGGACAGTGTTTGGGCAGGTGCTCCTGCCGCAGGTAGCTAGAGAAGCTGATGACCCACGGGTCCTGACCCTGAGTAACATGAGCAAACACCCAGATGTGTGAGGGGCTCACAACATCAAACTGGTGGCTGATGGGAGATGAGCTCCACTCTGCTAGTGTCTGAAGATCAATCCCACTGGGACAGTACAGGAGGTTGGTCTGCAGAGAAAAAAACAAGGAGTGAGGCTGAGTTTCTAATTAGTAAAAAAAAAAAAAAAACAACTATAAATTACGAGTATTTTTACCTGGTCAGCTCCCGTAAGATGAATGAAGCTCTCCAACACTGGTGCACTTAATCTGTCCATTACATCGATGGCTAATTCCTCGTCTCCCTAAATGATTGGGGAGAGAATTATCAAAAAAAGAGTACCCATATAGTACCTATGGATATATGCAACAACCCACATTAAAAGTGGTTGCAGTCTAGAATAATTACCTTGCCAATTCCAAGCGCAGTGTGCAGTGCTCTGACCTCTTTGAGAACATTCACAGCCAGCCTTCTTGTGGCGGGCCGGCAGCTACAAAGCACAACTAGTGCTAACCCCTCCACCACATGCAGCACACCCGATGAATGAGTGCGCTCCAGGGACAAAGAATGTCCATTGCCTGAGCCCTGTTTAAGAGAACTTGTATTTAAAATCACTCAGAACTGAAAGGCATTTAAAATCTAACTACAATGGTGGAATATAAGAAGTAGCTTTACTCAAGCATTTTTCCATTTCCATTCTATGCTACTTTATACTTCTGCTCCATTAGATTTGTCTGCCAGGTTTCATTTCTTTCCAGATTAAAATTTTTACCCCCTTCCTGTACAGTGAAAATTACAAATCTCCAAATGTGCTTATTTTAATGTTTACTGCATGACTACTTTTGACATACTGTAAGTGCATGTTACCAATATTGCGTACAGTTTTCCTCAAATATGATTTTGAATACAGATCTTTTACTTGTGATGCAGTTGCTCTTAATATTTTTACTTGTATTTAACTGTGTAAAGGTTCTGAATAAATGAAAACATCTGAAACTAACTTTCACCTGTGCGTCATGGCTCTTATTGCTGCTCTGCACCGCCTGTTTCCATTGGCTGATAAGCTGCAGTAACATTTTGACGGAGTTGTCCAGCAGAGTAGGATGGACATCAGTCACTTCTCGGACAATGAAATAAACAAAGCCTGAGAGAACATCCTCACGCCACTCTGGGAAATCCACCATCAGGGCCTGAAGGGTAGTAAAGGCGAGGCCACGCAGCTCCTCATCCATGTGGATAGTCAGCCTGGGAAGATGAAGAAGTCGACATGAAAGAAATAATTAAAAGGGGCGGAGCCACTGAATTACAGTCACATGGCTACAGTGAGATTAGAGAGGATGAATTACTTGGCTAGAAGCTCTATGAGGTCTTGTCTGCTCATGCCATCTGGTATCAGTCTTGGGATGGCGGCAACACACGTACGGAACAGATCAATCTTTGGTTTCCTTTCTCCCCTGTGGCAAAACAACAGTTTGAGAACACGATTCAGAATTGACAGATGAAGAACTGCATAGATCCAGGTTGTGGTTACATACGTGATCATGTCCTCAGGTTCTTTGTTGGACATCTGTACGTTAGTCATGCTCATGGAGCGTCCCACCTCCTTGTCCAGGTGTCGGAGGATGTTGTCTAAGGCCTTTCGAACTTGGGGATAATAAAGTGACATGCCTACAAACATCCAGGAAAGTTGAAGTCAGTTAGCATGTCGTTATTTTTTAAGCATAGTTATTGCTAATGTACACTTTCATAAGTCAAACATACCTATAACCTTTGCTTCTTCATCAGTGAGGGTGGTGTTGAGGAAGATCTTTTTAACACGCAGTGTGTTGCCTGAGGGCATGATGATTCCTGTGGTGGGCATAGGTGGCTCACCATCCTTCTGCTGTAGGCTGTCTGCAATCACCAAGAAGGCTCGCAAACCAATATTCATCCTCTGGCAGGGTGAACGTAGTGAAAAGGGTGAAAGGTAGGATGTGGTTAGGAGAACATATTGATACTGACAACATCTAAGGGTGCAGATATGGCTTTACTTTACCTCTGGATTGATAGTAAAGGTTTTGTGAGATTTGCCCACACACAGGAGATCATAGATAATCTCCTTCATAGCAAAGTCCAGTCTTTCCTGTGAGCAAAAAACACAAAAAAGCAATTACATGTCTATCACATGACGCTAACCTGTGATGAAACCCAGGTTCAGTGGATAGTACTTGTAATAATAACATCTGTCCTGGTCAAACTGATACTATTGACAGTAAGAGATGACCATTACAACAGAACCTTTAAATGGTCACCCACTTGTAAATATTCAATGTAATAATGGCAAAATAATGACTGACATTTATTTACTGTACTTTGAACTGTTGGTGGTTTTAGTAGATATTTTGGTACTGACATGATATTGACACATGCAAGTTGTTGGAGAAGTATTATCAGTCTACAAGCACCTGTTTTCTGTGGTTGGTTTTCCTTCTCTGCTTATTTAAAGCTGCGTATGACTTTCGTCACCAGTTTTTTTATCAAATCTGTAAAACCCTAGCAGCTGCAGTAGCAAGAGGCAATGAAGCCGTTTCCATGTTTGTTGCGGCTGCGGCCAGAATGCGGCTGCAAGGATTTCCGCTTCCCACAATGCACATCGCAACAAATTTCCAAAAATGCCCAAGTGACCTACTGGCTTTGTTTGTAAACAAATGGATCATTTATGGTGGAGTACACTTCAAAAGTGTTCACCGTGAGGGAAGAGATTCAAGTGCATAATCATGGACTTACAGATTTGTGATACTTAGGCTATGACTCGGGTTTTACAGATCTGATGAAAAATTGGTGACGAAAGTCATACGCAGCTTTAATTACATAGGTACAGACTACATAAGGTAGCCTGAGGAATACAGAATTTTTTGCTCCACCTATTTGATTTGTTTTTGGCGGTTTTTCACTTGATTTTTCCTATGTCTCAAGTATAAAAAGCCATAAAAAGAAAATTGTGAGGGACTATTTGCTTAATATAAGTTAATTATTTTTTTATAGATCATTTGTATTGGGATGCCTCTGCCTCATGGTTTCATTAAGCAGGTAATGAGTTAAACCATGACCACCTTGAGTGGATGTGACTGTTTTACCTACCTGAGCTATAAACTGGATGATCTTGACAAATATGTTGAGGGGTGTGTCTCTGGGCACCACACTCCGGGAGCCTTTGGGGAAAAGTGCTGAAACAATGCTGAGGAGTCGACTGGGAGGAAGAAAGAACAATTCATAAGCACACTATGTGTTAACCAATGACGACCTTTGTTTCAGCAACTTCTACTTTTATAGTAGATTTATAGTACTGCTTATACATGAACTGCGAGGGTCAAAAAGCACTTGGCTGTGGGACTGACCTCTGTGTGACAGTATTACTCTCACACTTGATCCTGATGATGTAGACCCACAGCAGTCTGTAGAGTGACTCCAGCGCTACCCGGGACATTTTGGGGTCTTTGTTCTGTCAATATAAAACCAAAATGATGAGCCAATCAACTCGCTTATAAAAATTTTATCACCCGCCTGTGAGTATGGTGGTCAGGTTGCTGCTGTCTGAAGATATCCACATACAATAAATGAAAACAGGTCTACAGAGAAACTAATGCAGTCTCTGTGCATCGTCCTAATAAGTGAATGACATCTCACAGTACCATGGGTTTCCAGAATCTAAAATGAAACCATCAGTGGAAATAAAAAAAGACTTTTTCCACAATGTCTAAAAATAAATTCTAAGTATAAAGACGACTCAGGTCACGGAGTCCTCCATAACCAAGTCGTGTTTAATCAAATTCAGTTGAGGGCTACATTAAATCTCCAGGATCAGAACACTAGATCTCTGGTTAATCAAGCATGTGCTGCACTGAGCAGTTTCAGCTCAATGCATTACAGACACCAGATAAAAACAATCTTATACAATAATCAAACACTGAAATGTCTCTTTCAAGGCATGAAGTTACAAACAAAGAAGTGTCCAAAAAGATGACACCCTGAATTCACACCGTTGTAAATGCATGGACAGGAGCATCCTATTACTGTGAAATATTGATGCAGACACAGTGAAAATATTAAACCATGTAACATTATAAGGACATAGAGGGAGATATTTTGAGAAAATTGTACACCAATTTTATTTCAGTCTTTACGTCAAGGAAATCAGCAACTGTCCTCATCACTTCTACGTGTCTGTGCTTTGGCGTTCAGTCTCCAGTCCCAAATGAAAAACACAATCATTCTGTTTTAATAAACTTACTGAACAAGTTGGTTAGTCTTCAGAGATCTCATATCAGTCAAATAAAAAAAATGGCCAGTCAGGGTTAGAGACCCCATTACAATGAAAACAAAACAAAAATATATCTGTCACATCCAGGCTGTGTATGTCTGTCACAGATCACCATTTACACACATCACTATTATGTGGCTTGTACAGAAGCAAGACGAAAACCAGACATTTTTAATTGTCTTTATCAAAAAAAAAAGACAGAAAAGGCAATATCAGACACAGTAAAAACACCAAATTCTATGAGAGGTTGCAATGAATTTTTTAACCTGATCTTCTCGAACTATCTGACAAGTATTTTGTATTCCCAGCATCAATTTACTTAAAACTTACTTATACCATTCAACATAAGTGTAGTAGTTATATAACACTAAGATGAAGTGCTAACATATGGAGTAATATAAATTTTCTATCACATTACCTATTCTACATCAAAGTCTTCTTTGGCTCCCTATTTCAGAAAATTTATTTAATTAATATAATATAATATATTAAAAGCAAATGTCTGGGTTTTCTGGCTGCACTAGAGGCCATTTTCACTGGTGTCTATGCAGACAGCTACAATACATCATTATGCATTATTTGCATTTGAAATATGCCTAATGATATGGAAATAACAAATAATAACTTTCCAACACCATCAGGCAGAATAATGCATCGTGTTTACCTAATACATACTGTATTCAGAAAAGCTGACTGCATTTAGATAACTGCAGAAACATCACCACTGCTCATGAACACAAAGTGACTCAACCACTAAGCCTAAGGCAGCATCACAAGTTACACATCGTCTCTACATGTTCCTCTGTTCTATTTCTACTGACCAACACTTCAGTGTCCAAAAACAACTTGCTAGACATTAGCAGCACAAGGAGAGCAGCTCTACCCTATGTCCTGGTCAAGAGACCCTAAGAAACAAGGGGGCACCGGGCAGGTCACTGACACCAGATAACTCACCTGCAGTGTCTCAATCTGCTTTCGGATGCTGTTGTTAGACGGCATCTGGAGCGAGTCAATGCGAGAAAAAGATCAAATGACAGAGGACAAAGAATGTAGGGTTTGGGGAAGGACACATGCAAGTTAAAAAGAAAAACATAACTAAAGAAATATGACAAGAGCAGAACAAATGGTCTTGTCAGTGTGACAATATGTTAACCAAAACTATTCTAAAACAGTGAGACACAATGAACTGTTTTACATGCCACTGGTGGAATTTATCAATGGATCTTTAAGTGGCATGCTAGTAATGCAAAGTAACAGTGCATTTGTTTTTGATATGAGGGGAAATATTTTAATAAAGTGAGCAAAAGTCTTTTCAAATTTTAAAAAAATGATCTAAAATAAGGTGTGTTGTGGTCTGTAAATCAATAAGGAGGACAGTGAAAACACATGATTAGGAGTGGACACAGAACACAGAGGGATGACGAAAAGGGCCACTTAAAGATGGGAAAAAGTAAATTATACCAAAAAACAAACAAAAAAAAAAACCCAAAAAACAAAACACTTGCCTGCTTGACCTACAAAGCTGACACTCAATGACACCAATCCATTCAGCGCTGTAACAAGCACACTGAGAATGCCAAATTGTTGTATTTTAACCCTGTGGGCTTCATATTTTAAAGTAGGTCTGCATAATTACGTCAGTAAAACACTGAACAATACTCTGCTCTACAGGGTGAGTCAGAAAAAACGCTCTTTCCATTTAAAGAAATTGTACTGCTAAAACGGAAACACTGATTTTCCTTTTGACCATACAGTCATATTGATGTGGTTATTGAGCATGTCTGGTGATGTAGTCATAGATTTATTGCATTGCATAAGAGAGAGAAGGTCCATTGTTTATTGGGCACTGAAATACCTGCCAACACAATGTATGCCACAGTGAACAAACTTGAAATTGACAACAATTACAGGAGTCGGGGCTTTGCTTTCACACTCAGGACATAGGCCTACATGACAGTGCCCAGGGTGTATCAGACTGTTCCACAAACTCTTCAGGAACTCCGAAATCGCATCACGGCTGAAATCCAAGCCCTACGACGAACACGAATGGCGAGAAGAGCTGTGTTAGAGATGCGACAACGAGCACAGATTTGCATCAATCTGAATGGTAGCCAGGTTGAAGGTCGTGCCGGACAACTTCGTTGAGACAAAACATTTTGATGGTGAGTAAACATGCTGTAATGGTTGACAATTTCAATTTCATTCACGGTGGCATAAACTGTGTTGGCAGATATTTCGGTGCACAATAAACAATGGACATTCCCTCTGTTATGCTGTGCCATAAATCAATGATTCAATCGCCAGACATGCTCAATGACCACATCAATATGACTGTATGATCAAAAGAAAAATAAGCATTTCCATTTCAGTGGTACAATTTCTTTAAATGAAAAGAGCGTTTTTTCTGACTCACCCTGTATTAGTACAGCATTTGCAGAAATAGTCAAACCGGAAGTTCATTTTTTTATTATACTACATGTAATATAATAGAAATTCATATATCCTAATTTTTAACTAGTAGTCAAAGATGCAGCCACATTTTAAAATGTATGTGTATATGAAAGCCACATTTTAATGCACTGCCTAATAATGCATTTTATTTACATGAGTCCTACTTTGCCTTTTCATCCAAAATGTTTTCCTACGAAGAGTCTTTCCACCACAAATTAAAGTTTACATTAATCTGTGTAAACACTTGGTATTCAGATGCTGTCATTTGTTAAGCATAATATGGAAGGATGATACAGGGAATAAAAAGCATCACTAACCGTCAGACTATGTATTTAATGGGGAATAATTATGATGACATACTTGCAAAGCCCAATTCAAAACAAAGATTTTAAAAACACCCACAAGGTTAAAATCACTGGCTTTACAAGAAGCCCTACATCGCTAAAATCATCACTGCACTCAAAAAAATCAATCATCGCACACCCCATACAATTATGCCAAGGAGCCACCACACTGACTGATTACAACTTCACATGAAAGGAAACCTACAAAATGGTAAAAGAGGATGCTGAAATGAGATCACTGGGGTAGACAGATGGTCATTCAAAAGCATTGGAAATCACCACCACAAAGACGCAAACAGAAATTTATCCACCACAAGATCAGTCTCCACAAGGGAGAATCAATGCAGAATGGGAAAGAAAGTCATTGAGTCAGTCAGTTGGTCAATTAATGATTCGGTCAATCAGTCGCTGGGTTGAATTGGCTCCATGATGATCAGGGAACAGGGGGGAGTAGGGTTGATCCGTTTGTAATTGGTTTACGAGGAGTCATTAACAGACCTGAGTCAAAACGGCACTTGAGACAACATGATCTGCAAGATGTATTGTTCTCCTTTTAACTAAGATCTCTAGACATTTTGGGGTTCATTCATCATTTCATTAACAATACTATGACATTAGTATGTGTTACTCTTAGCAATTATTACCCACTTTTTCTTCCTGTTTTAAGTTTTCAAACAGTCCATTATTACTTTATCTAACAAGTGCTATTCCTGTCCAGATCTGGTACTTGATCATGAAAGGGAAAGTACATATGATCTTCAAACAGAACCACAGAACACACCCTCTGAACCCAAGACACCTTCTTAAATAGGAACTGTTAAGCATGTTGCAACCATGGCATAACATAATACCAATAACTCTTTATTTTTTTTTTGTAATAAATGTTGATGTCTTCATGCTGTAATCAATTTTATGGGAACCAAGAACACCAACATTTAATCTGAAGTTTCATAGGGAGTCATAAGACCTCTGAGGTTTAAAGTGAATTAAGCACTGTCGAGCCAAGTATGGCATCCTTAATATGCTTGATTTAGAAGAATACAGTCATTGTGCTACAGAGTACACACTGTCTGAAATAGACTGTGTGTAAAGGCTCAGGCTGGGAGTATACCTTCAGGTGTGAGAGGCAGTTCTGGAGGAAGATGTGCCAGTTGTTGAGGAAGAACTGCTTCTGACTAACACATAGCAAGCAAGTCACCAGGGGATACAGAGCCTGTGGAAAGAAACAGTGTCAACATCAAAAAACAGCCAAGACCCTCTAATTCTGAATTTTCTATTAACTTCTTATGATGGGGCCTCTAAAAAAATAGGTCATCTGTTTTTTTCTTTTCAGTCCTTTCAATTTTTTTTTTTTTCAACAGAAGAAAGAAAAGCATGACCAGGACCAATATATGCCTACAACACTGACAGTGAAGCTGCAGAATGATTCCAGTTTGTATGGTTTGACATTTGAAATAAAAAAATATTTGAAGCGTACCTACATATAAGCGTGGATCTACACGTAAGGATGTAGACTATACTGAAGACAATTAAGTAAGGTTCCTTTTTTATTTTCAATTTTTAGTCTAAAACATCTGAACAATAAAGGAGAACTCTGTGCAAAAACAAGAAGCCAAAAAGGACAAAGAGTAGAAAAGAACAAAATTATTACTACT
Organism: Sphaeramia orbicularis; assembly: GCF_902148855.1. Lineage (NCBI taxonomy): Eukaryota > Metazoa > Chordata > Actinopteri > Kurtiformes > Apogonidae > Sphaeramia > Sphaeramia orbicularis. The sequence continues at coordinate 35,708,238 of NC_043960.1, forward strand.
AAAAGAATTAGAAACTAGGACAGAAGATTATTTACCAAAGAGTGCTTCTTTCTCGAACTAAGGTCAAATGTTGTCTGGTAGAGCATCTCCACAAAGTTCTTCAGGCATGGTACATTGACTTCATTTTTCACCGCCTGAGAATGAAAAAGACATTAGACATACTATAACAGATAAACATTTTTCACATGTATATAATGTTTAATAGCAGAAGTTTTTATAAAACGTCACTCACAGCAGCGACAGGGATGAGGATCTCAACAAAAAGGCCCGCCAAAGCATGTTTTATGTCCTTATCCTTGACTTCCAGGAAATACTGAGCACACTCCTAGAAAATGACACCAAAGGAACATGTAAAAAAAGAATGTCAGGAAATGTTCATGTCTATATAAACACACAGTATTGAACAGTTATGTACACTTTGAACCAGAATCAGCTGCCCCTTATGATCCTTATAAACGTTTTAGCTTCGAGGTCTTCTATACCATCTATGCCACCGTTGTGAAACACTAATGCAATGCTTTGTATACTGTTTTTATGATCACATAGAACCAAAGGCTACTCATCACATGACAAGAATCCCCACAGCATCCTGTTGTTACTTTCCCTTTCAAAGCTCAGCCATTCAAGTATGTTTTTTAATGTATCATCATCTGTACTCAGAGACTATCTTGAACGTGTGGAAAATACAATCACTGGTTTAAAGTGAACATATATTGGTTGGTTTCTAAACCACTGTAACCATTAAGACTTTACAGTGCAAACAGCTAATGATTTGGATTTTAACTGCTGTGTAGGGATTACTGAAAAGCCAGTGCTTCATTCACAGTTCTTAGCAGAATCTGAAACACACATACACTTACAACTTGGCAGACCTCACGTTTGATCGTTACTCATCTAGCTTTATGAGCCAATGCTGCGCAGAGCTGCTGAGTTTGAACAAAGGGGCAGCAGTAAAAAAATAAATAAAAAAGACATATCTGCTGCAATTTAGCAAACACACACATCAGCCAGTCACATACTGAGGGATGCGTCTATAAACTAATATAATTTACCTGCATGAACTGAAAAGAAGCCTCAAAATCTTCCACAGGATACATTTTAACCCGGAAGAACTTCATGCCCATGATGAGGCTGATGATGCTCTGGACAATATAGGGACTCTGTTCTTTTTGCCTCAGCTCCTTCAGTTCTGTGATAAACTTCTTCCTTACTGCCTGAAACCTGAGCACACAAACATACAGACACAAACCATGCATCAGCATAAGGCTAAGACAACTTAGTAAGAGACATCTCAAAGTGTGACTAAACAGTCATCAATACAGCTAGTATTTGGTAGAAATCAGAAGAATTCAGTTTACTTACTTTGACTGTGTGAGGACTCCGATGACCTCAGCATACAGGTCTGCAATAATGTGCACATTGCCAGTGTTGGGGCCACAGTAACTGAAATTTTAACAAAGCATATCTCATTAAGATGCATTATGGAGACATGTGTGAATAAGTCAATTATAAAGACACAAAGACCACAGGGTCAGTTTGTGGACTCATTCATGACAACTGACAACACACTATAATTAAAGCATCACACAGAGAAGTTTTATGACAACTATTAATGTATTATTAATATGTGCCCTTGATCCATCTATGAATTTATGCTTACAGTACTTACCCCTCTTTGTGTTTAAAGTGCTTGAATGCCAGGTTTAGAACTTCGTGTACTAAAACATCTGGCACTGGATGAAGAGGAATCTGTGACGTAAACATGGAATCATTAGTCTTATTTGAAGCACTGATAGCATTCTTTCTTTCTTTTTGCTACCATTCATTACCCTCCCAACAGGAGCAAAGCCAAGGACAACTTAGTTCTGGTCTCCAGGGACTGGCTTTTAGCTCAGAATGCATTGCTAAACTTGAACAGTCTACTTCAGAATCACACTGAGCCACTGTGTTTATTTACTGTGTCCCCCCATAGGGAGGAACCATACTAATAACACTGCAATTAATTGCTTTGCTGATGATTTACAAGATATAAATAGCGCAAACTGATTAAATATATTCATGTCTCTATTTTCAAATCATGTACCGTAATCACAGTCTGGCAAAAAGGAATGGATGGTGATTCATAAAGTACAACTGCTTTCAATATCAAATTAGCAAATACAGTGCAAATTTCTCCATTTGTTAAGCAAATTGGAAAGTAAAGCCACATGAGTGCTGCATGTGACCGACGACTTGCTTATAACATTTTTGACCTTCAACGGAGATCATGTCATGCTGAACCCATGGATAAGATATTACCAATAACAGGTCACGTGGACAATATGCATTTTCCTTACTTACTAAGTATTAAAAGCAGCACACAAAGGCAAGAGTTCCAAGTCACTCACCTGTTTTAGAACTTCCACAGAAACTAAACAAAAAATGAAATCTATGGCTAAGTCCCGCCGCTCCAACAGGTAATCTTTGTCCCGGTGCTGTTCATCTCTACAAAGCAGAGGTGGTAATGAAACAGAAAGAAATTTTAGTCAACATATATCTTAAGCTAACATATGAAAATAATCATCACTTATACATTTTAGACAGAGGATACAGGAAAAAAGAGAGGCTGAAAAGCAAAATCTCACCCTTTGGACTTAGTACTAGAACGAGGCCTGTACTCGTAGGACTCATCTTCAGTGCCACTCTGCCGCCGGTACCAGTCGAACAGTGTGCGCAGTAGGGAGGGCAAACAGTGCTCTGCTATTGAGCTCATAGAGCTTATTAACTGGAAAACCATAAGATATCAACACATTAGATCACCTTCAATCCCTTTTTCTTACAGGCCAGGCCTGTCTCCACAACATTCTATGCTAATTCAATGCACCCGCCAAACATGCTAATGAAATAATAGTTTTTGTGAAGAGTAGGATTGACAAAGTCAGTCAACAATATGCACAGGTCTGTGGTGTTCATATGTAAGGCCACAGAATAATAGGCTGCCCTTCAAACATCTCATTAGCTCTTTGATTGCATCAATGATGATGTCAGCATGCGCCTTTTAAACTGAACACTGCAATTACAGGCTTGACAAAATCATCTGTTAGACATGATGTTAAATATGTGTATAGTAACAGCTGTGATCTGAGTAGAAACCACCAAGTTCTATTGCCAACAGATAATACAGGAAAAGAGCAAATCAGCAGTTTAGAAGCACATTACAGTGAATGGTGTGGGACAATACATAAAACATGAGGTGAGGTGGTCAGTATGCATGACCTATTTCACAGAATGTGTGTGTGTTTAAGGGTCAGCGCGGCGTGATGAGGGAGGTAGATGATAGATGCTAGGCAGGAGAGTTATGCAACTGCTCCCTTTGCCCTTATGGTGCCAGGCAGATACACTCCAGCACCCAATGCTGATTTACTGCTGAGGATGACACAGCGATTCTACACTCTCACTTTTGCACTCTCTATACCCATTTTCTCTCCCTCACTCACAATGGGGACAGCTGGATCTATAGCACCATATCCTCATTGGCTTTGTGTTGTGCTGAACAAAGCACTCTGCAGCAGGCAGGCCCATTGTATAGAGTTCTGCAACTGCTACAGATGAGGGACAGACAGGCCATTGAGTGGGGGATTGATTGGGTGGAGCAGGGATTCAAATACTGCACACACACGTACAGAGGTCCGAAAATGAGACTGCCATTTACATACACTATCGCACGACTCACCTGGTCAAATTGTGCATCTTCCCCTCTCTGGAGGGATCGGGACAGGGGTTTCTCCTGAGAGAAGGGTGACAAGAAGAGGGAGATTTACAACACAGCAGAGGTATGATTGGCACAAAAGCAGATTACTGTCAAAAAATAAACCCCAGTAAACAAGTGACAGAAGAGAGAGAGGTAGACCTTCAGAGCCTATCCTGTTAGGAGCCACCAGTCAAAGCAGAGGTAGGACAAAATATTGACTGATGTCAATGTTCATTAGTTAGATTAGGATTCATCTGTCAAAGATTCAAATGCACAACAATTCTTGATGCATTACATCCTGAATTTTCTATTTTCTTGCACACAGGCACTTTCAATCAATTAATCCAAACAGTCAGAGAAATCTGAACTTTAATGCATTTTGAAAGTGCTCTTAAAAAACAGACTTCCACAGTGCAATATAAACAGCTGCATCGTTTTAAATACCAGTAACTGTGTGACCCCCATCACACGATAACATTACCAAATCAAAACACAGCCTTCTGCAGTGCAATACAAGTAGAGACGTGAATATTTAATAGCCTCGCAATTTGATTACAATGGGCATATTGTAATGCATCACTGAATTGAAAAATGTCCATTAGCTTACACACAATATATGCTGGTCTACAAGTGCAATCTATATTATAAAAGGGAAGTGAACTCAGTCTGTGTGTCTCGGGCATCGAGATTATTCAACTGAAAATGCCAGTGGAATTTACCAATTAAGTAAAGCAAGTGAAGGAATGAACTGTGTCAGAGGATCTAGAACGCGCTAGTATCCATATATATCCATATATTTGTGAATTTGTTCATCTCATTTGTCAAATTCTGTCAAACTGTCAAACCACAATGTTGATAATGATAAAATGGGTAAATTGGAATGGAAAAAAATGTATCATTTAGGAAAAGATACTAAAACCAAGGTATAGGTACTGAAAAATTTTGGATGTCACCAGATTCTAGTACTGTGACAATTCAGTTCAGATCTAGAGTTATTCTGTGATTCCAGACCTTAAAATAAAGTGAACTTTGGAATCAAACACGTAAGTAATGTTGAAAGGTAAGACCAATCATTCTAGTTTGTTCATTAAATGCTCTGTTTCATGTAGCTCATGCACATTAAGATTTCACATTTCCCAGACTGGCTAAAGTGTGGCAGTTAGTTGCAAAAGAGATGAGGTGATCACAGCAGTGAGAGCCATATTGCATGTCTGTGTATTGAATGTCATTTCCTGTGTTTTCATTTCCTAGTTTTTCACCCTTGTGGACTCACCAGCGGTTCAGCCATCACCATCTCGATCTTCTTCTCAGCCAGCACAGCAAACTCGGCAAATAGACTCTTGATAACAAACTCCCGGGCTTGAGCTCGGGGTCAATGGTGATGCTCGACATGGCGGCAATGTTGTGTTTCTCCCACGAGAGGGGAGTGACTGAGGATGGAGCACGGCGTCTACTCACGCTGCTGCTGACCGGTGCAGAAGCTGCAGGGAGAGGCCAGAGGGCAAAGGTTAGGAAATAATACAGTAATAGTTGAGGTAACAGGGTCAGAAAAAGAATAACATTTTAGCTGTACTGTGACACAGTGGTTCCAATCCAAACAGGATGACAGAGATTCCCTGAGGAGGCAAATTCACAGAACCAATAAGAAGGCCAGGAGAGAGACTTCTTCCATATGATTTTCAGTTAATTCCAAGCCTTTTGTTATAAATGAATTTTCCAAACACATAATCCCAGATACACGACAGATAATGATCACCATTATTGATGAGAATGGAGATGTTCGTACTGGTATCTAAAGAAACAAATTTCAGCCAATATCTTTAAACTCAGATATACTCATCTGCCCATAACTAAAAATAAACTAACATATCACTGATAATTTTTCTTTTGCATCTAAAAATTAAAACCAAAAACCCTTGAGCCACTCAAAAGTACACATTTACATTTGTTGTGCCTGGGATAGAATAGGATTCTTTGCTCAACTATTACACATTCAAAAGTCAAGTAAAGTTCATTACAGTCATTTAGTATGAGGGGTGACTGTCATTTTCTGATTTATTGTCTATTTTTCATACTTGGTCCAAATGTAAAATAGTCACAGTGGTTTCTGAGAATCATATGAATCCTAGCATCTAAAATGTCAATGTGGGAAATGTGTTACTACAACACAGTAGCAGCCAGCATTTGATTTATCACACATCCCTTACTTGGGGCCAGTTAGACCACACTGTCCCACACTCTGAACTTAGAGATTTTCTACAAAGTATCATGAGAATGGATTGCTAGTAAATCTTTACTTCAACTCAAAAAAAAACCTGTTTAAAAAACGCATATAAATAACCTTTGTGAGGCATAAGGATATACTAGTAAGAGGTATAATATAGTTAATGCAAGTGATATGTAGACTACAATACTATATAGTTAATGCAAGTGATATGTAGACTACAATACTGAGTCAGGTCACCTGAAGTTGCAGGAGGACAACCTAGACCTAGACATTTACATGTCACAAGATCATCTGGTATCCTATTCAAATAGTTTAAGCAAATCTTAAGAGTCTACATTTGGGTGTTTAAGCTTGTCCACTACAACTTTTCTATGGGATGGTGACCAATGACTGGAGTCAAGGACAGACAGAACCTTAAATTAAAAGCCAAGGCATGTTCTCATACTTCTTTGCCAACTGCACACTGCCTTTGAGATCCGACACTATCTATCATGTATTTTAAGTAAAGGCCCCTTTGTTCCATTAAAAGTAAATCTAGATGCTACAGATACTAGGTTTTTAATAGTGTACTTCCAGTTCTGTAGCAACAATTTCCTGTTTCAACATGACAATACTTCTGTAGCAACATTTACAACGGAGTGGTTTCAGATTTTTCTAAGTAGAAAGTAACTAACGGATCATAACTGTATCATACACCTTTAGGGTGAAAGTGAAAAGGACTCTGAAAACCACAACTTAAAGTTCAGCATCATTAAGGGTCTTGTGGTTAACTTGGACCCAACAGCCATGTTTTTTACAGTAAGACTTTCAAGAAGAGTAGATTCTGCTAGAGCCAAATGAGACTGTCCAAAGTGCAGTATTGGTTACTTAATCTTGAATCTTCATTTTAAGACACAAGGCTATGCAATGCTGATTCCAGTCAATTGGACTGTCGATTGTATACTGACCCTTTACCTCATTCCCTCCCAGGAAAGGCCTTGTTCTGTTTCTTCCTGGTTGTCACAGAAACACACATGCATTCTGAATAGTGAATACCACTGAGGAGTGAATGTGCAGTACAAATTAGAGGAGAAACATTGACAGCTCACATTTTATATACACCACAAATGGGCAGCACATGGATCAAGTGGTTACCATAATGTTCTGAACAATATTTTTCCTTCTGTACCTATACATGAATGTTTGTCATAATTTTACAACCACCTTGCGAATGAAAGAAAAAAGATGTGATCATAAGCTTCTCTATGACATTATAAAAAAAAAAAAAAAAAAACTGAAAGTGAACTCAATAATAAGACATTTATGCTATAAATGTATAAAGGTCACTGTTAAACCTGAGGCTGAATGAAATGCTGTGGTTTGGGAGCAGAAATCAGCTAATCAGGGCATGGTTGAAACAAAGGGTTGGTTTATCACTGAATGCAGAACACTCCATCTGACACAGCAAAACAGACTGTCTGTCCAAAGTGTCTGTATTATACATATTCAAGTTCATGGTTAAACTTGTTCAAAAAGGCAATTGTGATTAGAAATAACATGTAAAATCACACAGTGAACATCCTACTACCAAGGCATACAAAAGGGATTCATCAAGTTGAATAATAAATGATCTAATTTACTTAAAGTGAGATTCTTGCTATTATTGTATGAGAGCAGACTGAACTGGGAAGTTGGCATCGTAGTAGCAGTGTTAGCTGTGTTGTGGTCATGCTGTCACAGAGAGCCTTTCACGCATTTCCCTCTTTGTTTACTGTGCTGCACCAACACCCCCAGTGATGTCACATAGCCAGCTCCTGAGGTCCAATCAGTGCTGCGCCCTCTACCCCCTCCATCCCTCTTTTCTCTCCCACCCTTGGCCAGCTGGATTGTTGACACACAACTGAATACCTCAACACTGTACTATTCCAATTCATAACAAAATGAAAAAAAAAAAACATAACACAGGGCATACATTTTTGGATCATTTCTACAAGTCTGTGTACCACCCCTCTTTCCAGCTCTGCAGGACATGCCAGTCATGCCAAACTATGATTCCCTTGCAAAAAGCTCAGAAAAGTGGAAGCTCGCTTGCAACACTCTGACCATTTTAAGCAAGGAGCTCTACTGACCCAACTACAGTGACTCATTTATCAGCCTGAGGTCATGATCCTTTTTCTATTCAAATGGGAATGCAAAAAAATTACACGTGTTTTGCGAACATGTAAAAAAGGACAGGCTTGCTAATCCTAAGGATGTAAAAATTATGTCTCCATTTAATCCCAAAGCCGTTTTGTGGCTGATAGTGCAGTCCAAAATAACCAATGGAAAAAAGTCGGGTTTATAGATCTCACACAGGTCTCAATTCCCAAAAGTTTTTCCCGTTGACCCCACTTTCGCTGGTGTCTAGGTTAAAAACATACAAGCAACTGTTAACATGTTCTCTAAGAATGTTCATCTTGTTGTGCTGTGAGAGGCCTAAAACCCCCACTCTTTGCCACAGTTCTACTTTTGTGCTTTAGAAACACAGCACCCCACAGAATTACACAACTATTACAGCAGAGACTCCACCTTGTCACAGTTAAAACAAAGCCCTCCCAAACGCCTGTTCACTTCCCCTGACAGGACAACAGGGCAACAGTGCAAACATACACACATACACCTTTGGAATGCAGAGCCATACATGCATCCACTTTTTTTTTTTGTTTTTTTTTTAAATACAGAGACAAAAGAATCACAGCCAATGTTTATGTGGCGTGGCAGTGCCAATTCTGCTATTGTGTCTTAACATGTTCAGACTCTGACAAGTTATTACTGGTTTACTCTTCACCATTACTTAGAAACATAAAAACACGAATAAAACTGATCTAATCTGGTCGCAGAAGCTGACAAGTCATCAGTATAAGGATGCATAAACAGTGCACAGGGAGTCTATATGGTCCACCAGCATAAAGACAGTCTCTGAAATTTGGCACTCATTGTTTGAGAGGTACAACTAGCTCTGGATAGGGGAGATAAGGTGGACTGAAGTTATTTTTCAGTGGTTGTAGTCCCACTCATGTTGATATGTGGTGTGGGGACGATCACTTTACAGTAATGTAGTAAGGGGACCATTTCTTGACTTGGCACTGCAACTTCCTGGAGTCTTGTTGTCCCAGTGAGGTTGCTGGGCAACCAGTGCCTGGTAAAGAAATAATCCAGCACACCCCATAGAACCAAAACATGCCATTTTTACACTGTGTTTTTGTATGGATTAAACAAGCAAGATACAGTACAGAGTTTCTACGTAGCTGCTAGGATGGATTTTGTTACCTCTTTAAAGAGTCAGCCTAGCACATCCCCATGTAGTATTTGTTTTAAACTAAGATCACCAGCTGCTCATAGTGCTCTCATATCTACCACAGAGATGTGAAAATGATATTGATTTGTTCATTTTACTTTCTGCAAGAAAGCCAGTAAGTGCATTTTCCAAAACATCATATGTCAGAGTTTAAATATTGACACTGGAAAAATATAAGCTACTACATAGATTGTTGTGCTCAATGCTGCAGACCACAGTCTACTGTGAAGTCCAGACATTAGAAAACCGGTTGGACTTTTAAGCACAGTCCTAATTTTGTCTGGTGCAAAAGATCACACTAAAACAATGTGAAAATCCAAAAGTTCAATCCTTGAACCTTCAGTAAACCATCAATCATGATTAGTAAGAAATAACAAATCTAATTTCTCCTTGTATATATGGCCAGATTTCCTCAATCCTATCCACTCGCAGGGGCATAATGAAAAGAAGGCTTCAATTCTGTGTTTAGTTCACACCATACTCCCATCACCTTGCTTGGTCCTAAGGTTTGCCAATATGATGATACAAGTTTTACTTCAACAGCTATCATTCGAATTATGTACTATGAGGATGCTAGGTTTATTTTAATATATGGTTAGGTATAGTGAATTGAAGTATTTAGTTGCCTGGTCGTAACAAAAAATTATTTTCCATAACTTATCAGAAAATGTACTATATCATGACACATGCTAATAATAAAACATTATTGTACTGTGATAAAGGACCTTCAACTGTATCGCCTTCTCTTCACAATTTGAGAAACATCTAACCAAAATGACAGTGAAGGTGAGGAATGAGCTGTGATAATCCTATCTGAAAAGGGGCAAAACTAACTTTAATCCTTCAAGTAAAACAAGGAACTTGTCATATCAGGCAAACACTTCATATTGGTCGCTCTTAAAATAAATTGTGTTGATATTTATACACATAATTAATAGAAAGTAAAACTGGAATGATAAACCAGGTACTCCAGCTGGACAATCCAAACTGCTGTCTACTTTTGTCCCTGTGTACTCTTCAATGTGACTGAGGAGGCTGCACCTTTTGATTTCTGATGTAATGTGGACTGTATGGTAGGCTAATAATAGGAGGGATCCAGAAGACAGATCAATAGCAGAGAAACATTAGCTGCCCCAAAGGGAAAGGAGAAGAGGGTTAGAAAAGTAGAAGGAGGGAAAATGGAGGGATGAGAGTGCACTGAGTGCAGCTAAAGGGGACTAAAACAGATTTGTTTAGCATTTTTTCTTTTAAAATTGACAGATGTAAGTGAATGCTGAGTGCACTGGGCACCTTCAGAGGAACTACGAAAGAAGTTAAGTCACACAGGATGAATTGGCGTTATGTATCAGTGGATGCTCATCAATATAAACAGAATCTATGAGAAAACCAGGGGCCAGTTGAATGATTATGAACAGGGGACATAGGGTAGTCTACTCTGCAGGAGGAGGAGGTAAACTGCTGCCACCTGCATACACATCAACCAAGCCTGGCTAAACACGGACAAAACAAAATCAGTCATCTTGACAACTCCATTAATAACCACCTCTCTTCTACAGGAGGAGATAAGATATCTTCAACCAGGAATCACATGCAAGTATTTGCAGTACTACACAGGGTCTACTGGCTGTATGTGGTAGATAAGTCTGGTGGCCAAGAGTGGTATGTAAACATGTGTGCAGGCTTGGCAAGATACTCACAGCTGCTACTCCATGACTTGAGCAGAGATTTGATGCTGATCTCAAAGAAGACTGAATCCTGCAGGCTCAGCATAGCGGCTTTTAAAAGTTGGGCTTCACCAGAAGGCACAAATTTTACAAGGCTACGGTCACTTTTATTTCACAATACCCACACATTCCACTCCTCACAAACGTGCACCTCTGACACTTGCAGCCCCTCTCTCCTCACTGGAGCTGAGCACTAGCCTCCACAGGTGCAAGTTAAAGGCAACATCCCAAAAGACAGCAGTTGGTGAGGTAAGAGACCCAAAAAGTGTTGTTGTCTCCGCCACCTTGTTCACTGAAGAATAAAACTGCGCTGAGACAGGAGGAGAAAGAGCATGGCCTGGCTAGTTAGGGAAGTATTCCACCCCAGCGTCTGCTGCCCACTTGCCAATCCACAGAGTCCCTTATTCCCATTTCACCACTTCCCATGTCAAGAAAAATCCACCAAGGCGTAGGTAAAAACTGTGTCAGAACTTTTTCTCCTAACAGGACAGAAACCAGCAGCAAAATAGTACACGATAGAAGTCTTAACAATGCACGGCAATATTCCCTCTCCTCTCCCCTTCCTGTGTATGTATGTGTGTGCCAGTCCTAGCCCGCTAGCACTGTCAGCCTCCCTCCACCTCCCCCCAAAGCTCTCTCACTCTCCATTCGCTCGTAAGCAGCCCCTCCTCTTCAGAGCGAGCTCTTGTTCTTTTCCTGATGCCTGCTCTTTTCTCTGAGTGAGAGAGAGCTTGTTTCAACAGCAAACAGAAGAGGGAGGCGGGAGCAGTGCGTGGGGGTGGGTGATGTCATCAAAATGCTGCGAGTGTTCCCTGGCTGTGGTTCAGCAATGCATACGCATGTCAGAGCTGCTACTGTGCTGCTTCTCTCCACTGGCCTATCAAAACGACACTTCCTGTAAGCTCCACAGCAATACTGATGCGTCATCCCTGACTGCAGTAGGAACAAGAGGAAAGAATGGGACGATGGAAGAGAGGAAAAAAAGATTAAATTAAGTAGAGGGTGGGGGGTGCACACACCCAAACCAGTAGTCCTGCTCCTGCTATGCATCTGTCCCAAAAGAAAATCACATCCTTAAACAGTGTGTGCCATACAGTCTCATCTTTAAAAGAACACAACCTGAACTAGCTGTACATCAGGTATGTTTGGATACTTTCTTAGTAATACTTTCTACCACTTTCTGGACATAGATTATTCTATGGTAGCAATCATAGCTCATCCATTAGCTAACCTAAGTGTTCACACCCAGTGGAGTCATAGGCATTACATCATTGCCAAGTCCAACAGCTACAAGGCACAGGACATCAAACACAGCATCATACGCAAATGCACTGCACAAAAAGAGCAGCCCACTGTGTCTGAATATGAGACACACACCTGATTCATCTGGTGTTCTATCTTGTTGATGCCTTAAATACAGATCCGCGTGACATTAGGTCATTTGTAGCCAAGCACAGTATTAAGTTTGTTAACAAAATAGTCTGAGGAGAACAGCAATGGGAAGTGCTACATAAGACAAACACTCTTTTGTCTTTCTTTCAGTTAAGTCTTCATTTTTCTCTCGCCCTCAGTCTTTCCCCCGTCACATGTCCTCTACTACACAAGTTATGCAAAATAAGGCAGAGCTCATTGCAAACAAACACTACACAAGCAGATGCTTTGTCAGACCCTGGCTGGTGCTACCCTGACAGAGGCATCCACCAAGTGAATACAAAACTCTGTCTTGTAATAAGCAAGCAAAGACTCTTTATAGCTTGTGTCATTACACATTTGAAGATATTTTACTTTCTGCTTTCTATTATACTGTTAATAAAATCTGTAAACCATTGAGGGACATTTAAATATACCACTGACAGGTCACATAATAACCCACTATATGCTAAGTTCAAATTTCATATTAATAATTCAAAATAGTTTGGGGAAATAGGACGATCTACTGGATATGGGCATTTTAATAATGAAGATGAAAAATCAAGCCAAATTTAATTACGTCAATTGCAACCTTTTTTTTCATTCCTTTACTTCTAACTTACTTAAAATTAACTGTAAAGATTAAATGAGAGACTGGAGCATGTTTGCAACTTGTTTGTTGTTTTTATAGTATAAAGAAAAATGTAAAATTACACTTTATTATTTCACTATTTTTGTATTCATAATTCTGCACAGGCATAGTAACGGACTGCCATAGAGCATCCTCGTTACCATGGTAATGAACCTTCACTTCTTCCTGTGCGTGTTGTTTGCTGCTTTGCTTCATCTCATGGATGTATTATGTTCCGTCAATGTCATCTTTTTGCTCAGCCAAGGTATAGGTTCTAAAGTTATTTTTCATCCTTTGAAAAAATGGGTGTTTGGTGTAAGAGGTGGGTATGAAGAATCTGAGTGGAAATCAAAGTAAGAACAGACCAGTTTCTGTCACTGTAAAAAAGACAGACTGGATAAGCAGTGGCTTCTTCCTACTCCCTCTCAGGCACAACAGTTGTTCCAGTTTCTGGGGTTTTTTTGTCTCGTTTTGTATTATGTTTGTGTCCGAAATAAACTAAACTAAATTTAAAACCATACTAAACACCTGTCAGCTTCATGACTTATTTGTCGATTACCTACGGTCAGATTTGTCTGTTGAAACAATGTTTGCATTTTTGGTACCAAAGTTACAGAGTTTGATTGCTGCTATTGAGGAACTTCTATGGAGAGAAATTTGTTTCTTTATTCATCAATCAAAAAGAATGGATTTGCAATGAAAAAGAAAAGATTTGCGAACAAAAAAAGAGATTTGAGAGCAAAAGACAGTAAGGGGCAATAAAAAAAAAAGATCATTTTGCTTATAAATCAGTCCTCTTTGCTTGTGAGTTAAAAACTTTTGCTTGAGACTTCAAAAGTTTTGCTTGAAAATCACTCCTCTTTGTTTGCAACTTCAAAAGTTTTGCTTGCAAATTTAACTGCACTTGATGGGCATGGCCTACGCCAATGGATGAGAGAAGAGTTTCTATTGGTGGGTTTGACCTGGCTCCAGCGCTGGCTCCAGCGCTGGCTCTAGCTTCCGCCTTAAACCCACTTCTCCGTTGTGTTCTGTTACTGGGAGGTAAGTTGATAGTCTGCTGCTCTTTGAAATTTAAATGTGTCCCATAAGTAACAAATTGCACTAAATATCGTCGGCTACAGCCTGTACATTCACAGCCTGAGCAGAGTACGGAATGAGTGAGTGAGTTACAGGGAGGAGTTGAGAGACAGCGGGTGTAGGGTAGCTCGACAGGACATCAGTACCACAGCTCGGTGTAAGGTGCCATGGCGCACAAAGAGAAATAATAAGCAATCAGGTAATCAATTCTTCGTACCGATTATCATTTTCCAGCATGACGTTTTCTGGTTTTCCCTACGTTGCCTCCTGACCAGCTCTGAGCTCACCATGGACCCAATCCCAGCTCACCTCGGACCCGGTGTCAGCTCGGACCCGGTAGGGACGCAACATAGGGAAAACCAGAAAAGGTCGTGCTGGAAAATGATAATCGTTAAGAATTGCTAACCTGATTGCCTCTCAGTTGTGTTTGTGGGTATCCTATGGGCTCCTATGTCACTCTGTCATTATTTCTCTTTCTGTGCCATGGCACCTGGGATGAGACTGTATTGCCATAGGATGGTAACGCACGCACCGGACCGGTGTCCTGTCGAGCCACCCTACACCCGCTGTCTCTCAACTCCTCCCTATAACTCACTCACTCATTCCGTACTCTGCTCAGGCTGTGAATGTACAGGCTGTAGCCGACGATATTTGGTGTAATTCGTTACTTATGGGACACATTTAAATGTCAAAGAGCAGCAGACTATCAACTGACCTCCCAGTAACAGAACAGAATGGAGAAGTGGGTTTAAGGCGGAAGCTAGAGCCAGGTCAAACCCACCAATAGAAACTCTTCTCTCATCCATCGGCGTAGGCCACACCTATTAAGTGCAGTTAAATTCGCAAGCAAAACTTTTGAAGTTGCAAACAAAGAGGAGTTATTTTCAAGCAAAACTTTTGAAGTCTCAAGCAAAAGTTTTTAACTCACAAGCAAAGAGGACTGATTTATAAGCAAAATTATCTTTTTTTTGATTGCCCCTTGCTGTCTTTTGCGCTCAAATCTCTTTTTTGGTTGCAAATCCATTCTTTTTGATTGATGAATAAAGAAACAAATTTCTCTCCATAAACTGCTTAATATTATCAGTTCAATATAAGACTTTTTGTGGCGCAAAACAGATAATGGCGGATCA
Source organism: Sphaeramia orbicularis (assembly GCF_902148855.1). Lineage (NCBI taxonomy): Eukaryota > Metazoa > Chordata > Actinopteri > Kurtiformes > Apogonidae > Sphaeramia > Sphaeramia orbicularis. The sequence continues at coordinate 35,723,483 of NC_043960.1, forward strand.
CCATAGCCGCATTGCTAATGATAAACACTGATTAATATATGCAGCACTCATGCAGAAACAGCACTATCAACATTACTTCTGCCTCTCTATAAGATAAAAAATAAACCTCCCACCCTGACTTTAAATAAAAATTAGTCAACTCTTAAAAAAAGAAGTTGACTAGGGTTTTTCTGACTAATCAACTAATTGATTATCTGTGCATGTTAGAGGAGGAGGAGGAGGAGAAGAAGAAGGAGAAGAAGGAGAAGAAGAAGAAGCAGAATTCCACTTTATTATGTGTCAATTAAACACTTCTGGTTTGAGTTTATAAACAGATCAGTTCCAACCTCCTCTCCACTCACTGGAAATGGGAGCAGAGTGGTGGTCAAGTGACCAATAGACTGAATTGGTAGACTGACTGGTGTAGAGAGACAAAAAAAATCCCAATTCTGTCATATTGGTTATATTAAAAAGATATGAAAAAAGAAAAATGTAAAAAAAAAAAAAAAAAAAAAACCACACACAAACCCATCTGTGTGAATATTCTAGAATAAATATAGGTGCAGCACAAGCTTTGTCCTTTAAGGTGTGTGTCATCGACAGGTGTTTTGAAGGCAGTAGACTGAAAGATCATGTGAGTTTTCTGTTTCAGACTGAACTGTGCAGTAACTGAGAAGAGTACATAGAGGACAGAGCTATGCAACCAGTGTCACTTTGTTTTTATATTATTCCATCCATCCATCCACACCACTATTACTGATTGACTGGAGGTACAAACTCACTGTCCGAAAGCTGATGCCCAGAAACATCTTGAAGATATCACAACAAGAGGAAAATAGAAAATGTAGGCAGAGTCTCTGCAGTTAAATACACCACCACAAACAGACAGAGGATCACAAGTGATGACTGAGAAGAGTTAATATAGTGTTTTAAGGAAAATATATGCTACATATTTTACCTTTAAACATGACTTTCAGCTTCAACTTTGAAGCGAGATTGTGCAATTGTGCATTGTGCATGCCATCTGAGACTCCAGGATGCCTCTGCATTTAGAAAAGACATACAGTAACACATACTACATACATAATACTAAAACCACAACTTACCATTTTAGAACATAGTACTTGTATGTTGAATCTACAATACACAACATCTTAACTTATAACCTTCAAAGGGGTTTTTCCATCATCAAACCTGTCAGAAGTAATATCTGATAACCATTTTAGATTTGACTAATTTTGAACTTTAATTGCATTGCCCCATTGTATTGTAACAGAATTTCTATAATTAAGTTATGTCAAATCTTCCTCTAATTTTTTTTTTGTTTTAAAAGCCTAAAAGGTCAACATAAATGCAATTTTGTTTATGTCTTTCAGTGTCCATTGCAACTAAATGACTCTTACTCTATGCATGCAATAAACTAATTTACAATACAATGAAGAGAAGAAAAATTGTCAATCCAAATTATTTGCATCACAATTAAATGTCAACTAAGATTTCATCATCGTAAAAAAACTGTACATATAAATCCTTATAATAAACAAAACCCTGAACATACCAACAAATAAAAACACAGTACGCCAACAAAACTGTTGTGTGACACAGTTTTATTGTTTATGGAATGCAGAGGAATAACTAACATCAGTTCTGAGAATATAGGTCTGGGAGCTATTGTCCAACAGAGCTGACGTAAGTAGAGGACTTCAAATAAACAACATTAGAATGGACTTCCTGGAAAGAGGAGCTCGCTGATCAAATAATCCCAGCTAAATGCATAACCAAGGTGAGCTATAGTAGCTTCATTCAGAAAGCAGGAGCGGCGATTGACAACTAACTGTTCTGACTGCAGACAGTGGAGAAAAGATGTTCCTCCCAGGAGCCCATAGGGTGGAGGATGCATTTCCTGTCCTGGCCCCTCTGAAGGGCAGTGGTGGGAACAATAATCGATAGGAGCTGTAATTCAATCCCTGACCTCCTCAATGGTGCCTGGGCTGCAGAGGACACACCATTTAGATCCATCACAGCAGCCCGAGTATGCAGCACAACTCTGTAACCTGCACAGCTTCTTGTGTCAACACTCTCCATTGAGTTAAGAACAAGCACTTTCATACTTCCACCTAGTAACTATCATGACTATCCAGACACAAATTTAGAACAGCTAAGCCATTTTTTTTCCCCCACTGGAAAGCTTTCACAGTATATTCTTCTGTAGCTGACTGACACATCCGCACAAATACACACATACAAGTATCTTCCTCAAAATTAACAATACATTTCTCCTCTGCTCAGTCTGAGAATGAACAAACCCATTCCATTTTGGCCAATCAAGACAGGCAACATTTTAGCAAACAATCATCCTGAGGTCAGACGCATAATATCCCACTGGAATGACACAGCAGAAGACTGGGCAAAACCAAATTAAAACTCTTATCACAGGTACTAAAAGGTCAGCTCATTAGTCACTGCACATCTTGAAATGAACTGTCTTTGAGTTTTTCCACTTCACAAGCACATTTATCAGGGCGAGGTAGTTGGAGAAAGAACACTAACAGAGATTCAAAGCATTTGTCTCTTCTGCTTGGACATCATTCTATACTAAGATGCACCATTATAGGGTTTGTTTTATGAGCTCACAAATAAATACTGGAGCAGTTCAGTAAATCAGTTTGTCCAGGTTGTCAGGATAACACACCCTTTGGACTAATGAGACGCATGTCTATCAACCATCAGTGCACATTCAAGTTAGATCACATGCACCAAACACTCCCAAACTTGCTGCACCCATTAATTAAATAGTCTTATTCAAACCTTTCCCAGCTGTACATCCAGTAATTAAGGTGCTATCTCTATATGCACAGAGAGACAAATGACAAAAAGAAAGTAGCACCACCTTAAAAGCCAACTCAGACTACGCAACAGGGAGTGGCACACAGCTCTGATTTAAAACACAGGCTAAATTATCCTGCAGTACGAACACGCATCTCTGTACCTGACCTCAACAAATGTAGCAATCAAATCACTTCTTTTATTACATAACTCACCAGTGAGACCCCTGCCACCCCCAGCAGGATGTAAAAAGGAGAGCATTTTAGTATGGCGGATATTTCCTAGTTGGAAAGAAAGAAAGGAAAGAGATTTGAAAACAATATATCAAATGCATTCAGTAGGAAAGTTATTGCTGGTATGAATATCACCACAGTGGTCTGCACTAAAGACAAGCATGTGCGCGCGCACACACAAACATACACACCTGAGGCAAGCTAAAACAAGGCTTTTTCTTTAGTCTTTACTGCTCACCAAAGCTACAATCAAAGTACAGAATAAAAACTCAGCCTATCATTGTTATTGATGGTTAGTTAAGCTAGCTGTCTAATCCAATTCTTTGAGACCGAGAGGGCTGAAGGTAGTTAAGCACAAGGGAGCGCTCAGTCATGCTTTAGCCATGAGCAAACAAGGAGCAAAAGCATGCTCTGACAGGCAGCACTGCAAAGAAGCCATTCTGAGAGACAAGTCATCACACCACTGTTGATGTAAACTGGCTCACCTGCGTGCACACCCACACACACGCTGCATATGTGGACACTAGGGATGTAACGATTACTGGTATAACGATAAACTGCGGTAAAATTCCCGATGCTTAGTATTACCGTTTCAATTCTAATTATCATGATAACCATGTTTGATAACCGCACTTTGAAAGAAAGAGAGAGAGAGAGAGAGAGAGATCCAGTCCAAGTGCACAGAGAGAGAGAGAGACTATCTATCTATGAAAAAGAAATGAAAACAACTCAAACTTGATATGGAAAATGGTCAAACAGTGGCCATAAGGTGCCATCTTTAATGCACATTTGTATATTTGATGTTTACATGTTAATATTTGAATGTTTCTGCCAAGAGAGAGTACATTGTGGCTATTATTTAATTTATTTTTTCCAAAATACAACTTGGTTAAACTATTTCAGTGTGTGTATACGTACTTTTTGAACATTTTGAACACATTTCAACAATACCGTGATAATAGTGATAACCGTGATAATTTTGGTCACAATAACCGAGATATGAAATTTTCATATCGTTACATCCCTAGTGGACACGCGTCTACTAAACCTTTAACTACTATACCCATACTCCAATGTACACCTACAGTGGCTTAACCCCATTAGCACAACTGAAAATTTAAAGTCTCCACTTTTGCTACTAAATCCACAGCAGATGTTTGCCAATTTCTTTATTTAGAACCAGAATAAGAAATCTAATACCAATCCTCAGCACCTGCTAAACTTGATGTAATAGCCACATTTCTTGAAAAAAAAAATCTTTTCCCATTTAATGCAGTAATAATCTATGTATGGCTTACACCAAGCCTTCATTAAAATATAGATATTTCATTTAAAACAATGCTTTGTAACCTGACATCCCTGGCCAAAATATTTTCAAGCCACAAATTTTGTAGTTTTTTGCCAACAAGAAACTTGTTGATACAGAAGAATTACCAGCATATGCCCCCCTTCCAGTCAGTCAACATCCACGTCTGCCTCATGTAACATACCATTATATGTTTAGTGAAGACGAAAAAAAAAAAAATTAACTTTTACGCACCTGTGCAAAACATTTATATAAATAGAATATGAATACCTAGGTTACAACCAAAAACATGTTCTGAGGTCACTCAACATTGTTATTTGACTCCTAAATTTTTACCAGTTCATCCTTGAACTTTTTCTAATTGTGTTACTTAGATTCAAATACATGTGATTGAGGGCTCCCCCAGAAATACTTGCCACTCTGGCTGGCATTTCTACATACTGGTATAAAGTCATATTTTAGGATGGGGTGACTAGTCTGAAAAATACTATATTAAATTAGCACAAAACACATCAATTTGTGACTGATGTAAAAGCAATAAAATACTCAGTTCTGACGGGACATTTTTAAAAAGGCAACATTATATGGCTACACCATAACTACTCTAAGGAGCCTATTTCCATGAGAAACAGAATATTCTGCATCCTGTACATTTTTGTTCATCCAAGGTCCAGTATCAGCACATCAGTCTGACCACTGATAGTGGAACTTCAGAAAAACATTAAGCCCACAGGGAAACCTGACAGCATAGACAACAAAAGGACCCAAAACAGGTAAATAGATGAGCCTTTATTTGCGTACCGTAAACTGCATGTGAACAGCGCATGTATATGGATGTGAAGTGATGAGAGCATGAGGAGGTGAAGCCAACCTTTGGTGACAGGTTAACAAATACTAAACAAAACTAAAAAAATATATCATTAGAAGAAGCACCAACAAAGACTGGCTAGTTAATTAGCAGCAACTGACCAAAGATCAAAAGTTTTGTTAGTCATACCTTTAAAGCGAGTTCGGTGACTGCGGGTTGGCCCAGAGGACCCGACTGCCTCTATCACTGGGCCTACTGGATCCCCATCAATGGTATGTCCCATTGCTAGCAGGCCCAGTCGTTTCATACGAAGGAGCCGGGGACCTGTCTCCCTCGGTAAGGCTCCCCCATGTTCGACTGGTGCCTCCCCTGAGATGACAGTGGGAACCAGGCTCTTGAGAAACTCCATGTTGGACAAGATGCTTTCGATCTTTCACTCTGGTGTATAGTCCAGTAGTGTGTGCCATGCCGTTCTCAAACTACCTGCCTCCTTCATCTGTCCCATTTACAGTCAGGTATGCAGACAGGTTCAGTCCTTATGTCCAGCTGCCACCCACATGCAGCAGCTACCCTTTCACTGACTGTCAGGGCCCCTATATTTTGACCCTGAGATTTCACTTTCAGACAATACCCGTCAGGCTCTCTAAAGTCACTGGTCTAGACTAGCTAGAAATGAAGATACTGCTCCCTGTATTAATCCTACATGACGGAAAGAAACTTTCTACATTGACAACATTACCTGTCAGTCCACAATGAAGAGAGAAAGCAAACAGACATGGCACTTTTCATAGGTTGTGATGTAATTTTGAGTGGGCAGGACTATGTATAAGTGCCAGGCACTATCTGGGGTGGGACTAGAACATGTTCCACAGGAGATAACACAGGCCTGGGCCAATGGCCAATCACAACAGAGACGACACCAGCCACACCCTGCTGCCCTGTGCTTTCCACCAGTGAAAAAGACTGAAAGAAGATGGAGAAGACTGACAGAAGTTATGATGAGCAGGAAGGCTCTGGGAGAAAGCTACATGCACTGGTCTGCATTTACAGATAGCCCTTATCACACTCCAGACTGTGTTACTTGTTAGCATTCATATACAAACACAAATTCGGTTTGCTTTCTTGCTAACTTAGTCAAATAACAAACGCTCCCCTTCTCTTGTGCTTCTGCTTTAGTGTGCTGAGTTATTATGAAGAGAAGCAGAATGAGTAAAGTGATGGGGTCTGTGAAACAGGGGTGGGGGGTAGACAGACTGCTGTGCTTTGCTTGGCTGCACAGCTTGTACCTGCAGCAAACTCAAACCAATCCAAATATCCATAGCTGGGGAGTGAGAGGGCCGTTTCACTGCTGACTCTAATAAAAGCTCACTGACTAAAGAAATCATCACTTTGCTGTTCTCTGTGACTAAGTCCAAAAAATTAATAGTCCTTTCAACCACAAACACAGCCAGTACTCTGTGCAAAACAAAGCACCCACACCACACACACAAAAACTACAGATGACTGTAACAAACCTTCACCATCAGTGTAAGTAGTATGCTAATTTATCAACAATAAAACTATAACAACACAACATTATCCTCCAAAAAATGAAGACACTATTGGCTGTGGTTACATGGACAACATTTCTTCCACCCGACTGAAATCATTCAAAGTTTTAGACTTAAGTGTTTACATGGATGCATATATGATATAATGTGCATGTATGTGCTCAAAGCATCAAATCAGGGTAACTTCTGTGACATTCACACATACATTTAACAGATTCGGACAGAAGATGATTGTCACTTAAGTTCTTATTTGAAGTGTCCACAGTACATCTCTAAGAAAGTGTGTCTGTTGTAAAGCCTCCTTTACATCATATATACAAATATAATATGACTGACATTAAGCCTGCACATTCTTATAATATCTCAGCAAGGAATGTATTGTTTCTAAGTTGCCAAAAACATTTGTTTGGACTGATTACATTTTGACTTCACAAAACACTACTTGGCCATAACTGGATGTAAATGAGACAAGCACAGCAGATTATGATGAACAGTGGACATGTCTTGAACTTCTGGTTGTTATTCATGATGGCCAATATGGACCCAGTGAATTCAGTAACAGATCTGTTTTGCTTTGCTGCAGGCATGTCACTGTGCCTCTTGACCTAATGCTACCTTCACTTGGATCAAATATGCACAGAACAAGAGAAATTATGTGATCAAGTGTTTACATGGCTCATACAGGGTGTATGCTTCCTGTACTGTGCAAAACAGCAAAGAAAACCACATAGTTGAGCAAAAAAAAGGAATTCAGAAACTACACTTTTCCTCAAGAGGTGGCGAACTAAACAGGATGTAAATGAAAAATAAATGAACTTTCATTTGTCAGGTGCCAAGAAACACAACTTCAATTGGACACCAGTGGTGGTCTGCACCAGGACGTCCAAGAACACAATTGTTCTGGTCACCAAACACAAAATGAAAAGCCAGGATTTCTGTGTTTATGTTTATTGGTTTGTCCTCGAAATTCTTCCAACCACAAATGATCAAAAACTGCACTATGTAAGTTTGTATACAAAGTAACTTTGTGTCCATCAGTCAAATACAGTTCACAGCCATTGTCAGTGGCTCTTTCATGCTGCACATGAGCACTGCAGTGCTTTGAGCTAAATGCTGACATCAGCATGCTATCCTATTCACAATGATAATTGTGATTAGGGATGTATTTGGGTTGCATGTACTCATTTTCTGATTTTTTTTTTTTTAAACAGAAAACACATTAGGCTAAAACTCTCTGCATATCAGAAAGTTTTAAAGAAGTGCTTACTCTCACTACTGTGCCGACTGCACTGTCACTAAGGTGACAGTCAACTGGCTGGCAAGAGAATTAAAAGAAGAATTGAAGAAAAAGGATCCACCTGCTTCTTTCTCTGTGTCATCAGTGTGTGTCATTAGTGAAAATACTATAAAGAAATCACTGCACTATACCTGCCAATAAAATTCAGGGTTTTATTTTATCTAACATTTATCCTGCCAGCACTAAACCTAGTCTGCAGTGTAAGCATGAAGTGGGAAAAATGCAATGTAAACTGCAGTGCAGCAGTTTTGGGGAAACTCTGCCCTCTAGAGGACAAAAAGCAGAAAACACACCAAAGAGCACAAACAAACTGAAAAATTATCAACACCACATTATTGTGCAACATGTGATGGCAAACGTATTGAAGTTGGACCATTGCACACACTGTCCAAATCACACTTAAGTGTATTTTTTCATCATTCACCATGATGTTGGATTAATTTATTGTTAAGCCCATTTTTAGTTAATCTATTCATAAATTTGCACATAAACAGAAAACATTTTATCCTTACCTAGAATAGCACAGATCTGAATTTTTAGGGTAGTTAAATCAATTTATTTTGGTTCAATTAAGCACAGAAAGCTTTCTGTTTTCTCCTGGAGCTGTACATGCTGAGGAGACAGGAATTGATTTGTAGACAGTACTGAATTTAGCCTTTGCACATCCAAGCATTTCACAAAACCACATAAATTGTCTCATCATCCATAATGCTTACTTATAACAAAATCAGAGAGAAAGTCCTTATGATTATATGACACAGAATCTGATAAAACGAGATGACTCTGGAGTCAAGCAAAAGTGAAAACAGTGTTACCATGTTAGCCAGGATTTAAAAAGGTCTTCTATTAGCCACAAGAAGAGGACTAAATTTGCTTTAAGTCACAAGGGGTGTCATTTGTTTCAGTACAATAAAACTATGTACCCTTAGCAAAGACGCAGAGAGGCTGAAGCAGCAGATCCTGGTAAGAATCACTACATGAGTCAGAGACAAAGAGAAAGAGGGATGACAGATGAGGCAAAGATAGCCATCACTTCGCCTATGCACCACAATGGTCAGTGAAGGCAGCTGTGGTTTGCTGGGGCCAGGTCTGTGGAGCTGCTGAGTTAGAACAATACCCCTGCACAGGAGGCCCAGATCCCAATCAGCCCAGGAATGTGGAAGAGGAAGCTCTGGGAACAATGTGCAACGTTCCTATGCAATTCTGGGTCCCACCCGCTTCAGCCTTGTTCTGCTTTTGGCCAGAAGAAAACAGGAAAACTATTGGGCTGGGACCCAAAAGTCAGAGTCTGTTCTGCAATCAGCTGGAGGTAGAGGGGTGGGGGCTCGACAACACAACTGTCAGCACTAACACTGTCATGCTGCTTTCTTTAGGTAGGCACATGCCTCAATTTCTGTTCCACCACTTGATGTCAGTAAACAGATCACAGTCAGGAAAACTGTACTTCAAAACATCACTGCACTGCCCCCTAATGGTTAAAAACCCAACACACAATCATGGCTGACATGTTGCCTTCCTTTGCAGAACCCATGTTGCCTTCCTTTTCAGAACCCTCATGTGAAACCTCATTTTATGCAGAAACAAAATTACATTTTTGCATGTGCATGCAGGATTATCTTTGTGCATGTTATCTTACTTCTAATGGTGATTACTGTGTCCTATACCAACAGAAATTATACATAATCCAACACAGAAACAGTGCCAGTAGGACTTTCACAAAAATCAGTTTTCAACTTATAAAGGTAATATGATAAGACACAGTTCCCAAGATATTAGGGTTGCTTGTTTACAACCCTTTGTTACAATGATGCCAATTTCAGCATAATTTCATGTTTCCCCTCTCGTAAAGAGCCCTTCCAGAACTGAGGAAACCACACTTAAGCACTTAAGACAACTTAAGTCTATGTCCACTTATGACTCATTTCAGGCCCTTCACAATGAGGCCATAATTTCCTGTTACAATCTCCTTTTCTCAACAGTTACTTTGATTAATGCACTTAACTACACTGTCCATCTACTCTGACCTGTCAGATCCGGGTGTCTACAAGTGTAGCTTATAGGTGAAGTTTTTCATCTACAAACAGGAACTAAAAATGCAACATTTAACAGTCAAACAAAGAAGTAAGGCTGCCTCTGCCCAGTCTCCTGAGTGACAGCTGTGAAGCAACCCCTGTGGAACTTGGTTGTCACTGCTAGAGAATGTGAGAATGTGACCTGACCAGCCCCCAGATCAAAATCATCATCTATTACCTTTTATGGCATTAACCAAATACCTCATTGAGAAGACAATCATGTCCTCAAAAGGCTGTAGTAATAAGAGGATTTAACAAATATATTGAGAAATATTATAGTGAAAAAAATATTTCACCACATTTATGTGTCACTGTCCCAACATGACCTTAACAGTCAGTTTATGCTTATGTTTCAAGATATTTAGTAGCAGTTCAAGTGAAATAGAGATAATTTCATTGGAAGTTGTTATTGTTGGACCAAAGTAACACAATTTTTGCATCAAAAATTACAACAATTTCTATGAAAATGATGCTTAAAAGAGCAAAAAAACTGAGTTAAACACTCAAAACAATGAAGATATTAGGCTTTTAGGATTTCTGCCCTGCCATGTTAATACTCTCAGCCATATTGTAGATCTGTTAAAGATACAATACACCGATACATAAAATTATTAATATTTTTCTAGACGTACAATTTATCAGCAGACAGTACAATGTGCAGACAGTACATTTCCTCACCTATGGTCATGACATGAACATTTGTTGACAGAGACAGACAGAAAAATAAATAAATAAATGTCTAAAATTCTCTACTTTCCTACTTCCACAGTTTAGGCAAACAAACAAAGAGATTAATCAAACACTCTGTTCATTCCCATGCTACTTAGTCCATAACCCCTGCAAACCTTGAGCATAGCACACGGTGGAACACAACCAATGTAACCCATACGACTTACCTTAAGGCCATAGAGCTGGGCCTGGAAGTGGAAAGAGAGAAGGTGATCCACAGCTCTGCACAAGAATCTGAAAAGGGCAGAGAAGTGACATCTTTGACACTAGAAAGCACCAACAGGAACAAAGTGCATCAGTTATTTGTCAAGTATGTACTATTCTCTTTTAACCTGAACTTTACAGAAGATCTGATTTAGCATGGACTCGTCGGAGGAGCATAAAAACATTTAAAAGTAATACCATCTGCAGCTCAAAAAATGATGAAACCTGAAACTTCCTTGTTGACAAAGGAAATGATGTCAGCTATTGCATATATTAATATCCCTTTGTGGGTTTTGTTTTGAAATAGTCTGCTATGACACTCCATGACTACTTGACTGAAAAGCAGGAGTGCTCAGGGACAGCCCAGTTTTGGTCACGACAAAGTGATAGGTCAAGCTACTGTGGCCTCGGCCTGATTTACTCTGTACTGGAAATGGATTAAAACCTCCTCCTGAGCAGAGTAATAATCTGAAGATTACCCACTACATCCAAGAGGCAGTTACATAAGTGATCAGAGCCTCCAAAACTGTACTTTCCTTCCACATTATCATTGCTGTAGTGGAAAAAGGTTTGGGTTATTTTTGTTGTTTTTTTACAGAAGGGTCCTAACAAAATTAATTACAATCAGCATCACCCTTGGTCACAATGTAGAATGACAAAACCCAAAAGGCAATTGTGTCAATCTAATTCCTACAGACATAATGACAAAATGCTAAAATGCTAAAGAGGTAACCATTATGAAACTGTAGTCAAGCAAAAGGAAGGAAGAAGAAGAAGCCACTGAGTCACACATCAGCCAGACACAGAAGTTAAAGTGTGAGAACTTCCACTCTTGTACCGTGGACAGATGGCAATAGCAGGTCAACCAAAAAAAGTCAAAACGAAAAAGAACAAAAACCTTGACAGCTCAAAACTCATGTTGTCATACCCACATAGCATTGCACATACCACATCCCACCTACCACAGACACAGAAAAGAATTCTCAGATGTAACTGCTTGCTTCTCACACCGACAGACCTGTGAATAATACAGCTGACTTCCTGTTCCAAGTTCAAAAAACAAAAAAGTGTCACCACAAAAAAAGAGTAAGCCAAACTTTGTGAACATCCTGAATGCTATAGCTCAGAGCCACATATTGAGTTCTTGCTCTATTTTTAAAACTTAAAGTGCATGCATTTCTTTGGTGAACCTAAAAACATACAGTCTCTCATGTCTCAACACTGCAAAAAGCTTCTTCTAACAAATTAAATCATTTTCAAATTTGTGTCAGTTTAATGCATGACTTCACAATTTTTCAAGTCGGTCTTTACATAACTGTTAAGTGTTCATATGAACATTAACAAGTGTACTTGTAATGTAAGTGATGGGGACAAAATCCACAGTACTACCCAGGATAAAAAAAGAAAAAAAATCTCTTAAATTCCCTAAGATCCATACGATCTTTGAGTCATTCAGTCCACTGAGTGAGACAAATTAGGGTGACATTTAGCAAATTATTGTTTAGGCTCATATTTCCCCTTTGTGGGAGTACCCTTCCTTAATGTAGAAATCAATGGTTAACTTAACTTCACCTGATACTGCCCTGCACAAAGCAACGGGGCTGCAAATACAAGGCTCATCTTCCAACCAGGAAATAAGAGATAACCCAACAGACACAAAGTTGTTTTGTCTCATTGTGCTGCATTCTTGCCTCCTTCCATCTGTCACATGTCTAGTAGCCTGTAACAGCTCAGTACAGTTGCCTTAAAGCTCGTCCACATAAATGAATACATTTCTGAAAACAGACTGTTCACAACTTATTCATCATTCTTATAATAAAGCATTTTTATTCAGCTCCACTCCTTTAACATGCAGTATGCTACAGTAACTTGGACAAAGGAGGAAAAGCCTATATCGAGCTCCCTCGAACACTAAATGACAGGTCTGGTCCTGTTGTAATCACTACTTCTTGAGCAGAAACATTACAAGCTTTTTTTTTAGCTAGGGAGAGACCTACATAAACAAACTTTTTTTGCATGTTTCAAAGAAATATTCCACATATTTTTATGTTACTAAGGATAAAACTTATATCAAGATATAATACGTAGCATTGTGTTGCTAGCTGTTAAACATGGCAGCAACACCAGCAACCCATTTGAGACCGTCTTGAGGGCAATGACGGGGTGGTTTCTTTGGTGAACGCAGACCCAAACATCAATTATGTTCCAAACCCTCTTTCCCAAAGCCAAGGATAATCTTCCTCAGCAGGGCTCAATTATAGGTTATTTCTAGCTTCACTCAGTCCTTATTGTGTGCTACATTATGCCAAGTCTTCAATTTTATCAATGAAAAGAATGCTTAATCCATGTAATATATGTTACTATGAAAGAGGAGGCTTTTGAAAAGAGGTCAGTGAGAAGGTGACAAGCTGCTAATCTCAAAAGCAAACATGATTCATTACACCTATATACAGAAACATCTGTTAGACACTTGTTCTGCCTAGCAATAACTGCATGTTTACATCTATTACACATCAAGTTTGATTATTTATATATACTTTCACAAGCTATTTTGTAAGAAAAAATATTTTAATAGCATCTGACATTAATATTCTTGCCATCAACATTCCATAAGTCGCTTTTATTGTGGTATGTGCACTTAATTTTTCCACACACACAGACTTAAAGGATACAGTGAATTGATCCAATCTTACTCAGTGTATCTAAAGTTACAGCTATTTTAGATTCAGTGCAGGACAATATATTCATACAGAAGAACATTTTGGGGGAAAATATTCAAAATGAATATTAAGATTTTAACCTCAATATATTGGCCAGCATACTTGTTGGTCAATTGCTCAGTTAATAATTTAGCTGTGTGTAAACACTTGGATCTCACTGGTCAGCTTACATTTCTTTTGAGGCCATCTAACTGTGATGTGGCCTATAAAAATGTGTATTTGAGCATATTAAAAAAAATAAATTATATGTGTGTGTGTGTGTGTGTTTTTGCTTTTTTTTTAAAATTAAGGGTCCATCAGATTTCCCATAGAAGCTGCCTTTATTGAACCAGGTGAACTGCTGAAAGGTCAAAGGGCATAGGAACAGGTGCTGAAGCAAATTACCAAGCTAGGGTATTTGTGCAGTTGCCACTTTAGTGCCCATCTAAAATAAAATTAAAAGAAAAAAAAAAAAAAAAACTGCCTCTCTTGGGGTTTGCTTCAGCTCAGACAAGCACAATCATACCACAAAAATCTCAACTTAAGAAACTGTGCAGGCATGTCTATATTAAGTATTTCTGTTGTCACCACTAAAATGCTGAGTTAACAGTTAATCCATGTAGAGGGAAGCTTAGTGAGAGGCCACTGGGGGGTTACATACAGAACTTGGCTTTTCAACAACATATATTGCAATACCATGAATGTCTTACCAGATGAATCCAAACACACTAATTCACAGGAATAATGCCCCAGATAATCACAGATACATGCTATCTGCAATCTAGGGGGATTCCCTCTAGTGAGTAGTGTGTGTGTACAAGAGAATAGACTTCACATCTGTACAACCATCAGAGGCTTATCCTGGCAGGGACAGGGGAGGATCAGCCATTTGCCTGACCCAATAGGTCAGGCCTAGCACAGTCAAGTCATATATAAAAAATCTTTGTGTGCGTGTGTGTGCATGTGTCACTTCACAACAGTTTTACATTGATGATACTGCCATAGTCAAAAACACTAGGACAGCAGCACAGACTGTTCAATCATAAGCAACAATGAAAATAAGTGTAACCATTTAACAGGCATGCAAATTACATGTTTACCCTGCTGCAATCAAACTTTTTCATCCAAATACAGACTCAAACTAATGTGGGCTTATGAGTGAACACAGACTGACTTTTCTTCTAGCACTCTGACTGGAGGTGGAGATGGCCAAACTATTCCAGTCAAAGGCAAAGAACATACTGACCAGATTCCTTTCTGTCTGTATCCCAGTGTCACTCCTCGGCTCTCAACAGAAAGTGAACAAATGCTTCATTGTGTGTCTGATACACTGAGATCAGGGAGAATTGAGTCTTCGGGGGAATGTTAGATGCAAAGCTGACAGCTCTCTCACTATTACACCAGTTCATGAGAACCACCATGCTTTGGTGTCTTGTGGCAGGGCTATGGCTAACACCATCTTTGGTAGCATGCACTCTGACAAACAAATGAATTAAGCAGAGAAACACTGCTTTATTTAACTGTCAATACATTTAGAGCATTTCCTAATAAACTAACTTGATTTAATCTTAGTTACTTCACTGTGTGATCATTTTTATAGTTTCAGAACACACCATAAATGAAAAATATCACTGATAAAAATCTAACAAAAAAGACTACAATATGACTCAAAACGGGAAAATAGTAAAGCACCGTTCAGGGTAGCTTTCAGTTACAGATGAGTCTAGTGTTGATACTCTATTGAGCAAACTGCTAATACTGAGCAAGAGGCTAGCTAGCAGCAACTTGATTTGGCTGACGAGCTAGTTGTCAACAAGCTAACATTACAAGTTATCGTTCAACATTCTGGGGAGATAGCAATGTTAACAACCCTATTAGTACACTGGCAGTGATAAAACTGATGTCAAGCAGATTCGTTATGCGATTAAGTCACTGGCAGAGTAGCCAAACTCCTTTAGCATGCTATGGCAGCCAATTTTGGTTACCACATTTGGAAAGCTAACGTTAACCTCAACGCAAAGTTAATCACGGAACTTGACATAAGCCAGCGTTAACTACCGTAAACAACAACCACCCCGTCCCCAATTACTTTATTATTCGTTAAGCTGACGTTACTCACAACTTTTGTCTTCTCTTTCCTTAGTTGAGCTAGGTAGCTAGCTTGCAGACGTTCTTTTCATTTGCCGAACAAGCTTCAACGTCCTGGCCCTCCTCCATTGGAAGGATTTGCGTAGTGGTGTGATTTTTTTCTCGGTCTGTTTCGGTGTTGGAAGAGCTCCACTGTCAGAGCAGACGGTAGCCTCTTAGTCCCGCCTTCCACATCATGATTGGCTGCAGTAGTATACGCCTACATCGACTGCACCCTCCTATTTCAACAAATACCTGCCAATCACGTAAAAATGACCTGTTGATTGGATGACGTCTTGGGGGTGACGTTCACACGGTTCCCTCTGTATAAACACCCGCGTACTCAGAAAGCTGCATGAGACGTTTTACTTACGTGTGATGTGATTCTTTTCTAAGAAACCCATGTTCACTTTTTATAACTCTATCACATAAAAAGCATTTCTAGTAAGCAAAAACAGACAAAAAAAAGTCACGGCAACACGGCAAAACACGCTACAAATAGGGAAAAAAGCTCTTAGATAACTTTGTTGAATACTCATGAAATACAGGTTATTAAAATATTTTTTCTGGATGTCAAAAAACAAAATGCACCTTGGATGTTGGCATAATAACCTTAACTATTGGGATAATTAAATAACTAAAAATGCTTGCCTAGCTTACATCCAGATGCATTTTAAGTTTACATAACCCAAACAGCTGAAATGTTGACCTTTTGCTGTAAAACAGGATGGTTAACTTCGTGAAAATGTGTTGAGCACTTACAAGAACATTCACACTCACACATCGACATTTTTGTCCAATAGCGTTTCTTTCTTTATTATTATTATTATTTTATTTTTTTGGTAAAATAAACAATCATAAAAATACATTGACTCTGTCAGTAGTTATATAAGCAATAATATTTCCAGAAAGGACTTTCTAAAATGATGTTGGTCTTCTGCATGCATTTATTTGTATTGTATTATATACATGGGTTTTTGTAATTGGCTGATTTGCAGTGTTAATATGTGAAGTTCCGTTTAGCAATCGAGCAAGAATATCTTAATAATACAGTTAAATCCATATGGTTAAATCTGTATGTATTGTCCTACATTGCATTCAGACTATGGTCTTTGAAAAGACATTACCGCCCCCTTGTGGTAGTTTTATGTATTACTTCAACTATGCTCTCAAAATCAGAATACAGTTCGAGAATAGATTAAACGACACTTATAACATGTTCGATGCTGTATGAAGATATTACAAAGGTGCAACTGAAATCCACGCAGAAAGTGACTTCTTGACAAGGCTGGAAAATTAAAGGAAATTCAGGTTATTTATGCATCACTATATCAATGTCTATATTATAGATAGATAGATAGATAGATAGATAGATAGATAGATAGATAGATAGATAGATAGATAGATAGATAGATAGATAGATAGATAGATAGATAGATAGATAGATAGATAGATAGATAGATAGATAGATAGATAGATAGATAGATTTCATTTATCCCAAACTGGGAAATTACAATAGACTAGAAATATGAAGTTGCACATAAAATATTGCATACATATAAGTTAGCTTTACCATATAATTATCATTTAAAAATACCTATTTTACTTCTCTGTGATTGGCTACAAATAGATTTTTATTCATCATAATCATAGAGACTATGCATCTGATTTTACTGGCTTTAGATTTTCATGCACTTCATGATTTGACTTTCAACATACAGGGTATCTATAACGCTATACTCTGTGTTAAGATCCATTTACCTCTAGGCTTGTGCTTGTTCAGCAGATGCTGCTGGAGATTTTTTCTTACATTCTTCACACACATGGTTGCAGGATCTATTGGTAAAACATTACAGTTAATGTTGTCACAGGTACATATAGGTATAAAGAAAACATATTCTCACATCCTGCTGTGTGCTAATTTAAAAAAAAAAAAAAAAAAAAAAAAAAAATTCAAATCTAATACCAAACTTATGGTACAAGACTTTTTTTTTTTTACTTCTAATGTAATATTAGTCATTTAAAGTAGAGAATTACTAATGAATAAATTAAATGAAGTAAATTCCCTTTTGACTTTTCTGTGTGCCTTTTTTAGTTATTATAGTTATTTTTTATTACATGTCAACAAAAAATAACTTTTACATGGATGTACCATTAAAGTCATATCTTCATTACCTCCCTGTTGTGAGTAAATCTGTAATTTTTATCACTTAAACATATATAGAACTGCATAATATTTCTTCAGAGAATGGGACTGTCAAGACAAAATAACAATAAAAAGTGACATCTTCAACAATTAATTGAAGCCAAAAAATTAAGTTCTTAAACCCTATAAACTAACCGTTTTCCCCACATTTGTCCAGGAGGACCAAAAGGTCCAGGGCGTCCTCCCTCACCCCAGGGTCCTGGTCCAATGCCGAGCTCTTTGAATTTGCTTCGACAAGTTTCCATATAAGATGCTTTTCCAACCATATAACCAAGGATTCCAGCAACTAGAGATATAACATCACAGGCAGAAATCTCATCATTGCTGTATAAATGTTAAAATCATTTGCTATTTCCAAATGTGAGGCCTACAGTATATACGGAACGGTACACACTTGCTAGTTTTGGGAATGGACCAAAACGCTTGGATGATTTCCAAACACCTGCAATGAAAAAAGACCAGATTTAAACCAAATGAATTATAAAGAATACAACTGTTCTACCATTGTAAATATGAGGAGTGTGACAACTTTACCATTGTAGATGAGACCACCAGTTACAGCCATGCCACCCAGGGAGAGGGGAAGAGCTGAACATGGACAGTAGAGTAAAAGAAGACAACAGTTGGGAACTGATCCTTCTAATGCACATATGTATAAATATGTAAGAATCAGAAGTTCATTTCATGATAACTTCAATAGAAAAAGGCTTAAGACCTGAGACAGACTTAAAAAACCTGTCATTTCAGAAGAGAAATACCACAAACTTAAGGATTTATTGAATTAGTAAATTGTAATCTTGTGTAAATTACATATTAATATTATATACTAAACCAGGACCACAACAGTATACATTTTACACAAAAACAGCAGTTAAGGATAATATCGTTTCATATAAGCTCTTAAATTCTTCTTGAATGTAAAATTACCTCTTAGAACACTGACATATTTAAAAGGTTAATTCAAGAGTAATTCAACTTAAATCCTTTGTATGTATTTAAATACATAATTTTCTTCCAAACAATTATATGATTTATACAAAGAAAAATGAAGAATGTTTGTGTAAATCTGTCAAATAATGCATAAATATTACACCATAATGTTGAGCTCCATATAACACCAGTTTACATAATTACACATCATGTTTGTTTACTATTAAAACTGTTTTAACTCATAAAGACCGAGCGCTACTTGTATATAAGTTCCCAAATTAAATTTTCTCTATATTTAACCTTTCTTAAGTGATTTATCACCATTTATTTATAAAATTATCTTCTGTATTTTGTATTTTATCAGTATAAATCAGGTATTTTCCCATATTTAACTTACTGATCATGTAGATGTAGATGTAGAAAGCTCAGGTTAAAGTTGAGGGTTATTGTATCAAAAACAGAAAAAACTGCAGAAAAAGAGACTTTTTCAGTTAAATCTATCATTAACTCAACATAAATCAAGTGTCTCCATCCACTGTTATTTATCAAACTTCATGGGTTTTACTGGTGAATCAATGTTGTAGAAGATGACGGTGTTTCCATGGTAATTACAGAGCCTCTGAACGTCCAAATGGGTCATATCTGATGACCATGAAACATGACAAACTGCATTTTAGACCAGTTATTTACATGTATTGATAGGATTAATGGATCAACAGGTATTAAACAGTTACATCAGCAGATGGTTTAGGTTGGAAATGGATGTTGGGCCTTTATGGGTTAAATCAGTGCTCAGTGTACATATAGTTTTGTAGTCTGTTTTCCTATGATCAAACTATAAAATCTGCTGTTTGGTAGAACACATCCATATCATGCCATGTTTGATTCTGCATTGTTTGTTTTGTGCATGGCAGTCTGACTGAACTTTAACCTGTGCTACAGTTAGGAGATAATGTGAAAGAAAGGATCAGGGCTGAGTTGTTATTAAGAAATTACATAGTATGAGATCAAAACCAGCATTACAAGGCAATGAACAGAGGGCCACCTCAAAGAATGTGTTGAAACATAGAACATTTTCTGTTAAGCAGAATTTTAATCTTGGCCGGTCATGCCTGGCAAAATTCTCTTCTGTTCAGTCTTCTTGTTACTGCTGTAACTTTCACCTTCCTTTAGAAATTGCAGTCCGATATTAATATTAGAGCTGTGTGGGTGTGACTGACTGACAGAATTTCTTGTTATTGTAGCCACAGACCTTCTTATCTGAGCATGTCATGTAGGTGAATTACGGTGACCTTGACTAACCCCCAACTTTACCTTAAATTGAGGTCAAACAGCTCAGGCTACCCTAACAGCTGAGTGGACTAGAGATACATGGTAGAATAAATGCATTGTAGTGACTATATAATGGTAGGTGCAGCATGGCAATTTTAGGTTTCGATATGCTTTTGCCATTTCTAATGTGAGTGTGTGTGTGTCCGTATGGGAGTGCCACAGACCGAATTACACAAAGGGGAATGTAAACACTGGAGGTTTAGTCATCAGGGTGTTGATTGATGATCAGCCCCACTACAATACAAAGGGAGGAATACTCTCAAGACAGTCAAGCAGCGTGTTGGTTCTATTTTACAGCAATACAAGATTTAGCAAAACTAAAGTATACTGAATGTGTACAAACTCATACCTCTGTACCAGAAGCTCTCCTCCTGGCATTCTTTCCAAACCTTCTTCACATCTTCTCTATGGATGTGACGATCACTCACAGGACACTATCAGACACATGAAATAAGTATGAGATGTGACCCAAATACCTATAACCAGCCCCTTCTGTGGAGCTACAACACTTGTTTACATTTACCTTCCACTTTCCTTTCACTTCAGCTGAGCCGGGGCCAGTAGCTGCAGCCTCGGTCTTCACGACTATAGTTTGCTCCGTTTCTTCAGAACTCATGATCAGCAGCGACCAGCAACCTTATTCTGACCTGTAATGAACAGCTCTTGGTGAACAAAAAATGTCCTCTCTTTCTGTGCCTCGAGTGTGGAGTGGTTTCAATCGCTCCTCCCTGGCCTACGTTGTAACTCCGCCCCATTTGGTACTACAAGATACAAGCACACATGTAAAGGCCCTACACATTAGAGCATAGAGCAGCCTTTGACTTTCATCACAAATGTTTTTTCAAATTTGCAAAACCCCATTGATAGCCTAATTATCACTAATCCATTAGTCTTTCTGTGCTTACGCCCCTGAATCACTTCCCTTATGGTGAACAACTTCAAAGATGACTCCATCATAAACACAGTCCACTTGTTTAAATAACGAACCAAAACATCACTCAGGCCTTTTCAGAAATGTTGCTGCAAAGTGCACTGTGGAAAGCAAAAGCAGTTTCTCACAGATTCGGCAAGACGATGGGCCAGGTCACTACAACGTAAAATTATACAGTCCACCAGGTTTGTTTTAAAAATAAGTATAGTTGGTAGACAGAGGTAAAGGCGACATTTGGGTTCAGCACTCACAAAGAGACAGCAAAATTGCTGCTGTGTGGAGTTCCCATTCCCACAATACATTTCGACAACATTTCCGAAAAGGCCCGCGTGACATTTCAGTTTGTTATGTAAAGTGGACTGTGTTTATGATGGAGTCATCTTCCAAGCTGTTCACAGTGAGGGAAGAGATTCAGGGGCGTAAGCACAGAAAGACTAATGGATTAGTGATAATTAGGCTACCACTGGGGTTTTACAAATTTGGAAAAAAAAAAAACTGTGATGAAAGTTAGACTGCTTTAATCATACAATAAATAATGCAATTTTTTTTTATAAGCGTTTCAGATTAGGCTCACCCCTGTGCACACATTTTCACCTCAAAGCCGCACCTTTATTTGTAGTAGTCATTGTCTTTTATTGCGCTTGCTTGCTGAATGTATTTCAAAGTTCATAAGACATAAATTGAACTTTCTTGTAAAACCTGCTTCATGATAATCATCAAGTTTTCATTCTTTGAGCAGGTCTTGTACATACAGGATCATAACAATAATGTATTCTTGTATGCACACTAGAGAACATACAGTTATAATATATGCCTCACAACTATTCTACTCATCATTCCATCAGATTCATATTCAAAAATTTTGTACATTCCCACAGAAGATCTGAAATGGAGCAATCGAGGAGTGACTGAAGTGTGGACTTTCAGCTCTAATTCAAAGTGTTGCATTAATCATTTAGGAATTTCAGCCATTTTAAACATAGTCTGGTCATTTTCAGAGGCTGACCTATTATGGTGCCAGTCTGTGGATGGTGACAGGAAGCAGGAACACCCAGAGTACCCACTCAAACTCGACATAGAAAGGCCCTAACTGGTCAGCGCGGCATTTGACCATCTAGCTGTGAAAATGAAAACCACTGCACTGCTGCGCTACCACATGTAATCTTGAGAACTTATTCAACAGCATATTTCAATCGAAATATGTTCAAAAACATGTTCAGTTTAAAAAGTGTGTAGTTCCTAACAGGGCCGTGCAGAGAGCTATAAAGGGGCAGGGGCTCAAACTTCCAAAAGGGCACATGAAAACAAATAACCACCAATTACAAAGTTCACATTTATGACAATATGACAAAGGGTAGTTCAACAAAGTTCACATGTAGCAACAAGCAACATTATTAATCCATAGCAAGTCAAAGATTGACCAAATGGTCCAGATCAATGTCCTCAGTACTGGGTGTGTCCTCCCTGAGCCCTAACACAGGCTGTGCACCTTCTGCACACACTCTGGATTCACCTCCTGATCCTATCTGGGGGATGTTGTCCCACTCTTCCTGAAGGGCCTGGATGAGCATCTGGCGATTGCCAGGTGCTGGACACCTAGCATACACGGATCTACAAAGAATATCCCACAGATGTTCAATGGGATTGAGATCTTTGACTTGCTGTGGATTAATAATGTTGTTTGTTTCTAAATGTGAACTTTGTTGAACTACCCTTTGTCATATTTTACATTATCCTCTGGATACTCATCCACTCTTCTGTTGTTTGTTGTATTTTGTTTGTTAATTTTTTTTTTTTTTAAGAACAAGAAAGAATTTTATTTTCATATTTAATAAAATGGTGTTAAATGGCATCACATAGAATATGTGATAAATTTCTTTTGATGTTCAGTTTCTATATAAGTGGAAATAAAGATGTAATGTGTAGAAGTTTTTGTGTGTTAATACCCTGCAAAAATCTAAATCTTACCAGGTGTATTTTTCTCATTTCTTGTCAAAATATCTCATCACACTTAAAATAAGACAAAATCACCTAAAGCGTAACTTTTCAGTGAGATATAAGAACTTCATTTTAGACAACAGATCTGGAAAATCTTATTTCAAGAAATCTTAGTAAGAGCATTTTCACTTGTTCCATTGGCAGATTTTTTTTGCTTAATTCAAGATTTTTTTGGCTCAATTCACCAAAAAAATCTGCTAATGGAAGAAGTGAAAATGATCTTGGTAAGATTCCTTGAAATAAGATTTTCTAGATCTATTGTCTAAAAATAAGTTCTTTTATCTCCCTTACAAGTTACTCTGTAGGTGATTATGTCTTATTTTAAGTGTGATGAGATATTTTGACTAGTAAATGAGAATAATACACTTGGTAAGATTTGGATTTTTGCAGTGTAAGTCCAAGACAAATTCTTCAAAAAAAGATGTTAAATTATGTATAAAAACATGACAGTGAATGTTAATAACTAGAAATACCTTCATTTTACATCTGGTTTTACACCTACTTTTACAGTGAAACATTTGAATATTTAGTTTCTTTTCATTATGGGACATATTTATGATGATATTTAGGTTTTCCACAGTTAAGAAATAACCATGTAGAGGAAGTGTTAACCCAAGCCAAACCATTTAACATTACATGATAATAATAAAGTTTATATTGTAGTATTTATAGCTGTATCATTTAATATTGACCAGGTTGATGGGAATATTTGTGGAGGTTTGTGGTTATTTCAAATAAGATTCACTCAAGATGTTCGAGGCGAACACGGATATTACGATAATCGATCCAGCAGTTTCTGAAACAAAAGCAGAAATGTCAAAGTGTTGGCACTGAGGAAAGAGTCGGGGGATTTTACATGAGTTTTATGACTCTTGTACACCAAAAGGGCCGGCTTTAGGTATTGGATGAGAAGACGACTTGGATGTGTTTTCTTTTTATGCAGTTTTATATTGGTTTAGCAGAATTTAATTACTTCAGCACATTTTTACCCCATTAAGACCCAGTGGTACTTTTATGGCAGCTTGTAAATGATTTTTTTCTCTCTTTTTAACGTTTCTCATGTTATTTATCACCATTTATTATAATAAAAACCTCTGTGTTTTGCATTTTTCTGTGTAAATCACTTCCTTTACCCTATATTTGTAATGGGACTAGTACGAAGGCTGAACCCAAATGCAAGACCAGAATGCAGATGACCAATTGAGAGTGTTTATTAAACACAATCACAGTAGTAAAAACACAGCACAAAATAGTTAACACGTCTGTGAAGGCGTGTGATTCTGGACTCTTCGTCCGGGCTGTGAACGGGGAATATGGATGGTCAGCACGGCCGAGCCGGAGGATTCCCGTCAACACCCCGACTAGGGCAAAACAGAGGATAGTCAAAAAACAAGCCAGGTCATACACAGGAGGGCAATTCAGGAGGCAACGGGACATGAGGGAAAGGCTACTCACGGTCAGGGTCCAGGCGAGGGTCGAAACACAGGGTAACACGTTGGAGGCTGAGGTAATCAGGGAATAGGCAGAATCAGGAGTCGAAGTACGAACCAGGTCAGAACCAGACGAGCAGGCAGACAAGGAACAGGCAGGATCGGTGGTCGGAAGGCAAAACGGGTCAAGAACGGGCAGACAGACTGACAGGTATCCAAAAACGCTGGTAAGTGAGCACACAAAGGTAGAACACAAACTGGCAAAGGAACAGGGGAAGACACAGGGTTTAAATACACAAGAGGGAGGGAAGACAATAGGACACAGGTGGAGATAATCAGGGAGGAGTCAGGTAATCAGGAGCAGGTGAAACAATCAAGGAGGGGAAGTAAAAACACCAGACATGACACAAGAGGGAAACTTAACAAAATAAAACAGGAAATGACAGAGAAAACAGAAAAGACAGACACAGTCTGGGAGCAGACATGACAGTACCCCCCCCTCTAGGGGACGGCACCGGACGGCCCAGGAACCTCCGGGTGGTGGCGATGAAAGTCCCGGATCAGGTCCGGGTCCAGGATGTAAGAGGCGGGCACCCAGGAACGCTCTTCAGGGCCGTATCCTTCCCAATCCACCAAGTATTGAAATCCTCTTCCCCGGCGACGGGCCGCTAGGAGCCGGCGAACAGTGTAGGCTGGGCCTCCATCAATGATCCGGGGTGGCGGTGGTGGCTGGGTGGGAGGGACTAACCGGCTCTCCTTAGCCGGTTTAACTTGACTCACGTGGAAGGTTGGGTGTATCCTCATGGTCCTAGGTAGCTTCAGGCGAACAGAGACAGGATTAATAATTTTTGAGATAGGAAATGGGCCCACGAACCTGGGTGCCAATTTGCGGCTCTCCACCCTCAAGGGAAGATGACGGGTTGACAGCCACACACGTTGGTCGCGCTGGTAGACCGGGGCTGGAGTCCTGTGCCGGTCCGCAGCTGCCTTGTAGACCCCCGAGGCCTTCAACAGAGCTTGTCTGGCGCGAATCCAGGTCCTTTTGCATCTCCTTATCAAGGCCAGAGCTGAGGGGACGCTGACATCCTTCTCTAGGGCCGGGAACAGAGGAGGTTGATAACCACAAACTACATGAAAAGGAGACAGACCAGAAGAAGCACAGGGTAGCGAATTGTGGGCGTATTCGACCCAGATCAGCTGGCGGCTCCAGGAAGCAGGGTTGTGGGAGGCCAAAACTCTAAGACCGGCCTCCAGCACCTGATTGAGCCGCTCCGTCTGACCATTGGACTGTGGGTGATAGCCCGAGGACAGACTAACAGACGCCCCAATAAGGGAACAAAAAGCACGCCAAAAACGTGCAACAAACTGAGGACCTCTGTCCGAAACAATGTCTCTGGGAAACCCATGTAATCGACAGACATGACATAACATGGCCTCTGCTGTCTCCTTAGCAGAGGGGAGCTTAGGTAGTGGGACAAAGTGAGCCATCTTGGAAAAACGGTCAACAATGGTCAACACAGTGGTATTTCCATCTGACGGGGGCAGCCCCGTCACAAAGTCTAGTGACACATTAGACCAGGGTCTACTGGGAACAGGTAGAGGGTGTAATTGACCAACCGGAGGTTTATTGGAGGTCTTACACGCAGCACAGACAGGACAGGCAGCGACATACTCCGCCACTTCTTTCTCCAAAGCGGGCCACCAGAAGCGCTGTTTAATAACGAATGCAGTCCGCTGGACTCCCGGGTGACATGTCAGCCTGGATGTGTGAGCCCAGTGGATGACCTGTGGGCGGAGGTGATCAGGAACAAACAGGCGGTCTGGCGGAACGCCAGCCGGGATGTCACAATCACGTAATGCATTAATAACAGATTTCTCAATCTCCCACTGTACCGCCCCCACCACACAGTTCTCAGGGAGGATAGGTCCTGGTTCAGAATCTGAATTGACGGGCATAAAGAGTCTGGACAGAGCGTCAGGTTTCACATTTTTGGAACCAGGCCGATATGACAGTGAAAAATTGAATCGTGTGAAGAACAGAGCCCACCTGGCCTGACGGGAGTTGAGTCTCTTTGCAGACCGCAGATACTCTAGGTTCTTGTGATCCGTCCAGATCATGAATGGTATTTCGGTTCCCTCCAGCCAGTGGCGCCATTCCTCCAGGGCCACCTTGATGGCTAGCAACTCCCTGTTGCCGATGTCATAGTTACTTTCCGCTTTGGACAGTCTCCTGGAGAGGAAAGCGCACGGGTGAAGCCTGTTGTCCTTTGGAGAGCGTTGGGAAATGACTGCCCCGACCCCCAGATCAGAGGCGTCCACCTCCACGACGAACTGACGAGCTGGATCCGGAACCGACAGAATGGGGGCCGAGGTGAACGCCCTTTTCAGCTTCACAAACGCTGCGTCTGCTTCGGGGTTCCATCTGAAAACGGACTTGGGAGAGGTTAGAACATGCAAAGGGGCAGCCACACTGCTGAACCCCCTAATGAACTTCCTGTAGAAGTTAGCGAATCCAAGGAATCTCTGGACATCCTTACGACTGGTGGGCGTGGGCCAATCCCTGACAGCACTGACCTTGTCTGGGTCCATCTGGACACTCCCCTCTGCGATGATAAAACCCAGAAAGGAAACAGATGGGCGGTGAAACTCACACTTCTCAGCTTTTACAAACAGTTGGTTTTGGAGAAGTCTTTGGAGCACCTGGCGGACATGCTGGACATGTGACTCCTCATCCGGGGAAAAAATAAGAATATCATCCAGATACACAAATACAAAAACATTGAGCATGTCACGTAACACGTCATTGACTAAAGCTTGGAAAACAGCGGGGGCGTTAGTGAGACCAAACGGCATCACTAAGTACTCATAGTGTCCACTTGGGGTGTTAAAGGCAGTCTTCCACTCGTCCCCTTCTCTGATTCTCACCAAGTGATATGCGTTACGGAGGTCTAACTTGGTGAATACTTTGGCCCCGTGTAATAGTTCGAATGCTGAAGACATGAGGGGTAATGGATATCTATTACGGATGGTAATGTCATTAAGGCCACGATAGTCAATACAGGGGCGTAGCGTCTTATCCTTCTTGTCGACGAAGAAAAACCCTGCCCCAGCTGGAGATGAGGATGGTCGAATCAGGCCGGCCGCCAGGGACTCATCAATATACTTTTTCATTGCGGCCGTCTCTGGGCCAGACAGAGAATACAGCCTCCCCTTAGGGGGGCAGGTACCAGGACGCAAATCAATAGCACAGTCATACGGTCTGTGAGGGGGTAGCGCAGTAGCGCGTGACTTATTAAATACCTCCTTAAGGTCGTGATAACACTCAGGTACCTTACTAAGAGCAGGGAACACCGTCTCCTGCTCCTCTGGAGAGATGACAGGTGCCACAGTGACCTGAACTGGCTTGGACGGAGGATCAGGATTCCGGACCCCCTCACAACAGGAACCACACCCCTCTCCCCAAGCTTGGACCTCCCCCGTTTGCCAGTTAATACAGGGGTTATGGAAAGATAGCCAGGGGTGACCTAATATAAGAGGGTGAGAGTCAGAACGATAAACATGAAAACTGATTTCCTCAGAGTGACCATCTTTGAACCGGACAGTAACTGGTTGAGTCCGTTGAGTAACTCTACAGATAATGTGATTGTCTAAAGCCCTCGCCTCCAGGGGCTTCAGAACCGGGAGCAGACTGAGGTGGAGCTGCTTAGCTAATTCTTCATCCATCAGATTAGCGTCTGACCCGGAGTCTATCAGGACTGGAAGCTGCAGAGACACAGAACTAGAGCATACACAGACCAAGGGCTGAACACGAGAGGCGCTGGACACACAGAACGTTCTGCTCAAAAGAGAGTCCTCACCTGCCATCGTTCTAGGTTTCACTGGGCAGTTGCTGACTCGGTGCCCCTCCTGACCACAGTATAGGCACAGACCAGCCACCAGACGGCGTTGACGTTCCTCTGCCGACAGACGAGTCCGACCCACTTGCATCGGTTCCACTTTCGAACCCCCGCTGGACTCAGGTACTGGGTGAGGGGGTTCTGAGTGGGGCTTACTCACGGAGGGCTGGCGGTTCCATGATGGTTCTGGCTGCCAAAACACCGACTGGTCAGTAACCCAAATAGCAGCCTCGATGACATCATCCAGTGAATGGAGTTCCTGCCGGAGCGCCATCTCACGACCAACGGTGCGGTTGAGACCGCTCTGGAACGCAGAGATCAAAGACTTCTCGTTCCATTCAGATTCTGCTGCTAGAGAACGAAACTCACTGACATACTGCCTAATGGGGCGATCTCCCTGCCTCAGCCTCATGAGTCTTTGACCGGCCTGTGGTCCACGGATAGGATGGTCATATATCCTTTTTAGCTCAGCCATCAAACCCGAGGCTGACTGAGTGATGGGAGACCCTTGTTCATAGGCTGCGTTGAACAGGCTTAAAGGAGGGCCTTCCAACAGACTAGCAATATATGCAACCTTAGCTAACTCATTAGCAAAACGGCGGGGCTGGGAATCAAAAATGAGCTGGAGTTGTGTACAAAAATTACGGCAAGTATCAGGGTTACCTGTGTACTTAGATGGAGGTGGGATGTTGGGTTCCTCCAAGGTTTTAACGGGTGAGACAGAGTTAATATTCTCGACTGGCGGGACCGGAGCAGAAGCCTGGTTACCAGAATACTGGGAAAACTGAACGGACAGCTGAGTCATCTTATCCATTAGGGAGTGCAAAATCTGTTCATGTCCCCCTAAGCGTTGCCCCTGGGACCGAACTGCCTCCCGGACCTGGTCTAGGTCTGCTGGGTTCATCTTATTGGCCAGTTTGTACTGTAATGGGACTAGTACGAAGGCTGAACCCAAATGCAAGACCAGAATGCAGATGACCAATTGAGAGTGTTTATTAAACACAATCACAGTAGTAAAAACACAGCACAAAATAGTTAACACGTCTGTGAAGGCGTGTGATTCTGGACTCTTCGTCCGGGCTGTGAACGGGGAATATGGATGGTCAGCACGGCCGAGCCGGAGGATTCCCGTCAACACCCCGACTAGGGCAAAACAGAGGATAGTCAAAAAACAAGCCAGGTCATACACAGGAGGGCAATTCAGGAGGCAACGGGACATGAGGGAAAGGCTACTCACGGTCAGGGTCCAGGCGAGGGTCGAAACACAGGGTAACACGTTGGAGGCTGAGGTAATCAGGGAATAGGCAGAATCAGGAGTCGAAGTACGAACCAGGTCAGAACCAGACGAGCAGGCAGACAAGGAACAGGCAGGATCGGTGGTCGGAAGGCAAAACGGGTCAAGAACGGGCAGACAGACTGACAGGTATCCAAAAACGCTGGTAAGTGAGCACACAAAGGTAGAACACAAACTGGCAAAGGAACAGGGGAAGACACAGGGTTTAAATACACAAGAGGGAGGGAAGACAATAGGACACAGGTGGAGATAATCAGGGAGGAGTCAGGTAATCAGGAGCAGGTGAAACAATCAAGGAGGGGAAGTAAAAACACCAGACATGACACAAGAGGGAAACTTAACAAAATAAAACAGGAAATGACAGAGAAAACAGAAAAGACAGACACAGTCTGGGAGCAGACATGACAATATTTAATTTACTGATCATGTAGATGTTCATTAAAGCTCAGAGTAAACTTAAAGGTATTATGCAAAAACAGAGAAAACTGAAGAAAAAGTGACTGTTTCAGCAAGTGAGGACTATTACCATGTGTTACAATTTTACGGCTAAAACTCAACAGTTTATGGAAATAAAACAGAAGCAGATCTGTGTGAGTGCTTCAGCAGGACTCAGACTCAGGTGGGCACCCAGCTGTTACAGTGGGCTAGTCTGGGAGCTCATTCCATGACGTAACGATGATATTGAATTATTCACTCACTTACGATCGGTTTTTGGCCCCAGAACTATAGTTGTTGAAGAATAGGACCAGGACCATAAAGAGACAAGTGAATGTTTTGGGCAGATAGCAGGGTGGACTCTCACGTACCTGGAATCGCGGCGCTTCCCTCCTCCTCATTCATTCTCCAGACCGCATGACATGTGCGCGCGCGCGTGTGTGTGTGCGCGTGTGTGTGTGTGTGTTGCAAGCAAGGCAGGACAGGAGGAAGGGGCGGAGCGTGACAGAGATGAAAGGGCACCATGACCAGGTCCAGTGACAGCCAAATTAAACCACTCTAAACATTTATTATCACTGATCAAAATTTTAGTCACGAAAATTTTAGTCATGCAGTTTTTTGCAGAAAAAAAAAAAAACGAGTAAAAAGGGCACTTGTAGGCAGAGGATCGAAGCGGCAGGGGCTCAAGCCCCCCCGGCCCCCTGCTTTGCACGTGCCAGGTTCCTAAGTAAGCCAAGGGTCAGACTAACAATAGCATAGCTATCAGAAGTTATGGCAGTGACTGCTTTATTACTACTGATTAAAAATGCAGTGACATGAAAGCCTGATTTTTTTTTTTTTTTTTAATTTCATCTAAGGATAGATGATTTTGTGGACTGTACAGACTTTAAAGAGGAAAGTGTCAGCAGTGACATGTGACAAAAGAACATCTGCAAGAGTTAAGGTTGTACGAGACAGTAGTGAGACCAGCGATGTTGAACGGTTTAGAGACGGCTACACCGACCAAAAGACAGATAGCAGAGCTGAAGATGTTGAGATTTTCATTGGGAGTGAAAAGGATGGACAGGATAAGAAAGGAGTACATCTGAGGGACAGCTCAGGTTGGACATTTTGGGGACAAAGTGAGAGAGGCCAAATTGAGATGGCTCAGGCATGTGCAAGGGAGGGATAGTGAATATATTGGTAGAAGGATGATGAAGATGGAGTTACCAGGCAAAGACCAAAGAGGAAATTTATGAACGAGGACACGCAGGGGACAGGGGCAGATAGAAGCAAGAGATGTTCTATGGCAACCCCTATAGGGAGCGGCTGAAACGAGTAGTAGTAGTTGTAGTACAGACTATAAAGGCACTATAAAGAGGCACATTTATGAATTGGGATTTTGTGGCATATAAATAAATCTGAATTGATTTGTCAATTATGCTGTTTAGAAAACATATGAATGAGTCTCTGAGAAGTAAATTTTACTGTAAAGAAAATATAATTGGAAAAAAAACTGTCACTTTTTTAATGTATGTGAATGGCAGTATTTCTACTGAAGCAGCCAACAGGGGTTCTAATGCTGTTGGAACAGGGGCAGTACAAATAGAGCATTACTAAAATATAATGATGTCAAAGAAAGTGTGGTGTCTTAACAACTAAAACAGAACCAATGGCTCTGTAGCTCGCCAGCATGTTCTATCAAGAATCAATAACAACTTGAATGTGTGAGGTTGTCAGGTTCAGCGGTTGTGCCAGAGTCCTGTGGTCCTGATGCAGGAGATTAATCTCCAAATAGAAGTGGGTGGTACTTTCACTTGAGGATAACTCAACAAATAAACTAAAGTCCATATATGACCTCCTTTCAGTGCTCAATGGTATGGATATCTCTAATCACTTCCATGTTATAAACTATCAAGTTATGGCCAATTATAAGACAAATTTTTAAGATTTCAAAAATTCATCAAAAAAATCTGAATTTCTCAAAACTGTGAACAAACTTTGTAGACGTTGTCCCAAGGAAGCTACATGTAAAATCTGAAATGAATCCAGTAGTTTCGTCAGTGAAGATGTTTGAAGAAATTGCTAATGAAGATGACAATGAAGACAAACACAATGCCAAAGACAACACCAGACACAACGCCTTCACAAAAACTCATGGACTATTGGCCGGTGAGCTAAAAATGGCATCCCATGATGCTACATGTTGAAAAACATCCTTACTGATAAAACATTGTGGTAAAAGGAGTAGCACCACAGTGGAGACTGTTGGCCTTTTTTGTGACAGATTAGTCAACTTGTGTAACCTTACATCAACACAAAATTTACTGCAGGAGCTTATACTAACTCACTAAGTGGACTAATAAGGTGGGGAAACATTTAGCATATTTTGCATTTGATCGTTTTGCTGCAAAGTAAAGGCATTTTGTTTTGATTGGTCATATAATTCAGGCTATTGTGTTCTTCTATGTAAATTAAAACCACTTCACTAAGTCCTAGTTGGACCAGGGCATTTCTATTTTGAACCATGGAGGTTTTCTCTGGGTTCTTTGGTTTCCCCCCCACCATCAAAAACAGGTGCCTATTGGTTAATTATCCTGACCTTGAACAAGCTACCATTGTAGATCTGGGGTTGGTCCCCATGTGCCTTCAGTGTCAGCAAAGTGCTAATGCTAGGTACTGTGTGTATTAGGATGGGTAAAATGGAGAGACCAAATTTCCCTATGGGGAAAATAAAGTGAGTTAACTTTAACCTTAATTTTTTTGTTTTAGAACAATGGCTGATCAAAAAATGTTACTACTGCGACACAACTTACCCCAAGGTAAGGCTAGACAGAGCCAGGGGACAAAGTAAATGAAGCCCCCTGGAGGTAAATATGGGTATGTTACATAAAACAGATTCAGACTCAAAAAATATGATGTTAGCTTATCTTAGTCACTCTGCTGCTTGTGGTCTTAGGACTGTTGAATACTCCATCATGATAGATGGCTACACTTTCTGAGGGTCTCAGACCAATACCAATTTAGGTGAAAACCCATTAAAGTAATACTTTTTCAATAAAAATAACATAGGGTTTTGATAATGTAATATAAAAATAATTAATGTGTAACAAATGAATAGAAATGCTTGCTAACTTAAAGACAGGTTTATTTTATTTGAAGACAGCTGTTGAGCAAGATTTTTGATGTGGCTGACAAATTCACTCTCCATTTTCAAATTCTAACAAATTTTTGCTAGATTATCATTCTAAAAATTCTAAACTTATTTTGTTTATATATGTTTTCACTCAAATATCTTGGGGTCCACTGCCACAGATCAAATGGATTTCCCTCTGCCACATGTCTTTCTGCTTTCTATTGCTAATTCAAGAAGCTGAACCTCTTTTTGTCACTCTGTTGTACACCATTTCCATCTTGATCATATCTTTGTAATATCAGTAAAAGGTACTATAACATTAATTATGTAATATTTAGTGGCATCTAGAAGTGATGTACCGCCTGACAGAGTATCACCTGACCCTCCCCAACGACTGCTGTCAAAAACATGAAGTACAATAAATAGAGTTTGGTTCGTCTGCTCTGGGATATTTGGTTGATGATACAACAAATAAGTAAAACGAGAAGTCTGAGCTCCTAGAATATGAGAGCAGATATGTACAGTCATACATGGTGGCATAACATGATTCTCTGTAGATAAAACTCCTATTCTAAGATTACAAAAACAATAACACTTATTTCAACAGATTAATGTCAATGACACTAAAGCAAATATACACAAATATAAACATCCATGCCTGCCACTGGATCCCCCTGAACTTTAGACAGTTAACTTTTAACCTATTTCAGATTACTAGATGTGTAAACTAGTAAAGCTTTTGCACTAACACTTCCTGACAGCCTCCATTTTGACAAAACTTGCACAGAAGCTCAGATCCATGACTGAGGTTGTTTATGGCTTTGTTTTATACTTTGTGATAGAGTCCAAATCTTACCTAGTTTAATTAAGATACAGGACTGACAACTTAAAAAACATGATACGTTTATCTTGAAAGACATACACACACGTACACACACACGTACACACACACACACACATATATATATATATATATATATATATATATATATATATACACATATATACATACATACATATGTGTGTGTGTGTGTGTGTGTGTGTGTGTGTATATATATATATATATATATATATATATATATATATATATATATGTATATATATATATTTTTTTTTTTTTTTCATTTCATTTTATTTTATTTACTTTGTTGGTAAATAACTACTCTATCCACGCGATTAAGTCTGAGATTGATTCCACATTGTACACTACACTACACTTCCTAAATTTGGGTTTGCGTCACTTTTTCATGGTTAGATAGATGGGTGACTCATTCTACCCAATGACATGACTTACCACACTGTCCTACAGAATCCACATTAACAGCACTGATTAAAAACTTGGCACCAAAGCAGTTAAATAAACCTGCTTTAAAAAATTACGTAGTTAAACCATCTTTATAGAGAAGGGTAACTTTAAGTATTATTGATATCATTATTAGTATTAGATGTCCCTAAACTGTACCAAGAAGGACAAGTAAAAGTCCGCCGTTGTGTCAGGTGTCCTTCCAGCATCTTAATTCGGGGTACCATTCCTTCCTGCCGTGCGTCCACCTACCTCAACCCGGATGAGTTGTCAAACGAACCCAAACAGCAGCAGTCCCACTGGGAGGTCAAGCTGTACGTGAACTGACCAATCAAATTCCATCGTGGGCAGGTTCCAGCCTTCCACGAGGAAATTCTGGTGATTGATGTGCTCACAAACACCCACAGGCCAATGAATATCTGAACTGGCGCGGCCTGTTTGGAAACGCTAACCAATCACATTTAAGACCGGGAGGGGTCTAGTTTCTTTTCTAACGTCTATTGACATGACATCTTGACTAGCAAATGGAGAGTAGTTGGGGGCGGAGTTTATCAAGGATTGCGTCCAATCATCGTCCGCGGGCGTGGTTTGCGTTGACATGGCCCGCCTATTGGCCGGTCTGCGGACTTCCCACAGACAGTTGTATGTTTCATAAAAATGCACTCTGATGCGGCAAGTAAGTAGTAACGCTCCAGAGGCTTTTCTCGATGAAATTACAACCCTTCACAGATGAGGCAGTGTTTATCGGAAGGCAGCGAGCAGTCGCTTAGTGGTTCTGTGTCAACTTTTAGCCCGTCGGTCTAGAGGATTGTAGGAGAACGCATGAATCCCGTGCTCTTTGCTGATCTCTTTGTATATGCCAGTGCTGTCTTTGACGACAACAAAGGAAGGATAGCAAGTGTAAATTCAGCTGCTTTGGTCACACATGAGGTCACGTTTGACTCAACACTTTTCCCGGAGTTATTTTTATGTGTAGCATTAGCGGTGCTCTGCTGAATGCAGCCAGCGTTAGCTGAAATCGGAAGGTTTTCGACAGTAATCGGTGTGTTGTGATCTTTACATTCGTTACTGAGGTTTACGTGGTGAATTTCAGGTCAAAGTCGAAATCAGCGTATTGCTTTTGTAGATCGGTCATTTTTTGGTCATCTGCGGACTGTAACAGAAAAGGAAAATTGTGACGCAGTTGTGTAAAACATCTTTCATTGCCTGCTGCTGCAGTGCTCTCGGGCTCTGCGGCATCTACATCAGATGGCGCAAAACATCTTCGCAATACTTATGTGCTTGTAGGGATTAAAATGTTTGATATTTTTAAACAATGTAAAATGCATTCAATCAGTTGGGGTAAATGTTGGGGGGGGTAGAGGGGTCTGGAAGAAATAGTCGTACTGTCAAGACTTGGGAGTTGTAGTTTTACATCCAAATGGAGTTGAAGTTTCAGCGGCCTTTTTGAAGGAAATGGACTACAACGCCCATAAGCCCAACTCTCTAGATACTTTGTAAACTCTGTGCAAGTTGCGCGTCTGCACTGCTATTTTAGGTATGCAGCTAGTGCTAGTATGTGTTCGGCAGTGTGTTCGGTTGTCTGGTTTTGGCCTTCGGAACTACATTCAAAGCATCGGTGTTTGATGACAGCTATTAAAGGCGACAGGACGTTTTGAGGCAAGATGGCAAACGCATGATCAAATCTTTCGAGTTAGCATGTCTTTTGAGGAATGCAGATAGTCACTCCCTTCTTCGTGTGAGATATTTTTCTGAAACGTAAACCTGTGATTGTAAGACTGGCTATCAGATGACTGTAGAGTTTGATTGCATTATTGGAAAAAAGAAGCAAGTTGACATTGTATGAACGGCTGCTGCTGGAATGATGTCACCTTCTTGTACCCTTGTACCCCCTTATCTGTTGTGATTAGGAGCATAAGCCAGAGTGTTATGTTTTAGTTTGCACTTGCCATGTTTTCTTTACAGTTTTTGTATTTATTAGATTTTCAGCTGAATTCCCACTTGACTACACTGGCCAGCATCCATAAGATCCACCACACCTTACACAGGCTGGTAAATACATAACATTGTGTGTATTCTCTGTGTTGTAGTTCTGAGAATGGGCATCGTGTATATCAATGTCTTGTTCAAAGTATATGGTATTTTTATGTTTCTGTTGGTAGAACTTAACTGAAGACGTTGGACAGGACAGCCACCCCTCAGGTAATACTATGAGTTGTGTTTTATTTTGATTTTTTTTCCTTTTTGGGCAGTTTGTTGTTACTGTTTTCATCTATAACCAAGTCTTAACCACATATGACTTGACTAAGAGCAGCTATTTTTCTGTCTGTCTTTTCCAGCTTGTTGCTCTAGAGCCATGCCTCCCAGGAAAAAGAGGAGACCCTCTGCTGGAGATGACATGTCAGCCAAGAAGAGTCGTCAGGACAGGTCTGACATCCTGTTCTTCAAGATTAAATGCTATGCTGTTTCAATATCACAGCAAGGCTTTTATGAAACATGATGAAAAATGAGATTGTTTAGGCAAATGTAATTCCTGATTAAAATTGTCCTTTGGTCTGCAGTGTTTTTAGGAAACATGAAACATTACAAATCCGTGAGGAGGACACATTCTCAAGTAAAAGATGCTTGGAATGGTTCTATGAATATGCAGGTGAATTTTTTGTATTTTAAAATACTGCTTCAAGAGTTACTCCACTATTAATTTATATTTTATAACTAATCGATGTGGTTGGAAGTGTTAATTTGATGCTATATGTGGCTTCACACTTGTCTCTCTGAAATAGGCTGTGATGATGTTGTGGGTCCAGAGGGCATGGAGAAATTCTGTGAGGACATTGGGGTCGAGCCAGAGAACGTAAGCAGCTTTTCATTTTCAATTCTTGAATATTGACACAAGTCATGCAGTTCACTTACAGCTTTATAATGGCAGCCTCTCTTTGTTTCTTCTTTTGGCTGCTGGTCAGAATAAGCAAGTGATTTTTAAGGAACATGTTTTGGCAGTAATGGCTAAGAATTTGATTTGCAAATTAATTACTGAAACTGGTAGAAACAGATCTAGATAAAAATTGTTGAAGCTGCTACTTATGTATGTTTGCTGGTTGAGTCCTTTTTAAATGATTTCTGTCTCACAGACTGATATTGTGTGGTGATGCATCTTCTATTTAAGGACCTATGTGGCTATAAAAGGTATTGTTTGTGCCCAGGTGGTGATGCTGGTTCTTGCCTGGAAGCTGGATGCCCAGAGTATGGGGTATTTCACCCTCCAAGAGTGGCTGAGAGGAATGGGCTCACTGCAGTATGTCACAGCTTTACCTATTTTCGTTTTTTGGGACTGATTTATTCCTTTTCTCCTGTTCGTTTTTTTTTTTTTTTTTTTTTTTTTTTAAACATGTACTTTGTTCTTTGAAGAGTCAGTGGGAGTGACATTGAGTGTATCTAAGGAATTTTTCTCCTGTTGTCAGGTGTGACTCCACAGAGAGGCTGAGGAACTCTCTCGACTACCTGAGATCTGTCCTGAACGAAAGCACCAGTTTTAAGCTCATTTATAGATATGCCTTTGACTTTGCTCGGGTAAGGATGAGCACTGTCTTTTTTTAAGAAGTGTATATAATCCTAAAACAAAATTCAGCTCAGTTTAGCAGTGAGGCATCTATTCAGGCAAGTCATTCTGATGTAGTGAAAGAAAATTAAATGTTGGCATAAATGCCTAGAGTTCAACTGTGCCACATATATTTTAAAAGCAGTAACAGCTGTGGGTTAAGGAAGTCGTGATCAACATTTGATTTCATGAAGATCTGGGTGTTTGGCTTTGACAGGAAAAGGATCAGAGGAGTTTGGACTTGAACACAGCCAAGTGTATGCTTGGACTTCTGCTGGGAAAGACGTGGCCACTGTTTCCTGTGTTTAATCAGTTTCTAGAGGTAAGATCCTCAAAAATGATCAGATGTCCCTTACAGAGGAGATGTATAGCACTGAATTTATTTTGATTGACTGTTATATGTTATTCCTCAGCAATCCAAGTACAAAGTCATCAACAAAGACCAATGGTGCAATGTTTTAGAGTTCAGCAGGACAATCAATCTGGACCTCAGTAACTATGATGAGGACGGTGCCTGTAAGTGAATGCATTTATCCACGTAAATATGGTGACGGAGCTTTGTGTCATGTTTCATAAAAAACTACTTTTTTTCTTTCTTTTTTAATTCAGGGCCAGTTTTGTTGGACGAGTTTGTGGAATGGTACAAGGAGAGACAGATGTCATAGCTGCGGAGCAAAACCGAAAAAGGAAAAAAAAAAAACA
This sequence comes from Sphaeramia orbicularis, assembly GCF_902148855.1. Classification (NCBI taxonomy): domain Eukaryota; kingdom Metazoa; phylum Chordata; class Actinopteri; order Kurtiformes; family Apogonidae; genus Sphaeramia; species Sphaeramia orbicularis. Next base: position 35,762,483 of record NC_043960.1, read on the forward strand.
CAACTGTGACAACAACGGCTATGAGAATCAACAACCAATAAGTAAACAATACAAAAATGGCAAAGATGTACGTCAGCAGTGGCGGTGGGTGCTTCTCGGTGAAGGAGGGGGTTCGGACTTTGGGTGGGCAGGGGTGGGGGCGCTGGGTTTTGCAGCCTGGGTGCATGCTGCCCAGAGCAGAACGGGCGGAGGGCTGTCATTGTGAACTTACGTTCCCTAGATGCATAGTGGGCAAGCTTGCAGCAATCCCCCAGCGGCATTGCTCTCTCTCACTGTGACATGTCATATTGCTGTCTGTGTTAGGATGACATGACACATCACACATGGATGATGAAAGCAAAATGGTATTGTGTGGGAGAAGCACTCCTCACCCCCTGTCTCCAGCACAGAGAAACCAACAGAAATGACCATTCATGCATTGTGTCTGAGTCTTAAACAGGGTCATGTTGACCTGGGCACATTAAAATATTATATTTCTGTGCAATGAACTTGAACTTGAGCTTTTCTGGACAGGTGGCGCTAACTATTGTTTGTCATGTTTGGATTTAGATAGAGTTCTTCAAGAAGCACACTGTGTCAAAAGGTTGAATGCAGGTTTCTGATGCCTGTGCCGTTTACTATTGATTTGTGCCAGTGTTCTCTTTCTCTTGGTTTTTGGTCCCTCCTGCTGTTTTGCTCCAGCTTACGCTAACCATTTGCTAACTCCCTGCAAAGGCTTCAGACCTCAACACCAAACAAATTAGCATTGCTGCTTACTTACTCTTATCATAGTACAGCGGTGAGCCACTAGTGCTCTGACAAGCATTTATTGGTCTGATGGCCAATTTATGTACCTTCGTTGTGTAGGTAAGAGTATTACTGTGCCTCAAAAACATGGAAGTCACTTTGTGTGTCCCACACACATACCAACAAATCTGAATATACAGGCTGGTGACAAAATAAAGGAAAAACCAACATGAAGCGTCTTAGTGCAACCAGAACAGTTCCCAAGCGCTGTGGTACAAATTTTGCAGGTCTGTGAACTCCACTGGAGAGATGAAGAACGTTCCTTCAAAACGTTCCCTCATTTGGTGTTATGATGATGGTGGAGGAATGCGCTGTCTAACACATCAGTCCAATAAACTCTCATAGGTGTTCACAGGTGACGTTAGATCTGGTGATTGTAAAGGCCGCAGCTTTCAATTCACATCATTTTCATATGCCTCAAACCTCATGCCCTGTAGACAGGAGCATTTTCAGCCTGGAAGAGACCACTCCCCTCAGGTTTCTCCTTTAATTTGTCACTTGCCTGTATACACATGTGCAGACACAGAAGACACACACACACTCAAACACAGACACACTGAGTGGTCAGGGATTATTTCAGGATGAATTGAGACTGTTTGGGCTGTGTTATAAGTTGACATAGAACTAGTTAGTGTCCATTTTGTCTTGATATGTGGTATCTGTTCTGTCTTCCTTAGTCCACTGATAGTTTCAAGTCTCCCTTTATTAGTAGCATCTCTCCCAACACTGACAGTGTTAATAATGTAACTACAGTGGAAGACCAGTGACCCTTTCTGGATGAGGTCCTTTTAGGCTTTGTAGAAAGGTAGGTTTGCTAAAAGCGTTGCTATGTACCACCCATAGGATCTAATCAAAACAATGGACACTGACAGTTTGGAACTGCGTGATGATGCTATGCTGTTCTTTTTGCCTAGTGTATTGTTCTTGTAATACATGTATAAATTTGTCTTTGGCTGTGGTGTGATGCTGAATCGTCAGAAGATTTAATATTTGCATGCATTGCTCCAACAGAGCCTTTTGTGAATGGATGAGATTTTTTGAAAACATTTTTGAAAACATGTTTTTTGTTTTGTACAGGAATTTGTGCAAGTGTTTTGTGCTTAATTTGATATTCACAATCATGTTACCGAACAGAAAGTCATGATTGTGACTATTAAGACCTGGAACACACCTGTAACCTCACGGTGGAACAGGAGTTCCCTCCTGCATAAACCCCATGCCCCACATTCTCATGTCATACAGCAGAAAGGCACTGCAGCCAGTTTATAAGATTTCATTTATTCAAAATGTATAACAGGTACATGACTCATTTAAATTCACTGCAACTGATACCAAGTGACATATTGTTACAACACATGAAACATCAGCATAATTTTTAAATGGAGGTAATTGTCAGATTGAAGAGAGTAAAGGTTTAGTATTCTCCCATGGCAATGCAGGAGGATGAACAGCCTTGTCCCAACTGTATATATGTATGTAAACTATGTGTCTATATGTTTGTTTTCAATATAACCTATGTCTATATACATAAATAAAAGGGTTTATTAACTTATATTTGGGCTCTTTAGTTAATGGGTCGCTCATAACATTACATCAAAATGTACCTTGCCAGAGTTTAATTTTTTCTACTTTTATATTCATACATATATTTGTATTCAACTGCTTGGTGTTTGTTCCTAATGATTTCATCAACAAATGTATTAATAATCCACCTAAATTGCATTAATACTGATTCTTGTTTCAAAATTGATTTTGCCAAAACATTTTTACCCATTCCACAATAGTTCTGTATAATATCTATATATATATATATTCTGTATAATTTTACTTCACACATGATTTAAAGAAAAAATAACAATGCTAATAATTTGCTTGTTTTATTCTTAAACTTCAGTAATATTTGGGGAGTGCAGGTCCTGTGGTGCATGTGAAGTCATGCTTTTTCTCTGTTGCAAATATGAACTTAGGCCTTGCTCCTTGCTGCTCTGTGAAGATGACCATGTGAGCTCTACTGCCTCATCAGGCGGTGGTGTTGCTGGAACAGGAGGTGGAGCTTCTTGAGGTGGTCCAGTGTTTTCATTAAGATGTCTCCTGTATCGGGAAATATTGTACAACATCTCTGCAGGGCTTCTCTCTGAAGTTGGGGATAGAAGTGTTTCTGGTGTCTGATAGATAAGACTGGTGTTACTTTGTGAACTCTGGTCAGCAAATAGAGGAGATTTATCTACATCATGTTCTATGTCCCATTCTCTTCTCTCTGATGACATGACTTTTAATGCACTGAGACCTTTCCTTTCCTTCCTGTCCTCGGATAAAGTCCTTGAAATGTCGTTTGCGCTCCAAGTTGAATTGTCAGACTGATCGAGGGCTTTGCTGGATGCCAGGGAAGCACTACTGGAACTAAAAGATGAGTATTTATGCATAAGTGTCCTATTGGTTGTCACCGTGTCTTGCTTTACTTCATCTTCACTTTCACTGCTGGAGGAGTCGAGGGAGTGGTCTGGATCTGTGGGGGGATCCTGTTGTATCCTCAGACTGGGTGTGGAATGGTCAGAGAGAGAACTACTGATGCCAGTCCACCTTATACTGGGAGGAAGGTCTGCATCTGCCCGATGTTTGGACTTTTGAATCTTTCTCTTGACTATATCTTCAAAGCTCAAACCAGAAGACGAATTATCCTGTGCAAGGCTTAGCTTTCCTGCTTCTTTATTCCTGTGCCATTGGCCATCAGTTCCACTTGAGGTGGATGTAGCCAATAGGGAAGCTTTGATAATTGTGCGCTTATACTGGATAATGGGCTCCTCTGTCAGAGACGTGAGTTTTGATGCATGACTGCTTTCACTTTCACTAAAGGAAGATGATGAATCAGTGGGTGGTGGTGACTGTGCCTTGATATATAGGCTCCGCTTCACACGAGGGATACCAGAAGTTAGGTTAGGAACCCTGTGGGATACTGTCTCATCCTCACTGCTACTGGAAGAGGATTCCTTTTGTGATGATGTTTTGATATTAACATCCCTCTTATTGTTACTGCTGGAAGACTGTTCAAACTGTTGCTGTAATGCTGGAGTAGCAGCAGTTTTTTGTCTGACCTTTATGTCCAGGTGGCGATTAACATGTTGAACGCCAAAACCAGTCAACACACTATCTTGATTTGGCTTTTCCCTATTTGTTGGTAGACTGAAGTCTGTTCTTAATGGCTCTTTAACTTTGACAGCGGTGTCAACCTGATCTTTCAAGCTTGTCTTTGTTTTTGAGCCACTTTTTTTCTCAGGCTCACTTTCGCTGCTGGAGGAGGAGGAGGAGTCAGGCAGAGGAGATGAGGGCAATCTGGGTGCTTCATTTGTACGTGACATGATGTCAAGACGCTTTCGAAATCGAGAAATACCAAGATTCATTGTGGCCCACCGGGACTGAAGCTCTTGGTTTGATTGGGGTGTTGTGTCCCTGCTGTCAGTTGTGGTATTTCTCCCAACGTCATCTGTAATGGCTATATATTTTTCTAATTTAACATCGCTTGTTTTAGGACTCCGAGAAATGTTCATCATTGGGGTTTTAGGAGTCCTAATGAAATCCTTTTGTGTGCCTTTTGATATAGCAGATTCTTGTATTCCTGGTTTGGCTTTGTGTTTCCTGTTTTCATCCTCACTGTCACTACTGGAAGAACCTGAAGACATACTGCTAAGAACTGCATCTGCTTGTTGTGATGGTGCTTTGATATTAAGACGTCTGCTGATTTGGGGGATACCTGAATTATGCAGCGTATTTTGTTGTTCAGTTTTTGTGATACCCCCATCATCATTGTTACTCTCGTCTTTCACAGTGGGTCTTGAAAGTTTGCTGTCAGTGTCACTGTTTGAAGAGTCCCCTAGTTGAGGTGGTGCTCTGATATCCAGACGTCTCTTTATGTAAGGATCATTGACATTTCCCATATATGTTTTGTGTTTTTCCACCATCAGTGGTCGATCAAGTACTGCCTCTTCCTCCTCTGAGCTGCTAGATGATGACATTTTCTTTATTTCCTCCATCTTTACTGTGTGACTGGAACTGCCAATGGATAAAGAATCAGGAGGTGGTGATGGAGCTTTGATGTCCAAACGCCTCTTGGTTCGAGTAATACTGGTAAGATCTACAGAGGGCCATTGTGGTCGTGGTACATGTCCTGTTGGAGATCCTTGAAATGCAGGGCCTGTAATGTCAGCCTGTTCTGGCCTCTGCATAACAATCTGATGTGCTGTTTCATCCTCACTGTCACTACTAGAAGATGAATCATTAAGTTGGGAAGTTTGTTTGATTTCCAGCAGCCTTGTGGTGTTCATTTCCTCTGGCAATGTACTAGAAGATGAGCTAGAAGCCAGTTTAATATCTAGACGCCTCTTTACATGTATATTATGTTCCAGATTAACTACAGGCCACTGTTCATCTGAGTTGTTACTTACAGTTTGAGATACTTTTACTGGAAGCTCTGTCTCGTGTTTCTGTATTTGCTCCGGTTTTTCATAGTATTTTGTGGTTTCATCTTCACTGTCACTACTAGAAGATGAATCAGGAGTTGGTGCTTTAATATCTAGACGTCTCTTGAGGTGCATGCCATGCTCAAGATCAATGGAAGGCCAATGTGTTTCAAAGTCATGCTTTTCTGTGTGGTGTGTTGTTTTGTCCTTACTGTCACCACTAGATGATGAATCGGACTCTGGTGATGGACCTTTAATATCTAAGCGCCGTTTAATTTTAGTAACTTGCTCAAGATGAAGGGCAGGCCACTGTGTTTCTGGGTCATGACTTACAGTTATAGATTCGTGGTTCTTAACTTTTGCCAAATAAACATTCTCTTGTCTCTGTTTAACTTTTTGGTTTGCTCTTTCATCTTCACTGTCACTACTGGAGGATGATTGAACCTGATGAAGTTGATGTCTTACAATGTCCCCTTCCTTTGGTCTTGATTTGTCTGTGTGTTGTGTGGCTTCATCCTCACTGTCACTACTAGAAGATGATTCAGACTTATCTGTGGGTGCTTTGATATCCAGACGCTTCTTAATGGATGGAATGTGTTCAAGATCAAGAGTGAGCCACTTTGATTCTGGCTCATGATCTACAGTTTTTGATTCTTGGTTTGGAAGTTTTGCTGAATGTGGCTTCTCTTGCGTCTGTTTAACATCATGGTTTACTCTTTCACCATCACTGTCACTACTTGAAGATGAATCAGACTCGTGTGAGGGTGATTTGATATCTAGAGGTCTTTTAGATTCTTTGTTTGGAAACATTTCCATGCCTGTCTTCCCTTGCTCCTGTGGCATTTGTTTTCTTTCATCATCAGACTCACTATGAGATGATTCAGGAGGTGCTGATGGTGCTTTGATATCCAAACGCCTCTTAATGGGAGTAACTTGGCCAAGATCGAGGGCCGGCCAAGTGTTTTCATCTTGAGTTACTTTTTGTGATTCTTGAAACAGAGGTTTTGAAATAGCCTCCTCCTTTGGTCTTGGTTTGTCTTTGTGGTGTGTGGTGTCATCCTCACTGTCACTACTAGAAGATGATTCAGACTTAGATGTGGGTGCTTTGATATCTAGACGCTTCTTGATGGATGGAATGCATTCAAGATCAAGAGTGGCCCACTTTGATTCTGGCTCATGATCTACAGTTTTTGATTCTTGGTTTGGAAGTTTTGCTGAATGTGGCTTCTCTTGCGTCTGTTTAACGTCATGGTTTACTCTTTCACCATCACTGTCACTACTTGAAGATGAATCAGACTCTTGTGAGGGGGGTTTGATATCTAGACGCCTCTTGATGGATGGAATGTGTTCAAGATCAAGAGTGGCCCACTTTGATTCTGGCTCATGACTTACAGTTTTAGTTGACTGATTTGAAAGTTTTGTAAAAATTGGCTTCTCTTGCTGTTGTCTAACCTCTTGGTTTACTCTTTCATCATCACTGTCACTACTTGAAGATGAATCAGACTCTTGTGAGGGGGGTTTGAGATCTAGACGCCTCTTGATGGGTGGAATCTGTTTAAGATCGAGAGAAGGCCACTTTGATTCTGGATCACTACTTACACTTGTAGATAGCTGGTTTGGAAATTTGGCCAAATGTGAGTTTTCTTGCTCCAATTTCATGTCTTCATCTTCACTATCACTGCTAGAAGAAGATTCAGGAGGTGGTGGTGGAGCTTTGATATCTAGACACCTCTTAACTACTGTAGTACCCTCTAGATCAGTTGCTGGCCAATGGGTTTCCACTTTAGTCTTCTTTTTCTGGAATTTTGTTTCATCCTCACTATCACTACTAGATGATGAATCAGACTTTATCGATGAGGATTTGGTATCAAAATGTGTCCTATTGGGAGTAACATTCTCAACATTATGAGCAGACCACTGTAATTCTGAGTCTTGAGTTACAGTTTTAGATTCTTGGTTTGGAAATTTCATCTCTTGTTTTTGTTTCACTCCCTGGTTTGCTGTTTCATCCTCACTATCACTACTAGAAGATGATTCATGAGGTGGTGATGGTGCTTTTTCATCTAGAGGCCTCTTAATTTGCACAAGGTCAACAGTAGACAACAGTATTTCTGCACCCCCCTTTTCATGTTTATTGATTTGAGCTGCGTTGTCTTTCAGTATCTCGCTACTAGAAGATGAAGGGGTGACTTTGAAATCTAAGCGCCTCTTGATGGAAGGAATATGCTCAAGGTCTAAGGCAGGCCATTGGTGTTTCATAGCATCAAGGGTTCCCATCTGCTCATCTCCAACCTCTTGCTTCATTGCAGGTTTTATAATTTCATCCTCATTCTCATCACTAGAAGATGAACCAGAGACTGACAACTTGGCACTGATGGTTTTTGGCAAATGGTGGTCAGTTAAAAGTGGTTTTGGTTTATTCATTTTGTTCTCCTTACCCAGTTTGAGGTCTTTAATTTCTGCTTCACTTTCACTGCTGGAAGAAGAAGAAACTTCAGACGGTGCTTGGTTTTCCAGCAGATTTTTACTGCTGGTACCACCCAAACCAAGACCTTTTCCCTTCCCTTCTTCTTCTTTTGTGTCTTGTTGAACTTTATAATGCATTTGCTCCTCATCACTCTCACTGCTATGAGAGGAAAAGGAGTGTTCTGCCCTCATTACTGGCTTTACATCTTGTCTGAGGGAAGTGTTAGTGAGCCCAGGATTAATGTTATGAATAAGCCTGTGATTTCTGTACCTTTCTGTGTCTTGCTCATCTTCCGAGTCAGGGTTGACGGTGTAATGTGTGGGCTCATCATCACTGACAGATGAACTTGAGCTGGACATACTATCAGCTCTCTGTTTATCTAGAGAGGGGAGCACAATGAGTTTTGGATCATTAAAAGAACTATTCACAATGCTGGACCTTGCAGATGTGCTTCGATCGCTAAAGTCAAATTGTTCTCCACCGTCCTGCCACTTATCATGAGGTGACCAATCTGTAAACGGCTCTGAAGAAAATCCAGGAATGTCATCTCTGTTGTCAATTGTAATTTGTGGCACCTCTACTGTTTTAACTGTTGAGAGGTCAGCTCTTTGTTGAATGTTGTCCTCTGACACCTGAAGGGACTTGGCTGTTGAGTGGTCTTCCTGATCCTTTTTGTCCTCTTGGTCAGATAGTGAAGAATGTGAAGAGTGTGAGGATAAACTGGTCCTCTCTGGGTCTGGGATGTGTTCATACTCCATGATGCCTGTATGGTCTGCACCAGTGACACCTGAAACATTCGGCTTGTCTTTTTCATTATCGTCTGAATCTCTATCTGTATGTTTATGTTTTTCAGCTTCACGTGGTTCATTTTCAAACACGTCATTATTGACACTTTCCTGATCTTCTCTTGCTACAGTATCATAATATTGCACTGTAATATTTTCTGTGATGTCACTGAATGTGACCCTCCTTTCCCTATGGGGTTGTATGTCTTCTGGATCTTCACCACTGGCGAATGCTTCATTGTCATATTGTTGTTGTTCTTCGGATGGGACAGAGTTAGGTGCAGAGGAACTTTTCTTTTTGGTGACTCTTCCCCAGAGAGTGCAAATGAAAGGTCTTGCTAGGACCCCAAGGATGAAGGCTATTAGAAATGTGATGAATACAGACAAACACACAGCAAGAGCCAAATGAGACTGAGAAACTGCTCTATTCTGACCCATCCGGTTCAAAGTGTCTGGTGGGATTATTTCTTGACTGTATTGAGGTAAACTTCTTGCTTTTCTTTTTGTTCCTCTGGTTTCATTGATTTGAAGATTATACACTGACATAATTTTTTGTTCTGATTCAGACACACATACATATAGTCCTGTATAAGCCTCTGTGATGTCACTGATGAGCAGACCACCCTCAGGTTGGATCACTGATGCTTGACCATTGGGGGTCCACCACAATGGATCTGCAAGAGACAAAACAGACAATATTTACGGTCAGTTTAACCAACTTGAAGCAAACTCCACACTTCTAGGATGAGTGTGATTAGATTTTATTAGCAAATTAAATGAAAGGTATTATTTGAATGAATGACCTTGTGTGAAGCAAGTCAGCAGTATCTCAGAGCCCTTGTTGACTGTCATATCTTGGTGGAGCTTTGGCCTGTTTTCAGCATCATAGCAGTTCAGGTCTTCCTTTGGTACCTGTAGCAGGTCTCTACCTGAGTGGGCTGAGGGAGAAGCACACACCACGCTCCAAGTCTGAAGACCTTTCCTGCTGTCATAGGCCATCCAGCTTTGTAGACTGAGCATGTTACAGTCGCACTGCCAACTGTTTCCACTCAGCCTTACATCTACTCCCAAGTTGCGAAGAAAAGGGTACGTCAGTGGATGAAGGCGGGTCAACATGTTGAAGCTCAGATCAAGAACCTTGGAGAGGATGCAGTTTGATTGTAAAACACATGTCAAGGCAATGATTAAATTAACATGCACAATATTTTAGTTTAGACAATAAAGCCACTACTCCTACTAAGCTGGTGAAAATGTATATTCTATTAATATTATTGTTTATATTTAGCATACTCCAAGAACAATGCCCAAAGATGTTGTTTTTTTAGTTAAAATACAGAAAAGTGTCTGGAGCGGCTTGTACATTTTCCTTCTTTCCATCACATTGTGGTATTTACCTGTAGATGAATTACTCAACCCATGCAAATACAGCCTCAGTCTTTCATTTCTTAAACTTTCTTAAATAGGTTGATATTGCAACATTTACACATATTAAAAAAAAAACCTGTTGACATCAAGTCTGTCCTAATATTTTAAAGTTAGTGTTTCTCTGTCTGATCAGAAATGTTGTCATTTTTTTGCCCATACAGTACACATCTGCTTCTGCCTCCTCTGTTTGGATACGACTCACAGAGCTGACGTAAACAGATAAGAGGTCATGTGTCACTGAGATAAATATTTCAAATCCACCTAAATTGCATCATCATATCTAACATCTCCTAATCCGGCAATGCTACATTTGGAACAAGGCAGAATATTTAAAGCACATCCCTTTGCCTGGCCTGTGTTAATTTTGGAATATTGTTGGATTAATAACTGAATATTAGTGCGCATGTAAACACAAGGCTGCTATTTTTGTTACAACAATTGTACCTTTGTATTCCATAAACAATTTTCTGTGTTTCCTCTAAATTTGGCCACTAAGGAAAATGATAGAGACAAAGACAACACACTTGGGAAAATTGTGAAAACAAAACAAAAAAAATCCATCACCTTGAGCTGGTCTAAATGCTGGAACATCTGTGGATGGATGTTTGTGATGAGGTTGTTTTGCAGGTGTAGCTCTTTTAGCTGCTGAAGACTTCTGAAATCTTCTGATTGCAGAGTAGAGATCCTGTTGAAGGAGAGCTGCAGGACCTGGAGGGATGTGCAGTATTGCAGTCCTGGGTGATGGAAAACAAGACCTCTAATGAAAACAGCAATAACTACTAGGAATATCCTGTTATAGTAACAGGAAGTAAGAATAGGTTGGTTTGTCTCTTGTTTCCTCAATCACTCAAAAGCTTTACATTCTGAAGTCGTGCACAAGCTTAAAAGTACTTGTAGCTCTAATGTCAGTTATAACTGTATTCTATAGGTTATAGCTATAAGCCTGCAGCTGTGGATTTATAAGGAAAATAAGTGGACACTGCAAAAATCAATAGCTATCCCATAGCTGGATTAGGAATTCACATTCACCTTGCTTGTTTTTTTTTTTTTTTTTTTTTACTGCGAACACTTAGAATATGACTAATTAGGGGCAAAGAATTTTTCTGTGGTGCTCAGTCTCCCCTGCTGTCTTCTCCTTTTCAGTAGCCTGACACAATCTCACTGAGACTGCTGGGCTGAAGTAAGGCACTGTGGGCCTGTGCTTCATTAAAGAGGCACTGAGGTTTCTGTGAGCTGAATACCAAGCAGGAAAGAAAGAGTCTATGAGTGTCAACACAGCTCTCGCTAAGTAAATGGGGTGTCCACACATGCCTTAACAGAACCATGGTGAACGCATTGCTTTAAAACGCACATATGTTAAACCAAGTGTAAGGAATTCTTTTAACACAAAGGAAAATGTAAAATTCAAGCTGCTTGTTTACACCTTTCTGGAGACTCTGGGATGTCGATAAAAGCTGTGGCTGGTTAAAAGCTGTACGGTGTCTTTATCTGCAGAGGTTTAATCATTGCTGAGCAAAGCAAAGTACTAAAGATAAAGGATATCGATGAGAGTGTGTGATTTAATGCAAAAATCTAATAAAGCACACATACACCTCGTACATTCCAATATCATGAAAGAGTAAGTGAACTTTGTACTGCGTTCACCTGTTTCTATGCATCATTTAGTGTAGGAGGAGGGCATTTAAGTCAGCATCATACTGTAGTTTCTCAATGGCATACCAGAGGTTATTTAAGGTTTACATCAGCCAACACTGCATTATCAGACTTGCTATCAATATGTCAATTTATGTCCCCTAACTCTGACAAGCTGTTAAGAAACAATTGCATAATAATTTGTGCTGTCACATTTTCAACGTGAGAAAAAGAAAACCTTGTAAATAAGGAAAACAGCATGAACATATGGTGCACAAGAGGTGTCGTTACATTCACAAATGTCTTTGCTATTTCATTAAAATATAAGGAAAGGAGCACTTCAGTTATTATACTTACACATTACAGTCAGAATTAAGTGTGTATGTTATTGCATAGAAATGATGCAGTCTGCAAATGTCCATCCACACTTAATTTTACAGTGCTTTTGTAATTTGGATTTGTAGTTCAGGTGGGCTGCAAATTTAGAATTATTTAATGTGAAAATGCAAATATACTTTCATTAAGTATATACACATTGGTGGAATGTATCTACAGATATTCACTATCCTTCAATACAATGCTTAAGTACATTTTAAGGTAAATGTGCTTTACTTGACTACTTTCATCTTATGCATCAGTAAATTTATGTTCCACTGCATCTCAAAGGCAAATGTTTTTTTCTCTCCACTGCATTTGTTTGATAGGTTTGGTTACTATACAAATTATATTTTTTCATGTCCTTCCAGTCCAGTGAAAATGACATAACCCCAAATGTCTTGATTGTGAATGTTTGTGATAAGCTGAAGTGTTTTTTTTTTACAGTTTGAGAGAGTCCCTCATGGAGTACTAGGAAAATGCATCATCGTAAAGCTGAATGAAAACAGGGTCATAAAGAGGTTATAAAATGTTGACTTTTTTTTTTTTTAATTATTATAGATAACCATGTAGACACCTTTTTTGATGCACTGCTGTAGATTTAAGTGCCCAAGATTATATAACAGTGGATCCCAAACAGCTTGTGACCCAAAAACTCTATTTCATTTATTTCATGTCTCTGTAAGAGAATTGAGTGAATTGAATGCATATTGTAATCTATTGTCATATTTTATTTTTATTTTTTTATTTTTTTTTGGGGGGGGGGGGGGGTCCTTTATGTTGTTCTCATCATATTTTGTTTTTTAAATCCTTTTAACCTTTTTTTTTTGTCTTTCACGTCATTTTCATGTTGTTGTATCTGGGTTGATTAAGCTTCTCTACTTTTCATGTGTTCTTTTTGTCAACTATTATACACTCTACCAGAAAACACTCTTCTTCTGTTTTAAGTGGGTGACTGCAGTGATTGCATATATCATCTTGTGTGTTGTGTATTTAACGCAACCCAATAAAGACAGCTATGCAGCCCATTTTGGGTCCTGATCCTAAGTTTTGTGAAAATCATATAAATAAGGTAGTTAAAATATACAGCTGAAACTTATTATACTGCAGTATAATACAATATATACATAATGCAGCAGTAATAAGTGGTGCCAGGCACAACAAATCCCGCCCCTCGCACGTATTATAGCTTATTTTGGCATTGATCCAGCTGATGTCATCATGTCTATGCATGTGTTGATGTCAGCTTATCAATTGCCTCTATACATGTGCCAAGTTTGAAGTAAATTGAAACAAAATGGATGTTTTTATAGACATGTGAAATTTCACCCATTATAAGTAAATAGGAGAGGAAAAAATATTTTTAAAATTCATAAAAAATTTTAACTTTGACCAATATGTAACGACATCTGTTCTGGTTCACTGGCAATCTAAAAAAACAATTTGGTATGAATTCAACAAACAGTTTTGCTGCTACAGACATTTGAAATTTCGCCCATTATAAGTAAATCACAAAAAAAAAGATTTAAAAAATTCATTAAAAATTTTAACTTTGATCTACTGTTCCCAAGATGTAACCACACCTATTCTGGTTCACTGGCAATCTATAAACCCAATTTGGTATAAATTCAACCAATACTTCAAACAAACAAAACAAACAAACAAACAAACCGAACCAAAACCAATACCCCTTGCCTCCCCTTCAGGGTGTGGGGTAACAATGAATGCAAAAACATGTATAGAACAACACACTAACAGCAAACTATTACATCATGACTACTTTTACTTTTCATATTTATTTACATGTATACATATAACAACTGATATGGATAATGAACAAAGAGCATGTGACAACTACACAATATTCCTGGTGGTGATTTAATAAGATTACTCTCATTGTCCATTCTGTTCTTGTGCTATGACTACTGTTTTATATGCGGCTGTACAACCACACTGTATAACTCTGACTCACCCTCTGGGAGCTCCACTAGTTGATTCCTTTCAACAGATAGCAGCTGCAGGGTGGGGGCCCAACATATGAACCTCCATCTCCACCATGGTCTCAAACGAAGTACACCTCTGTCCCTGAAATACTGGCCTTCCAAGTTTCTCTTTATGCAGAGAGACAAGTGTGTGATGCTGTTGTTTCCCAGCCATACTTTCTGGAGCTTATGATGTGGCTGATGGAGTGTGAACGACTTGAGTAGGTTATGAGACAAGTCCAGCTCAGTGACAGAGTCTTGGATCTGTTGTGGCACCAGTGAGAGACCAGAAGAAGAACAGTTCAGGAGGGAATCTCTTTGACAGGTACAAGACTCTGGACAGAGTGGCAGTGGAGAGGAGCGATGTAGCCCAGGGGAGATGAGGAGGAGCACAGCAGCTAATACCAGCCCTTGTGCCAGTGCCATCACAACCTGGCCTGAAAACACACTGATCATCAATGACACTTATAAACTTCACTCAAAAAAGTAATGACAAGATTCATATTTACAAGGCTGATAAATGTCATTAAAATCCAAACTAAAGGTATCATTTTCACAGAATCCATGATATTATATTGTAGGAAAATGTAAACGATCTCAAGGCAAACCCATCAGAAAACAGTTACTTCATCAAGAATATCAAACTCACCTGTATTTTGTGGACTGGAAAACTTGTGACTCTCGTTTGACACCCAGAGCACTTTCAGTATGTTAACTCTGACTGTCTCCAGCAGTTACTGATCAAAGTCTGAAGTATTTTGCTGCGTCTAGCTTAACATGTACCTGCCCAAAGATGCCATTCTGTGATTCATTCAATCATTTACATGTCTGGTTAATGTCTTACTGTCATTGTTTTCCTCTACATACATGATAGATAACACTGGTCCTGACAGTTTATGATGGTGATGGCCGTGCCCTGCACATTCTGATAGATAATCAAACAGTATAATGTGGAACAGTAACCTTTTATGGTTTAAAATGACAATATAAATGCCTGAGACATTTACAGAAACCAATGATAAGAAGTTTCACATAGCAACGAAGTTTCTTGTTCATGTTTCTTTATTGAAACAAACATAGCAATTATATCATGGACAAATTTCCACAAAAGGCCGGTTGATATTTTTTCAGTTTTTCACTCCAGGTATCAAGTCTGTGATACAACTACTTCATGACATTGGTAACAAACTTTCTGTAATAAAACAATCAAAAGCAAAATAAAACTCAAAACTTATATTGCACAAAAGTCAAACCACTCCATATAGGCTTTAACTGATGATTTAAACTTTATGACAATCATGAACATCTTAGATAATTCCATTAATCTGTAGTCCTATGTAGTGCAAACACACTTGTTTTATTTTTTTAAACATGTATTTCCTGTAAAAAAGTATTTGCAACAAAGTTAGGATATTACATATATATTATCATATATCATCCCTTGTAAATCCATTGGCACGTGCATGATAGAGAGTCAAAGATGTGCAAAAAGAGACCTACTCTGATTTAGCATTACTGGATGGCTTAAACTGTGTCTTGTCTTTTAAAGTTTATTCCAGATTGTGGACACTTCACCAGAAGGTATTACACAAATCAACCAATTTAGTGTTCCACACTTGTCAGTAAATAATAGAGAGGAAAAGAGCTGCCTGAAACAATAAACAGCAAGTTAAATCTCACAAATCCCCTAAACAAAGCTTGTTAATACTGGACGGTAAGAGGATGCATAAATTCTGTAGCTTCAAAACCTGGAGACTAAATGCAATGTAAAACACCATTACTAGTATTAGATTAAATGTAGGAGTGTTAAGTGCTGGTATGTATTTAAGATAATTTGTCAAATGTGCAGGAGAACAGCAATACTTCAGCACTTACAGGTACAGTATGAGAATATCTTTGGCCAAGAGGCAAAGTTCTGTAACATAATTTATGTTCAGTGTGAAAATAAGAAAAGATTTGTGAGTTGAACTGCAGAGGTAATATTGTGTGGGAGTTGCAGAGAATGTCCTATTGTTGGCAACTATACAATATTAAAAAACGCACATCAGTTAGTGGTTTGTCTGACTTCAGTGATGACAGATTATGGCACAACTCAACAGCAGATTCCAGTCCAGTTTAAAAGTGAGCTTTTTTACACGGGTTGTCTGATGTCTGGCAGCCCATGTTGGGAAACTTTACCTGAACACGGAACAAAGTTCCATCTGCACACATGCAGAGTTTGTACCTTTCCAGACCTTCATCGAAGTAGACGTCTCCTGCAGAGTTTGGGATCCGCGTGGCATTGAACATGACTGATCCATTGAGGACGATGCTGTTCTCCTGCGAAGAGAAAAATACCACACCAATAAATATAAAATTTGCATGTTACCATTTACACAGCATTACACTTTGTCAGCTCATACACTGCAAAAAAAAAAAGGAAAAAAAAAAAGGTGATTTTCAACCAAAGTGGGAAAACAGGCTCAGTTGTCACATTTCATACTTACAGCCCTGAGCTCGATGCCTCCTCCCATTTTGAACTCTACAGTTCGGCCCATGATGTTGACTCCTTCATTTCCACGGATTATGGCCTTGCCGTCTCCTTTAATGTTCAGGTCAGAGGCTGCACTACTGGTGATCTAAAGTCCGATAAAATGCACTTATGAACAACGTGCAAAGCAAATATAATGCACTCAGAACAGAATGTGAAAATAATTAGATATACTGACATAACAAGTTATGGTTTTATTAGAGCCATTAATCAAACAGTTATTATCAAATACACACCCTTTCTGTTGAAGCCTTTTTAACGCTGAGGACTTTGACTCCTTTGGGCAAATGGAACTCATGATTCTCAAAGTCTGTACTGAAGAAAGTGTTCTGTGTGCGAGGATCAGTGAAAGATATGCCAATGTCGCTGACAACCGAGGTCTTGTCCTTTTCTACACTCAGCTTAGTAGTACCTTGCTGGAACACAACCTGGAAAAGCACAAAATAAAAGAGAATCAAAGGCAGTCCAACAAAGGTGTCATTTTGTGTGCTCAGCAATGACTTAGAGTATGTTGTTTTCTTACTGGGTTGTTGTTGCCGACAATAACCAGGTCCTGATCCTTACGCCCTCCCACTGTGCTCTTGTGTAGCGGATGAACGATGCCCATGTCTGCTTTCTGCTTGAAGCGCAGGAGACCAGACTCGTGGAACTCCATACTATCACAACCATTCGGACCAATACGGATCACAGTCCATATGACAAGTGTGATCTAAAAGACAAGATATTGAAATGATTCACAGCACATCAAACAAAACATTTAAGTCAGGTGTCATCAGTTTATTTAGGCTTATAGAACTCACAATAAGATTAATTAAGGCGAGGAGGAAGAGGAGGACAATGATGCAGACTGCCATGTTTCCCTTCCGTCCTCTCAGTCCTGTTTTATGGAGACGCTCCTCTTCTATAGGTATATATCCTGCTTTGAAGTTACTGTTGTGTTCCTTGTTGATGGTGCGTCTTTCTATAGCCTTCTCTCTCATGGACTTCTTTACCGGCCCATTTGAACTCTCCTGAAAGAAAAGCATCTGTTTACACACCCAACAGAACTCCATTTTTAGACACCCCTGTTACAATTCAGAATGTTTTCTTCTTTACAAGTGGTATTATAAGAAATAAAAATAGATTTTATGTCAAACGTGGCGCATAAAACATGAGGAGGAGGGGGCAGGTGAAACGCAGAACTGGGGCTAATTGTATATGTAGACTCTTAATATCATGAATATAGTTCAGTAAAGGCTAAATGTATTATCATGCTAATGGTTTTGGGCTCCTCTTGAGCTCTGCGTTGGAATGCATCTGTGTTAAATACCCCGAGCCTGTGTGTCTGTAGCCATAACTAAAAATAAACTACACTCATTTTAGCAACAAAATGGTAATAAAACCAAATGTTCGACTGCTGTACGGCTTTACACTCCTTATATTAGCGGAATATGCTTGTTGTCAGGACGCTTATTTGCTAAAAAGACGCACTTTTATTCTCAAATACCTAGAAATACGAAACGAAGGCCAGTGTTTATTACACTGGTATCACCGCACAACCAATAACGTAACCCAGTGCGTCCATATTTGTCATTTAAGGTTGCTACTTTACCTAATATACATCATCATGCTATGTAAAAACAACTGTAAAGACAATAAAATGCAATAATAACAACAAATATCAGACATAACGGACCTGCTCCGACGCCATGTTGACCCTCCCTCTTTCTGCTCGCAGAGTGACAGGACCGTACCACTTTGTATGTTTGAGCATGGAAAACTGCAAATATGATTAAAAAATTGACTGTATAATACTTAGTTATAGAATATATGGTATGAATGTAAGAACAAACAGTGCAGAGGATATTTTTACTCTGAAAAAAAATTAAATAAGAAACGCTGTTATGTTGAATAATAATGGTACAGTCCAAGTTCAAGTAGCCAATGACCGCTGGATCCCAAAATAGAAAAACAAGTCCATTCATATTTTCCATATGTAAACTGCTCAGGGGCCAGGACTTCTAATTGTGGAAAGAAGTGGTATTTTACTCAAGTTCTGTTCTTAACTACCCCAAAACCCCGATGTAAATTACCTGTACTTTACTCAAATGTTTCCACTGTTGCAACTTTATATTTATATTCCATTGAGACTTTTATTTTGTGGTAAACATCAGTGATCAAATTGGATTATAGCACTTTTCTTATACCCCTAGAATACCCTTGTCTCACAGATATAGTTTCTTTTTAGATGACAGGTCTTCACATATTTCCAAATGTACTGATTGTCATAAACTGAAGGATTGAGTGTTTATTGTTTCAGAAGATAAATAAACTCAAAGGCGAGTTTCAATATGAGCTCACAGAATATGATGCATCATTGTAGACTAAAGACCAACAGCACACACAGTTGTTCAAATAAGGTTAAAAACCTACAGGAATAAAATTAAACAAATACATGAATGCAGCTTCTAAAAATAACTGACTCTAAACTGGATTTCATTCTGAACTCATAAAAGGTAACTTTTACAAGATTTTATTTTTCATTTATCTACCAGTACATACTTTTTTTTTTTTTTTTTTTAACTTAAATAGCGATTTGAATGTAGAATTTTTATGAGTGGTGATGATTCTCATAATGTAATGTTGGTACTTTTACTTAACCCTCAAAGACCTAGAACTATTTTTTAAGATGAACTCCCTTTATTACCACTGTAGGGCCATTTAATCTCTGCATTTTACCTATCCTAAAAGACACCCCATATTTTTTTTTTTTAAATTGTACTTTGAAATGAATTTTCATTTACATTTGACCTTTCCAAAGTGATTTATATCCTATTATTTACCATTTTCCGATATCTAATTTACTGATCATGTAGATGTCCATATCTCTGAATAAATTTGAAGGTTATTATACATTGTTATATCAAAACCAAGAAACTTGAAGAAAAAAAGACTTTTTCTACAAAATATATCATAATTTACCATGAAACAAGCATCTACAACCACTATGATTTGTCAGACTACATGTGTTTTACTGGTGAATCAAAGTTGCAGAAGCCTTTGTGTGTCCAAATGGATCATGAATGATGACAATGAAAATCTGCGAAACTGCATCTTACCAGAATGATTTAATTTTGCTCACAGAACTATAGTGTTTTAAAAGTTATTTAGTATTTTAGATCAGTGAATGCTTTTGGTCACTGGTGGCTGTTTAGGTCTGGGAGGGTTAAGTAAGTGATCCCAGTTGGACCCTAGTGCTGTTACATATACCTGCAATGTCAATGATCAACAGTCACAATAACAAAATCAAATGAAATCAAGGGCAAAATTTGAAAAAAGATGATTAAAAAATAAATAAATAAATTACAATAGCCTGCATGTTACTTTCACTTTTCTGAGTCTCAGAAAAGTTTCTGTAAATATTTGAATGTAGAATTTCTATGAGTGGTGATGATGTTCACAATATGGTATTGGTACTGTTACTTACATGAAGCATCAAAATAGTTCTTCCACTAACGATGATGATGATGATGATGATGATGATGATGGTGATTGTAATAGTAGTAGGAGTAGTTCTAGTAGTTGTAGTAGTGTACATTGCCACAAGATTCTCGTTTTATGCTCCTGACAATAAAAAACAAATGCTCATTAACCCTTTCATGCATAAGTCACTCCAGTGGACAGTTATTCTCCAGCTGTTCTCTTGTATTTTAATGGGTTTAGTTGTTTTAGTTCCATATCAGCCAACACAGTGGACACTTACGCATCATCTCATATCCTGACATTCACACCATTACTGTTGCTGTTCTTGATGAACCTGATCTGCACTAACATGTTTGAGTATAAATCAATTGTTCTTTGTTAGACAAGAAGTTTTTTTTTTTTTTTTTTGCACATTATCACGATGAAGTGAGGAATTAATAGCATTAGAATATGTTAAAAAGTGAGAAGACATCAGATTAGCAGCATTAAACATGTTTTTATTTCATTGTTTTCATATCCCTATCTGATATTGGGTTTTAAACACATGTTCCTTTACTTCAAAAATTAAATGCATGGATATTTTTGCAGCTCCACAGAAAAAAAAAAACTGGATCACATTGTTTGTTTGTTTTTTTTCATGCCTAAGGAGGAATAAAAACACTGAAGAAAAAAAAAATCTTGACTGAGGTTCTCACAATTAATACATGAAAAGGTTAAAGATTATAGTGACCAGCTGTGATTTAATATTTTTCTTTTCTACATTGTCATGATTTCATATTGTTTTAACATAATGTAATTTGTCCTAAGTGGTCTATTATGACCTGATTCAGCACAACCA
The DNA here is from genome assembly GCF_902148855.1 of Sphaeramia orbicularis. NCBI lineage: Eukaryota > Metazoa > Chordata > Actinopteri > Kurtiformes > Apogonidae > Sphaeramia > Sphaeramia orbicularis. Next base: position 35,783,219 of record NC_043960.1, read on the forward strand.
CAGGAGGAAACATCATATGTGTGTCACTGATCCACAGGGTTTACAATCCGGTCCTTGGGTGTCGTTTGACAGTATGGCATTACAATCGTATTTACATCCCACTAAAGAGCCCGCAGAGGACCAACAGAGGCACACAGAGCCCTGCTTCATCCAGGGAACTGCTCCATTCATGCTGTGTTTTCCGTCGGATCGTCTCCTCTTCTGGTTGCTACAACTGAGGCGGTGCTTGGCATCTGTGTCGTAGGTGGAGAAAGCTGCCAGGACAAGAATTTTTACTGCACTCCCCCTGCAGATTAGTTAAACCCCCCCGGGCTGTTGTCCGTCACTTGGAGCATTTTAAACCTCCGGGGATTAGCTGTTGTGGTTATTGCGGAAGGACATGGCTGACACTTTAAGGAGACTGACGAATACATCTTCGTTCAGCGTTTTACAAGACAAGCTGGAGAGCTGGCACCAAGACTACCATGTAAGTTTATCAATAAGTAATGAGCGACCTAAATCTGACCAAACCACTTCTGGCTGTAGCTAAATGTTGAACCGATACCTGTTTGTGCCTCAACAAATGATAGTTACACTTCAATAATAAAAATTTAACCCCAAGACAAAACACATAACACCTTTTCCGATTAGAAATGACACTGTTTATTCATAAGTTATGATACTTTGCAAATGGATTTTTACACATTATTGATATATTTTGGAAGACGTGGTCGAAGCACAATCTTCTAAACTATCTAATCTATTAATGTAATAATTCAACGCGTTACAGCAAAGGAATGCACTTGTTTAGATTACATTGATTTCCCAGTGGAGTTAGGTTGCTATGGACGCTTGTCGCCATGGCTACTGTTGAGCTATTCCAGAGATGTTTTATTGCGCTGGTAAGAGAGCTAAGTACAACTACTTCCGGAGAACGCATTTTCCGCTTGTAGCCTCACGGAGAGAACCCACATCAACAGGAATAAATTTGTATTAACTCTGAAGTTACATAGAGTCTATAATATGTTCAAAATGTGACTTTTCAGCCACAAAACTGGGCTAGAGGTTTGGCTTTGTCACGTGAGGTAATGACCGTAGATGAGGGTAATGATCTTGGGTCACTTGAATACTCTTTGGGTGTGCTATATCAAAATGAACAAGTAACTAGAAATATACAGAAGATTAAAACTAAACCATTGTCATCATACTTGTAATGGAAGAGACATCTACAATACATATATCACACTGAAGGCAATTAAACTAACGATTACACAAGATATTGGAAAAAGTTATCTTCTGTGTGTATAAAAGTTGGTCTCTACAAACAACATAAGCAAAAACAAGAGCACTCCCTAGTATGTCTTTTAGTTTAGTTTAGTTTTAGTCTGCTTTTATATGTCAACAAAATTACCATAGTTATGAGTGAACAGGAGCAGAAAGAAGAACATTATATGTTCTGCCCCTCTTTAACAAAATACTTGTACTGCAGTAATTTCAAATATAATAGTGAAATCAACCTCTTAATACAAAATCTGCCATCACTTACTGCTGCGATTCATCATTTACAGTTCACATCATTTAAGACATCATTACATCCAACACCATCTCCAGACGATCAAATTAATTTCCTGTTTCATAATTTCATGATATACTAAATGTAATGGTTTAAAAAAAAAAAAACTTTATCCATCTTGATTCTTTTGTATCTTTGTTGAAATTGGTTTTCATCCATTTCTGTTCTTTTCTACTGCTTATATTACTTGTTAACCATTTTTGTCATTTTTACCCACTTAGGTGATTTCTTGTGACCAAAACTTGAACAGATGTTGTGAGCTGATAGAGTTAACATCCAAAATCCAAGGCCAACTATTCACCATCCTTAATCTGACAGCTGCTGAAGGTAAAGGCATCCATTCACATGTATGACCTTTTCTACCACAAAGAATGATCCAGATGATATATGATGAGTGAATGCATGCTTTAATGGATCTTGTCTTCCCTTCATGAATTAGGGGGACACTATGGTGGAGTGGATACCCTAAAAACACGCCTGCTGCCATGGCTCGGTACCTGTTTTTCGATGGCGAGGCCCTCTGTTACTAATGACACCAGTCTACAGCTCATCCAGGTCATACAGCATACCTCATAGAAGTAATAATGACTATGTAACACTACTCCATGCAGAGAATGACAACATGTTAAAATGTTTATTGGTCTGATCAGGATTCGGTGGAGAAGGACCGGAGAATCAGGGAGCTCTCTTTCTCCCATGAGAATGATATGCAGAAGATGGAGACCCAGCTGTGCTCCACTCGACTCCAGCTGGACTCTGTCAGATCAGAGTGAGTCTGAGAGACACAAAACTGTATCATAAATATTAAGAAATACCAAAAGATTAATGTTCAGGCCACAGAGAATGAGTTATAAATAAGAATTCGCAGTATTAGTCTCATGAATTGAAGCTATATGACATAAACATACACTGCTGTTGTCTGTTTATTTGAACAGACTGGCTGATGCTCAGAAGGAACTGGATGATACAAAGAGCAAATCAGCAACTACTCTTTTGGCCACTGAAGACGAAATTATACAACTGAAAGCAGAGTGAGTCCATTTGACAACTGCAGAAATATATTATCTAACCCTTTATAGGACATTCATAGAAATTCTCTGAAATTCAAAATGTCAACTTTAGGTTGCTATTGGGGGACCTAACGAGACTATTCTCTTTGTGAAATTTTTCAAAATTTTTTATTGTCATGTAGAAAATCAAGGTCAGTGAAGTTACCATATTTGGTTCCTTACCTGTGTGTGACAAAAATATAGAAATAAATTCAAGTAGTATGCATAAAAAATACAATAAAAACACATGTAAGGTGCTTGGAACATGTATTTGATAATATTAGAACATGACTTTTATAACATTAGACCAACATAAGTGCTGATTCAGACACCTGCCAACACACACATTATCTTTGAACATCATTACTTACATTAGTACCATTACTTCATGGTACCTAACAAAGCAGTTACACTAGTGGTTCCCAACCCTTTTTGGCTCGTGACCCTATTTTAACATCACAAATTTCTGGCAACCCCAGACATTCAAAACAGAGACTTTGTTTTTTTTTTTTTGCTAAAATTAATTTGTTTTTGATCATGTAATAGTTTGCTACATTATGTTGCAAATAAACATTAATTTTAGGCGACATTTGGGCTATATAATGTATGTTATTATGGACAAAGGCAGAAAAGCAAGGTTGAGATTACTGCACAAAGTAAGAATTTTGTTTTCCTTGGTCAGAATGTGTACAGTCAGTCCAGCTTGGATTTACAAGGCTGACAATTAATATTGAAAAAACAAAAACAAACAAACAATAACTTAAACTATTAATTATGAAAGAGCTGCAGCATCTTAAACCGGCCACAATGAAAGATATTTGATTTGATACCTGAGGTTGTTGATCCACTGTCCTCACTGGAACTGTTGCTGTCACTGTCTTGTAATGTGTGCGGAAATGGCCAAAAATAGTCACTTGCCCAATAAAGGGTTAAAGATGCATCTTTGTTGAAAGTTAAATGTGTTTGCATTTCAGTTTGCGCTCTGCACATGAGCAGCTGGACATTTACAAGAGGAAGTTGGACTCTCTGGATGACTATGAGCGACAAATCCGTTTGCTGAGAGATGAAGTGTCCTACCTCAGCTCAGAGAAGGCAATGCTGCAAGAGAGGTACGTCATACATAGAAAGTACATAGAGATATCACTACGCAAAATAGTATCTCCAATGATTTCTGTAGTTTTTATGTGTTTTTCTTTCTGTTTTGTTTAGGTTGGTCAGAAGCCGTTCTCCAAGCCCTTTGCCCAGACTGAGCCGCTCCTCCAGCCCCATTAGGAGTGAGTCACCCACCAGAGCCCAGCTCACAAACTCCTCCCGTCACGCACGCCTCGTATCCCGCCTCAGTGACCTGTATGCTGTGGAGCGTCTGGAGGCCCAGACTCTGCTGCGACGCTACATTTCAGACTTAGAGATGGTCCAGAAAATCATCTTCATCGCTGTTGTGGTATGAGTGCATGCTTTCATGTCCATTTGATTTTTTATTTTTTTATTTAGTCTTTCAAATTGGTTTTGATTTCAGTCTAGTTTTTGTTGATTTTATGAATGCATTAGAAGTTGTGTTTTGTTTTTTTTTTTTTTGAGGAGCTGACCATTATTAATTTACATTTGCATTTACCTGTAGCATCAATTATCTTTTTATAGATATTACAAGGAGAGTTTTGATCTACAGAAACTGAAAATAGGAGGTCGAAACAATGTATATCACACATTGTTTACAAATTATTGTTAACTAAAAGTCCCTTATTGTGGCCATCATTATTATCAACTTGTAAAAAGTTGGTTTTATCTGCAACTCTGTTTCCTTGTTTGTGTTATTTTTAGTTGTAGTTTTTTTTGTTTTTACTTCAGTTGTCATTAACTGGAATAGAATAATTATTGTTTTACAGTTATTTCCCATAGTGTTTGCCCAAGGAGATAAGGCTTGCGGAATCAGTAACATCTTTTAAATCACTTCTTAAAACACATTTTTATAGACTTGCTTTTATGTGATGTCTGTCCCCTTTTTAACCTTAATTTTTTAATCTTAATTTTTAAATTTGACCCTGTTTGATAATTAACTTGTTCATATATCTCTCTAATTGTGCTGCTTCTGTTTTAGTGTTTTTACTTGCTTCGTGTATCCTGCTGTTGTGCCCTCTGTCAAAGCACTTTGTAAACTTTGTTTTTAAAGGTGCTATACAAATAAAGTTATTATTATTATTATTATTATTATTATTATTATTATTATTATTATTATTATTATTATTATTATTTTAGTTATAGACTTTCTATGTTGTCATTTATAGGAATCCTTTAGGACAGCAAAGCTGGCTTACCGTCAGTTCAAGCTACGGGTCAGAAAGACACTGTCCTCATCCCACTTCGGGCCTGAAAGTCTTGAGGATGCAGCTGTGGACTACATTGTCAGAAACTTGGACCTCTATGATGTACAGGCCAGCGTCAATGTAAGACTAAACTCTTCAGACAATGTGTGTCTTTGAAGAAGTTGAGACATTAAGAAGAATATTTTATCTGACTTTGGATTTGTTTTCCTTAGGACGTGATCAACACCATGAATGTGAACCCTCGGATCTCCTTCCCACCAGAAGTGGACTTTGTCCTCATCAGTACATTGATCAGGGAGACATGCAGGGTGGCCTTTGCCATGCAGACACTGGATCCTCCTCTTGACTTGGCTTTTGCCAGTGATGGTGAACTTTACAGTGATCTAAGGTCAGTCTTAAATACAGTATGTGATGGAAAAATGGGTTCTTTTCTGTTTCCACCAGTGGGGGTCGCCCTCCACACAGACACAGCTCTCTCTTTCACTGACTACCTTCAAATTCACTAAATATTACAGTTTTGCCCTAATTCAAAAAGAGGAAAATTCATGTGACTGATAAAATAAATTGGGGAAAATTAATTGTAATAATGTTATGTTTACAAAGGTTTTTCACTGGTAGCAGATGTTCCACTGGATGAAAACAACTTCCGTCTTTCATTCCTTCAAGTAACTTGTTGAAAAATTTGGATTCATGGTATTTATGCATAAGAACCTTTTAACATTCTCTTTTATCAAGGGAGCAAAACAACAAAAACAAAGGTGATTACAATAATTTTAAAAAGACAATAGAGATTGAGCTCCATAGTGTTTCAATAATAATTAGACTGACATTTAAATATAAAAACAAGTAAATTATGTGTGTTTTAGAAATAATTCATGTACATTGTTACACAGTGCTGCTTTTCAGTGTTTTGTGGTGTCTATCTTGTTTAAAATAAATTCTTTCTGCAAGACAGTTTTCGACACTATTCCAGAATATTTCTCGATTGAGCTTTCCTCACAGCACAGCACAAGTACTTATATAATTATCAATATTTATATCTTGCCTCTCTGTGTAACAGGTATCGTCGTAGCTACGACTCAGAGTTCAGCGCTCCTCTGGTGATGTACCATGTGTGGCCCGCTCTAATGGAAGGAGATGCTGTGATAGTGAAGGGCGAGGCGGTGACTAGAAGAGGTGCTATGGTACTGATGCTCTAATACTTCAACAATAGCATAAATTCATTCAAGTCTGTCTAGAGAAAAGCATGACATGGACTACCATGTGGAGGTTCATGCATTTGCTGGTGATGTGTGTGTTTGCAGTGGAGTCGGAGCAGGAGCAGGAGTGCCAGCCCTGTACGCTCTCGCTCCCTCAGCCCGACCCGCAGCCTTGTAAGTGTCTAGAACAAACCACTCACATATGAGCAGAGATGTTGGTGGAAACGATCATTTATCTCACATTCAAATGTACTGTTCTTTCTACTAACACTTTGCATACACACCAATGACCCACAGGGTATGTACTGCAAAATGCAATCTCCATTTAATTGACTTAACAGTATCTTATTGTCATAATTTTTGCTGACATTTCATCCCTTTGGTTCATGTTTGCAGGCATTTAACAGCAAAAGAAGCCTGTCTCCTGAACGCCTGACCACTAGCCACCTGTGAACTCTGACCTCTCCAAAATCCAAACCTGGAAGTGGACACAGAAGCATTAGCTCACTCAAATTTGCATTTAATCTGTGACATTAGTCTTTTCTTGTGTTTACCAACCAAATATGGCAACCAGAGGCTCCTCACTCTTTACATTTTTGAGGGCATTTATTAGTGATTGAATTATTATCAAAAGATGAAAAAAAAAAACAGTCTGGCAGCTGAAAGAATATTTGTCTTATTTTGTTATATTTGCTCAATTAAGAGGAAACTGTGCCCTCTGAGGATCCATCTGTACTTTTTTCAGTCAGTACAGAAACTATACCTAACTTTTACCTTTACTCGTCACCAGGGGTCAACATCTATAAATGTAGCAGAACTACATGTCATTAAGCTGCAGGATAAATGGTGCTCATGATCAGTGCTAACTTCATCTCCTCGAATAGTTGAGTCACTGATTTTTTTGATGTGATTTTTAGGTATAAGTGACTTTTAATGATTGCTGTGTCATTTTAATTTGTGTTTATTGTATTTTTTTGGTGCTGTTCTCTCTAAAAATGGTTTGAATCAAAGCAAAACCTTGTGAAGTTTCATTTTCATGCAGTTTATAACATGAAAAAGTAAAAGCTTGTGTCCTTTTAGACTAAGATCTTCCAACTTACAATATTAATTACGTTTTCCATTGTGAACAAGATCAGTAACTGCTGTAGCTCTTTTAGACCAGTATCTATTTACACTGTATTTATTTACAACTTGTGTACTGTACTTATCGTATTACATCAAGTACTACATTCCTTTTGCCCTTTGTTAGATATAATTTACAGTACAATTCTATTTTGGTTTCATTGTGATTTGTTTTGTCATGTATAATGATTATATTTGCATCTGTGCCTTATATACGTATTTGTTTTATAAAAAATAAAAGACAACATTGTCATTCTTTGTGTTTAAGCCATGTTTTGTATTTATTTTTGTTTTTTATTTTTTTAACCAAGGATGCTTTTTTGTCAGGGTTTTTTTTCCCCTCTGACAAAAGACTAATGTACAACCAATGTTATGCTTGGACAAAATTATAGGACATTCTTGTTTCCTCCCTCTTTCTTGGAACCCTCCACAGTGATATTTTCCTCCAAAATATGCTCTGAAACTTGCCTTGTTCCTGTGATTAGACTATATTCTAACTATACAGACCTGATCAAAATCTTAAGACCAGTTGAAAAATAGCTAGAATTTACCTTTTGCACATTTGGATCTTAATGAGGTTTTAAGTAGAGCTACAATATACAAAAGCAAGAGGGGGGAGTGAGACAAAAAGCCCTTTGAAAAAGTAATTTGTTGAAAATAACAAATAAACTGAAATAGGCTGTTTATCAGCTGATCAAAAGTTTAAGACCATTGCACAAAAAATTACAAAAAACTCTCCAAACCAGAACAAAAAATTTTCTCAGTAGGACTCAGTAATGAGTAGCTCCACCGTTCTTGTTAACCACTTCAAAAATTCGTTTGGGCATGCTTGATGCGAGTGTTTCCAGGAGGCTGATGGGAACATTGCTCCAAGTGGTGAAGATGGCTTCACAAAGGGCATCAACTGTCTGGAACTGATGGCCATTTTTATAAACTTCCCTTGCCATCCATCCTCAAATGTTCTCTATGGGATTTAAATCAGGGGAACATGCGGGATGGTCCAAAAGAGTGATGTTATTCTCCCTGAAGAAGTCCTTGGTCAAGCGAGCATTGTGAACTGCAGCGTTGTCCTGTTTTTAAACCCAGCTGTTACCACACAGACACGGGCCCTCAGTCATGAGGGATGCCCGCTGCAACATCTGCACGTAACCAGCCGCAGTTTGACGACCCTGCACCACCTGAAGCTCCAGTGTTCCACTGAAAGAAAAAGCACCCCAGATCATGATGGACCCCCCTCCACTGTGCTGGGTAGAAAACATCTCAGGTGGCATCTCCTTGTCATGCCAGTAACGTTTGAAGCCATCTGGACCGTCAAGGTTAAATTTTTTCTCATCAGTGAATAAAACTTTTTTCCACCGTTCAATGTCCCATGTTTGATGCTCCCTGGCAAAGTCTAAATGGGCAGTTTTGTGGCGTTGTAGGAGACGAGGTCTTTGAATTCGTTTTTTGTTTTTGAAACCCTTTTCCTGCAGATGCCGTCTGATGGTTATTGCGCTGCAGTTGGCACCAGTAAGGGCCTTCATTTGGGTCGAGGACCGCCCTGTGTCTTGACGGACAGTCAATCGGATCCTCCGGCTCAGCGCAGGTGTAATTTTTTTGGGTCTACCACTTGACTTTTTTGTTCCATAATGCTCAGGATCTGTCAAAAAATTTAGAATGACTGTCTTACTGCGTCCAACCTCAGCAGCAATGGCACGCTGCGAGAGGCCTTGCTTATGCAGCTCGACGATCCGACCACGTTCAAGAAGAGAAAGCTTCTTAGCTTTAGCCATCAGGAGGGCATGACCGTGTGAATGCCCGACAGAAAATGAGAATTTTGAGCAGATTTTGGCTTTTATAGCCTGCGGTCTTAAACTTTTGATCAGCTGATAAACAGCCTATTTCAGTTTACTTGTTGTTTTCAATAAATTACTTTTTCAAAGTGCTTTTCGTCTCACTCCCCCCTCTTGCTTTTGTATATTGTAGCTCTACTTAAAACCTCATTAAGATCCAAATGTGCAAAAGGTAAATTCTAGCTATTTTTCAACTGGTCTTAAGATTTTGATCAGGTCTGTATTTCAACAGTAGATGGAGCTGCGACTCCATCAGCTGACTGGGTTTGAGTTGTTTGAGGTGTGTTAAACCTATCGGTGGTTGCAGAGCACTATCTCTGCCACTTTCTTTGGAGTTATTTCTAGTTATTATGTGTAATTGTTGATCTGTATTTAAAAGTTACCTCTTAAGAAGAACATTAAAATTAGATGCAAAGTTAAATAAAAGGTGTGACTTGTGCATGTGAGCGTGTGAAAGGCTTTGCTGACATTCCAGCAGCAGCAGAATTCCACTGGCGATGCCTACATATAATGATTTTGTCTTCTGGACCGTCTAATTAGACCTTGTCCTCAGGCCTTGCCCAGTCCAGTACCAGCAGCCTTGCCAGGCATACTCATTATACTGTCAGCTCTTCAAATTACATCTAATATCAAAATCCAGACATTTGCACTGCAGCACAAAAAGTGAACTTACTTATTATGTTCAGATGAGACGTGTGTGTCTTTGCTGATGCTGATTAAACACAACACAGTGGGTTTGTAGCTGCACTGACCAGCATCCCACATCACAGGAAACTATGTATACTATAAATCTGTGATGAGAACAAAATATTTCAAAAGCTATTTCCCAGGGCTAGTTTATATAATATCATGTTATGGTTTTACCCACAGAAAGGGCAAAAATGTGTCTTGTGGTTTCAGCGTAGTACCAGTGTAAACACGAACATACATACAATTTCTGTTGAAGCAGGAAGCCAAATTTAAGGGTATCTTAGCAGAAAACACACAACATTTTTTTTTTTTTTTATAAATCTAAGAATTATCTGCTGTGAGACTTTGGAGTGTGCATGGCAAAAAAAAAGTGTAGAATATGCAGAAACCCATGTTATGGAAACTTCCTCATCTCATTCCCACACAATGAGTGTCTTGTCTGATCTGCAGCAGTTCACAGAGGGCCCGGCTTTTGGGACACAGGCCAGGTCTGACTGCCATGATAAAACTGTGTCTGAGTACTTCTCTGAGCCCCGGGAGAAAGAGGAGGAGGACGGGGGGGTTGGGTTTACACAGGTGTGCTGTGGTCAAAGGGACAAAATGACCCTAAACTGGGGATAGATGGAGATGAGAGGGAAACATTCAAAAATAGTTCTGCTCTGTGTCTCCTGTGGACAGTAGTGCATAAAAACACTATCCCTGCTATTATGGTTCTTGGACCAAGTAGTAGGAACCAGAGGAGGCTACTCCTGCTCTATTTTTGAGATGCAAGAGATCAAAATATACGGGTAAGTAGTTGAAAAATTAAATGACTCAGCTGCCCTTATATCCACTGCTTTTATTTTTCCATGCTATTATATTTTTGGCTGAAACACACAACATAATGCAAGTACAATATGACCTGAGATAAGGTATTATCCAGGTTACTGAAGTCGGGATATTAGTTTTATATGTGCAAATACAAAGACGGGATGCTTCAACCCCCCCTAAAAAAATAATCTGAGGACACTGATGTGCATGTGAACAGTTACTGTCAACACATTTGATGATAATGATCATTTTCAAATATTATTCTCAATTCTTTTGCATTGAATGATAGAATAGTGTTAAAAAAAAAAAAAAAACTTAAATAGTGCCAAAACACATACTTTTGGTTTCATACTACAGTTTTTCACATCGCCTTTTAATTAGCATGTTTGTATGGACGGAACCACAGATGGAGTTATACAGAGGAAGCATATTTGGAAATACATTCAAACACATTACATGAATACATTTTATTTAGGCCTTTTCAACAGAGCCAAAATGTACCTTTTCAGACTTACATTTCCCATTTGATTATTAGCAAGAAGTAGGTAATGACTTGTATTAGCCAGTCAGTTGGATTTAGTCCAAATATTCGCTGAAAATCATCCAGTAGACATAAGTAACAAACTAGCCCAGAATTTTATGATGGTAGGGGTTTGTTTTCTTTTAGTCTCTCATCATTGGTTACAACATAAGACAGAAAAAGAGCCTTAAAGGTTCAATATGTAAGATTTACACATTATTCTGTTCTGTATTGGAGTTGTTTGCTTATTGATGTTAGCTAACTCCATTCCTAATGACTTGGCATTTTGCAATATTAAGTTCGCAAGTCTGAATTCATCAAGTTCAGTCTTGGTAAGAACGGTCCCATAGAGCGGCCTTCCAAAGAACTCTCTCTGTAATTGGAACTGGTAGAGTGTTTGTGAACTTTCCTCCCTGGCTCTGCTGTGTATCCACCATCAGCTCCCTAACATATATCCCACAATCCACCACAATATGTCACTGGATTTTGATTTCAGTACATTTAGACAACTATTTATATGTCATTTATATATTTTGTTATACATTTTTTACATTCTTCAACTGGATAAACTAATTTTGTTGAATTGCATATCATGATAATAAAGATGTATTTCTCGCTATTCTGCCTCACGTGTGTTCCAACATTGTATCACACATTTCTGAATTTAGTCATCGCAGAAGCAGCCATTACCTTTGAGAGTAGCATCTGGGGATATTTGCCAGCCAAGTCTATGAGTCACCAACCAATGCATCCTTGGTTTAAGCTAGGAGACAAGAACAACATCCGGATATTCCAATCCAAAATGGTTTGTGTGAACTTCTAAATGGAGCAACTGATGGACAGTTGATGTTTGCCGAGATCGCAAGAACAGAACAGACAAGAACACGTATGGGAAATATCTACTGTCTCAGTTGCCAACATCCATGATATAATTACAGTTCATACTCTGATTGAATAGACTCAGGTTACTTTTTCAATGGAAATCCTAATGCTCACTTCAGTGTTCTTTAAAGGAGGGATATTTTGCTTTTTTAAATGGAATTATGCATTTTAAAACCTTTCCCTGTGGTCTACATAAACTGTAAATGCTATGCTTGGGTCTGAATTCTTCATTAATTCAACTCCACAGGTCCATCCTCAACCCTATTTCTGTGTAATGACACCAGAAAGGTCATTTTGAATGCTGGCCCTTTAAATGCAAATGACCCACTTCATGCCCCACCCCCTCCAAGTTGTTGACTGTGCTTCTCTGTCCTGTTCAACCACTTGTGTTCATTAATACAACCAACAACTGAACATTTCAGGTAATCGGCTCGAAGTTTGGACATATTTTCAGTATGGAGTACAACCACTGATGCTGACAAACAATTATGTTGTACTCGGAGAAAAGTTCGTCAGAAGTCTTGACCTTTTATGTACAAATTTCATGACGTAACTAGTTATAAAACATAACAAATTAAGCAGGAATTAAAAAGGGTGGTAGAAATCCACTCGATTTTTGCAGGAATGAATATAAAGATAGCTTTGTAACACCTGGAGGCTTCAAATTCAAACTTTTTGAACTACTAGGGTCCTCAAATAGACAAATAAATGTACCAAAGACTAATAAAAGTGGTCTTAGCAAAATATGACCCCTTTAATGCTTTTCTTCTGCTCATCTGCAGTGGTGACACAAGCAACTATTTGCCTCGAAAATTAGCAACCAGCTCCCAGCACATAACCAGACTCCAACACAAACATTATGTGTGCACACGAGCAGGAATACATTTTTCTTTATTCTACTTTCTCAAGCCCATTTTTCAGTAGCAAACATGACAACTCCATTGTTTCCGTAATGACCAGTGTGACCAGATTTCAACAGGTCATATGAGTGAAAACGTAATCAATGGCCCAAACCGTGCAGACAGAAGGAGTTGGACCTAAAACAGACCAAAAGCTTCAAATCCAGCTAAAGTTTCCAGTTTGAAGCTTGACTCAGATCTGTTGGACCGTGTGATGTTTCCTCTGGCCGTTCCTAATGTGCTCCATACTGGCAAGAGTTGGATTTCTGCAGCTTGAGCGTGATGAGTACCCGCCCTGATCCCACAGCTAGACCAGAGGGGGAATATTAATGGGGCTGTATATCACAGTGCTTTATGACATGGTTATGGGCGACCAGACTGCAGTGTATAAATCAAAAGCAAAATTGAAACAGGCACATGGCTGAAGGAATGATGAAAATTAAACGAAAGGGCACAAAAACAAATATGGAACCAGTGAGTGTACTCCACACAAGTCATTCTTTGATGACAAACCAGTTAGTGCACGAAGCTGTCAACAGGACTGTGATGTGCCGATCATTTCTCTAATGGAGTTACCCTTCAACAGAGGAGTCAATGAGCCACTGCAGGTCGACAAAGCCTCTGTATGTCCAAGAGATGCGGTGCTATCCGTGTCCCAAAGAGGCCATTAAACACATCTGGAATGGAGCAGGATGCAGGTTTGCACAGGAGGACTTCACAATTTATGACAGGAGGGACAAAACAGAGGTATAGAGGAAAAAAAACGACTGTGGACTCATACATCAGTGCAATGTTGTGTGTGAGTAAGTGTAAGCACACCACACGGACAAACCAACCCCACCCCAACAACATCCTTATTCCCATTCTCAGCCATGCTGGAACACCCAAGGGCGATTCCTTGGCGCTACTGAGCGTGTGAGGTCATAGCGAGGGCTGGCTGCAGGCGCTGGCCCCGATAGATGCTCCAGCGAGACCAGACATCAAGTGACCAAATAGTCTGCCAGGCATACCATGGATAAACAGTTCCTTCCTTTCTCTATGACGACTATCATATCAAATAATAAAAAACGACTTCAAATTTGGACTCTCTTCTTTTCCCAAAACAGACATTTGTCCAGACTGTTTCCTCTTCCTGCTCCATCAACTGTTCCACATCTGGCCTATCACAAACTAAAGCTGACTAAAAATATTTGGGAGTTTTGGGCTGATTCTGTTTCTTACAACGGGTGATGATTTTGCTGATGAAGCTGTGGTCTCCTTACAACAACTGCATTTTATTATTTGCCAGTGGTATTCAGATCTTTACATAAAATACCAACAGTTCACTGTGACTAACACTAAAAGTTCTACAGTGAAAGCCTTAACCCTTTCATGCATACTGGTCACTCCAGTGGACAGTTCTTCTCCAGCTGTTCTCTTGTAAATTCATGGGTTTTGTTGTTTTAGTTCCATTTCAGCTAACACAATGGACACTTATGCATCATCCCATACACTGTAATTCATACCATTACAGTAACTTTGCTGTTCTAGATAAACCTGATCTGCACTAACATGTGTTATATCGTTTGTTAATTGTTATTAGACTGTAATTAACAGTTTTCTTAATCAAAAAGTTTTTTTTTTGCATATTGTCTGCATGAAGTTAGTAATAACTTGTATTCGCGTATGTTAAAATGTGAGAAAACATCAAATTAGCTGCATGAAAAATGTTTTTATTTCATAGTTTTCACACAGTATATCACTTTCTGATATTGTGTTTTAAATGCATGTTTTTTTGCTTCAAAAATGAAACGCATGGTGTCCAGCTGAGTGGACATTTTTGTAACTCCATGAAAAATAGGTTTATAAAAAAATTTCAATCACATTGTTTTTTTCATGCCTAAAAGGAATAAAAACATTCAGGAAAAAAAAAACTCAACTAAAGTTCTCATAATTCATGCATGAAAGGGTTAATTTACCCAAAAAAAACGAGTGTTACTTTTGCAGCAGTTCCTCTTTCTCTATTTAACCTTTCTTAAGTGATTTATTACCATTTATTCTAATATTACCCTCTGTATTTTGAATTTCTAAGTAAAAATCACCTATTTCCCTGTATTTAATTGACTGATCATGTAGATGTTCATTAAAGCTCAGATTAAAGTTGAAGGTTAATATATCAGAAACAGAAAACTGAAGAAAAAGTGATTTTTTTTGAGCAAATATATCATGAACTGAACATAAACCAAGTGTCTCTATCTACTGTCATTAATCCAACTCCATTGGTTTTACTGGTGAATCAATGTTGTAGAAGATGACGGTGTTTCTACGGTAACTACGGAGCCTCTGAACATCCAAATGGGTCATATCTGATGACCACGAAAAGATGACAAACTGTATTTTACACCAATTATTTACATGGATTGATAGAATTAGTGGATCAACGTAAACAGTTACATCATTAGATGACTTTGTGAATGTCTGAAAGTATGAAAAGTAAAAGAGACTGTGCAGTAAAGTGACATTAAAGCAGAGTTTTTTCTATTATATGTGATGGTTTTACTACATTAATGTTTACGTTATGTTTCACTGCTATGAACTAGTCAAGCTCATATGCACTACTTTATATATTGCTTGATGCTGTATATTCTATATGATCATCATTTGTTTGCAAGATTTTGAGTCTAAAAATTCTATTTTTCACAGGCTCAGAAAAGCTCTTTTCAGCTTTGTGCCAAATATTGTGTGAATCTAACAGGATTCTTCAATATTCAATATCAACACATTTGGAGATTTGTGGTTTTCACTGCACAGGATAGGGATGGGAAAATGTAATTTCAAAAGTAATGCTGTCCATTACATATAGGAGAGTAAAAATAGAATAAATTTGACAACAGTGTGGAAGAGTAGAGGTATAAAGCTACACAAAATGAAAATACTCACAGAAAGATCAAGTACCTCAAATTACAACTGGAGTGAAAGCACTTACTACACCCCAGGTCTATAAGCACAAGTACAATCACACAGCTCTGTTCACACAGTAAAATTTTCCTAATGGCATCAGCACATAGGTGCTTTGTTGAGTGCCCCATTCTTTCATTATGTTGAAAGAAGTGCAGTACAAAAACAGAGCTGAGGGTGAGGTGATTTGGTTCATGGTTTTCCAGTGAATAGTTTTTAACACATCATTAAAGCCTGAGAGGCTGTCATGACCCTCTCTCTTTGTTGGTGAAGCAGGAGACTAGCAAGATGTCAATGGGTTTTGGACAGAGAAATGAAATCTTGTTAGATCTGAGGTGGAAAACCTCACAGCTGCTATGGAGAGATGTCAACCTGGGTTGTAATTACATAGTTTGCTTTGTCAAGAGGTGCAGTGTGGTGAACTTGACCTGCTTCAGTAACTGGTCCTGTCCTGCCTGTCTGCTGGAATTCTTCATATAAAAGCACATCTGGATGAAGTGATTAATGTGAATAACAGCCATCCATTTGCATTAGAGTAGCGCTGGTGCAGGTGTGAGTGCCGAGGGTTAATGCTCCACCGGGGCCTGTAGCAATGAGCTTAGATTTGGAACTCTCACGGAAACAAGCGATCAAACCTGGCGCCGATCTCATGTCCGACTGCCCTTAGCTCTGAACACCCCCACCCTGATCAGGGGTGGAGGAAAAGAACATTAGGGAGAAAAAAAATAAGAAAAAGGAAAAAGAAAAAGAACAGCCTGGTGGATCTGAGAGCTAAATAATAAAAGGGCTTCACAGAGAACAAGTACAACTATTAAACATGTGGAAACTTTCTTGAGGTTGTGGTTTGACCCCTGAGGGCACACAGAACTTAGAAGGTCCACTTACACTGACTGAACATGTTTTCAGATGTGTCTTTATGTCACTTGGTTTTATCTGTCCCTCGTGCACAGATGTGAGGATATGAAACTGTTAGTGAAGGGAAGCAGATTAAAATGAAAACTGCAACCTTTATAAAATTAAAAACATTTATTGTTCATGTGAAGCAAGATCTTACATTTATAAAATTAAAGCGACTTATCAGAAAAATGACACCAGGACTATTAGATAGTTAGATATGAAAGGCTGTTCATGTCCACTGGGTGACGAAAAGGTTTTTTTTTTTTTTTTTTTTTTTTTTTTTTTTTTCGCGTTTCTTAACTGTAATAAACCAGCAATAATCAAACTTGTCCTGTAGGTGGCAGCTCAACACAAGACTTTTCCTTGTGGCTTTGTTACACGGTCCAATGTTACACTCTGCACCAGCTGATGAATGAGCATCAGGTCACTTCTACTGGCGTCTCAGTTAACATAAACCTGAAAAGGGACAAACATTTTCCAGTCGATTTCCTGTGATATATGCACGGCTGTCAGCTGGGGGCCTCTGAACCAACATGGAGCCGTCTGGAGGCTTTTAGTACTTCAGTGTTGCTACATACCCCTCTGTGTAGCCCCATGGTCAATAGCAGAAATGTCCGAAAGACAAATATTGTTCCTCAGATGGAGACATAAAAAACAGATATGTTAGAAGGGCTGTGGCAACTCCTGTCAGACAAGAAAAAGGTCACGATCACAGGTCATACAACACATGTAACCATCCCTCTGTGTACCAGTTTGCCACCAACATTTGCTGTTCTTTATTCTCATCTAATTAGGAGAAAACGACTGGAGGAGTTCAACAATATTTATTAAGGTTAGAAGCAGAAAACAGGCCGAGGAGAAGTGTCTGTAGCAGGCATAAACCCATATTAGATCATCTGAAAAGGTTCCCAGGCGTCTAACATGTCATGCAGTGTAAAGTTAGTACATGTTACCTACTTTTGTAACTGTGCTTTTAACAAAAACACCAAAAACACCAACACATTTCCTACTTTGCACTTTCTATGACATTAGACACTACATTCAAGAAATACAGGGTGTCCCAAAAAATGTGACATCATTTCATCACCTAAAAATTTGTTTAAAATTTGTTTGCTCTTTTTGCTAAAAAAAAAAGAAGTAATAATTTTACTGTCACTTTCAGGAATAGACATGCCATTTACAACAACAGAAAAGGCTTTCTGTATATTAAAGTACACCCAAACTCAGTCAAATGTGAATGTGCAACGTCCATCCCCCAGAATTTTTTGTTTGAAATTTGTAGAATAAAACATTTTATGCACTGGAAAAAATCAAAATCTTACAAAGTGTATTTTTCTCATTTGTAGTCAAAATATCTCATCACACTTAAAATAAGACAATATCACCTAAAGTGTAACTTTTCAGTGAGATATAAGAACTTATTTTGAGACCATAGATCTTGAAAATCTTATTTCAAGAAATCTTACCAAGATAATTTTCTCTTGTTCCATTGGTAGATTTTTGTTGCTTAATTCAAGCAAAAAAAAAATAAAAATCAGTCAGTCAGTCAGTCAGTCAGTCAGTCAGTCTGTCTGTCTGTCTGTCTGTCTGTCTGTCTGTCTGTCTGTCTGTCTGTCTGTCTGTCTGTCTGTCTATCTATCTATCTATCTATCTATCTATCTATCTATCTATCTATCTATCTATCTATCTATCTATCTATCTATCTATCATAAAATTACTAACTGACTAATGCAGTGACTGATGATTACAGTTTTAGAGGAAGTTTGTTATAAAATTACAAACTGAGTGTAAATCAGAGACCGTCCATTCAATTTTGATGCACATAGTAAATCAATTGATGACAACTGTTACGGTTTCAGAAAAAAAATCTAATATATTACTGGATTTTTAAGGTAATTCTTTGTGTTTCTATGAGTTCACAGTAGCTTTTATTGCTGATTATTGTTAAAATACAGTTACTCTAGTTGTCTGTGTTTTTTGTTGTTGTAAAAACTTACTTTGGCTAGAAAAAAGTGGGGTTTCAATATTTGTGTTAATTGAAATTTGATTGAAATATGAGTAAATGTTCTGCACTGGAACAAATTTCATGGAAACTTGAAAGAGAAAATGACAAAGTATTGAATCAAAGAATTAAAGTAATGTGTCAATGGGTTGTAGCCTCTTTGAAAATGTCATTGAGATATTCTATGTGTGTATGATTCTTTATTTGGAATTTGTGAGACTTGTGTGTTCAGTTTCTTCGTTTGGTGTGTGAATCTTTGATACAATGAGTCAAAATCAGTGACATTAATTGTTTTGAGGAAAGACAAGATCTAATAAAGCCATGTCCGAATTGGGAATATGTTAAAGGAAAGCAACTGTTCGTCCTTTTCAAAGCTCTTAAAGCTTAAGCATAAAATGTTTCTAACAAAGTCAAAATGAACTCAAACTTCTTCCATCTTTCTGTCTGTAATAATAAGCCAGAGCTAAAAATGATTGTGTTGCAAAATGAAAATATTTGAAGTCCACTTCTTTCCAAGAGGCTGAATGCAAATGAATCATGTTCCGTTCACATTTGAAACAGTCTCATCCCGCTGTAAAAGCTCGGCTCTTTTTTCTTCTAGTGCTATTCACTCATGTACAATGGGGCCTTGGCAAATGAATTGATCTGTGTGCTGTCACGTGTCAGCTCAGTCCAGTCCAATTACTTATCAGAAAAATGTCTTTTTTGCTGGGAAATTTTACTGCATATCCATTTTACTGGTCTATTCAAGAGTGTTCCCTCCTGTTTGATGATGACACTTGAATCCAGCACCTCAGTCACATACTCACATACTCTATTTTTTCCACAGCCATAGAGTAAATGTTGCACTCAGAGCTATAACTTGCGTTTCAGCATGTGTTCAGACCATGTGCTACAGCAGCTTGTACAGCAAAAATCAATCTGTTTGCATGAAAGGAGATGCAAAAGGTTTTGACATGATCTATTCTTGCTTTAAAGTTGACCTTGAAAAAAAAAAAAAAATCTATAATCTCTACAGCAACGTATATGAAGATTTAACCTGTTTCTCTTTTGTGGAAGGTAACAGTTTCCAGTGTGGTGTCCCAGTCCTGAACTGACCTGCATGCCCCCAAAAGAACAAAGACGTCACATGCAACACACTAATGTGCCAGAGAAAAGAAGGAGGCCTCTGAAACCAGTGTTTACACTTTCATTTAGATGTTAATGTGCTGTGGAAGACAGTGAATTTGTTTGGGATGATAATGAAAGTGAGAATGAAGAGACAGAGGCTGAAAGCACTTGGATACTGTAGACTTCTACCAAAGTGGAAAAAACCCACAACAACACAGTTTCCATGGCACGATTATGCTAATCTATGAAGATTTTGTTTAACCCATAAAGACCCAAACATCCACCATCGACCAAAAGCATCTATTGATCTAAACCAGGGGTGTCCAATCCCCTCGAGAGCTACTATCCTGCATGTTTTAGATGTTTCCCTTTTCCAGAACACCTAACAGCCATTATCAGGCTTCTGCAGAGCTTGATGATAAGATTATCATTTCAATCAGGTGTGTTGGAAGAGGGAAATGTCCAAAACACAGGTGTCAAACATGTGGCCCGGGGGCCAAATTTAGCCCGCTAAAGGTTCCGCTCTGGCCCTTGGGATGAAAGTGCAAAAATTAACCTGAACAGTCCAGGTTGTCCAAATCCTTTTAGTTCAGGTTCCACATACAGACCAATGTGATCTACAAAAAAAATAACAACACAATAAACCCATAAATAATGACAACTACAAATTTTCTTTGTGAAATATTTAAGTGAAAAAAAAATAACATTACACTGTGAAAATATTAACATTTACAAAACAATTCTTTCACAATAAAATGAAAATAAATACATAAATAAAAAGAAAGATGACCAACCCAAAATGTGCAATTTTAACAATATTCTGCCTGTTACTAAATGTTTTGTGCATTTATGGATCCACTGTGGTCTGTAGTTGTGTTAATAATAATAATAATAATAATAATAATAATAATAATAAGAAGAAGAAGAAATGGAATATTGTCGAAATTGCTCAAATTTTAGTTAGTGGAAACAACGCCATCTTCTACAACATTGGTTCACCAGTAAAACCCATGGAGTTGAATCAATGACAGTGGATGGAGACACCTAGTTTATGTTCAGTTAATGATATATTTTGCTGAAAAAGTCAGATATTCTTCAGTTTTCTCTGTTTTCTAATATAATAACCACTGAATTTACTCTGAGCGGTTTTGGAACATCTACATGATCAGTTAATGAAATATAGGAAAATACATGATTTTCACTGAAAAAACACAAAATACAGAAGATAATATAGCAATAAATGGTGATAAATCACTTAAAAAAGGTTAAATATAGAGAAAAATTCACTTGGGAACTGCCACAAAAGTCTTTATGGGTTAACATAATGGAAGACATTGGTTTGATTTGATTTCTTTATGACAGTTAGCAAACTAAACACAAAATCCCTCCACAATACACCAGCCAAATTAAAACATGACTAAAAAGGTGCAACATGAAGCCATTGCTTATTTTGCCTGCCTTTTGTACAACAGTATGAATTCCATGAACACCAAACACACAGGATTTGATCACTCAGACCACTTTTTCTATGTCAAGACCATATTCTTAAACTTAAAGATGCTCTTACAACACTTCAGTTTTTTGTATCTGATTCCATTTTTTTTGGATCACTTACTGATATACTTTTTTTTTTTTTTTTAAGTTGTTCTTGTATATTAATGTTTAATGTTATATCTTGTTAGCCATTGTTGTCTATGTGATTCTCATATTCTGATTGTATTTCAAGCTATATTTGGATTTTTTGGGTTATTTTCTGTAATTTTTCTAACAAAATCCAACAATCTTCATGTACACTGTAGTGATTTTACGTAATTGTGACACTGACCTTTGACCCTTCAACATCAAGCTTGTTGTGGCACTAAAAACTTGACACTATATTATGTATTTGGTGAATTACAATAAAATCAGCTGCATTTCAGCACATTTATTTATTTATTTATTTATCTATTTTTAATTGTTAATTTTTGATAACACATGGGAATGTGGGGTTTCTTTTACTGATATTGACCTTTTAACCAGAACATCTATAGTCACTACCATCAAGTCCTCACACATGAACATAAAACTCATGATATGTCCGAAACTGTGGTAGCCAGATGGTCAGCAAACACACAGATTAACACAAAGTGAATACTCAGTCTTGAAGTTCTGAAACGATTAAACCTTAGTTTCAAACATTTAGTTTAACCCATAAAGACCCAAAGAGCCACCGGCGACCAAAGACACCTACTCATCTAAAATGTTTAATACCCATTGATCCACTAATCATATCAATCAATGTAAATAATTGGTGTAAAGTACAGTTTGTCATCTTTTCATGGTCATCATATATGACCCATTTGGGCATACAGAGGCTCTGTAGTTACCATGGAAACACTGTAATCTTCTACAACATTGATTCACCAGTAAAACCATGGAGTTTGATAAGTGACAGATGTCATAGATGCTTGTTTTTATGTTCAGTCATTGATATCCTTGCTGTGAGAAAGCCCTACAAAGTAAGGTTTCATCTAAGTGCTCAACAGCACCATCTGCTGGTACAGAGGGCTGGCAGTAAAACATGTCTGGGCATGTCTGGACACACTGGCAAGCTGCAGAGCCCAGTGACACTGAGGAGCAGCGGACTGTGTGTAATGGACTTTGGTGTTTGTTCTATTATCTGTGCGTTCTTGACAGAAAGTAAGTGTTTTCTGCTTTCTAATGATGTATAATTTGTTCACTATTACAGTTTGTGTTTGCATGGAATTATTATGTGCAGGTTTGAGTTAGTAGGTGATAATTATGACCCTGCTTATTGTTGTTAAAGGTTAAATTACTTGTTCAACATTCAGTATGTAATGTTTTCATGTTGCTTAGCATGCTTTGCCTCTGCTAATTGTAATTTTGGTAATCTTATGCTCATATAGCAGTTTATTCTTCATTTAGATGTTTGTTCATTGTGTAGAATGCTTTTCTTATACAGTTTATTGCCTTTCTTTATTTCAGACCACACACACACACACACACAGACACATATACACACACTTTCTTAGACACAACCAAATGCTGTGAACCGATGTCCACGTCCTGCAATCTCATTAAAGGAAACTGAACAGATATCTCTCTCCACGTGCCTTGATTCTCTGACTGGAATCATAGTCCATAATCTGCCGCCTCAACCAGCAATCCTTTTACTGAGGTTCAGCCTCAAACATTGGTCCTTCGAGCCGGATTGAGTGCAGTCAAAGAAGAAGATCATGGACCACAATGCAGCATCAGATACTGCAGAGCCCCGGATCCATCCACAGAGAGAGCACCGCTTACCTACCTACCTGGAAGACTTCCAAGTTGGATTCCAGCCATCCGTGCGACCAGCTCCTCATGCTACTGTTTCCCGCTCCAACAGCCACCACAGCAGCAACCCGAGCAGGTCTAGTAGGCGCACATGCTATTCTGTTGGTACATATCCCACTCAGGGTCTCTCAACTGCACAAGCTGCAATCATGGAAGAGAGAATAAAGCAGTTGGAACTGGAAGATATTCGCCGTTTGATCGAGCACGAGACTCAAGCTGACTTGGAGTGTAAACTGCTTGATGATCAAGCGAAAGAAGCACAGCGGCTCCAAGAAGAGGCACTTAAAGCCAGAGAAGCACTCACTAAGCGGCTAGAAAGGCAGCGGCTCTTGACGAGAGCTGAACAGGACCTTGAGATCGCCAAGCTTCGTTCATTAATGCTTGGTGGTAGCAGGACACCTTCACCTGCACCCTCTGACAAGTCTAACCCTTTCCTGGACTTACCACCACCAGTGCAGGCAAGTAAAGCTGGCATACTCTCATTCACCTCCCAGCCATCACCATCCACCCAGTTACTTGCCACACCTGCTCCTGTGGTGCGCCCACGCATTCCTCCCTCACAAGTGATGGAACACATCATTCCAGTCTCTACTGCCCCTCTGACTGGACCACAGCCGATGCTGCAACCTACTGCCACCCCAGTGATACCTGTCCCTCTGGCAAACCCATCAGCACAGCTCCAGGGTCCAGTACCCACGGCACCTAGGTCTGGGAGATTTCAACCTGCCCAAGCAATCGCCCCTGTGATACAACCTGTACCACAACCTTCAGTGCAGGTCCTCACTTCAACACCTCTGGCCTATACAATACCTCAGGTGGCATCGTCTCTTGAGTCACGACGGCCCAGTGGCCCAGCACAGGCAGCTAGTTCATCCTTCAACCAACCTCCTGCCAAGCAAGGAGAGTCCCAGTCTTCAGCAGCATATCAACCCTCTTACAGCTACAGTCAACCGGCTATGGAGCCATTCAGCACTGCTCAACATGCCAGCCAAGGAGCTCCCCCACCTCTCTCGACTCACCATGGGCAGCAGACTGCTCCAGTTTTCTCCGCTCCCTACTCTGGTTACACACCACTACCCGGAGCTGAGTTACTTCTGGCAGCAACCCTTGGAATCCCTCGACCTTCCTTGCCTGTATTCGAGAGTGGCCGGGAGAGCGACTTTGCTCTGCTTAAGCTTGCACTAGACAATATACTGGGAAGCAACCTTCACCTCAGTGAGCAATATAAATATCAAGTGTTGATAGGACACATCAAGCTCCCAAGCGCACTACAGCTTGCCAAGTCGTACATGCATGACCCAGCACCATATACGAGTGCACTGCAGGCTCTACAAGATAAGTACGGGCAGCCACGACAGCTCGTCCAGAGCGAGCTAGGTGCCATACTGAATGCTCCTGCTCTCAAGATGGGTGACACCAATGCCTTTGACTCATTCACCTTGTCCGTCCAGTCCTTGGTAGGCATGTTAAAGACCCTTGAGGGACAAAATGGATATGAGCTCCACTGTGGCTCCCATGTGGATCGCTTACTAAGTAAGATGCCTCCTACTTACCGCGATGGGTTTGTTGAGTACTGCCTGCGATACGGTATTCTGCAGACTGGCACCGACAGGACTTACACCCTTCAGGACCTGGCTACCTGGCTCCAAACCAAGTCTCAAGCAAAGCGCATTTCAAGTAGAGCAGCAGCACTGTATCAAACTGATACCCCCCGACCAGCTAGGAAAGATCAGCGAACTGCCCAACGCAAAGAGAAGCCAACGACTGTGTACTTCAATGTAGCTGAGAAGGAAACCAGGGAAGAGACAACTGGGGCAGAGCATACACAGGCAAAGTCCAAATCGAAGCCTAAACCTTACTGTCCATATTGTGACAGTCGTGACCACTACCTTAACTCCTGTGAGGAGTTCAAGAAGCTGAACACTGACCAGGTCTTAAAGTGGCTCAAGGATGGCAAACGGTGTTGGAAATGTGGACGCAATCATACCGAGGACCGATGTACTCTTAAGCGCCCTTGTAAGACCTGTAAGGAAACACACCTCACTGTCTTGCACGAGTCAGTTCAGGAAACCAAGCAGAAAGTGTACA
Source organism: Sphaeramia orbicularis (assembly GCF_902148855.1). Lineage (NCBI taxonomy): Eukaryota > Metazoa > Chordata > Actinopteri > Kurtiformes > Apogonidae > Sphaeramia > Sphaeramia orbicularis. Next base: position 35,808,462 of record NC_043960.1, read on the forward strand.
CGGTCAGTCTACTCCCCACCAAGGTGTATCTGGACCGGCCCAACAGATCGCAGAGAGTAATGCTGAAAGTGGTCAAGGTCATCCTTCATAACGGCAACCGGAAGATGGAAACTTATGCAGTTCTCGATGACGGATCAGAGAGGAGCATTGTCCTTCCGCAAGTGGTGCAACAGCTCAACCTCGAATGCCACCCAGAGACTCTACCCCTGCAGACTGTGCACCAAAGTGTTATGCAAATCAATGGCGCATCAGTCTCCTTGGAGGTGTCATCACCATTACGGCCATTCGAGAAGCATGTGATATCTCATGCCTTCACCGCAGAGGGATTGGCTCTCACCGAACACACCTATCCCGTTGCCGTGCTGCAGCAGAAATACAAGCATCTCAGAGAGCTGCCCTTACCACCGGTGAACCGTGCCCAACCTCTACTGCTAATTGGATCTGACATGCCTCACCTGATTACCCCAGTCCAACCAGTGCATGCAGGACCACCAGGCGGACCCATTGCCATTTGCACCCAGCTGGGCTGGTCACTTCAAGGGCCAGTTGATGCTGTCCATTTTTCACCTGGGGTCCAGCAATGCCTGCATATCGCTACCGCCTCAGCTTCCAGTGAGCTTTTCAGGAACGTGGAGCGCCTCTGGCAAATGGACACATTACCCTACAATGAGAAGGCTGCCACTCACTCACGGGAAGACCAACAAGCTCTCAATCTACTCCAGACAGCCACCACTAGAGTAACAGTAGATGGTATCCCACGCTACGCCACCCCTCTTCTGCGCCGTACGACTGACATCACTCTCCATGCTTCTGTGGAAGCAGTAATCCCCAGGCTTCGCAGCACAGAGCGGAAGCTCAGTAAGAATCCCACACAAGCTAAGTCTTACTGTGCTGAGATCCGGAGGCTGGAAGAAGCCGGTTACATATCGAAGGTCTCACCAGGAGAAGCGGGCCAGTCAACAGAGTCATGGTTTATACCACACCACATGGTCCACCATAATGGTAAGGACAGAGTTGTCTTTGACTGTTCTTTCCAATACCAAGGACAGTCCCTGAACGAGCTACTGTTGCCCGGACCAACCTTAGGGCCTTCCCTACTTGGTGTTCTGCTGAGGTTCCGTCAGCACTCGGTTGCTGTGAGCGGGGACATAAAAGCTATGTTCCATCAGATCCGCCTGCAGCCTACTGACACACCAGTGTTGAGGTTCATCTGGAGGTACATGCAGAAGGAGGAGGAGCCAACCATCTATGAATGGAAAGTGCTGCCATTCGGCACTACATGCAGCCCCTGTTGTGCTATATATGCTCTTCAGCGTCATGTTCAGGACACCTGTGGTGACAAGTCCAACTTGGTCAAGGTCGTGGAGCACTCTTTTTATGTGGACAATTGTCTACATAGCACCCATACTCCGGCTGAAGCCAAAGCTCTCATCGACGACCTACGCCAGCTACTCCTGGAAGGAGGATTTGACCTCAGGCAGTGGGCAAGTAATGTGCCAGCAGTGGTTGAACACCTTCCCCCAGAGGCCAAAGCAGAGAGCTGTGACCTTTGGCTGTCTAAAGGCAGAAGCAACCTGCAAGAGTCAACCTTGGGCCCCCGGTGGAACTGCCTTAGTGATTCTCTGGGCTTTAAGCTACGTCCAGCGGACCACCTTGAGCCAACCCTGAGGAACATTTATAAAGCCCTAGCAAGCCAGTATGATCCACTAGGCTTTATCATTCCCTTTACAACCAGGGCTAAAATCCTTATCCAAGATATCTGGAAGCAAGACATTGGATGGGACGACCAGATCGAAACCCAGTCTTTGAGGGAACAATGGACAGCTTGGGTGAATGAGCTCTGTGATATCATTCACCTTGAATTCCCACGGGCCTACGTACCTCTGTGTGCAGACGAACCTACAGCATACAGGGAGCTTCACATCTTCTGTGATGCATCAGAAAGGGCGTATGGTTCAGTGGCTTACCTACGCACAGTCGACGATCAAGGTCATGTCTATACTTCCTTCGTGCTAGCCAGATCCAGAGTGGCACCGAAGAAACGCCTGAGCATGCCACGTCTGGAACTCAGTGCAGCGCTCACTGGCGCTCAGCTCGCCAGGCTTATTCAGACAGAGCTGACTGTACCCATTCAGCAGACGTTCCTCTGGTCAGACTCCACAACGGTGCTCCAGTGGCTGGGATCAGAGTCATGCCGTTACAAGGTCTTCGTTGGCACACGTGTAGCGGAGATTCAAACCCTTACCGAGGCAGCAAGCTGGAGGTATGTGGACTCCGCGAGAAATCCAGCAGATGACATAACACGAGGTCTGAAGCTTTCAGATTTGGTGCATCCTCACCGCTGGATTAATGGCCCGGATTTCCTTCATCTGCCTCCTGACCAGTGGCCGACTATACCCACACCAGCCACAGCTGAGCCTGACTCTGCTGAACTCAGGAAGTCCACCCTTGTCTGTATTACTTTGGAGGCTCGGAACCCAGATCTTCCTGATCCGACTCAGTTTCACACCTGGGACGATCTAGTTAAGACTACTGTCACTTCCCTTCATGGGGCGGCTGCCTCCAGTGATTGTCAGGCTGCAGACGCGGCCACCTACATCTCAGCAGAGAAGCTACTCCTGGCTCAGGCTCAGCAGGACTCTTTCTCTGATGAGTTAAAGGCCCTTAAGGCCAGTCGACCCATTCCAGCTGACAGTTGTCTGGTCACACTCTCACCTGAGTATGATGACGCCACAGGACTACTTCGCGTTGGAGGTAGACTGCGGCATGCGAAAGATCTAGAAGCAGATGCCATAAATCCGATCATTCTGGACCCAGCACACCAGATCACCAAACTACTGATCCAGAACTTTGATCACAAGCTCCTCCATCCGGGACCGGAACGGGTGTTAGCCGAGATGCGACGTCAGTACTGGGTCCTTCGTGGCCGGGAGGCAATAAGGAGGCATCAGCGCAGCTGCTGGGAATGCCAGTTATGGCGTGCCAAGCCAAATGTTCCCAGGATGGCGGATCTCCCACCTTGCAGGTTGCGCCTCTACAAGCCGCCATTCTACTCAACAGGAGTGGACTGTTTTGGTCCATTCATTGTGAAGATTGGCCGCAGGACCGAAAAGCGATGGGGAATCGTGTATAAATGTCTAACTACCAGGTGTGTCCACCTCGACTTGCTAGAGAGCCTTGACACGGATGCTTTCCTGTTGTCCTTACGTCGATTCATTGCCAGGCGTGGCACACCGTTTGAACTCCTGTGTGATAACGGGACCAACTTTGTTGGTGGAGAACGGGAGTTACGGGAGGCCTTTGATGCCATGGCACCTGAGCTACAGGATCAGCTGGCGAGACAGAAGATCTCTTTCCAGTTCAACCCCCCAAGTGCTCCACACTTCGGCGGGGCCTGGGAACGGGAGGTCCGATCTGTCAAAACAGCGCTCAGAGTCATCCTCCAAGAGCAGTCAGTGCCAGAGCCAGTTCTGCACACCGTTCTCACAGAAGTTGAAGGGATTTTAAATGCTAAGCCACTCGGATATGTCTCAGCCAACGCTGCTGACCCTGACCCCATTACGCCAAACATTCTGCTTATGGGACGTCGTGACTCCTCACTGCCACAGGCCCTGTATGACTCCAGCAGTATTTTGGGAACAAGACGATGGAGGCATAGTCAGGTGCTAGCTGACAATTTCTGGTCCACATTCATCCGGCGGTACCTGCCAAGCCTACAGGGAAGATCAAAATGGCAGACCGATGGAAACCCGCTGGCTGTGGACCAGGTAGTTCTGATAGTTGATCCACAACTCCCAAGGGCTCTCTGGCCAGTGGGAAAGGTGGTTGAGGTTGACCCTGGAGTAGATGGACGTATCAGGACAGCCACTGTCAAGGTCAAAGACAAGACCTATGTCCGACCTGTCGCCCGACTCATCCAGTTACCCAAGATCAGTGACTTGGAGGATGACATAAACTGATGGACTTTCTCTAGGAGTACAAATGTCCCCAAGACAGACATTTGGGGGCGGCCGTGTGAGAAAGCCCTACAAAGTAAGGTTTCATCTAAGTGCTCAACAGCACCATCTGCTGGTACAGAGGGCTGGCAGTAAAACATGTCTGGGCATGTCTGGACACACTGGCAAGCTGCAGAGCCCAGTGACACTGAGGAGCAGCGGACTGTGTGTAATGGACTTTGGTGTTTGTTCTATTATCTGTGCGTTCTTGACAGAAAGTAAGTGTTTTCTGCTTTCTAATGATGTATAATTTGTTCACTATTACAGTTTGTGTTTGCATGGAATTATTATGTGCAGGTTTGAGTTAGTAGGTGATAATTATGACCCTGCTTATTGTTGTTAAAGGTTAAATTACTTGTTCAACATTCAGTATGTAATGTTTTCATGTTGCTTAGCATGCTTTGCCTCTGCTAATTGTAATTTTGGTAATCTTATGCTCATATAGCAGTTTATTCTTCATTTAGATGTTTGTTCATTGTGTAGAATGCTTTTCTTATACAGTTTATTGCCTTTCTTTATTTCAGACCACACACACACACACACACACACACACACACACACACACACACACACACACACACAGACACATATACACACACTTTCTTAGACACAACCAAATGCTGTGAACCGATGTCCACGTCCTGCAATCTCATTAAAGGAAACTGAACAGATATCTCTCTCCACGTGCCTTGATTCTCTGACTGGAATCATAGTCCATAATCTGCCGCCTCAACCAGCAATCCTTTTACTGAGGTTCAGCCTCAAACACTTGCTGAAAGAGTCACTTTTTCATAAGATTCTCTTTGTTGTAAAATAAAAACCTTTGAATTTACTCTGAATTTTCATGAACATCTACATGATCAGGAAATTAAATATAGGGAAAAACACCTGATTTATACTGAAAAACACTAAATACAGAGGATAATATTAGAATAAATATGATAAATCACTTAAAAAAACTGAGGTAGTCGTTTTTGGACCCAAGGAGGAACGTCTTAAAATCAGCATACAGCTCCAGTCACTTCAGTTAAAAACCTCAGACCAGGTCAGGAACCTGGGTGTTGTCATGGATTCAGGCCTGAATTTTAAAAACCACATACAAACAATTACAAAGTCAGCTTACTATCACCTGAAGAACATTTCTAGGATTAAAGGACTGATGTCACAGCAGGACCTTGAAAAACTTGTCCATGCATTTATCTTTAGTCGAGTTGACTACTGTAACAGTAACTTCTCTGGTCTGCCTAAAAAGTCTATCCGACGACTGCAGCTGATCCAGAATGCTGCTGCTCCAGTCCTCACTAAGACCAAGAGTGGACCACATCAGTCCAGTTCTGAGGTCTCTACACTGGCTCCCTGTCTCTCAGAGAATAGACTTCAAAATTCTCTTGCTAGCATATAAAGCACTGAAAGGTTTAGGCCCAAAATACATCAGAGACCTTCTAGTCCAGTATGAACCATCCAGACCACTCAGGTCGTCTGGGGTAGGTCTGCTCTGTGTTCCAAAGTTTGAACTAAACATGGAGAATCAGCGTTCAGTTTCTATGCTCCATATATCTGGAACAAACTACCAGAAAATATCAGGTCTGCTGAGAGTCTGAGTTCCTTTAAGTCAAGGTTAAAGACTCACCTGTTCACTGCTGCCTTTGAATAAAAGGCTTTTGACTTTTTCAATTTTATATTCTCTTTCGAAACTCTGCACTGCAACTCTTACTTTAATGTGTGTGTTTTTATTTTATTTCATTTCACTTTATTTTATTTTATTTTATTTTATTTATTTATTTTTATTTTATGTCTTGTTTTCTTGCTTGCTGTTTTTACATTTTTCTTTTATAATGTTTTAAATGTGTTTTTTTTTTCCTGTCGTTGTATTTCAATGTCCTGTGTGAAGCACCTTGAATTGCCTTGTTGCTGAAATGTGCTATACAAATAAACTTGCCTTGCCTAAAAAAAGGTGAAATAGAGAGGAAAATTCATTTGCAAACTGCCACAAAAATAGCACTGGGTCTTAATAGGTTAGAGTGCATGTAAAATAACTTCCCAAGTAAACATGTAAGAGTGAATAAGAATTCTTCATAGCCTTGTATACTTTATTCTCAAAGCAATAAGAGCCTAAAAATATAGCCATTTCCTGTCATTATAAATGTTCCTTGTTAGGTAATAGGATACATGGAACTGCAAAATGTGAGTAATTGTGGGCATGGCTGTGGTGACTAATGCGTCCCAAAGGTCCTGTAAACTCACAATCTCATGGATGAGTTTATTTTCAGCAGTCCCTTCTATTCAATTTCCACACAAGGCAATCAGTGCTAAGTCCTAAGTAATTCAGAGGAATAAGTAGATCTATAAAGGCTCTCAGAGTCGATGTGCTTCCACTACATCTAAAATGAAAGAGACGATGTTTTGTTGATGTTTGTTTTCTAATGGACTTCCTGGTATTTCTTGCATACTTGCCAAAAGAATAAAAAAAAAGAAATGACATTGTGCATCCTTGTCTGTCCAAAACTGTGCCACTGTAATTTTATAATAGTGAGCAAATACTACTGATGGTTGTTTGGGTAAACTAAATAGAATAGTCTTACATGTCACTGTTTCTAAAACTGCATTTTTGTGGATTTAAAAAAAAATAAAAAGCCAAAAATTGAGAGTATACCCACTTCTCCAGGGACCACGGCACCACAGCCAGGAAGGTCTCCAAAGAGATGTCATTTCAGCTGAGTGCCTGTATTAACTGACGTCAAAACCTTTTTTGTGACATCTTCCTCAGGTCGTGGAGAAAAGCAGACGGGCCAAATCTCTGACACACTTACATCAAAACATAGTCAAGGAGGCGTCGGCCCGAAAAACTAGACCAAAGGGGAAAAAAGAGACGCGTGGTTGTTTGTGAATGACTAAATCAGTAGGTAAGGAGGACGCCTGGCACTTATCTCAGGCTTATGTAAATGTCCCAGTTAGGAAGTCCAAGATCTGTATTGTTTAACTGTTGACAGTAGATACAGAGCTTCAGCTTCAACAAATTGATGTGACCTAATAATATAAACATCCTGCTCTGACATACATTCAGCATGTTTTATGGTGGACATTTTTACCAGAAAGCTCATACAGTGACAGTACAGGTCTGTTGAATCCACTTGACAGGTGGAAGTCCAGACAGACTCACTGACTTGGTGACTTTGCAAAGGAATTCACATCAAAATGTATTTTTAGAACACTGTTCCCATAATTAACACAAAACAGTGGGCTTGTTTTGGCCTGCTCTTGATGCGGATGTCACACATAGCCGTGAGTAAGGGCTCAGGATTGTGTTGCATGATTTAACACGGTGAAAAAAATGTGTCTTATGTATGTTTTTCAGATTTTTGGAGCAAAAGTGCAAACAATAGTGGATGTTTTCATTCTCTGTCTTACTCACTGGCCTTTTTTTTTAAATTCTGGAGATCTTTGTTTTGTGAGACAACACAGTAAAGTAAAGAACCAAATCAAGAGTAAGCCATTTAAGGCCATAGAACTGGCTCAAAAATCCATCTTCTTAAGACTGCCATTATAACATTATAACATTGTAACAGGCCGCCTATGAGTCTTCAAGTTTTTGTTGCAATAAAAGTGTCTGAAAAGGTCTTTTTTGCAAATTCTTTTGCACCTTTGTTTTCAAGAAGAACTTAACTTTCAATATCTGGCCATTAATTTGCATTATTATAAATAATAAATGCTTAAAACAGTGTGTTTTAGTTAAAAAAAAAAACAGACTTGAAGTTTTTAGCACATTTATTATCAGAAACAACTGTAAATATCTATAATGAAACTTTCTGAGATTGCAGAAATAAACTTTCATCTATTTAACATCTGCTCAAACATGCTTTTTGGTCTTGAACATTCAGTATCCCTATTATGGCTTCATTTTTTTTTATTTTTTTTTGGATACATTTTTTATTTATTTTCAGTGTGCATCTCCTAAAGTACAATAGAAAAAAGAAAGAAATTCACATTTTATGATGCAATATTTTGTGACACACAAAGTACCCCCCGAACTGATGGTGACCCCCATTCCAACCCAACCTGGATCTCAAAATGCAAAAACCACTAATAAAAACAAATACATGTATATAGATAAAAATGAATGTAATTTACAGATATAAACAGATAGGTGATCAGGATAGTCATAGACAATTATGTTGCACTCTTTCTTTAACCACAATGTAAAATGATTTTATATTTTTTGTTATTTCCAGGTGTTTTTTTAGCCTGTGTGGAAGCCTCTGAAACAGTTCCTTTCTACTTGTAATAGAGTGTGGGAATAAAGTGTTATATAGTGTCAGAACACTCAGGATCTCAGCTTTCTAATGCCATTTGAATTTTGTGGCTAGCACAAACATATCAGGAGTAACAGTAATTTGAATGCTGTAAAGTGCAAAATGCAGTGCTGGAGAGATTGCTGTTGTTAAAGGGTTAATGTTAAACGGCAAAACAGAACAAAAAGCTGAATCACACCTGACCTCCACACTGAAGCAGATACCCTGGTTCTAAGCCAAAAAGTTACTGTACTCTCCTTCTTTCTGTGTCCTTGTACAAGAGTAAAACTGTTTTGAACACAATGTCTCGCTGCTCTTTGCGTCACCTAACAGATACTTCGGTTTCTGGGAAGAAGCAAAAATGTGTCAAAAACATGGAAACACATTATTTGTTACATCTTTATTATTGTTTGTGTGTGAGTCTTCATGTATCCGTCTTCAACAGCTTCTCTGCGGGAGACAAAGTGCCTCTTGGAATCGCTTTGGCACTTTTCATAGAAACAGAATGGGAGGTCAGTTTCATGTCCGCAGACCACCTGTGGGTTTCACTGTAGCTTCATTTTGACATATAACTACAAAATTATCAAGCAACACACACGCTCGGTCACACCACACCACAATGCCCCTTCAGAATGGACTCTGTGACCACACATTTACACTTTATGTTGCATAATGAAGATGCTGTGAATGTTAATAGCTCCATAATGTGACCAGTTTTTCCGGGTCATGTATGTGTGTCTCTTTTAATTTATCAGTTTATTTAACATGCAGGTGGTTTTACTCAACGCTACTTTGGCTGATGTGGGTGAATGAATGATGCACTTGATCATCATAATTAAGTGTGATCAAAATAATTAGTAATTCAGGGTTGCCCTTTGAAGTTGAGAGTGTAGAAATGATGACGTCAATGCCACAGTGATCCGTGACTCAGACATGGAATCCACAGGTGGCAAGAGATACCGTGTAATTCTCTTAAATGGACAATGAAATCCAGCATGTGTGGAAGAACCATGAAAAGTGAAATATTTTAATTTGCAGCAATAACAGTATTCTTACTTTTTACAAATATAGATGAATTTTGTCGAATTTTAATTTTTCATCTGCTCAATAAAAACAACTAAAGAAGACTAGACAAAAGTGGGCCATCATTAACGTGTGACTCATCAGACTGCTGTGTTGTACAGTCTGATGGCAGTGAGCATAAACACTCATCTATATCGCTCAGCCCTGCAGTGAGTCGGTCACTGAAAATGCTCTTCCGGTTTGTCAGAATGGGAGTCCAGAATTTTATATTTTGTGCTTTAACCCATAAGGACCCAGTGTGACATTTGTGTCAGTTCCCAAATTTTTTTTTCTCTATATTTAACCTTTAAGTGATTTATCACCATTTACTGTAATATTATTCTCTTTAGTTTGAGTTTTTTCAGTAGACATTAGGTATTTTCCTATATTTAATTCACTGATCATATAGATGTTCATAAAAGCTCAGAGTAAAGTTGAGGACTATTATATTAAAAAAAAAAATAAAGAAAACTGAAAAAAAGTGACTTTTTCAGCAAAATCTGGCATTAACTGAACATAAACCCAGTGTGTCCATCCACTGTTACTGATCCAACTCCATGGGATTTGCTGATGAATCAATGTTGTAGAAGATGACGGTGCTTCCATAGTTCACTACAGAGCCTCTGAACGTCCAAATGGGTCATATCTGATGACCGTGAGAAGATGACAAACTACATTTTACACCAATTATTTACATGGATTAGTGGATAAACAGGGATTAAACAGTTTATATATTGAAGATTTTGGTCAGTGGTGGATGTTTGGGTCTTTGTGGGTTAAGAAAATGAGAATCTTCTACAGGGTGAATAAAAAAAATACATGAAAAATTACCCCCAGTTTCGCATTTGATAATTTTTGGAATATTCTTTTATGGATGTCGCTAAGTAGGGGATTGGTGGATATTTGTCCAAATTTACAGACCCAGGTTTTCATGCATGAGTGAGCAGGGGCAAATTGCGCAATCTAAGTTAAAACTGGTTTGCGCAAAGTAGCAGTGGGATATAAATCCAATCAAAGGTCATGGGAGGGGACAATGGGCACCCATCTTGTTTTCCACAAAATAACCAGGTTACAGCATTAACACTTTGGCCACCATGTCAATTTCATTTCTTTACCTATGGCAGCCGTTCCTGCCTTTCAAAGTTAATTCAACTTGCTTAGGCCTGAAAATATCACTGAAGACAGGCCAAGTTAGGGTTAGGCTCATTTTCCGCATTGAAAATGAAAGGATGGTTTTAGGTGCAGATTTCATGCTTCCAGAGGCCAGTTTCACCAATGTGATCTAAGGATTAGATGTAAATAATACACACTTTATGACCAAAAAACACTCCGACATGCAATTGGACTATCTTAAGCTGTGATTTCAGGACACGTGCTCCATCTTTTATACGACACAGTGCTCATGTAATATCACAGCACTTTTACCTTCATAGCTGATTTTCCACCAAGAAGATGGGAGAGTCAGACCACCGTGTAAAGTCTTATCCAGCACATCCCAAAGACTCAGTGGAGTTCAGGTCTGGACTCTGTGGCTGATCCATGTATTAAAATGGTCTTATGCTCCATAACCTCTCTTCCACAAGTCCGATGATTCCTGGAATTGTCCACCCATATCCCCAGCAAATTGATGGTTTAAGAAAGGAGAGGCTCCTCATTACAGCTTGGGTTAAATACATTAACCACCGCAGTAATTATCCAATAGACGGCTCCACACATATTTTCTTAAATCCAGTTAACTCCAGGTGGGGACTTTTTTTTTTGGTCAGACTGTGTACTTCACATATAGAGGTTTACATGTACCAGTTTTACACTTAGCTATTTACATGATTAACTGAAGTAGGACTAATTTATCCTGCATTCTGGGTAAATCCAGACTTTATTCAAACTAAAACAAAACATGGCAATATGAGACAGGAGTTCAGGGCAAGGTTCAGGTTGATTCGGGAGGCAGAATTGTAAATATTAACATTGCATTATAGAGTATACAGGGGTTGGATAAAATAATGGAAACACCTTAAAAAATCAACAAAATATAATTTAATATGGTGTAGGTCCGCCTTTTGCGGCAATTACAGCCTCAATTCTCCGAGGTATTGATTCATACAACTTGTGAATTGTTTCCAAAGGAATTTTAAGCCATTCTTCAGTTAGAATACCCTCCAACTCTTTTAGAGACGATGGCGGTGGAAATCGACGTCTTACTTGAATCTCTAAAACTGACCATAAATGCTCAATAATGTTGAGGTCTGGGGACTGTGCCGGCCATACGAGATGCTCAACTTCATTAGAATGTTCCTCATGCCATTCTTTAACAATTCTAGCTGTATGGATTGGGGCATTATCATCTTGAGGTGAAGGTGTTTCCATTATTTTGTCCAACCCCTGTAGGCTGCACATTTTACAATGTAGGATATGGAGTTTTTTTTTTTTTTTTTTTAAACAAAGCCAAAGACAAGAGACACATCTGGCTCAGGAGATGTAGGTTGCAGATCCCAGTCCTGGATGGAGGCTTGTTAACCTTTAGACTGAAAACATATTATTTCTATGTCAAACTGTCTTCTTTGGACTAAACTGGTCTAAGACTGTAGATCAGCCTTAAATACCTTGATGAAACTGACCTCAGTACGTGATGTCCTACCTCCATCCAATACCTCGATCCAGACTCCCAGGTCCTGTAGGGATCTGAGCAGCACTCGCTACAAACAAAATTCAAGTTTTGTCCATATTGAATATGATCATCTGGTGTAGCAGGACATGTCAGAGCATCAGTTCCTGCAGGTCTCAGCATAATGTCAGAAAAGATTGATAGGATATGAAGGCATGGTGGAAGGCTTCAGGCTAGATTTTTTTTTTTCACCGTATACTTGCTCTGACCTCCTCTTCTGAACTATTCACACTCTGTAAATACTCGTTACTGCCTCTCCTTCTTCCCTAGAGTCTCTGTGCCTTATGTCCTCACAGGTTTTCCCTGGATCGCCTCTGGACCTGCTGTTGTGGTCCTGCTTCTCTTCTGCTTCCATCATCATTATTCATATATCCACATAGTTGCAATAGTGTTTATCATATCATTACATGGCTAGTAAGGGTTTCTGTTTTCGGTACTACCATCTGCAGCAGTATATCCACTGTTAGTACTTGTATTTGGAGTAGTAGTGATAAGAGTTATGGGTATTTGTACTAGTTACCAGTAGTTAGACTGCAGACCAGATGTTCTAGCTTTTAACAGTTATTATTCAGTTTGCTGTGCATTCATGAATCTCCCCCTATCCCCCTCCCCTTCTCCCACACTCTCTCTCTATCTTTCTCTTCCTTTAACTGTCTCTCTTTAACTCCATCTGGTCAAGGCAGAGAACTGCTTGTGGTTTCTGCCTGTTAAAAGTTTTTCCTCACCACTGTCACCAAACTTTGCAGTGATTACCTAAAATGTTCAGTCAGTGGTTGAATGAGAGAGAGCAGTACAGTCAACAACCTGGAGGTGGTGGGGGGTGAAGTGGCTCATGCGCATTTAAAGCGCTCAAAATGACCTTTCTGGTGTCATTCCTCAGAAATAGAGTTGAAGATGGACCTGTGGAGTTGAATTAATGAAGAGTTCAGACCTAAGCAGAGCATTTACAGTTTATGTAGACCACAGGGAAATGTTTTAAAATGCATAATTCCATTTTTTAAAAAAAGCAAAATATCACTCCTTTTAGTAAAATTTGACTGACAAATCAATTAGCTGTGTGGCCAAATAAACATGAGAGCATTCACAAAGTATAATATCCAATTTTCTGTATGAGATTTATAACAACAGAGTCGAACTCAAAACAGTGTGTTTCCGTGCTGGATGCTGCCTCAGACTGAGAGCAGGAATTGTACAGGTGGTGAGACACGAGAAAAAAGTGAGAACATCAACACAGGGAAGAGACAGAGTAAAGACTTCCGGCAGCTGGATTATCTGATATTCAGGGTGACTAAGAGGACACAAAGCTCATAGCTGAAAAGATGGGCATGTTGTGTAATTTTCAGTGAAAACCCAAAACAAACCGGAAGATACTTTCAGTCTAAGCTTTCTCTAGAACAGACTTGATGACATATGATGAGGTTTTACTTCTTTGTGAGCGCAGCCTTGAGGCTTTTTTTCAGAGATCATTGTGTTTCAGGATGACTATTACATGGGGATGCTTCTGCACAGGATACACACATAGTGATAATGAAGTGAGGGAAGGAAGTGACTGATCTGTAACACATTCAGGTCTGCCCACTCAAGAAAAACAAACAGTCCAGCAGTCAGCTGATAGTCTTTTTATTGAACAAAGAGAGAAAGCTCAAAATGAGTGTGTTAGACTGTGGTTCTTCATGTTAAAGCATTGAAGCTCATCACTAATAAAGTGCACTTTCAGTTTACAGCCAAATGGAGGCTTGGTTTCTCCTCCGTCCCTCTCAAAACGCTCAATCAGATCCCACCCGGCAGGTACAGGACTCTCCTCAGTGGAACGCTATCACAGTAAGATATACAAGACCAAGTGCAACAACTGAGCACCTCAGCGAGGGCATGTGCATAAGTGTTAATGGAAGATCAGCTCCTTCTTCTCACCGGGGTCTAAACTGGCTCAGACTATTTGTGTTAGCGTTTTCTGCCCTGGCTCAGTTCAACCAGATGACAATAACGATGACAACAGTGGTAATGCGACTGACGGCGCCACAGTTCTGACTGATTATGTGATTGATTGATTGTAAAACAGCACAGTATTTTTTAACAGGGTTTCATTAATAGTCAAGCTAAAATCTTTGCCATGAGCGATTTTACATTTTAAGATCTTCACTTTAAAAAAATATTTTCCTATTTCCAGAAGTGTTTTCTACATAATATATATGTACAGGTGTATCTTTACAAAGAAAATAATGTTCTGTTGCAGTATTGAATCCAGTTTGGCACAAAATCCTTCACCCAGTAACAGACTTCATGGAAGAGACAGCAGAAACAAGGTCATTCAACATCCCACAGTCTCGCTATGATTTCCTTCAATTCTGTCTCTCCTGGATAGACACAGACACAAAACTAGCAAATCAATCTTATTTCTACCTATAATTCATGATGAGATGTAATTGACATGGTAATTTCCTCTGATGTGCAGCAAATAGGAATGTAAATGACATGAAAGCAAGTTGTTTCATGTACTAAACTACAGAACATGGCAGCAAACCAAGAGGTAACCAGCCGAAGAGTAAACACCGACATGGGACATCTGATATAACATCAAAAAACTGAACTTACTTCTATGGATTTTTAGTATTTGGAAGTGCTACGTGGTGTTTAGGATCAGAGCAAATGAGAGAAAAAGACACATCAAAGCTGTAATTTAACACGGATAAAAAAGACTAAGCTGAGTAGGATCACGAGGAAAATAGATGATGACGACAATGATGAGGACAACATCCCAGTAGGTAGTGGATGCACATGGTATAGGAGGGAATTTACACAAACACAAGATCAGCTGCTAAAACACACATCTACCACTAACATTTAAATGTAGTGTATATTAGTTTCACTGGGAATTTCCACATTGGGCAACTTCTCTTATTGCACTATTTTTCAAATTAAAAAAAAAAAAAAAAAAAAAAAAGCATTGATGAGGCAGTTTTGAGTTTTGTCTCACTTACACTGTGGTCATCTTTCATATCTTTTTATAACATGCAGACAACAAACTACGAATCACCCTGCCACAGCTGTCCTATCCAGTTGTGTATTACATACACAATGTTCCTCACATGGAGAGCTTAGACAGAAGTCTGAACAAACAAAGCTCTCACGAGAGCCATATTACACAAACGCCTTCAATAACAAGCAGTCATCATTACAGTAATAAATATAATCAGTTCAATAAATAGGGGGTTTCGATCAGTATAGAAATTATAAAGATGCAGCTGATTTATCTGTTAAAAGTTGCAGGATTTAAGTGTAGTGTCAATTAGGCCAAAGTACTGTCATGTTACGATTTAGTTTAGGTAGTTTGCAGCTTGTGAGCACTACTTCATGCTCACATATTGCTTCAAAACCATTGAGGATGCATGAAAACTTTCCATGTGTATAATACAGTGTCTATCTCCAGCGTCAGTCACCCCTCATGCATCATCCAGTCACATGATCATACAAAAGGATTGGACAGTGATGGGGAAAAAGTAGCCCTAATGAGAGGTTTATGAGAGGATGTCACATCATGGAAGGAGACTTTATATACACAGAAATGATATAGTACAAGTGCACCAGGCCCCTCTTGCTGTCGTTTTTCTGGTAGACCCCCAAAATGATTTCCCTCTGTAGTCAACACCAAAGGGGCCGGGGCTTGGTGTAAATCTAGACTCCTTGCTTTTGTTGTAGTTTTAAAGTGCATTCCAGATGCAGGTGACTAAAGGACAAGAAGCAAATGACAAAAAGAGGGATGAAGCACAGGTAAAGCCAGAGGCTGGCATTTAGGAAGAGGATTGGCACATATATCAGAGATGTCATAGAGAAGGAGGAAGAGGAGGAGGAAGAGGAGGGTGGAGATGAGAATCTGGGTCCGTTAGGCTGAAGGTATAATAAAAAAAATCCTATTCAGTCTTCTCCTGTTCCAGCTCCAGTCACTCCCTGGACTGGTAGAAGAGGATGTATCCAGACTCAGAGTTCTTTGAAATGTCTGAGGTAAGACCGTAAAACTCCTCAATGGCCTGGGCGTCAATTTTCTACACAGCAGAAGAGCAAGACAGAGGCTTAATGACAAGGCAAACAACAGTGAAGTACAAACAGATGAGTCAAGACGACTGAGAGTGACGCACCTCCACAATGTCATCATCAAACAGCAACCAGAAACCATGACTCTTCACTATGGTAATGTAATGTCCTCTGTTCGGTCCACTGAGGAAGCACAGACAGCAGTTAGTCTCCTCTAAACAGATGTACAGCATCACTGATCAAAGAATACAACAGTCTGCCACATCAGTGCCTCTTGTCATTGTAGTCTGCATTTTAAGAAGGCTGCAAATAATACAATAAAAACTGAATACTATTCATTGATTCATCATTATATGAGATGCTTTACGCTCATCTTTCGTATACAGATATAATCAGACATATTCATATGCATTCATATACTTGTTAAACATCATGGCAAGTAGAGATCATTAATATTCTGATTCAATTCCATGAATTAAGCTTCTTAATTAATGTGAAAAATGTCTATCACAGAATCAAGATGAATGCTTCCTCTGGTGACCTTTCCAGTTGACTGAGGAGGCGATTGTGCTGTCAATCAAGGTCCAAGGAAAAGGCATCAGAGCAAAGATGAAGGCGACTTAAAACACAGGACTCTGATCTTTAGGTGTAAACACAGTCTTAGGGTTTTCTGAATGAGACTAGACTCGGTTTTGTCCTTGGGGAGAAGTGACTCTTCCCTGAATAAACAACTATTTTGTGAAATCTGTTAGTTTATAATAATCAGATGACCAATGTTATGATCTTTAACATCTTATCCACAGACAAGCCAATTATGCCACCTGATAATATCTAACATTAACTAAATGATCAGTACAGCATGTGCTGATGTCAGGTTATCAATTGCCTCTATATATGTGCCAAGTTTGAAGAAAATTTAAAACAAAATTGATGTTTTTAAAGACATTTGAAATTTCACCCATTATAATTAAAGGGGAAAAAAAAAGATTTAAAAATTCACAATAATTTAGAACTTTGACCTACTTTTCCCAAAATGCAACCACATCTATTCTGCACCCCTGGCAATCTATACACCCAATTTGGTATGAATTCAACCAGTAGTTTTGCTGCTACTGACATGTGAAACTTTGCCCATTATAAGTAAATGGGGAAAAAAAAGATTTAAAAAAATTCATAAAAGATTAAAACTTTGACCTACCCCAAAGTGTAATGACATCTAATCTGTGTCACTAGCAATCTGTGCACCCAATTTGGTGGGAATTCAATCAATTCTTGGCATTGTCCAATCTTTTTGACATTAAAGACATGAGAGGCTATTGGCTGCAGTTAAATAAACAGCCTGTACAAAAATGTAACTGCCTGGATTTAACTAAGCCATTAGTTCAGATCCTTCCATGGGTAAGTACTGCAGTGGTTAATAAAGTTTCAGCTGTAGCAGGTTATTTAACTCTAACTGCACTAAGCAGCCTGTCATATCTTTAGTGTCAAAAACATTGGCCAATGCCAGGATTCATCAGGATCATCAGACTTGTGACAGAATGGTTCAGGGAGAATGAAACATCATTTTCACATATGGATTAGCCACCATAAAGTCCAGACTCTAATTTGGGATGGGATGAGGACTTGATGCAGCGGTCCGATTCTCCATCATCAATAATTCATCCATTAATTTGTTTCAAGCAGAAGAAACAACAAAACTTATGTGTACAAAGAACTAATTGCAATGCAAATACATTAAACAGAGGTGATCAAGACAATATGTCATTTGCCATGTTCACTAGTAATAAACTAAATTCAATCTGTACTGCTCAAAAAGGAGTGGGAAGAATCAAAAATTTTAAATTAATGCAACTATGGACAGAAAGAATATTATGAACCTTACTGTGACAATACATAAGCATTAAGTAGCAAAAAAGATGTCACAAGTCCCTTTTCCATTGGACATCTGTGCAAAACTTTACCAATATTTACTAAATGTCGAAAAAACAGAAGTCCATAATGTCGGTTTTTCCATTAAATCACAAATGCGATGATTTGTTTATTTATTATTGCAAGATGACATGAGTAGTCATTCCATAAACATGGCGACGAACATAAATATGGTGTTGATTTATAGATATATTCATTATTATTATATATTACCCCTCTATCTCATACTAAATTAAAAAATGATTGGGTTTCCTGGTGTGCCCACACATACCGCGACATGTTTCTTCTTCTTCGCTTGTTGTAACGTCCGTCAACATCTGTTTTTTAATTCACCTGACTCTAGTTGCGAAAAAAGGTTTTTCCATTGCAGTTTTGCGTGATATAACATTTGCGCTACGCCTGAAAAACCACCTCTTGCCAGCGCAAAAACTTTTAATCGAAAAATGAGACTTTTGGCGAAATTGTCGTTGTTCCATTAGGTAAATTTTTACGCAAGTTATATTTGCACAATTTGAGGGTCAATGAAAAAGCGACTACAGTGAATGTCTCCTGTAATTAAAACCAAAGGTGGTGCAGTCAAATATTGCACATGCTACTTTTTTTTTGGCCGGGCAGTGTATGTTATAGTCTTTTGTTTTGTGCTGATAATCCATATACTGTACCTGCCACAGTGCACCACCACAGCCACCAGATCATACATGCGGTCCAGGTTTACTGCATCTCCAGACGTGTTGAACAGACGGAGCTCTAGAGGGAACACCACTCTGTAGGACAGCTTAGTGTAGCGGTGCAGCTGCTCCATGTACTTGAACCTTTTCAGGTGTAGTGCCAAAATCATAGGAAGCTTCTTCACTCGCATCCTGCAGAGAAAGAAACAGTCAGAGATACACACGTTTCTACAGTAACACATCGTTTCTGGCGTGAGGTTCAGCGCTTTACCCACCGTTTCTGTGCTTCCTGCTTGCTGCAGCATGTCTCACAGTAGTATTTGTATTCACTGCACAAAGTCTCTGTGTTACTGAAGTCCCTGGAGATGACAGCGTGCCACAAGAGAATCAGTTATTTAATCTCATTCTGACCCAAGGGAATAGCAGTTAAGGTGTGACTTCATGAATCAATACTACCTGAGACAGTGTGTAATTGATGTGTTCTGCTCCACATCCACGGAAAGATCCAGAAAATCCTCATCTTTGCTGCTCACCTGTCAGGAAGAGGAAGTGGTGAACTGTCATTTTCTTTGTGAGTCCATGTGGGGAAGTCTGCTGCACCCCGGCAAAAAAAACAAAAACAAAAAAAAAAAACAAAAAAAAACAAAACAAAACAAAACAAAACAAAACAACAAACAAACAAACAAACAAACAAACAAACAAACAAACAAACAAACAAACAAACAAACAAACAAACAAACAAACAAACAAACAAACAAACAACAAACAAACAAACAAACAAACAAACAAACAAACAACAAACAAACAAACAAACAAACAAACAACAAACAAACAAACAAACAAACAAACAAACAAACAAACAAACAAACAAACAAACAAACAAACAAACAAACAATAAACAACAAACAAACAAACAACAAACAAACAAACAAACAAACAAACAAACAAACAAACAAACAAACAAACAACAAACAAACAAACAAACAAACAAACAAACAAACAAACAAACAAACAAACAAACAAACAAACAAACAAACAAACAAACAAACAAACAAACAAACAAACAAACAAACAAACAAACAAACAAACAAACACACACACACACACACACACACACACACACACACACACACACACACACACACACACACACACACACACACACACACACACACACACACACACACACACACACACACACACACACACACACACACACACACACACACACACACACACACACACACACACACACACCTTTAAGCACTCTTTGAAATGCTTATTCTACTCTGAGTGCCTTTGTCTCTACACGGTGCAGTGTCTTGGTGTTTGCAGGGGTTGTTCAGGGCAACCTGTCCCACTCCCCGTCTCCCTCAGCATTTTGAGGACAAGGCCTGTGGTTGCCATGACGTAAACTGGCCAGAGCCTACCGGGTGTGCTCACAGTATCTTTTTTATGCACCTCTCAGCATCTCAGCAAACAGCTAATCCCCTTTTCAGACTTATTCAACTCTTACACAGGGTGACTCCTAACAGGGAGTTTTGGACAAATAAAGTTGGAAACACACTGGTCCAAAGGATCATTTGTCAAACTTTAATCATCAGACTGAACATAAAGACAAAAAAAATACACGCACCGTTTCACAGTTGAGGCAGCGTGTCTCGTTGGTCAACGTGCCTTGGAAGATGTCATGAACCCAGGTGGGCTCTGTCTTGTTCTCTGTCTCAGCCTCTGTGGTGACCGCTGTGCCGTTGTTCTTGAGGCGTCCGTTCTGCTTTTCCTGTTTCTTCTCCTCCTGCAGGATATCAGCCACGGTGTTCAGCAGGTAGTTAAGAAATTCATGGGCGTCCTGCTGCATGTAGTTATCAAACAGATCTGGAGAGAGACGACGAGATCAAACCACTGAGGAGCTTTTGAAAACCTCTTCCTCCAAAACCAATCACATTATAAATGTAGACCACTGGAAAGGAATGGATTACACTGGCTTTTAATACCCACATGTTAATTATTTTATCTTCTATTTTAGATGTTTCTATCCCATTGTGTATCTGTTTTTTTTTTTTTTTTTTTTAATCAGTTTTCATATATCTTATTCTTACTTTTAGTAGTATTGTCATATCTTGTATTTTTTACTAATATCTTTGCATTGTGCTTTGGACAGCCTGTGCTGTTTTAAATGTGCTACATAAATAAAAAGTTGACCTTGACCTACAGTGTTACTCTATTTAACAAATGAAGATCTAAATAACTGAATCAGAGTTTTGTGTCCATTTCTTAAACACTCACACTACATGGTGTCTCAGAAACAAGTTAGTAAATAAAGTAACACTTCCAAGGTATGTTTCATAGGTGACATCTTCTAACAATAAATAAATGAAATCTTTCAGTTGAAATGTGAACTTTCCTCCATTTGGCTACAGTGCACAAGCATTGCTACACTCATTTCTATTTCCAGTTTCACTTAAATATTGACTTTGATGCTCATGTTGATTTTGTCCTGATGAAGAGCAAAAGCGAAACTAAACTTTCTCATTCAACCGTTACACATTATACAAGAAATTTTGGGTGAATCAGTGCAGAGGGGCCCTCGGGTCTGGTGAAGAAGTTTTAAAAGGATCAAGCAAGCAAAATGTGCTTGGCAGGTTAACCCCCAAAAAAATTAGGGTTGAAATGACAGTGAATCTGATTTGAGCTACACAGTAAAATAGGAAGGTTGTTTTTTGCAGGTCTGAAAAATCAGTCTGTTGGTCTTTATCAGGAAATGTCAAATAATGTAATCAGGGTGCTTACAGGTTTCTACAAGTTAATTTTAAAACTTTTTAAGACATTTTTAAGACTACTTAGAATAGAATTTAATGCCCATTTCACAGCCATACTGCCAAAAATTTGGGACTCCTAAAATTTAGGAAAATGTGTTTATCTACATTAGCAGAGATTGAATATTACATACATACTGTACACAGAACTGAATGTTCTGTGATCATTTCTCACCAGGGGCTGCAAAGTTAGCGATAATTGGTTCCTAATTTCAATATAAATTGTTGGGTTGGAACGGGTGGAACTGAGTAGACTAATGTTAATGTCTTTGCAGCTTGGACACATTTGAACACAATACAGTGAACAAGTTTATGGCAACATAACTTAAGACCTACCATATCAAATGTAATACCTTTTAAAGACTTTTTTAAAGTTTTAAAAACAGATTTGTAAATTCAAGTCTTTCAAGACTTTTTAAGACCCTGCAGGAACCCTGTGTAATACTTTGTAGTCATAAAACAATTTTAACAGAAATAGTAACTAGGGTATCACTAAATGTGCACAATTAGAAATGGAGAGGGGTTCCCATTCTGATGCCTCCTTCTGAAAAGAAGTGATTCCAAGATACAATGTGGTTTTTTTTATAGGAAACAATTGAGATGAAATTGTTACAGTTCTTAAGCTGTAATCTTCAAAAAAAGAAAAAAAAGGAAAAAAAGTCCAGTGTAAAGCTTTCTTAAGAGGTAAAAAACAGATTTATTGGCTTTATTAAGCTAATAATGTATTAGCTTGGATTTGGCTCATACATAATTCTTTAAGATTTAAAAAGAATGTTCCTAAATTTGTAAGTATAGTGTGCAGTAGTATTGAAGAGCATGTTTCTTGGTTAGAACATCAGTAATTAATGACATTAATGTTTGTTGACTCATAGAAAAGCCGAGCTGAACAAACCCACCATTTCAATGACCGAATGCACCTGTAATGTGATGAAACTTTTCTGTTCAGTCTTTGGCCCTGTTCAAACTACAGTTCAAAGCCATTTTTGGACAAATCCAGGTACATTTTAGAATGACTGAAGGAGAGCAAAACCACATCCAGTGCCATTTCTTTTTCAAACTGGATGCAATCTGCATTTTAATGTGGTTTGAAATGTGATTCTAATTGTGTATCTCAGTCTGGACGCTCTGGCTCAAATCAGATTTTAAGGCATTATGCAGCAGTGGGGTCAAATAAGGAAAGGGCTGAGCAGAAATCAAGCTGCTATTACCAGAGTGAAGCTGAGGACATGAACTACAACAGCCTGTCGACACACACCAAATGTCCGGTAACACTTGGGTCACATTTTTTGGAAAAGATACCCATGTTATGACAGACTACAGCATATCTGTTCACAAAAAAAAAGAAAAAAAAAAAAACAGTAGGGATGTAAAGTCTTAAAGATCTGATGTCCTGCAGTCAGCACAGTGGTGATGCCGCTGACTGTTACTTTTGAAAACACAAATGAAGAAGCAGACGTAGAGAGTGAACAGAAAGGACAAAAAAAAAAAAAAAACAAACCCTGAAAGTAGGCAGCGAACCAAAGCTCAGTCCCAACAGAGATGGTATTGTTTGCTCACATAAAGAGCTTCCTCAACACGGACAGCAGAGAACAGTCGGCGTCTCTGTCAGCTCGACTTTAGGAGTGACCTTACCACCAACAAGCACCTGCCCTTCACCTCCACATTCCGGCTGCGTTACAGACAAACAGCACTGCCGCCGTCGCGCAACACAAAACAACACATCTGCACCGCACAAAACTTTTTCACTTGTAACTTTGACTTTACACCACCGCACACAGGCGACTGCTAGCACAGATTTTAGACATGAGCTTCATGAGTTCAGAGTAGATATGCCAGGTAGATGCAGGTGGAGTGAAATCAGTCATTAACACAGGCTCTGCTCCACTGGAGTAAGTCAGTCCATGGGCGCAATATGAGGGGCAGCTCAGTGGAATGCAGACATCATTAACATTATTCCACCTGTTAGTTCAGATTACACCTGTACCTGCCCTGCCGTGACACCAAAGATACACTATATGGACAAAAGTATTTGGACATGTTGAATTCAGGTGTTTCTTTTTTTAACAGAGGTCTGGTCAACAGACTTTCTTCACATGTCACAAAGAAAAATCTCCCATTAAACTGTAAGGAAATAATGATGTTTCAATCTCAAATCAGCATGAATGGGACTATTTACAGCTGTAGACTGGATGTGTCCAAATATTTTTGTCCATATAGTTTATACACATCAAAATTTTCTTAAAGTTTAATGAGAAATGTATCTTCTTAAGTAAGATGTGAAGAAAGTAGATTGTTAGTTGTGGTAGAAAGTTATTATTTACAGTCAGAGCATGAAAGATATTTAAGAAACTAGTGTGTTGACCTGTGCGGAACCACAGGTCATATTAATACAGATATCTATAGGGATGGGAATCGAGAACCGGTTCTTTGTGAGAACCGGTTCCCAGTAGCTCGATTCCTTGGAATCATTTGCCTGCTTGCTTAACGATTCTGCTTATTGATTCTGCCTTCGTTGTGCATGCGCGATGACATCACACGTACGCTGCATTGTTTTGGTCAGAACGTAGCCAACGTGGCGTTGAGGCAGAAATGGTCTAAAAGATGACACCAGGTCCACTTACTTGGAACACTTGCAAAGCTTCCATGTCTTCAAAAGGGTGGAATCTCTCCAATATCCTCAAACATTTGTCCACAGCATGTGAATCATTTACAGGAATGTCACGTATTTGATACGCTACTTAGCGTTACTTAGTCAAACCGGTTCCACGTAGTAGAAATGCGGCAATAGAGGAATTAGTAGAGTCTTTAGTTTCACTTTCACTGTACACCCCCCCCCCCCCCAAAACCAGCCCGGCGTCATCTGCTGTTATCATTTGTACATACTGTATATGTTATATTTTCTGTGCAGAGATGGAAATATAAAAGACAGTTAATGCAAACACACCTGTTTGTACTATTTTATTCCCTCACCCAATGAGAATCGATAAGGAATCGGATTGATAAGCAATATCGATAATGGAATCGGAATTGTTAAATTCTTAACAATTCCCATCCCTAGATATCTAGGGACTGAAGTTAGTAAATGCATCATTCCAGGTTTTTTTAAACATTTCCTGTCACGCAGCGTGGTAGTGCGCCTCTGGTCAACCAAGCAACGGGATTATAAAGCTATTGTAATCCAAAATGACTAATATCTCCCAAAATATTGGTCCTATCAACTTGCTGAGATATTTAATGTGGAGATGGGACTATTCCTCAACTGTAGGTACCAAACTGGGCAGTTAAAAACATCTATATTTCTCAGAACTGTGCAGACACACACACACACACACACTCTGAGACCTTGCAGTATTATGATATAGAAGATAGAGGTAGAACATATAAAATCATAGTCATGGATAAAAAAAAAAAAATTAATGTTGAGAGAAATTAAGTAAAAAACATCTCACCAGGCATTTTGGAAGCAAAGATAATTTAACCAAACTTATCAGTGCCATGATATTTATCCCAATAGAAAACTATATAATGACATTTGTCATTATTTTGTTGTAGCCCAGACCCCTGTTAGAAAAGAAACACCTGAATTAAACACATCCCAATACTTTTATCCATATAGTGTATCTGCATGATGGACCGTCTGAAAAAAACTGGATGGATTCACCCGTTGGACTCTGGATCATCATTGTGAAGGTTAAAGTTTGAGTTTTGTCTTTTT
This sequence comes from Sphaeramia orbicularis, assembly GCF_902148855.1. Lineage (NCBI taxonomy): Eukaryota > Metazoa > Chordata > Actinopteri > Kurtiformes > Apogonidae > Sphaeramia > Sphaeramia orbicularis. The sequence continues at coordinate 35,833,630 of NC_043960.1, forward strand.
GGGACCAAAAGTGACTGTATTTGGACAAAAGGGCAGAGCTGCAGGAGAGCAAGAGGTGGAGGAAAAAAGGTTGTAGTTGATAAACATAAGAGCTGTTAATTAAATCCAGTCAAGACAGACCTCAAAACTTTTATCAGACCTAAAATCTTATTAATGTAACAATAATTATAAGATGGACCACCAGGACACTTTGTAGATGGTAAATATAATGTGATTAACTTTAACATGACTCGACTTGACTATTAGTTTGTCGGTTTTTTTTTTTTTTTTTTTTTTTAATATCTACATTAGTGCGCAAAGGTTTGGTTGTGATTCATCTTTTCTCACAGTTTACAGCATATTTATGTCTTTTGTGTAACTACTAAACTGATTTAAACTTTACTGGCTTTGCTTTTAGCTTTTTTTTTGGAAGGAGAGATATTTAGCGTTTTTTTTTTTTTTTTTTGGAGATCCACATCATGTAGTTTAATCTGTGTTTCAGTTCTTGATTCCTCGCCAGATTCTCTCCCATCTAGCTCTTAACCCCCCCCCCCCCCCCCCATCCAGGTGGCATCCCCACAAATACATCCATATACATACAGAGACAAACAAAACACCAGAAAAAAAAAAAAAAAAAAGACTCAAACCAATTTATGTTGATCATTTTGGTCAAATCACCAACATTCTGGACCTCTTGCATAAGGAAAAACAAAACAAAAAAAGTCCCAGCGGTCAAACTGTGGGCACTGAGAAGACTAAGATGGCAGTAAAAGAGTGAAGAAGACAAAAAAATGCATTAAGTAAAAACAAAAAGTCAGGAAAAAGGCAAGTTCCTGATATGATTTATAAACTGTGACCAGGTTCTGTCATATTTATCCTCTAACCCGCAGACTGTATACCTAATTTTTTCCAGGTCCAATCCCAACATCACCTCTCTAATCCAATGAACATAGGCAGGAGGGTTCTTCCCCTTCCAGTTCAGTAATATCAGACGGCGGGCATGTAACGATGCAAAGGCAATTGCATTTTTGTGGAGATGGGACAAGTTTAGATCATCCCTAACCACACCGAAGATGCCTATCAAAGGGTCAGGCTGCAGTGTTTTGCCAGATATCGCTGAAAGTGATTGAAAGATTGAGTACCAGAAGCTATACAAGGATGGACATGACCAAAACATGTGTCCCAAGGAAACAGGAGAATATTGACATCTAGGACAGTTTGGTGCTACATTAGGATATAATTTAGACAGTCTGTCATTAGAATAGTGCAACCTGTGGACAACCTTAAATTGAATCAAACCATGTCTGATACAGAAAGAAGATGTATGTATACGCTGTATGGTATTTTTCCAGGTGTCTTCTGGTATTGTTTCTCCAACTTCTCCTTCCCATGCTGCTTTAATTTTGTCCCACGTTTGAGGACAGCTGTTCAGGATTAATGCATATATTTTTGATATTGCTCTTTTATTGAATGGATTTACATTAAGGACTAAGTACAATAGGTCTTTAGAAGGTAGGGATGGATACTCTGAAAAAAATTTAGAGGCAAAACTCCAAACCTGCAGATATCTAAAGTAATGAGACTTTGGTAAATTATGATCTTCACATAGAAAATTAAAAGATGCAAAGCCTTCATCAATGAAAAGATCTTGAAAATAGCCTAAGCCACTTCTGTGCCAAATTGCAAATGCCTGATCCATTTGAGATGGTGCAAAAAGATGATTAAACCTTATTGGAGAAAAACCACATATATTTGTCAAATTAAAATGTTTTCTAAATTGACCCCAAATCCTAATCGAATTTTGGACCACTAAATTTGAGTTCAGATCAGGTGCTTTGATGTTTAGTGGAAGAGGAGCAGTTAAGGATGAAATTGGGGAAAATGGGAGTGTAGCTCTCAGTTCCATCTCTGCCCAGATTGGACCCTCCTTGTCTGCAAACATGGTGATCCAATATGTCAGCTTAGCAATATGAGCTGCCCAGTAATAAAATAAAAAATTAGGTAGACCCAAACCACCATCAGATTTAACTTTTTCCAGGCTTGCCTTCTTTATACGTGCAGGTTTTTTATTCCATATGAACGAAGAGATAAAGCGATCCAGTTGAGCAAAATAGGATTTGGGAAGAAAAATAGTAATCATTTGAAATAAATAAAGAAATCTGGGCATTACAGTCATCTTCACTGCATTTATTCGTCCTGCCAATGGGAGTGGAAGTTTTGACCACCTATCCAAATCAATTTTGGTACGGTCTAAAATAAACCTGCAATTATATTGGAAAATAGCCTTAATTGAACCAAGTTTGTTGTTTTTGAAGCTTGCATCTTACAGCTATCACTGGTGTTTAACTTATTTCTTATTTAATTCCATATTTCTGCATTAGCTTCCCTTGATCTACAATAAAATTACTGATTTAGCATAAGCTGCACAGAAAACTGGTGCAGGGTCTGGGTGATCTTATGGTTTTAAATGGTGATCCATCTTAATTAGTCACATGATCTACTTTTCGGGGGGATTGTACAGGCTGTGTCATAAAAAAAACAAAAAACGAAAAAAAAAAAACAACAGCACTGTCACAACTTCTGTCAGTGAACGTTCTTTTTGAGTTTTTCATTTTTTATTTTTTTTTTTTAAATCAGTGACATTACAGGATTTTAAAGAGAATGCTGTCCTAACTTATGGGTTTGTACCATTACTGTTGTTAACACAGGTCACTGGGACACTCAGTATATTTCAGTGCAATTACAGTAACTTAAACGTCTGTGTCCAGGTTTAATCTGCAATAACTTTCAGAGTTTGTGTGGCATGTTGTTTTGCTGCTGCTGCTGAAGAAATAATGATGAGGAATTACCATAAATCCATCAGCTGTGGGTCAAACTTCTGAACTCTGATTTACACAGATGCTTTAGTCAAAAGCTGTTTTTGATTCCCTATAAGATTCTGGTGGAACAAATTAAGATGCAACAATTTCTATGATTAAAGGAAACACTGAAGCTGATTTTACAGGAAAATGTGGACTGACGTTTACTTTGTATAGATATTGTCAAAATACTGAGATAATGTTTGTGCTAAATGATACAACATGCAGAGCTACCAGTCAGGTAACATTAGGAAAAACCATCACACACAGACAGCCACAAGTTACAATGAAAATACCACCAAAAATTAACTCTCTCCCACTGCGCATGTGTGATTCAGCTGCTTTAATCTCCAAAACCCAGTGTTGGAAACACCAGCAGCAGTTTGCTTTTTAGCCTCTACACTTGTGTCCATATGTTTTGGGAATTACAGACATTTTGGTAAATTTTGCTAGAATTTACTCTCTTTTTTTTTTTTGTTTCCACATGTTTCAGAGGTACATTGAAGAACACCCAGGGGCCTTACATAGATTTCAAAGCAATCTAATGATAAATAAAATCACATTAAAGCAAAAAATCCATTTATGTCATTCCCAAAACTTTTGGCCACTAGTGTAGTAATGAATAATTATTCAAACCAATTGTGTTTAACCTTGCATTCCACCCATTTCCACAAACTGACGTACAGAACTGTAATCAAGGGTTTAATGATGCAGATTGTTAATTTCATAATGTAGATGCAAGAGGACAGTTAAGACTCATCCAAGTTCAACTGAAGATAATTCAATATTTCTAAAGGCTATTTTCAGTAAATGTGTACTTTGTAGATTTCTCTGGCGTCTGCAGTGATCGTGTTCGTAACATTTCTGCTCTGTATGGATCCAGGTGTTTCTTGTTATTTAGCCACTTGCCTTTTTATGATGCAAGTGGTAAAAAAAGCCTGATTCTGAAAACATGCAACCATATTTGGAGGTTTCTATGCAAAGTTATTTCAGGCATATTTTTTGGTTTCGATTAACAAAAGGCTGTTAATGAGGTACACGCATGCTCTTATACCGTGTGAGTCTTGATCCTATTGAACAAAAACTGCGGCTTTTGTCAGACTGTGCTCTCACCGTTCTCTTTCCGGAGGCGCGAGATGAACTTTTTGGGTGGGATGACCCCCACTTTCTTCTTCTGTGTGGCGATGGAGTGGAAGAGGTCAGCCAGGCATGTGAGCAGGTTCTCCTTCTTCTTCTGCTGGGCTTTGTACGCCAGCACATTCTCTCGGAAAGGCCGGCAGAAGTAGAGAGCCTGGAGCACTGAGTTACAGTAACATGTGTTTCCAAACTGATGGAAGAGGCAGGAAAAAGAAGGTGATTAGTAAACATCTAACAATCAGATGTAAAGTAGTGTTACCAGACCAAAATTTAGTTTCTGGTGGAAAAAGACTTAAGTGATGAGTTGTTTTTATCCATTTAGTAGACAGTGCATGTGGGCGGATGAAGGGTATTAATGCAAATGTCACATTAAAGAAACAGAACCTCAGTGGAATAGCCAACAAGCACAAGCTGTCCCCTTCAGCTGCTCAGCACAGAACGTGACTTACACCAGTCCCGTCCCGAGAGTTTGTTTTGAAAAATGACACCTGTGTTTTGTACAAACGAGTCTGTTAATGTATGAGAGGATTTAGTGATGCTTACATTGACCAATCCAAAGTAGTGTTCATTGATCGGGAATTGCTCCGGGCCGATGTCTTTCTCCAGAGCAGAGGCATTGGTGCCCTGAAAAACCAGAGGGAAACATGAAAGTCATCATCTTGGATAAAAGCTTCATTTATTTAGCCAGGAATGTGAATATATACTGCACATGAACACTATAGAAATGTAGCACAGGTAACGACTGCAGGCAGAAATAGAATATCCTTCCATTCTGTGAAATCTCACGGTCTTAGTTTTCCTCAAGAATGCTGCAGCCCATCTCCTTTCCTTTAAGACTGTCAGAAAAATAACTTCCTGTCAAAGTAGAGAAAGGATGTGGTCTAAATAGGTCCACTCGTGCTGGGGTCAGGAGTATTTTATGGTGGATCCTTGAGACGGACCACTTATCTCCTGTCAGAACCTTTCCACTTTCCCGAGCTCAAAGCTTTTCCAAATGAGCCACAGCTTTGTTGAGCGAACACAGGAGATAATTTAGTTTGGGGAAGGCTTTGACTTTGAATGACTGTCATTTCACTCTGTCAAAGCAGACTCAGAGAATACCTCTTTGTCCCACTCTCCATTCCGCCCTGCAGCACAAAAGCAGGCACAATCCCAGTACTGCACACACAAACGGCTTCTTCCCTCATTGCAAATCTATGCAAACACTGGATCAAAGCCTTTATTGTATAAAGTCAGAGTGAAAATGCATGGTTAATAGAGCTACTCATGACATTTATGGCACAAAGACTTAACCCTTAATACTATCTGATGCCATACTAAGGTATCTGACTGCTATGGTGAGAACGGCAGACAGTGGCCTCATTCATTTAAAAGGAAAATATTGTTTAGCTGCATAACTTGTGGTCAAATAAAGGATAAGGCATGTGCCAAAAGTGGTTATACAAACTGGTTTCACTTGTAACCCTTTGCTAGTTTAAAGCTGCGTATGACTCTCATCACCAATTTTTCATCACATCTATAAAATGCAGCTGTAGTAGCAAGAGGCAGTGAAGCTGTTTCTATGTTTGTTGCTGCTGCGACCATAATGTGGTTGTGTGTAGCTGCACTTCCCACAATGCACATTGCAACAAATTTCTGAAAATGCCTGAGTGACCGACCGGCTCTGTTTGTAAACAAATGGATTGTTTACGGTGGAGTATAGGGCTGCACGATATTGGAAAAAACTGACATTGTGACTTTTTTTAACCCTGCAATATATATTGCGATATGAAAACATACTCAGGAGGAGATAATAGAGGGCACTGACATAAATAGTCAAGCAAATTAGTTGTGTTACCTCTCATTGTGGCAACAGGTGCAAGGCACTGTCGACACAGAACACGTTTTTCAGTATCATCCTTCTTGTAGCCGAAATAATTCCAGATAACTGATGTTTCTTTTCTTTTTCACACCAAGTCTTCATTTTCGGTGATTTTCTCGTTCATTGCTCATTTTTTAATGTTGTTACCAGCGACTCTCTCCATGTGCAGGGGTGTGGTCTGCTTTGGCAAACTGATTAAGAAAGATTGCAATTGGTGGATCGCTGCGTGCAGTGTGTGTCAGGTACCCAGGTTGATATCAGATTAGAACACATTGAGTTCATTTGCCTCCTACATTGCAGGACCTGCAATGTGACTATCGTGCACACGTATATTGCAATGACGATGCTCAAACGATATATTATGCAGCTCTAGTGGAGTACACTTCAAAATTGTTCACTGTGAGGGAAGACATTCAGGTGCGTAATCATTGAAAGACTTATGGATTCGTGACACTTAGGCTATGACTCTTGTTTTACAGATTTGATGAAAAATTGGTGACGAAAGTCATATGCAGCTTTAACATTTTAAAGAAAGAAAGTCCTTGACGAACATCAATGAGATGGTGCTCTAAATCTGAGTTTTAGAATTACAGTACCTTAGCACTCAATTATTGATTTATTTCAGGCTTATTCATGTAAACTGAACACAATCAATAAAACCTTGGCACACTTCACTCATTCACTTATGCAGCACAGAAAAACAGCTTTTGTGCCCACATACCTTTAAACAAAGGTCTGATATTTTATACAGCTTCTCTTACCATGACATGTGAACTTGAACCTGTACTGTTATATTAATAGCAAGAAAAATATATTAAAGCTGTCATTGTTAGTTTGTCAAAAGGAAAATTACTGAGATACATTCGCCTAATAGTTTAACTCACATTGGTCGTGGCTTCTTACCTCCACTGCACTACATTTCAGGGACAAATATTATACCTTACTATATTGATTTGACAGCGTTAATTTTTCGGACAAATATTTTACTCAGTCAATAATATAGCAAGCTTTCAAAATCCAATCCAATCCTACTTTATTTATAAATTATTATCAAATTAAATTATTATAAATTATAAATCCCTTTAAAAATAACCACAGTGGACCAAAGTGCTGTACAGAAGACTAAAAACACAGTGAATAAAATGAATCAAAGCATTAAGAAACAATAAAATCAAATATTTAAAACAAGATAAATTATAACAACAGAGGCAAAATGCCAACATTAAAAGACAACACTTATAAAGATTTAACCAGTGGTTTCAAACATTTTTAGCACTGACGTCTTGTATGAAGCGGAGCACCAACAGCCTCATTTTAACGTGTCCATAAGTTGTCAAGATCTCCACCGAATAGTGATTCAATAAATGTTCAACTCATCTAAGATCTGACAAAAATCAAACATGAGAGAAAAACCAAAAAACTGGAAACAGATTAATGTGTCAGAAAACACACAAGAAAACAACTATTTGTCAGTATTCATCCACTGTCGATGTCTTGGCAGAGTCTGACAGTTTGGTGTGAGAAACTGTTGTAGATAAAAGTGATAAAGTGCAAATCATATAAATGTGATGTGAAGCCATTAGTGCAGAATGAACATCTAGTACTCAGTCAACAGACTTCAGAAATGAACAATATGTGCAGACAGTTTTTTTTTCCCAATTAGAGTGGAGGACGAGAAAATGTCAATGTAGTTTTTTTAGCAAGGTTACTAATCTTCTCTGTATGAATAACGGATTAGTCAGTTAATAAAAAGGGAAAACACAGTCAATATCTTCTGTAAGACTTGACTGTTTTTTTATCTGGGGTGGGGCTGGGAGATGATTTGTATTGCAAATCAGAGAGGCACACAACTAAAGTTTATGGCACTGTTTCTGAATGTTAAAGTCTGAAAAGTGAGTTAGTATCTTCGATACTCAGTCAGGTTTTTTTTTTTTTTTTTTTTTTAATTAATTTATCATTTTTGTTTAGGTGTAGGGCACATAATAACAAGGCCAATTGATTTAAATTGACTTGATTACTGGACAAAAAATATTTAACATGCACTTACTTAGTGGAAATACCACACTAATCTTGTATTATTGAATGAAGTGTACACTTTTTATTATTCCTTATTAACATGGTTAAAAGGAGATTCATGTGGGGCCTCTACATGCAGAAGAGAGTTACTAGTTTCCAATAAATTAACTAAATGATCTGAAGGTTTCTTTCACTGCTGGTCTTTGGGTCTCGAATTGTTGGTCAAAAAAGGTGGGGAATTTGACCACATCCCACTGGCCTGTGGAAAGTTTGGCCTGATAATGGATAATTATATAATGGCCGGTCTGTGAAGCATTATAGACAAAACAACTAATCTGAGGAACGATCAGAAGATTAATCAATAATGAAAGCAGCCCTGCTCTTAATCTCATGATATGCATCTGTGGAAGTGTAACAGACCTGTGCAGTGACGTCCATTAAAGCAGAGCAGGACACTACAGGACTAAAAACAGTGTTGGCCAGTGGCATTAAGCAGTTTAAGTCTGCGCTCTCCCACTCTTCACTGCCCCTGAACACAACGTAAACACAGATTAGTGCAGATCTGTGATCTCTGATAGGAGGATAACACCAGCCCTCTGCACAGTCACATTACGCAACCTCAACAGGCCGCTTCAGTCACCTGTCAATCATCTGAGACAAGCTACACAAACTGCACGTTGTGTCCCTTTGCATGGCTGCATCAGCCAATGTCACTGCCACCAGCATGGAGGAATGACAACACAGGCCTGGACTGGAGTCCTCCTAAACCGGAGAACCAGAAAGATGTGGCTACAGTCTGACTGAATGTGCATCCTTGTGATAAAGAGCCTGCACCCTGCACACATTAGCGTCTGGGTGCAGGGGGGAGGCCACTCACCCATGAACATCAATACACACCAGGTTCAACACAGTGGCTGCAGGGAAATCGACAGCAACGCGGACAGAAAGCGACTTACTTACCATATTACAAATGGAGGCGATGTTTCTGACAGTCATTTAGTTTACAGTGTCCCCCTCACCGTCATCTTTATAAAATAAACATGATTTCAGAGGAAGGCGACGCCGAAAAATGAAGTTAATTCGCAGCCGCAGCAGGAGGCCAGACTGCAAACCCCAAGCGTCAGAAAGCAGGCAGAGAGACACGGAGGAGCACCATGCAGCCGGGCCGCCACGGAGGAAAGTGCACTCAATGTGGGAACGGCTTCATCCTCCTCACACACCTTTCAAAAAGCCTGCTGCTATTAAAACCCGTCAATGCATGAGTGAATAATGGGCAGCCGAAGTTACAGGAAGCAGGTTGTTAGCAACGAGCGGATAACAAACATGCTGATTAAGGAAGAGGATAAGCCCCGCCTAATATAAAAAACTACACAGCTGATTGGTTAGTATTTTTTTTTTATTTTTGATTGACAGGTTCATATAACCATACAGAGGCCGGGATGGTGAAGCTTAGGTGAGCCGCAAGCAATCAGAAGCAAATGTGTAAAGCAAGGGCTTTTGGGAGTTGTAGTTACACAACAGAAAGCAATTTTTTTTTTTTTTTTTTAATCAAAAAATTTAGATCATAAATAAGTTGTTTATCGAGTCGTTTCTAGTATAATATTGAAACTGAAATCTTTTAGATGGACAATGCAGTTAATATTGTTGAAAGCTGATGTTCTATTCCTTCACTACAACACTTGACCTCAGTTTGGCTTTTACCACAATTACATAGAGGCATAATAAAATATAGCTTGCAGTTTTGATTCATAAAACCAGACTACAGATATAGAAACAGACTATCATGTCATACATAGTACAGAGTTCTCAGTACAGTTGGAAGAAATACATATACATCTGGTTTGTTTATGTCTCCAAAGTGATAATTATTATGATAAATGTCAAACTAGTATTTTTTCAACTTTAAATGCACAGCTTTGGTGTTGAATGAAAGCATAAGAAAATACAAAAAAGCGAACAGGTCAAAAGCTCTGATTTGATTCCTTGATGCTTATTTTATTTGTTTTCATTTAATCATGCTGTGGCCAGCAGTCAGTTATAATGCTAACATATCACCACCACACATGTACCACTTAAATATGCATGAATGAAATTAAAACAACCAAAAATGTAAAAATTTTGCAAGTGTTTTCACTGAGAATACATATGAAATGAGTAAGTGAATAAATATATTGTTTAAATGCATAGTCCATTCAGTTATGGTTTGTGTTCAGTTTGCCTTTAAATTTATTTATTTTTAAATTTCAATTGGTCACAATGTATTCTAGTGTAGAAAGCCCCTTATAACAATATAAGAATAATGGCATACTTTATTTATTAATAATATCAGCTACACAAAGTGCGTTGTAACAAAGACATTATCATAATGATAAAATTTACTTTATGTATGAAGAAACAGACAGGCATAGAGAATAGAAGAGAAAAAACATAACACAACTCATTCGTTTTCTGAACCTCCTTTATCCTCACCAGGGTCACAGGGCTCGTATCCCAGCTACTTATGGGTGAAGGGTGGGTACACACTGGACATGTCACCAGGTCATTGCAGGGCTGACAAATAGAGTCAAAGAACCACTGTCACATTCACAATTTAGATTAACTGACCATTTTTGGATGGTGGGAGGAAGCCAGAGTACCCAGAGAGAACCCACGCAGACATGGGGAGAACATACAAACTCCACATAGAAAGGTCAGACTAACCATTGACTGGTGTTGGAATTGAACCCAGGACCTTCTTGCTGTTTACTGCACCACCGGTCTTCTCGGAGTTGGGTTGTTTGGGAATGCAGCCCAAAGCGGGTGGTAAACTCCATCTAAGGCTAAATAACACAACGTAAGATTTAAGTCAAGTTAGGTCAAGTTGAACTCCATTGTTGACAAATTGGAGAATTGTCTTTGGTTTCACACAAACAAAGAGGATATATATATAAAAAGTACAGACAACAATGAAATTAGGACCAATGGCCTTGTAGCTCACTGCTATGTTCTCAAGCATGAATAATAACTTGAATGTGTTAGGTTGTCAGGTTGTGGCACTATGTTACAGTCCTGTGGTCTTGATAGAGGAGATCAATCTCCCAACAGAAGTGGGTGGTACTTTCACTGGAGGATAACTCAACAAATTAAATGAAAGTCCTTATATGACTTCCTATCAGGGCTCAGTTGTAACTATATTAATATTTCTAACCATTTCCACATTATAAACCATTGAAATATGGCCCATTATAAGTAAAGGCACATTTTTGATATTTCAAGAATTTGTCACATATTAAAAAATCAAATATCTCAAAACTGTGAACAGAGTTTACAGACAATGTCCCAAGGTAGCTACATATAAAATTTGAAATGAATCCGACAAGTACTTTCGTCAGAGAAGATGTTTGAAGTAATTACTAATAAGACAACAATGACGACAGACACAGCAGCTTCACAAAAGCTCATGAGCTAAAAATGATGGTAAAAAGCTGGAGACCTCAGGTTCAGTTAAAGGCAAATTAATCTAGTGCAGCAATGTACCACCTTAATGGCATTTGGTACAAAAATGTTCGTATATTTTTTTGTGGATCTTTGGAGTCTTTCATCTTTCTGAAGGGGACACCTCATACTGGAGTTCACTGGATGAGACAGATCACTTGTTATGTCAACCGTTTCCTTCTTGAAACCCAGCAGATACTTCTCACTGTGGTTTCCTGATGATTTTACTCACAGTATTTACCACTCTGGACAGTTTAGCTTTACATTTAACCTCCATGTGTCTGCACCAAGCTGCCATGTTACCATGAATTTCCTGGCTCACCTCAACGTCAAGAGAAGATTAGAGGTATTACCTTTGCATCACCTTTTTACTGTGGTATCAGTAAAATTAAGGTGACAATCTATGTGGGTACCCACATATTTAAAATGTTTACCATTTTCCAACAAGCTGCTCTGTAATTACTAGGTTTTGACATAGATTTGCTGTGCAGTGTTTACTTCATATGATCATTTCTTTTGTCTTATTAGCCCTTTATTGGGCAATTGACTATTTTTGGTAATTTCCTCAAACATTAAGTATGGGGCCAATCCTGTGCCTCAGTGAGGTCCATTAGCATGTTGGATTTTGTAACATTATACAATGATTCAAAGAGATTTTATGGACATTTTGAAGCTGTAAATAGTGAATATGAGTGATTTTTGTCACTTTATGGCCTTATAACAGTTATATTATTGCATGTGTTTACTTTTTAGCAATTACTGCTCAGATGTTTTAAGGCAACAGGAGGCAGATGAGGATGTCCAATAATACACTAAGGTTGAAATTTTGAATTTCAGAGTATTTCAATGAGTGCCCTATAAAGGATTAATGTTTATGTCCAGAGCACCTGGCTAGTACTGATCGAGGCTGTGTCATCTGCATATTTCAACAAACTGAAACCATAAATATATCGCTAAGGATAAAATGTAAAAACAATGGATGAATAAAATATGTAAAAAAACAAAAACATTATACCAGTACGTTTACATACAATATGTTTTACAGTTGTCATTCCCCGTGCTCCTCATTGCTCTGTGACTGTCATGAATTTGGATTTTTCAGCCACTGTGGTTAAGCTGTAGCATAGTATCATACATTATATATCGTATATCTTTTAAATCCTCTGAGGATGTGAAGTCCTTATGTATTCAGGCTTCTTTCAGAGCCTGAATACATAAGGATGTGGCGTGATTTTGTTTTCTTTTTCTACTTTTTAGTACTCAATTAACCACCACACAAGCCTAAACACTGGGAAACACTGTGATGGGCACTTCATTTTTGTTATGTAATCAGGTTTCCTCCCATAAACGCCAGTCAAGGAGGAGAACATCAAAAGGTGAGTGTCCTCTCTCTGTGGAGCTCTGCAGGAGTCCCCGATCTTTCGGGATACTCTCATTCACCTCTGCCTTTGTTTGTGCTGTCACAACAATCCCCCAGCAATTATCTCCTCAGTATTTACATCTGAACAAAATAGGAAAACAACAAATTATTATGATTAATGTACTTCAAAAGCGATGGGAAAGGGCAGAGGAATAAAGGTATTCACAGAAAAACGAATAACAGAGTCTGGGTTTGTTGAGGATGGGAATGTTTTACATTATTGATCTGATATTTGATTTTACATTTTGCTTGTTCTTACACAGCATTTGCAAGCACTTTTGGTTGTAAAGTCAAAAAAAAAAATACACACACACATACATACATATATATATATATATATATATATATATATATATATATATATATATATATATATATATATATATATATATATATATATATATATATGTATATATGCACTATAGTAGGTTGTGAGTTACTGGCACAAAACAATTCCTGTCTTACTTTGTATTTCAGTCAGGCATTATTAATAGAACTGAGGGACACTGTGGATGCAGCTGCTATTTGCCTGACTCACAGTGCTTTTATTGTCATTATTGCTGCTCTTCATACTCTTACTGATGGGTATGTGGATTTGGAGAACATGCACTTTGTAAGTACATCTCACCCAAGAACCAGAATAGACACGACAACCACTCTGCACATCTTCATTTCCTCCTGTTGTTGATGAAATTCAATCTTTTTGTACATGTCTTCTCAGGCTGTCTGTGGCTGCTGCATTGACATGAAGCCACCCATGAACAGAACAAAAAAACAAAGCCAATTCAGTCTGTACTTTTGTGTTCATTTGGACACTTAATCTCTCGTATACTGTATGTGGTTGTGTTCTGTTTAGATGGAGCTCTTTACTATCCACAAAATACTTTTACAAGCAGGTGAACCTCAGAGGACCTTTTCTACTCCCTTCATTTGACATGAGAAATAGGACAGGGTGTTTGGATTTCTGTAAGAGACAAGCACTGACAAAAAATGTTCAGCTCCAAAAATGCTTCCTGTAAAAGAAGCTGACAGAGTTACTAAAAGCTCTTCCTGTCATTCAGTGGCTACACAAAGTGGCAAATGAATTATGCATCATTTTTGTGCTGCTGAGAAAATAACCCTTCAGTTTAGAGTCTGTGATTGAGTGCAGCCCGATGACATTTGGCTCTGGCTTCTGAAACATCAATGTTGTAGAGAGTCATCTATTAGGACTGGTATACAGTAGTTCACTGGCAACAGAGAGACTAATCTTATCCAGCACTGCATGGTGAGCTATTTATTTATTTTTCTACAGTTGCCACTGTCTGTAATGAAATGGGTCAGTGACTTTTACAACAGGCCAGCTGTGCCTGATTTCATCTCATGAGGTTACAGTTGTATGTAACAGAATGAGGAGTCCTTTGTCTAAGTGATTCCTGGATGAGGATTAATATCACAAAGGTGTTCTGTTAGCTGACAGAAAGATGATGGTGTTGGGTGAAATATGGGCACAGCCTTTTGGTAGAAATGATTACATAATCGCACTGTGAGGACAAACAATACAAAACTGCATGTATGCCTCAAAGCAGTTTTGTTGAACACTTTAGTTTCAAAAACTCTCAGAAAAAATGTGTTCAAATCAAAGTTACCACATGTAGCTTATGAATTCTGAGCGTCTATTGTTGTCTGGATTTCTACTCACTTTGAAGGTTCATGTAAGATTTGTGAATGTTTGTCTGCTTGCATGGAGTTCATGTTGGAACATTTGTGACGCTGAGGATTTGTATTCATTAGTCAACTTAATTTCTGAGATAATGGTTGTTATAAAAGAGATGTTTCCTTATACATATTAAATGTGCATTTTGAAATTTCCCATTGTTTCATTGGTTGGTGAGGATTTCTCTGTCACATCTGTGACACACACACACACACACACACACACACACACACACACACATATATATATATATATATATATATATATATATATATATATATATATATATATATATATATATATATATATATATATATATATATAGTACAGGCCAAAAGTTTGGACACACCTTCTCATTCTTCGCATTTTCTTTATTTTCATGACTATTTACATTGTAGATTCTCACTGAAGGCATCAAAACTATGAATGAACACATGTGGAATTATGTACTTAACAAAAAAGTATGAAATAACTGAAAACATCTCTTATATTCTAGTTTCTTCAAAGTAGCCACCCTTCGCTCTGATGACTGCCTTGCACACCCTTGGCATTCTCTTGATGAGCATCAAGAGGTAGTCACCTGAAATGGTTTTCACTTCATAGCTGTGCCTTGTCAGGGTTACTTAGTGGAATTTCTTGCCTTATTGATGGGGTTGGGACCATCAGTTGTGTTGTGCAGAAGTCAGGTTGATGCACAGCTGACAGCCCTATTGGACAACTGTTAGAATGCATATTATGGCGAGAACCAATCAGCTAAGTAAAGACAAACGAGTGGCCATCATTACTTTAAGAAATGAAGGTCAGTCAGTCTAGAAAATTTCAAAACCTTTGAATGTGTCCCCAAGTGCAGTCGCAAAAACCATCAAGCGCTCCAACGAAACTGGCTCACATGAGGACCGCCCCAGGAAAGGAAGACCAAGAGTCACCTCTGATGCTGAAGATAAGTTCATCTGAGTCACCAGCCTCAGAAATCGCAAATTAACAGCAGCTCAGATTAGAGACCAGATGAATACCACACAGAGCTCTAGCAGCAGACACATCTCTACAACAACTGTTAAGAGGAGACTGCGTGAATCAGGCCTTCATGGTCAAATAGCTGCTAGGAAACCACTGCTCAGGAGAGGCAACAAACAGAAGAGATTTATTTGGGCCAAGAAACCCAAGGAATGGACATTAGACCAGTGGAAATCTGTGCTTTGGTCTGATGAGTCCAAATTTGGGATCTTTGGATCCAACCGCCGTGTCTTTGTGCGACGCAGAAAAGGTGAACAGATGGATGCTACATGCCTGGTTCCCACCGTGAAGCATGGAGGGGGAGGTGTGATGGTGTGGGGGTGCTTTGCTGGTGACGCTGTTGGGGATTTATTCAAGATTGAAGGCAACCTGAATCAGCATGGCTACCACAGCATCCTGAAGTGACATGCCATTCCATCCGGTTTGCGTTTAGTTGGACCATCATTTATGTTTCAACAGGACAATGACCCCAAACACACCTCCAGGCTGTGTGAGGGATATTTGACCAAGAAGGAGAGTGATGGAGTGCTGCGCCAGATGACCTGGCCTCCACAGTCACCGGACCTGAACCCAATCGAGATGGTTTGGGGTGAGCTGGACCGCAGAGTGAAGGCAAAAGGGCCAACAAGTGCTAAGCATCTCTGGGAACTTCTTCAAGACTGTTAGGAAACCATTTCAGGTGACTACCTCTTGAAGCTCATCAAGAGAATGCCAAGAATGTGCAAAACAGTCATCAGAGCTAAGTGTGGCTACTTTGAAGAAACTAGAATATAAGATATGTTTTCAGTTATTTCACACTTTTTTGTTAAGTACATAATTCCACATGTGTTCATTCATAGTTTTGATGCCTTCAGTGAGAATCTACAATGTAAATAGTCATTAAAATAAAGAAAATGCAAAGAATGAGAAGGTGTGTCCAAACTTTTGGCCTGTACTGTATATGCTCTGCTTATTCTGCTCACTTTAATTGAACCATATAACTGCTCACAGCCTAGATTACTTACTCCAAAATACACATAATTAGCCTCTTTTTTTTTATTTTTTTTTTTAAAACTTCTCTTCAAATTTGCCTGTCACATTATTGAAACATTGCAAATGTAAGTGCTGTAGTGGTGCAGAATCCAGCAGTGTGGAGGTATAATGGTTAGCATGTCCAGCTCACAGCTAGAAGGGTCTAAGTTTGATTTCCTTTCTGTGTTGACTTGGCCTGTTCCCTCCATGGCTAACTGCTTTCCTCAGGGTCTCACAGTTTCCCCTTAAATCCAGATATGTATAGGTTAATTCTTCTGTCAGTGCAAATGGTCAAAGTATCAATGAAGATTTGGAGTTGGTCCCTGATTAGCTTCAATGACAACTCACTGCTTGACTGATGATGAGACTTAGTAATGCTAATGCTAATACCAATGCTAATGCTAGGGGTTATGTGTATTAGGTTATGTAAAATGCAGAGACTAAATATCTCTACAGGGATAGTAAAATGAGTTAACCTTTAACCTTTAAGAGTCGTTTGAGAACTCTAACATGAATGTAAGCATTTTTATGGCAAAAATGAGCGAAGTCCACTAGTTACAAATCAGTGTAGACTCTACACTGATTTGATCTACTCTGACTCTACACTGTAGAGGCTGGTCAGGTGAAAGGTGGATAAGCGACACAGTTTAGAAATGCACCCAGAACAAAACAGACTCAGCACATATGTCATATTTGCACAAATCTTACAGGTAGAAAGGTATTTTAATGCTAACATCAAATATCACATATAGCATTTGAATTATCTTTCACATCTACACACATTGTCTTGACCTCCAGTCGTGAATAAGTAAAAGTAAATCAAATAGGGTTTTATTCACATAACAGTTTTCAAAACCATGGTTACAAAGTGCTTTACAAGAGAATAAAACAACATTAGAAAAGTAAAAGCATCGCAGTACAAGACCACACACAGTAGAAACAAAACATAAATGAAATTCAATAACAAAAGAAGTACAAAAACAAGATGAGTCTGTCCAGTCAGATCATTTGTGTAGGTATCTAGAGTTCATATTACATTCCTTAAAATACATCTGTGGGCCTCACAGAACAATGAACCCTAATGAAATAAACATCATCTGTGTTACATTAAAGTAGGTGTGGAGAAAAACAATAGAACTTGGCTAGAACAGCAAAGAAATGTGGGGCAATGAATTATTAGTCGCACACACAAGCTTTGGAGCTCCTATTGCCTTTGGTACAGAATGTTCCATACTCGTTTGGGTTCTCGTTTACATGTACTGTACTGAACCTCTGTTTCTATAAACAGATGAACAGGGCATGTGGGGTTCTGGCGCTCAGAGCCTTGTGCAGGCACACTACTGTATTGACACATTGGCATGCTGGACGTCTCTTCACAGTCATCAGTGGTTGAACATGGAATGCAGACAAAAAATACGAGGAAGGCACATTTTAGAGCAGTTTTAGATTAACACATGGCAACTAACAGCAAGGTTTTGTATCGTTTATTCTGTCTGTTTTCAACTACATACACCATTTCCAGAAAAGTTGGGATATTTAACAATATGTTGTATATTTATTGACTGACAAAAGTGCAAAGAATAGGTTTTAATGTTTTCATTCATCAGCTTAATAGTACTTTGTTAACTCTGAATGGGAAAAATTGTAAAAAAGTTGGGAAAGAGGCAAAAAAAAAAAAAAAAAAAAGACAGAAAAGGTAATAGCCTATATTCTTTAAGTAACTCTGTGCCACATAAGCAGGATAACTGGTAACAGATAAAGGCCATGAGTGGACAAAAGGGGCATCCACCAAAGGCCTAGTTTTATAAGGATGGGTAGTGGCTCTACATTTTGTGCCAAACTTCAGAAGAAGAGGTCTTTTAGCATCTACAGGACTAAATATTATACGAGTTTTGGGGAGTTTGAAGTACACATGATGGTGAAAACCAGCCATCATGATGAAAATGCCATCTAGATTCAAAGTCAGCATGTTTTATGGTCTGGGGCTGCATCAGTGCCTGCACAAAAGCTTCATTGTGGTCATTAAACAAAGTGGGAGGAGAACACATCTGAGAGAAGGCACCTACGAACTGAGTATTTGTTTTTATTCATTCATTTTACAAAGTGTGTAGTCCTTTCCCAGCTACCAGCGGGTGAAGGCGGGTTACATCCTGGACGTGTTACCAGTTCATCACAGGCCTGATGTACACAGATGAACACCCATCCACTCTCACACTCACACCCATGGCTGATTTAAATTGACCAGTTAACTTGTTAAAGTGGGAAGAAGCATAGTAACAGGAACAAACCCATGCAAACAAGGAGAGCACATGCACACCCCAGCTCTGGAATCAAACCCACGACGACATTCTTGGTATGAGGTGAGAAGGTCCTAACCACTGCACCACTGTGCTAGTCCTGATGTGAAGTAATATATTGACATTTTAGAGACATGTTGTCAAGTCAGTATATTTTCCCTGAAGTCTGTGGTTATTTCAGAAGGATAATGCCAGGCCTCATTCTGCACCGTGGTTTCATAGTCACAGAGTGCATGTGTTGAACTGTCCTGCCTGTAGTCCACATCTGTCTCTTGTTGAATATGTACGGATGTCATTCAGAGGACAATCAAATAATGGCCACTAGGATCAGAAAACAGATGGAAGTTTGTAAACAGCAAGAATGGACAAACACTTCATTTACCAAAGTGCAACAATCAGCATCTGCCTTTCTCAAATGATTAAAAAGGAAAATAAAAAGGAAAAGTCACGTCTTAACTTCAAATGACAGATTACTGAAATATGTGGTGTATACTCACAGTACCATTCTGATCAACTGTAAAGAAAAAAAAACTACAGTATTTTACTCTGAGGTAAACTGGAAAAAACAAAGTGTGACAAGTTGAAATACCATTTCATTTCATTTCGTTCATGGTTGTGCATTTCATCAGCAAACATTCAATAATCATCAGGTGAACAAACATATACACACCCATGTTCGAAAAGGAGCAGGATGAAGAAAATCTTATATTTCCTGCCCCCTTCTAAATAATAATAATAGCCTTAATGGTTAGTGATACACAACTAGCTATAAAATCATACTGTATGAAGTTAGACAAACCAAACAAAATACATCCAAAGATAATACAAAATGAATACAAAACCAAGTGCAAAACTACCTATCCAGGAAATACAAAACAAACAAAACATAGGTAAATATATACCTGATGAAATGATGCAAAAACAATTACAATACCAGACCAAAATGAGCAAATAAATATGTCACAAGATGCAAAACAAATACAAAGCAAAATGTAAAAACTTATAACTGTTCATAATCTCATTGTTCTATCTTTATACACTTTTTTCAGTTGGAATATGTCTTTACAGTCCTTCAGCTCATTATAACGAACAACTAACTCAGCTGATCAGATGCAATTACATTTTATATTCTTTCAGTAAAAAAATCTAGTTTATCCAGTGAGACAGAATGTACCTTTTCAACTCAAATAATACATTTTAATTCAAAATAGCAACATCCTAAAAATACACACATGAAGAGTGGTAATTCAGGTGATGGCTCTGTTCATAGCCTCCTCATCTGTGGTTCCAAATGCACCTGTTCTGCTGCACAACCACTTTCAGTCATTGAGGTGACATCGACTACACAAAGGCTTCATTGTTGTCATAATACAAAGTGGGAGCAGAAGAGTTTTACTGACCATCGAACATGGGCAGCTCAGAAACCGATGGTTGTAACAGCATCAGTTCCACCACCTTGGCTTAAATAAGAGGCACATGATCATCTGCTTCTTTCATTATGGTGAATGTCAGGGCTGTAAACAAACAAATGCAATTTTTATAGGAAAAAAAACAACAGATTTTGACGTAAGAAAGTCAAACCTTCATCATACTGAACATCACAGTTTATCAGTTCATTTTGGCACATTACAGCTAATTATTCAGGTTTCTGGCCCAGATCATTTTTTATCCTTCAAATATATTATGTGTGTTATGTTAGTGTATTTACTGTGTGTCATGCTGCTGCACTGATCTGTCTATCTATCTATCTATCTATCTATCTATCTATCTATCTATCTATCTATCTATCTATCTATCTATCTATCTATCTATCTATCTATCTATCTATCTATCTATCTATCTATCTATCTATCTATCTATCTATCTATCTATCTATCTATCTATCTATCTGTGCTTCTATGGTTGTGCCACAGAGATGCTCTGGCCTCGAAATCCAACTCTCCAGACACAGAGCAACAATGTTATGTTATTATTTGTATGTTTTTTTTTACTAAAAATAATTTCCAAAATGCCAAGCAGTATTTATTAAGGATAGGGCAATTTGTTCTAGGACACTAAGTAGCTTATATCTCAACATATCTCATTCTATTTGAGGAATATCATATGGTGTGGCCTCTGCTCTTCTTTCTTCTATCTGTTACAACTGCATGTGTTAACCCAATGTACCTACCATAGTAGTGAGATACGTTGTGACAAAAGAACATCTGACATTAACTCATACACGCATTCATGTACATGGTTGAACTGGTGCCATCTGTAGTAAAAGGTATAAATGTACTTTGTGAGATACAGACGCTGAAGATGAAAGTGTTCCAACCACCTGGGTGTAGAAGCGTCCTCTACATTTGAATCATTATCATAATTGTCTTGCTGGTCACTCGGCAGGATTCTCACAAAAGAATTAAATAGGTGTACAGCAACCAAATGGAAGGGGTCACAAATAATACTTATGTAATCGACACTTCACAAAAGGTCAAAGCTGAGCGTATAATAGTAGGGCACTGACCTAGTTTTGACTGACTTGGTACTTGACACTGTGAAAGCACTGTGACATTTGTAGATTCCTCTATAAATAAAAAGAACAGAACATGCTGCTATCCTCACATTGACATAAGGGTCTTTTTTGATGTAGTGATTGACTGAATCTTACTCTTTTTTGTCAATTACAAGTGTGATATTAGCATTAATTCATTATTGGATTAAATGGTCTGTCAGCCATGCTGCTAATTACTGTTATTATTATTTTGCATGAAGTTGGAATTGTCCTACTTTAGCTGAAATCACTTTGCACTGGTTAACAACATTTTTTTTAGTTTTACATTGTAGCGTAGGATAATGGATGGCTGCTTTTTATTTATCTAAAGGGCAAGAGTGACTCAGAAACAGGAAGCCGAAAGCACACTTTTTGTTTCCTACATTGATTACTTAAAATGTAAGTAGACACAGGTGTTTATGACATTTTAGGCACTGTTGTATAATTCATTATTTTATTTTATTTTTTAAAAATTTCTCATCTGAAAGGCTTTTATATACTTATAGAGGCAAATAGCTGCCCACTATATCCTGTGAGGCTTCAGAGTGGAAAAACCTGTTTGATGGACAATGGTAAGACACAAATAATGTTTTATCCAATTTGATCCCAGTTGAATCATTCCATCACATACTTTGCGAGTCAAGAAAACCAGGTTGGTTCATTTTGTTGATGAGTATCAAAATGCAAAAACACATAATCATACAGATTACACGCCTAGAAGTTGCACAAGTGACATCAGAATCAGATTTAATGGCCAACTTTGTGCACACAAATAAGGAATTTGACTCTGGCTTAACCTTAATGCTCAAATGTTACAGAATAAATATCCATATAAAATACTGAACAATAGTGCAAGTATACAAATAAATATTGCAGTATGAAAAGCTAATAGTCTATGCAGAATGTATAATGTCTGTCACAGTTTAGCATCAACAGAGCGACTGTCTGGACTGTTCTGTAACACCTACCTGAGGGGAGACGTTTGAACAGATTGTGTCTTCATCCTAACTTTCTCCATGAACTGCTCAGAGCTGCTGAAGATCTCTGCATCTCTGAACATAACCATATTTTTCACTTGTTTTCAAAGAATAAGGTGATATGTGCTGAGATAACAACGCTTTTGGTGTTGTTATATGCTGCTTTTCAAAGGTTTTAGGCAGGAACATAATGACAAATTATAATGTACTATACACATTTCTCAGTCTCTGTAACAAGAATGAACTAAGAAATAGATAAGAATTTCAGAAAAAAAAAACTGATTGAAGTATCAGTATTTAGTGTTACCTTCCTTTGTCCTGAACATGTCTTGCTTCTATGCAGACAAACTGAACTTCTAGGGTTTTACACCAGTTTTCATTCAACACATGTCCAGTGTTTCTTGTTGGTTTGGCTACTTTTTTAGTGGGAACAGAGATCACGCTAAATACTGAATGAAGAAACCTTAGTTTGTGTTTTTTATGAGTTTTAATGCTTTCCACAATATTGTCCTCTATTTTGTTGTTGTATTTTAATGAAGAGACTGAGAAATAAACATTATGCTCATTGTAACCACAGTATTTTGTATCACATGAGATAAGTAAAAATTAAACGATGCTATGTTTACAACACATTGTGACTTTCTTGATTTGTTTTTTTTTTTTTTTTTCACTCAGTTTATTTCCATTTGATGTAAGATCCCACCATACACCCTGAAGAGGTAGGAAATTACCTCTTCACAATAATGTCTAGATGCAGAAGTCTGCTCTCCTCTACAAACATTTGCGTATTTCACCTCCATGTTTCCCTCATCTCTTCAGATGATGGATTGCTGTGCAGCCCTTTAATTCCACTCAGAGTTCATAAGCATCCTGCCTTGATCACTGTCAATAACAATAGATGTGTTTGTATAACTAGATGTCTACAGTGAGCTGGGATCGTGGCAGAAAGCACTGGAGCTTGACCCACTTTCCAGCCCTGTGAACCGCATAAATTCACTCTGCCAGGTGCTCAGGAGACCAGAGGCCCACTAAGTGAACATACCCCAGCCCTTATCTGCCTCCACATAGCACAGGCTGGACTTCAGACTTTGATAGAAGGGGATAAATGACCTTAATATGGGTTTTTATGTCACTATGTCTTGATGAAAAGCAGAAATACAGAGCTGGAGTTGTGGATACAGAAATGCATTCCTTCTTGATTTCACTCTAGACCCCCCAGAGTGGCCATCACGTCTTCACATTTATCCCTGGTGCTGATGTTTCTCAGGTCAACTGTGAAATACAATGAAATTAGGGGATTAGATGCTGGACTGCACCTTCACTGAAGTGACAAGTACATATACTCTTCATCCAAGTAGGAGTACATGTATAAAAATAAATAAATTAAAAACTGAAATGAAATGAAATGAAATAATGGTAAAAATATAAGTAGTGATTCAACTTCAAGTACCAGTGCACAAGCGCTAAAATCTACCCAGTCTGTGAAAGGAAAAAGGTACTTTAACCTCATAGAGGCTGCAGGTTTCTGCACAAAGTCCCTGACCCTCACATCATCTATGCATGGTAGTATTTCTACTGGTCTCAGATGTCTCATTAAATAGACAACACCTTTTCTCCACAGTCAAGCCTCCCTCTGTTGTCTGGTGTATAGTTTGCGTCACCTCATCCGTCATATGCACTGCTGGGCTGTCTTTTGCTTGTGTTTCCCCATAGATGGATGTTGAAATCTGTCTTGATTGAACACAGATGTACAAAGAAATCACCACTATATCACAACTAAAATAATATTCCTTTTTTGACAATGTAACAAACATAAAGTACAGATATTTGTGCTACAATCTAGACCAGCGTTTCTCAGCGGGGGCGGTACCACCCCCCAGGGGGCGCTTGGACATCTTCGGGGGGCGTTTGGAAGGAGAGCTCTGAGAGGGGGATGCTTAGGCACAAATGGGGGGTGTTAGTCACCGTTGTATATTACAACATGATATGTCACTCGCCCCCCCTCCCAGTGTAAGGAGCCTATGAGGGAGGGCTGAAAAGTTCATAGCCTGACTAAGAAGGAGTTATTCCACAGCAATGAAACTTGGCATACATTAAATTCAACCTTTCCTGATACTACCTGCATGGTTTTCTTCCAGATAAACCCACACTGGATAAATAATTTAGGACTTTGAAAAGTAGTACCAGAGACATTTCATGAAAATGCTTGCTTTTCACCCCTCCCTTGTTCTCCCTACCCCTCTTGAATTCAGCTTCCCAGTTTTGCACAGTTGATAAAGCTGGAGCAACATCCCCTATAGCAACCATGTCAGCATGAATGTCCTTGGTTGCTAACCCCTTTTTCTGCAGACATTTGATAAGACCACGGTGCCACGGATGGTTCATGAAATGTCTCTGGTACTACTTTTCAAAGTCCTAAATTATTTATCCAATGTGGGTTTATCTGGAAGGAAACCATGCAATTAGTATCAGGAGAGGTTGAATTTAATGTATGCCAAGTTTCATTGCTGCGGAATAACTCCCTCTTAGTCAGGCTATGAAGTTTTCAGCCCCCCGTTGTATGTCCAACATATAACAAAGGCGCATACTCAGTCACATACTCCCCCCGGGTCTTACGGGTCCCCCCCATCGCAAATTTGTTTTCGGGTGGAGCCCGGTGGCCAATGATGAGGTGAGGGGGGCGTTACCTACTGAGCAATAACTCACCATGTCTTCTGCAAACAGGTTCATCACCTTACATAGAATAATGTACACCCCCCTCACCCATGGCCCAAATGTTTTTTCAGGGGCCCAACACGTCCTCTGCAAACAGGTCTGTTGCAGTTGCAATTTTTTTTTTCAGGGATGGGGGGGGGTGGCAAGGGGCTCCTGATGCCATTAGTGGGCATTTGTTCAAAAAAGGTTGAGAAACAGTGATGTAAACAGTAAACGTACAAATTTATAATAAATATTCCAGTCATAGAAGTATGTATATTATGGTAGTTGTTTCCTCTGACACATTGGGATGACCTTACTGAAATATAAAAGTGAAATGCATCATCACAAATACAAAAACAGACCTATATGAGCTCATGAGCTCAAGTTGATTTTTAGCGATACAAGGACACTGAGCAAATATAATAGAATGCATTACTGTGGACACCAAAACAGCAGATCCAGTGATCCCTGTATGAGTCTCCAGTTCATCGTAGGGCTGACATATAGAGACAAACGATCACTCTCATGTCTATGGGCAGTTTGGATTAACCAATTAGCCTATCATTGCATGTCTTTGGATGGTGGGAGGAAGCTGGAGTTGGAACTGAACCCAGGACCTTCTTGCTGTGAGGCACGAGTGCTATCCACTGCACCTCCATGTCACCCCCTTTTAATCATTTACAACAGTAAAATGTAACATCCATATTATTGCAGCAGTAATATGGACAGGAACTATTTTACTGCACAATGACTCGGCTACATTGTTGGACCTTAAATAAAGACTGTGAATGCGTGTTTTTGTTCATCCATCTTTGCATTCATAGGTTGTACTCAGGACAGTTCTTCCTGAAAACACACATCCCAGCAGTTATCCTTGAGACTGACTGTGGAATATCTACAGCATTGAGGCTGTACACAATGTCTTTTTGCGTTGCACGTGCTTATTCCACGTGAATATTCAAGTTCATTAAAATATTATCTGCAATCTTTCTGCTACCAATCAATGAATGACATTTTTTACCCTGTTTCTGAGCTTGTTCTTTTCAGTCTTGCCATGTCCCTGACACTTCATGTAGGGAGCTCTGGAAAAGCAGCTCCTTCTGTGGTTTCAATGGGGAGGCAAGTGGCCCATGATGTTGTAGTTCTTTTGAATGTCTGACGCAAGCCTTTTGCTTTTTCATTGCCCAATTGTCAAGTGGAGTACAGTGTGTACCCTTCAAGAAGGCTAACACATATCCTCCATTATCTGTTTTTGTCTCCTCACTTCGAGGCTTCCTAATGGCCCAGCCTCACCACAATTTCTCCCGGCGGCAAGAATAATGTGTTTCTGCAAGCAGAGCCAAGGAGGGGGACAGAGTGTGTACTTATCCAGTGTCTTGTGGTGGGCTGCAGGGGCTGGAGAGAAGTATGGGGGGTTGAAGTCGAAGAAAAAGAAATGTGACGAACACGTGAAACAACACAGTAGTGAAACATTTATATAATCATTTTCTGATACCATACACTGCCAGGGTTTCTAAATGACACACCTCATGGCTGTGAATCCTTTTTATTTTCTGTTAAATGTATTGTTTAGGACAATTAGTTCAACCAGTTCCATAATGTATATTTCAGCAACTGTGAGTGCTCAGCATGTTTATGTTTGGTACAGATCTCCAAAATGCTATTTTGTAGTTGCACACATATCGACAAGGTGAAATAACATAAAATGAAATCAAACTGAGCTATATACAGTTATGGAATATTCTTTTCTCTTTTTTCCTCAATTTCAAAAAAAAAAAGAAAAAGTGTTGTTGCCGTCAAGCAGACACTTAATTAAGTAGAGAATGTTGATTGGAATGACGCATATACAATAGCTATAACGCAAATTAGCATCATTAGGTATAATTGTCATGATAGGAATTAAACACATTTTACAATCTCAGTAGATTCTTTTATTAATGCTGCTGTTGATCAATTCCTCCAATCGACAATCCAAACAAAATAAAAATGATCCAAAAATCAGTTAGATATCATGAAATTAATAATACCATGACTGAAACAATCATGTTGAAATTGATCCATGAACATCAGGGATCAGAGGTAACAGGTATCATATGTACATTCACAAAGAGTGTTGAGCAGCATCTCATTAGACAAACAGTGGAATAGTGGGGCAGATTTACAACAATAGTCAAAAGAGGTTATAAACATAAAGTAATGTACTGTGAAAATAAATCCTAACTGACAGACTGAGGGGGTCTTTCCTCCACCATGCCATCCAGCTTTTTAACTGTACTCGGGGGGTGGGGGGGTAGCAGTAGTATTGACTCTCTAAGCACAACAGTCTCTTTTGCACTGATTCCTTATGGAAAGTGTTTTGTACGATTGTGTTTTTACTACTGTTTGTTTTTTTTTTTTTAAGTTTGTGGATACTGCTGGAACCTGTACATTTCCCTATGGGATGAATAAAATATCTATCTATCTATCTATCTATCTATCTATCTATCTATCTATCTATCTATCTATCTATCTATCTATCTATCTATCTATCTATCTATCTATCTATCTATCTATCTATCTATCTATCTATCTATCTATCTATCTATCTATCTATCTATTGGGCATAAAATATTGCATCCATTTTTCCCATTTCAATATGTGATTAACAAGGGCTGTCCATTCTTCCATGTTGTATATGTCCATCCACCTATTTAAGGCTGGGCTCTCTTCCTTTTTGGCTGCAGCCATCAGGATGTTTATTAAGTATTTGTCTGTTTTCAGCCGTTCATGAGGTATTAAAAATAAATAAATAAATAAATAAATAAATAAATAAATAACCTAATTTTAATGTCAATCAACACAACTTTAAAAATTCCTCTTAGGTCATTATATATCTTCCTCCAGTAGTTTTTGGTAGAAGGACAATCCCAGAAAATGTGGTGATGGTTTGCATTTCTGTTACCACATTTCCTCCAACATGCATGAATCTTTTTTCACTGCAGTTAAAGACAGATTTTATCTTTAAAAAAGACCCCGAACTCAAAATGAAAGGAAAGTCTTTTCATAACCCAAACAAATGACTTAATTTGCATAATTATTAATCTCTAACCAACAGTGTGAAACTCCTTTGCATAACTCTTTATTTGATTACTTGTGCAATCATCAGTCAATGAATTAATCTTTTAGCTGTTTTGTTCCTTCATGTCAATTTGCTTTTGTGTTATTTTTATTTACAACATTCATCATTTGTGTATTTGGAAACAGAATTACACGAGCCAAAAGAAATGACATGGTAATATCCAATAAACGTATTTCTGTTTGGTTTTTTTTTTTTTTTTTTTTTTTTAGGTATTTATGGGTTTGAATGAAAGTATTTGTTGGTTCTTTGCCGCAGAAAGAATGCAGAACAAAAGCTGTACCATGATGAATGTCTGGATTTGTCTTGCTCTCAGAAGAGTTTGTCATCTCCGGTAAAAATCAAAGAATATAATATATGCTGTGATATGCTTTTATTCCTCTGTTGCCATGGTACATAACTGTTTCATAGATCAACAAATAACACAAATAAAATTGAACCGGTTCATAGTAATAGCTGTCATCTGCATTTATTCATCCTTTGTGTAATAGTCACATGAAAAAACATGGTCATTTGGCGACAAGTTGTGTTGTTTGATACAAATTTGCTTTGCTACATGTTTAATACTGGAATATTTTGCAAAAGAAATGCCACTTCCAAACGCAGATATGTTGATGTTTGTACAACAGCCTTGCTTAAAATGCATACACCTGTATTTCTGTTTCCTGCACATGAGATGTTTGTGCACTTAATGTTTCTCAGCATCTGTTATTCATACACTCTCCTCCTGTTAAGCATCCAAACAAAGTGTTGGTGCTGTTAAGAGTATGACCCTAAGAATTAAGATAGCAATTTGTCTCCATCTGGCTCTGAATCACCCATTAATGTGTTTTAATTTATTGTGCGACATCTGTTTGCAACTGAATATACGCCACAGTCCATGTGCATGTGTGGGTATGTAAGTACGTGTGAATTATTGTAAGGCAACTGAGGCTGACTACACTTAGGGTAATAGAATCTTAGTCTGCATATGCACAAACAGGAGAAGGACAGAAAAAAAAATAGCTCACAAAATGTTCTGTAAACTTACCATGACCTGACACCGTGTTTCAAATGCAACAAAATCCATTTATGCCATACAACGGCACAGGTCAATTATTGAGCGACAGACTCAGCAGCATAACATCAGAGACTCAAAGTGAATCTGCAGGAACAAGGTGGAGACACTCTGGGCACATTTACCATTAACACCCTGCTGCAGTTTCTCTAAAATGATGGCTTTAAGGCCTCTCTGAGTCACAGCGCTCACCCAAGGAAAAGAGATGAGAAGTCATTTATCAAGGATTAATGAGCACTAAAGCCTCTACAGGTGATCCGAGCACCTCAAGCTGAATCTCATAAAAAATATTCCAGACTGAAAAGAAGCGAGTAGATATTAGAATGTTACCTTATTTAACACCATATGAACTAACCTCAGACTACCTGGTGCATTTAACCCTTTTTTCACCATAATATTTTAAGTACAATGACAGACGTGGACCTGAAGAATGAAATACTGTAGGAAAACAACCACCAGTACAATGTTGACCTGTTTTCCCCCTCTCCTTAATTCTACAGCCAAAATGAACATGTTTCTCTATCCTTTTCTTTCTTTCTTTCTTTCTTTCTTTCTTTCTTTCTTTCTTTCTTTCTTTCTTTCTTTCTAACCACCTTCATGCTACACTACAAAACAGTCAGAATTCTGAGAAAAAAGTCAGAATTCCGAGATTAACCCTTTCATGCATGAATTATGAGAACCTTAGTCAAGATTTTTTTCTTGAGTGTTTTTATTCCTCCTTAGGCAAAAAAACCCAATGTGATCAAGTTTTTTTTTGTTTTTTTTTTTTCTGTAGAGTTACAAAAATATCCATGCATTTAATTTTTTGAAGTAAAGAAACTTGTGTTTAAAACCCAATATCAGAAAGTGATATGAAAACAATGAAAAAAAAAAAACATTTTTAATGCAACTAATCTGATGTCTTCTCACATTTTAACATATTCTAATGCTAGCAATTACTCACTTCATGGAGATAATATGCAAAAAAAACCCCTCTTTGTCTAATAAATAACAATTGATTTACACTAAAACATGTCACTGCAGATTAGGTTTATCAAGAACAGCAAAGTTACAGTAATGGTCTGAAAGTCAGGGTATGAGATGGTGCATAAGTGTCCACTGTGTTGGCTGATATGAAACTAAAACAGCAAAACCCATGAATATACAAGAGAACAGCTGGAGAATAACTGTCCACTGTAGTGACCAGTATGCATGAAAGGGTTAAAGTCTGAATTCCTACTTTTTTCACAGGATGATAATACAAAAAATACATTGGACCTTTTTTTTTGTCCCAGTGGCCCTAATCCCTTTCTGTCAAAATCCCCATTGCCTCTTTAAAAATGTTTTTGTCATGTCTTCAGTGATATTACAAGTTCTATAAGCAATTTTTAATGCCCAGTTACTTTTCACCCACCCTGTAAATAGGAACATCTATTAAAAATGCACATGCTGAATTGGGTCTCTCAGAAAGCACTAAATAAAACAGAGAGACAAAAAAATTATTGTATTTGGACTCATTAGGAACACATTAAAAATGGGAATGATAGAATGAAACACTCCTCATAATCTAAGGACTGAGGTTAAATATGTTCCTCTCATCTGCCAGTCTAGACTTTGTTGTATTAGTATATTTTTTACTGTTGGATTTGTGTTCACAGGTGCCTAATCCACCGGTATTCATATCTATTCATCCTATGTCAGGTAGTGACAGGGCTGAGCTCGTCTGTCAGTCTGCAAACAAAACTTTATTTAGTCTCGAGGACGGACTGACAGAAAAGCTGACCTGGGAACAGTGAGAGATGACAGATCCGATGGAGGGGTGTCAAAATAATTTAATGTTATTGACTTAATCCAAGAGCACTTGTGAGGTACAGACAGGAGATGAGTGAGGATGATGATGGTTGTCTGAATCTTACACAAGAGAGAGTGAAAGGGGACGTAATGACAGTAGGATTTTGGAAGATTATCTTTCCATGGGGGCATACTGTTCCCCTTTTCTGTGTTTACTTTTAGACACTCAGACCTGATTGGGCTGCATGAGCAGAGGGGAATCATCTTTGCTATTCACCACAGAAATCAGCAGGTCACTGTGTCCCATTGAGGACTGAGAAGAGGGGTGGAAAGAGCTGTGATTACAGTCACATGAGAGAATCATATGCACACAATAACCAAAAAGTCCACAACCCTGCCTGACTCTCACAGTTCTGCAGAAACTTCAGACTCTTTTCAATACTTGTAAAACCTGCAGTTTTTTTTTTTTTTAACCACTTTTTTTTTTTTTTTTTTAAATGACACACTATGGTGAAGTACTTTGCAAAGGGACTTATGTATACGTTTTACCAAGAATACATTTTAGGTATAAATTACTGTTGTTGTTCCATCTCAATCCAGGATGCAATGTCCTCAAAGGAAAAAAATCATCCTGCAAAAAACAAGTTAATATTATACCTAATGTTCTCTTTATTCAGAAACACAAGTTTGAAGTGCAGTTTTATTACAGTTTGATTCAGCCACCCAGCCCTTAATCCTAGATGGTGGAAGGTTGGAGAATTGACTTGTTTTGATTCCCTGAACTGGAGGAGAAACTGTTGGCTGATGTGCCCCAGAGCAAGGCACTTGTTTCCCGGGTACCTGATATGATAGTCCCCTGGTCCTAGTCTGCAGTGTGTGGTGTGTTCCTGCATGTTCAGGTAATGATGGGTTAAATGCAGAGGGTCAAGTTTCTGTATGTGCTGCATGTCCAATATGTAAAATATACCGACAATTAATGATTTTTAATTCTTAATGTATTTACTCATAATTAGTGTCAATGAAAATTTATATTTATTATCTATTTAACCCTTAAAGACGCAATGCTACTTTTGTGGTAGTTCCTAAATAAATTTCTCTGTAGATTTCACCTTTTTAAAGTGATTTATCACCGATTACTCTAATATCATCCACTGTATTTTGCATTTTTTCAGTGAAAATTACGTATTTTTACAGCAAATGTTTTTTTCAGCAAATATATCATTAACTGAACATAAAACAAGTGTCTCCATCTACTGTCATTTCCCAAACTTCATGGGTTTTACAGGTGAATCAATGTTGTAGAAGATGACGGTGTTTCCATGTTCACTACAGAGCCTCTGAACGTCCAAATGGGTCATATCTGATGACCATGAAAAGACGACAAACTGTATTTTACACCAATTATTTACATGGATTAATAGGATTAATGGATCAACAGGTATTAAACAGTTTATATCAGTAGATGATTTTGGTTGCTGGTGGATGTCTGGGTCTTTATGTGTTAATATCCTTATTACATATATACTCTAATGGTAAATATTATTTTTTGTAAAACAGGTGACAAAATAAGGCTTAGTTAAAGGTTATATTACATTCAAGTGTTTTATGTAATTGTTTAATTGTAACACCACATTTCATCTGACACATGACACACATAGAGCTGTGACATTCATTCATTTTTCTGAACCTGCTTTATCTTCACTAGGGTCACGGGGGTCGCTTGGAGCCTATCCCAGCTACATAGGGGCGAAGGCGGGGTACACCCTGGACAAGTTGCCAGTTCATCGCAGGGCTGACATATAGAGACAAACAATCACTCTCACATTCACACCTACACACCTATGGGCAATTTAGATTAACCAATTAACCTATTTGTGCATGTCTTTGGATGGTGGGAGGAAGCCAGAGTACCCGGAGAGAACCCACCCAGACACGGGGAGAACATGCAAACGCCACACAGAAAGGTCCCACCCCCCATCGACTGGTGTTGGAATTGAACCCAGGACCTTCTTGCTGTGAGGCACGAGTGCTAACGACTGCACCACCATGTCGCCCAGAGAGAGCTGTGACAATATTACAAATTTCAAGAGAAACTCATTATTTTCTTGAAACAAGGACACTGTTTCACTGGGCTCATAAATAGAATGTTGTATATAAATTTTTCATTCTCTACTAATTTCATACAGTGTCACAAAACTGAACACTATGTTTCATATTTCACCTAAATGGTCACATTATGACTCTTCACCAACTTGATCTAAATGCTTATGGCTGCATAAATAATATAAAACCAGTGAAATCAGCCATGCTATGATAAATACCCTCAGATGTAAGTACGGTCATTTCCCCGCATCAGTAAAATAAAAGGACACATGCTGAATACAGGATGGATGACTCAGCTCAGCCTTAAAATACCAAATGATGGAATACTATGTCCAGCCCAGTTTTTGGGAATAGATGTTTCTGAGTAAAATAAAAGAGAACTTTACTACGCAGAGTCACATCTCTTGCCCAGAGTCCCCTGAGAAAACACTTAGTCTGCATTAAGCACAGAGGCCCAGCTGTGCCTCCAGCATGTAAGCTCCAGCTCCGCTCAGGCTGGACCGTTAAGGAGGCCAGACGGAAAGACATGGCCCCAGGGGGGAAGTCTCAATGACCACCCAAAACCATAAATCTAAACCGCTGAACCCCATGTCCCAACACGATCTGCTGAGATCAGTCTGTCCCTGTCTGACTCTGGATGATTTTATCACCTCACAACCTTGCTCTGTGCATGATTTTTGCAAATACAGATTAAATAATAAAAGTAGATTTATTACCATGGACCCGTGGAGGAGAAAACACAAGTACAATACTGAAGCTGTTCCTCTAAAAGACACATATGATGATTATGTGGACTTGATTTAATTTGTCTAAACTTCCTTTTCAAGCTCAATAGATGGTCTGTTCTAGTCTCCAATGTGCGTAACACTGAGGTCAACCTTAGCCTCATTATTGCTAAGTAGATGTGTGCTGACTGTCGTTTAATGAAGAGGTTCACAATATGCTGCATCCAGTTACAATTTATTTTATCCAGAGGTAGCTGAAGGTTCGCTAGTAACATTCCTATTTGTCTGTTTTTAGTGGTGAAAACTTTTTGCAGGATACATAACTATTTTTCTCCGCACAAACAATAAAAATCTTGCTCTACTGTCAATTTTTTTTTTTCTCTCAAAGGTTTTTGCACGTGAGAAGAAAACAAGTTTTCAATCAGTAAAAACAGGATAATCCTAGAGTTTAAAGTCTTACCTTGAACACACACATCTATGGTCACATGCACCCCAGACCAAAACACCCCTATCCCCTGTTATTATTCTAACACCTAATACTTTTTCTGTCTGTCTCTTCCACACACAATTATATATTTGCATGCAATAAGTGTTTGCGTACTGACACGTGCTCTTCAATCCCCTGAAATGAAAGTTGAAACCAATTATCCAATGTTATGCTAGAGATCAGGCCAGGAATGTAAGCAACAGGAAGCAGGAGCATAAACGAGAGATGGAAAATGGAGATTTAGATTATGTTCGTCATGTTTCTAACCAACTGGCTTCACGGTGTAAAAGCTTAAGGGTTGGCATTCTCAAAAGACGGAGGAGGTTAGAGGGAGACTATTGTGATTCAGTGCTGTAGAGTTACAGTGCCATCCCCCTACTACTGTTGACATTCAGAAGTATGCAAACGGATGGACATGTAGGATGGTTTACATCACAATAAGAAAAAAACAACCTCTTTTCCTTTGTGTGACTTTGTGGGGCTTCTTGTGCCAACAGGCCAATACAATTTCCATTGGTCATTGGAAATGCAGATGTGCTTTTAGATATAAACAAACAAGTGAATGGACCATGAGACGATCTGCAAATACACAGGCGTTCGGGAGGTAGAGCTGCTGTTCTGGACATAAGCAGTAAAGACCTGTGAGAAAACAGAAGAAATGAATATCAACTGGTCATTAAATGAAGCTGTACTTGACATCATGAATAAAACATGATGCTTCCATCTTTAAACATACCTGGGTGGTCAGAGCAGTAAAACGTAACTTATCCCATCAGACTACTCCAGCTGAGTTCATTTTAGACTGACCCACAATATGAGTGCATGTAACAGCATCCACATAATACTGTAACCTGAGTCACTGTGAGTCAATACAAACACTAACTGTGCACATGTAATCAGCAACAAGAAACACTCATTTTTCTTTCTTTCTTTTCTTTTTTTTTACACAGTGTAGAGTGAGACTATTGAAGCTGAAAATAAAACTATATCAACTCCCAAATTCTGCAGTAGAGTATTTTGTTTTCATCAGTTTCTGAATTATATTTTTTTAGCAGCATAAAAAAAGGTGAAATGATAAATAAAAACATAATCAAACACGCCACTTCCATTCTCACATGTCGTGTGTGGACATGTTACTACTGTTAATACTGTGTGCAAATGCGATAATGCAGATAAGCTACTGTGCTTTTTCTTTGAATCAGGGGCTTATGGGAAACTACTGACGGCTTTTCCATTTCAGAGTGCACAAAATAGGCTTATATACTACAATAGGAGTTAACAATATAACTGTAATCTGACTACTACCTGTTTAAACTGTAATTCTAACTACATACACTGTCATCCATAAAGTTGTAATAAAATGTTTTACCTCTTCTCATGAAATGACTGTGACAATGTGATTTATTGTTGATAGATAAAGAATAACTGGGACTCAGCGTGTAATCATTGCACCTGGTTGATGGTAAATACTGATGTGTATTAATAGGAATAAAAACAAAAATGTGTCTTTTTTCCAACATTATGAGCAACAGTGTATTTCTGACTCTATTATTTCATTCCATATATTGTGTGGTGTGGAGTCTTTATTTGACGTTAAGATATTTTGTTGTGTACTGACATGACTGAAGTAACTCGAGATCCATAAATGTAGAACACAGCCCTCTGTAAAATAATAGTCTCTTTTGGGGCCAGTGATTAAAGGCAATGAAACTGATAAGCATCTATCATGATGCATATGACAGTGGCTCATAAGCTTTGCCTTGAGGGCAGCTCCAAACTGCCCCGTTCCCTCTGATATCCCTCTGCCTGTCCTTTGTCTGCTTGAGCCCAGGGGCAAGTGAGGACCATATGCATCTTCTCAACACTACAGTAAAAGGTGAGGCCACCTCGGGAAATCAGTCCTCACTTCTCTGTCAACAAGGACATCCTTTTGAGAACCCCCATCCTCCTCCTCCGGCAGATTTCACCTGCCCCTCACCCCCTCAGCCCTGCCAACCCCCTGATTACAGTAACTCTGCATTCCAGTGTTTTCAGTGGATTCTCCCTGACAATTGTCCACACCCTAGCTAAAGAATACACCCCCTCGCCCACTCGTTTCACCCTTTCTAACCATCTATTGTCACCGCTGTGTGACTCACACTCTGATCCCCAATTCAGGCCTTGTTCTTCTCTGCTTTAGGGGTAATTATCAGCATTTTCTCAAAGGTATTTTAATTTACCTGCAGCCTTCCCTTGGGGAAAGTGATAACTCCACAGGCCCACAGACTACACAGACAGAGAGGTGGAGTTAAGTGGTTATTGCACTATGGTGTAAAATATACCATCGCCGAATAAACACATATCAGAATCACACAAAAGAAAAGACTGGATAAGACAGTTAGGTAGAAAACATAGGAATTTACAGCAAAAATATAGCGCTCTAAAAAATGCACAAACAATTAACACAAGTGTCTGAAACGGTAAACTGTATGAATAGTGCAAAGGAAATAAATAGTGCTCAAACCTGCATGGAATGGATGATGATTACAAAGACTGCATTGCAAAGATGCAGGATTCTAATTGTCAATGACGTTGTAGCGTGACTGGTTTAATTGGTTTATAT
Source organism: Sphaeramia orbicularis (assembly GCF_902148855.1). Lineage (NCBI taxonomy): Eukaryota > Metazoa > Chordata > Actinopteri > Kurtiformes > Apogonidae > Sphaeramia > Sphaeramia orbicularis. Next base: position 35,870,459 of record NC_043960.1, read on the forward strand.
GCATGTGATCAAGCAATTGTTATAATCATTTTAAAATCCCTAATGTGGATAATCTGCTGCCTCGATGTCTGGTATGAGTCTCTAAAATTGTGTGACAAAATGTGTGAATCCTGGCCTTGTATTTGGATAGAAGGCTACAGGACGTCTCCACAGTCACTCCCTTTATTATCCATCATCACTGGCCTTCTTTTCACCTGGTTGCTACAGGAGGATGGAATGACTGAAATGACTTGTGTCCTTGTGTGTTACAAATATGCCGCAGCACTCAGGTTACAAAGTGGTTACTAACGTCATTCATTTTAAAAGGCATGAACTGGAGCTACACCTCTTGTTTGTGCTAAAAGTAAATGTCATCTCAATGCAAATGGGTCTATGTGCAGTGTTTACTCACTATTAGCAAGAAAGCATGGTAATCTATTAGGAACTAAGGTAAAGCATTTTGTCTGTGTTGTGGTTTTTGAGCATGTACACAACCACGTCTGCTCACGAATCCTTTGCACTAATTTCATATTTCAGCGCAGTCACTTGTCATCAGTGCTGTTATCAAAAATACATACCAGACCATAATCGCACAAGGACTGGATGCCAAAATACCTCCGAGCACATGAGCAGCAATGAAAGACAGGAGAGGGAGGAGGGGTTGACAGAGACAGCAAAAGAAAGTGGGACAAAGAGGTGATACAGCTTAAATCAGAGTAATGGGTCACTGTTCACTGCACTGGCACGTGAAATCTCAACCATCTACCGTTTTTTTCTCTCAAAATAGCTATCTAGATTATTCTTTCAATTTTTGCACAGCTACCCTGAATGTTTTACTTCTGTTTACTAGTTCTTCAGAGTCATGAAATAGACCTTTGTCAAAGAAAACACCGGTAGTTAGACCGACAGCGCTCACTTCTTTGGCTTGATTGCTTGTACGAGGTCTAGTTATGGAAGGTATGTGTGTGTTTGGTGGGGGGTGCATTTGTCACGTCAACATTAGCAGCCATTACAACCCCCTGTGTGCAGGATTCACAAGTTTAGGGGCATGTCTGGACGGGTCACAGGCTGTAAGAGCATTGGAGGGTTGATTAGCAGGGGCGCTGTGAGAGGGGGAAAAGTGCTGATGATTCTATGATTGAAAGGGGGCCTAGAAGATAGCAGCTCTCCGGTGAATTTTAAAAAATGTATTTCTTTTTTTTTTTTTTTTTTTTAACAAAATTAATCTTTTAGCATAAAAGAATGTTTGCTTCACAAGGCACTAATGAACATGTGCTTCTTTCCCTTAGTTTTCATTAATTTTTGGCAGAAATCAATAAAATCTAGTCATAGATATATTATTCAACACCCTATTTATTTTATAATTATACAGTATTATTAAAAACAACTGATATTACTCATTGGGTGGTGATCAGTTTTAGTCATGATGTTATTTTGAGTGCTATTAGAGATATATTATGAAATGTATCATTGTATTGTACAGAGCCAGGACCATATAGGTCACACCAGCGAGAGAGAATTGACGGACAGCACCACTATCAGTAATAAAGATAATGAGGAATGAGCATATTTGAGAAAAGAGAAAGGTGGATAAAATGTAAAAGTAGATTTTATTTGTATATCACTGTAAAAAACAATTCTAATACCAATATCATTAAAAAAATATTAAATTGTAAAAGATGGCTTGCACCTTTGTAATCAATATTGCACTAAATTGTGAAATTTATTGTAAGCAGAATATTCATTCATGCCAGTACAGTGTTATATTTTTAGGGTTTGCATGGAGCATTGAAATAGTGAGGCCCAAAGTGTTATTTTTTTGTCAGGGGGCCCCAAATCCCTGGTGGCACTATTGTTGAACAGAATCTAGCCATGGAGCCATATGGAAAACATAATAGAAAAACACAATGAAGAGGAAAATATCAGTACTATTTGTTCTTTATGCAAAAGATGTGGCATTGTGGCTACTTTACAACAGAGGATTATATCATTTTTGTCAGTACTTGTTTTCTTTAACTCAGCTGTGTCAAACTCATTTTATTTCAGGAGCCACATACTGTTAAAAGTGATCTCAAGTGGGCTGGATCAGTAAAATAAAAGGCATAACAGTCTACAAATAATAATCCATCTTTCCTTTGTTTTTAGTGTGAAAAGACTAAAATTACATTATGAAAATGTGTATAACCTGAACAACCATGTACAACCTGAAATTTCTTTAAGAAAAATAGGTGCAATTTCAACAGTATTATGTCTCATCTTATTATTAACACAACTTGGAACACCAGTGGATCTACAAATGCACAAAACATTTAGTAATAGGCACTGTATTGTTAGAATTCCACTTATTTCAGCTCGTTCAGATTTTGTTCAGGTTATTCTCATTTTATTGTGAAAGTATCGTTTGTATCGTGGGTACCGTTAGGACTTCAAAACAGCAAATTTGAGTTTAGTACGGTGATGTACCTTAGTTTGTAACACTGAGGGGGGAGGAGGTAGGGGGGTGCACGAGTGATGGGAGGCTACTGTGACACTGACCTCTTTAGGAAAATGGAGATCTGTTACAGTACATCCCTAGATTTGTCGCTAGTCACTTTAAAAAAAAAAGTTGCCAAGAGAGTTTGAAAAGTCGCCCCCCACCCTGTTCTCCATCCCATACATCTCTCTCTCTCGCTCCAATTTCACTCAGTATGCACAGGCCGTATGGACGTATGGCTGCGTACACCAATGATGGAGATATGTATTTACTCATATGTTTATTTAAAAAACCAAACGACAACAATAACAACAAAAACAGTGTGCTCGGAGATCCGGGACTACTGCAAAACATCCGGGGCTTAAGTCCAAAATGCCCAGGTCTAACAACTTATTTCTAAGTTATTTTATTATTATTTTCCTTGAGGTCAAATGCTCAATGTGGCCGCTGAACTAAAACAAGTGTGACACCCTTGACTGTTAATGTCTTTTGCATAATTTTTGCATTTTGCCGTGGATTTGTGGACTCCTGTGGACCGGATTGGACCCTTAGGCCGGCCAGTTTTGGCCCCTGAACCATTTATTAGACACCCTTGTTTTAACCCTTTCATGCATACTGGTCACTACAGTGGACAGTTATTTTACAGATGTTCTCTTGTATATTCATGGATTTTGTTGTTTTAGTTGCATATCAGACAACACAGTGGACGCTTATGCACCATCTCATACACTGCAATTCACCAATTACTGATAAATACTTGATAAACCTGATCTGTGGTAACATGTTGGAGAGTAAATCAATTGCTATTTGTTATTAGACTGTAATTAACAGTTTTCTTAAACAAAAAGTAAAAAAATACATATATTATGTCCATGAAGTGAGTAATAACTTGTATTGGAGTATGATAAAATGTGAGAAAACATCAGATTAACTACATTAAAAGAAAATATTTCATAGTTTTCACACAGTATATCACTTTCTGGTATTGTATTTCAGATATATGTTTCTTTTCTTCAAAAATTAAACACATGTTGTCCAGCTGAGTAGACATTTTTGAAACCCCATAAAAAACAGCTTCATAAAAAATTTCAGTGACATCGTTTTTTTTTTTTCATGCCTAAAGAGGAATAAAAACACTCAGGAAAAATATCTTGACTAAGGTTTTCATAATTCACGCATGAAAGGGTTAACTAACCAGTTTTTCAGTGAACCTGCAGTAGAATGTGTCTTGTTCTGTTCCTTCTTCATATACAATAAGTGTTCAGTCAGGGCATCCACGCACAGGTCCCACCTGTGGATTCAGCCGCTCGTGCTTGTGTATATCCTGCATGTATCCACGTGGAGGCGGGAGCGCACGAGGGAAGAGGGGGGGATGCCACCGCCCAATCAGAAGTGGGCACCGCTTGAGCTGTATAAAAGCCTCGCGCACTCCTCCTCGGCAGCTGCGGTTCTCAGTGCTCTTCAGTCCAGTCCAGACCTGCACCGGAGCCGGGCTTTAGTCGACACCGAACCACTTCGAGTGCCCTTCAGGAATATATCTATATATATATATATATTTTTATTTTTTTTGCTCAAACAGCTCGATATTTGTTTTTGACTTGTGGTTATTTTGGAGGAGCGTGTGAAGCGGACAACATGCGTCTGATCCAGAACATGACGACCATCTCGGAGTATCCGACCCCAGAGTACTCTGGCCCCAGCCGGACCATTAAGATAGCGGTGATAGGAGGCAGCGGAGTGGGCAAAACTGGTAAGGACAAGGGAAGACTAAGTTAACGTTTATTGCCACATTATCTGTCTGAAACACTCCTAATATACTGTTCCTGTTTTTCTTTACTTTAGCTCTGGTTGTTAGATTCCTGACAAGGCGATTCATCGGAGACTATGAGAGGAATGCCGGTGAGTTAAACTGATCAAATATCAGAAACTAGACTCATTTGACTCCAAAAATTATTACCTACTTAGGTGTTAAAATGTGCTTTTCTTTGTACGTGCAGGTAATCTGTATTCTAGAGAGGTCCAGGTGGACGGAGAACAAGTGGCCATCCAGGTCCAGGACACTCCTGGTGCAGAGGTAAGATCCCATCGTCAGCTTTTCTTCTAATTCTACAACAAAAAACGGATTTCCTAGTGTATTTTCCCAGCGTCAAATTTTAAATACCAGAGCTTCAACCTACTGGAATCTGTTTAAGAGTCAGGGATAATCCCATACAAAGATAATACAGTCTAATTTACTGTGTGACTGTTAAGGTCATCTAAGTATCTCTTGTCTGGGCACCAGTCCAAAGCCAAACATGTGTGTATATGTATATTTTTCCCTTCAGCCCTTCAGTTAGGTGGTCTAATCTCCTATTTGAGCTAATGGATGTCTGAGGCCAGAGTAAATGATACCCTCATCCAGATCCAGACTGTTCAATCACCCACACCTCACTGTTCAGCAGGAGTAACCCTATAGCTCTTGTCTGCCTCAGACAGCATTCCAGTCATTACAAAAGATCAGGTGCATGAAAACAGGAATGTTTAGTCTGCTCTCAAATTCACAAACGTCCTCTTTACTTTATGCTTCAGATCTCTGTAAGAAGTTGTGCTGAGCCGGTTTTAACCAGTGTCTTTCCTCCTTAACTCCATAGATGAGCGACAATGGCATCAGTCTACCTGAACATGTGTCCTGTTCCATCCAGTGGGCTGATGCTGTGGTGCTGGTCTACTCTGTGACAGATCGCCATAGCTTTGACCTGATTGATCAGTTGCACCAGCTGGTTGTGCGTGCCGGCAGTGGGAATACTCCCCCAGTCATCCTGCTGGCCAATAAGGCAGACTTACTGCACCTGAGACGTGTCGACACCCAGCAGGGCCCTTTACTGGCAGGAGCTCTGGGCTGCTCTTTCTATGAAGTGTCAGCCAGCGAGGACTACAACCAGGTCCACGGGGCGTTCCACAGGCTGTGCTGTCAGCTTGCCAAGCAGCAGCCAGCCCCCGCCTCCAACCCCACACAGAACTCTGCCAGCACTGCCACAGAAAAGAGGCGCTCGCCTCTCATCCCCAGGCCAAAGTCTCCTAACATGCAAGACCTGAAGAGGCGTTTCAAACAGGCGCTGTCAGCAAAAGTGAGGACTGTCACCTCAGTGTGAAGGGGATAAAAGTTGAAAGTGGTCCAAAGTGGCCACAGAAAGAAGGAAAGCATTGAAAGAGGACAGAGGAGATTCACTGTTCTCCATAGACGTCCTGTGCTGATGAGGACACAGTGAGAAGGACAGTGATTGGTTCTAACACAGGGCAGATGAATCTTGATAGAGGTAATGATATTTAGGCAGGAAAGGCGTCTGTCCTGACAAACTATGTGTGAGGAGGTTTGTCACCTTAAGTGGCATAACGGACAGCTGAGGACAGACAGACAGCTGCTGTCTGGAGTGGACTGAAACCCAGATGATCTGGGTATGAACACACAAACTGTAAATCATGCTCTCTTGGCAACAGTGCCGCTAAAGGACACTACTGCTTATTTTTAGTCTCTGCTCATTGTGACAGTCTTTATTCAGACTGCCTCTACATGGCACAGCTAAATGCAGGTATTATTAAACCAGCCACTTGAGCTCAGTGCAGCCAGTATGTGTTTGTGTATTCAGTCTGTTTGTCAGTAATAACTGCAGTGTATTTTTTGCATCCAAAACCATCATTGTGAGGGATGATTGCGGGGGAGTGGAGCAGCAGTATGTAGCATGTGGCGGTTATTATTATCACTATTGCACTTTAAAAGGAAAAGTCCAAAGGGCCATTTGTTATTTATTTGTTATGGTGTCACTTTTTTGGTCACAATAAAATGATGATGAATTAGAATATGTCTGTGTTCTCTTGTTTATCATTTGGTACGTGCATTTCATAAAATACACCATCTAATACACAATGGTTTAGCATGTTTATTTTTATATTTACAGAATCAGTATGTAATTATCATTCATAGTAATAAAATTGCAATAATGCTAAATGCAATATCCAAATCCTAATTTTCCAATGAACATGCCATCATAAATGATGCATTGCATTGGTAGAGATGTCCCAGCATAAGAGTCATTCACTAAATGTTGTGTTTTTACAGACAAAGCATCATCTTTTTATATATCCGTTCCCAATGAAATCATGAGTCATGCTGTGTTCAGTCAAAAACATTCACAACTTAAATTTTCGGCACATTTCAAATCTTGTTCTTTAGAAAGTCCTTGGCTCTAAGCACAGGAATGACAAACCTCACTGCTGCTGTGAATAAGATGACGCACACAGATAAAGGTAGTCTGGCTGATGGATATACCTACTCTTAGATAAAAAAATCCTCTTTGACCAGATGAATGATGAATATCACAAAGACAATGGAGGCATGACTACATAGAGCCGCCTCTCAGATCTGCAGATCCCACTAAAGCTTAAACCTCAGGTGAAGTTCTTGGCCTCAGACAATCAATTTGACAGAAAGGCTGCTTACATAACCTAAGAGGACAGTGAAGGAGGAGTTCATAGTTTCCTCAGTGCTTAGTTTGTTTTCTTAGAGGCTCCTCTGAGAATTAAATCTCCAAGAAGATGAGGAGAAAACTTTATTAAGTGCCTTTTCAATAAAACTCTAACGAATGTGTCTTATTACATTACACTATCTACATTATCTGGTTATTTACAACTGAAAACCCAATTAGCAAATGTAGGATATCTTGTTTCTGTCTGTCAGGCAGACTAATGGGCCATGAAACACCCAACTTAAAAATTTACTACACTTCCCTGCTTGATCTCTGTTAAAATGAGGGAGATTCTTGCCTTTTAGAATCCCTCCATCAGTGTAGGAGGCTGCTGTAACTCAGGTGATTCATGTTCGAGTGACACAAAAAGGTGGGTGTGGGAGGCTCAGGTAGGAGAGCTCCAGGTGTGACTGAGTTACCGGCTTTAGCAGGCAGTGGGAAACCATCTGTTAATTATTCTGCTCTCATTTGCCAACACATGATATCATGGGGTGAGAATGGATGTGTACAGCTTTCCTCTGTTCACACCTCCGCTGGTAATGAATTCACACATATGTCCTGATTTTAACGCATCCCAGTCAAAGCAGCTGACAACTGAGGCCGGTGCATTGAATATGGAAACAGAAAAACTCTCACGTGTGTTCATTTGAAAAGTAACTCATTTTAATTTTGATATTAACATTTGGCAAGGACAATAATATCATACTTATTTTCTGTGCCTGAGGAAAATAAGCCACAATGCTCCCTTTATATAATGAATGTATACCTTACTTTAAACTCTTATCCAGCAGAATGCATTAATGTTTGCCTGATAGGAATGTTTTGTTGCTTCTTTGCACTCTGTCTCCTTGATTTTAATAAAGCCTCTCGTTATTCTCTCCACATTTTTGGTGCATGTGTCCTTCTCCATGTGTCTTTCCACGTGACGCCGTTAGACACCGATATCAGGAGCCAGTCTTTGGGTGGTGAAGAGGAGCTCAGCGATATCTGTGGGCCTCAGCAGTCGAGTAGACAGAACCAGCACCTGGAGCAGAGCACAAGACACCCATTCAGGTCCACTCAGGTCACCGTGTGTACCTCAACACTTACAAATGAAGCAGACTTGAATGTCAGGGAAGGTGAAGTGCAAACCGGCAGTCAACAAGGTGCATGAATCAGGTGCCTTGTAAATGTTGTGACTCTTCATCTCATGCGTTTCCTCCGGGATGAAGAGTCAAATGATCACCTTATTTGCTTTAATTGTTTCAGGTCCAGTTCACTAGTACTGATGATTTTCCACTAACTCTTAAATGATTTTACAAAATACATCAGAGAACACAAAGCTTAGTTGCAAATCTGTAATTGCTGAGGCTAAGCAAACATATAAAACAGTATATATGCACCACATGTTTATGTTATTTCAGGTATGGACTGAAGCAGCAACGCACAAACCAGGATGCAATATTTCCACAAAGATACATTTAACCTGGAGTTTTAAATAATCTTATATCTATGCAGAACAAACAGACTCAAGCACAGTTTTTAGCGGTTAAATGTGCCCTCCCCACACACCCCCACTGACAGAACAACCACCACCCCTAGTCCAATGGACAGTGCAATATTCCCCCCTACCTCAGTGCAATAGTCACAACCCGTGCACCTTGTTTCTTACCTTGTATACATCATATATTGTCTGTATACATCCTCATTTGTTGTGCATATTTCTCATCTGTAGTACAGAGTTAGCTTTTGTATATTTCAGTAGTTTTAGTAGTACTCTAGTATTATATGTATACTTAATATTTTATCCTGTAGCCTTTTGCACATGCCTACATTTTTAGTATTTTGTGTGACAATTTTTACAAAGTTTTTTTTTGCGTGTTTATGCTGCTAAACAGAAGAGGAACGCTAAACTGTTTTTTATTGTTCCTGTGACAGTGACAATATAGTTCTATTCTATTCTATTCTATTCTATTCTATTCTATTCTATTCTATTCTATCTGGAAGACATTTAAAGAAATCAAGTGATGTGTGGATGAAGGCACAAACTTAGAGGAAATATTTCTTTAGTAAAACATCTGTATAAATGTGGAGAGAGCATTCTTTATGTTAACTGCACTGAAATATATTTATCTAGTAAGGAGTAAATGCTCAGAAGTCCTTATGCGATGCTTGATTATGTAATGTTATGTGTTAATGATATTAGAAGTAGTACAGACAGCATCATTCATTGTTTATGAAAGACTAAGTTATTAGAAACTTGTAGAGTTTAGTCAGTGTTTAAAGTTGGCAGTGCTTGATAGTTTTAATGTGTGATTTGGCAGAAAATTCCATGATTTTTATTCGTTATCCATTAAAATTGATTCATTATCCATTTTTATGCATCTACTCCTTTTCTGTGTTTTCTAGCTGTAGAAAGGCTTCTCCACGATGCCCTGATTCTGTCTAATCACTATTGTTTTCAGACAGGCCGGTGTTATGAATGTGATTGACAGCTGTAATTACCAACTGCTGATCAGATACTGTTGCCTGGGTATGATTCTACTATAAAAAAGCAGGTTCACTTCTGCATAACAGCATGAAACAATGTCATTTTCATCTAGTTTATATTTATTTAGACTGAGGAGAGAGCTGCAGAAAGGAAGGTGTGTATTTTCACATTCTGGCATTTTTACGCTTCATTTTGGCTCCTGCAGCTTTAACACTCCCTCCATGAACTCCCAATGTTAGGATCATAACTATTTTTAAGCACTATGACTTTTCTGTATATTAAATCAAATCATTCATTGTAGTTTTGTGTGTTCCTGGCGCGAACACACCTAGACTGCAACTACAATAGAATAGAATAGAATAGAATAGAATAGACTTTAATGTCATTTTGTGTACAATGAAATTAGGAAAGCAACTCAAGTCAGTTCAGCATCATTAACAAAACACCAGTGCTACAGAAATAAGAATAGAGCAAATATAAAATTACAAAAACTATAAATAAGATAAGAAAATATAATAAAAATTTTATAATTTATCAAGGTAACATAAGAATAAAGCTTAGAAGAATAAAAATAAAACAAAATATGAATACGTGCAATTTACAGTATTAAGGGTGCAGTTCAAGGTTCTGGTCATCATCTACACAGCTCTTCATGGTTGGGCACCGCCTTATCTTAGTGAATTGTTGCATCAGCATGCTTCCGCACGGCCATTGAGGACAGCTGATCAGAGTCTGCTGCTCATTCCTCCTACCAGGCTCAAAAGCAAACGGGACAGAGCCTTTTTAGCAGTTGCTCCCAGATGGTGGAATGCCCTTCCACCTGGTCAACAAGCAGCAGCCTCCGTGGACATTTTTAAGAGATGTCTCAAGATGCACTTTTATTCTCTTGCATTTATGGGTATTCCTTGATTTTATCGGGTATTTTAGAATTTCATATTTTTGCACTTTGTATTTTTTGTGTGTTGCTGTCTTATATCCTTTTAATCTGTAAAGCACTTTGTGAGGTTTTCTTTGTGATAAGTGCTATATGAATACATTGTATTTACTTGCTTTACTTAACAGTATGAAACTGTATGTATATCTATGAATAATTAAATTGTAATAAATATATGTTGTTATACATATTTACAAGCAGTTAACTATGGTTTTTTTGCTACATCTAGATCAAAAGGACTGTCTCTTTGAATTCCGTTTACTGTTGATGGATGCAGTTGTGTAAATGACAGAATGCCTTGATGTTCAGCCATGAAAAAATTAGCTGTAAGAAATTATGTGATCATCGACTATAAAACCTCAGAGGCTGTCAACGGATATTGAAGGTTATGTATACATTTCAATAAGGGCAAGGGCTCAAAAAGAAGTGAAGTAAATAATGGTGCAGTTCTGATTTAGGTATTTAACATAAAGTTTCAACTGAAATGCACATTCTATGAGTCTCTCTGAATATTTTATTGGTATCTTCATAGATGCATAACATTATGCATCTAGTAGAACCAGATGCAGAAAATAAATTCCGTCTGTTTGCAAATGACAGGTTTATAGGAGTATACCTGTGATACAAATCGTATTAAATGGGAGTTGAATGTGTGACTTTAAATCTGGCTCTAAAGAGATGTTGGATGAACATCATAAATCATACATCACGAACCAAAATGGAGGATGAAAAATGTGATGTTACAAGTCCTTTTGCTTGAAGAGTCTTCTTATTTTTGCAAATGTTAAGTTATATTCTGAGTTATATTTTCCAACTGTATCTTGTATATTTATTTTAAGAGGTACTGAACAGTCAGGTTTGATTCGTGTGTGTTGTTTTGATGTACTCACACCTGCCTATGCTGAACTCAGAGTGGAGGTCATATTCTACCTAAAAGATCTAATTTTACATCTTTAGAAAGTAGTTGTGGTAAAGAGCATAGAGCAGGAAAAACAGAATACAAACTTAGGGATTTTTTGTGGTCAAGACATGCTAGCCTAATAGCGCAGATGCTGAGCAAAAGCTGTGCACATGCAAAAGCATGTGCTTTTCTTAGAATTAGCTTATGGAGTGACTGACATGTTCTGCCCAGTAACTACCATTAACCAGTGGTGTAGTCTACGTGATACGCAGGTATACGCCGTACACCCACTACAAAAGGTCCCAAATTTCCGTATAACCACTGAAAATGCGCAAAGATACGTATCGGCACGGTTTGATGACATAACTTTCACTTTACCGCAACCAATAATAAGCACACGATGAATGACGTCATTGAACAATGGGAGTCTCCAAGAGTCACTAAAGACTATAAAAAAGAAACAAAGGAAACTCTTTTTTGGCGGGCTTTTTTCTTTTTCTCTCTGTGACGAATGTGTGTTTGATGCTAGATTCTTTTTGTAACTTTTGCCTGAAGCAATAAACAAAGCTATGTTAACTTTTTAAAACCTCAAACCTTCTTTTTTGGTGAGTTATTCCATTTCTCCTGGTTTGGTCCGTCCATCCGAGACGTAACTGGTGAGTTAAACTTAAGTGACATGACGACCCCTCTGGTAAGCAGCCTAAATGGAGTAGTGACAGAGCCACCGATTTTAGTACTTTGCAGACACGTAGACGTTGTCCAGGAATCAGCAAAGTTACTTTTCCGGGGTAGTAAAATTAGAAAAATCTGGAACAATGATCCATTTAACTAACATAATTATGGTTTTTTGAGATTATTGGGCTACGTGTTACATACCGATTTAAAAGTGTGTTCTAGTTAAAGTAAAACCTATATTCTTCTTTGGTTGTATGACATTAAATCTGTTTTCTCTGCAGCTCTAGGTCAACATCCACGATGGGCTTCAGGTCTGTCTGCAGCAGCACAGAAAATATGCTGCCAAGAAAACAGTGACTTTATGAAGTTTGATGTCAAAAACTGCCGTGACCGTCTGGCTCGTATATGTTATGCAGGTACTGTATGTCCTAAGGGTAGCGAATGGGTGCTGAGGGCTGTGTGTTTGCACATGATGGCCAGCAGGATATTATATAAGCGGAGCCTTTATTCACTTACCCTGATTACAGATGGGAGGCTTTGATCGTTTCCAGGCCTTTCATTGCTTCTGGCCTCTTTCTCAAAGCCTTGTATTATAACAAACACACATCACCCTGCCTGATCTCCTGCTTTGCTTTTCTCACACCCCTCTCCGTTGGTGAACATGCATTAATTTGCATGTTTCGCATGTGTATGTGGACTGCATGTATAATCAAGAGTTAAATCACCCAAACAGACCAATACTGGGAAATACTGAGTAATATGTATGCACCTCAGATGGGTCTCTTATCTCTACACCTGATTGATGCCTCTTGTGTATGTAGGTCAGCGTTTAAAGTCAATCGTATTCTTATCACTCATCCATATTTCTGGGCTGGTCAGGTCTGACTCTAAATGCTCACAGTGTGGACACATCTGTCTGGTGTAAATTTACATACAGGCTTAGAAAGTCACTTACAATTGTAAATGGCACAGTGTAATATGGAATTGGGTCATATTTCTTGTCGCTGGATGACTAATGTTGGTTGTTTATTTATTATTATTAATTACTGATGACTCAAAATTGCCTGTCTGGTATAATGAAGATACCTCAAGCCTTGCCGTCCGTGAACCCACCTTTCAAGAATCACTGTTTATCCATCTCGTTTTCATTAAGGATGTGATTTTCATGGCGGTGAGAAATTGGACTTTACTGTCAAATTAATTTACCTTATGAATGTATTTCAATCTGTATTGTAATACTGAGCCATACCTGGATTAATCTTTCATTTATGCATTTATAAAGGACTGCATGGAGAAAATTATTCCTTTTTATTTTTATTTATCCTTTCTCAGAGAATTTTCTAATGAATCTATCCATTAACATATCACTTTGTAATAGGCAGGGCAGTATCAAATTAATTCGATGAACTGAAGTTTTGCTTTCTGAAGATCATAGAATAGAAACAGTGCGTCACCAGCACTGTTTACAGGGATAGTGGGGAGCTGCTGACCTTGACTGGGGATGTTGTCAGATGGTGGAAGGAATACTTCGAGGATCTCCTCAATCCCACTGCCACGTCTTCCATGGAGGAAGCAGAGGCTGAGGGGGACCAGAGGATGTGCTCCAACTACAGGGGGATCACACTCCTCAGCCTCCTGGGTAAAGTCTATTCCAGGGTACTGGAGAGGAGGATCCAACCGATAGTTGAACCTCGGATCCAGGAGGAACAATGCGGTTTTCATCCTGGTCGCAGAACACTGGACCAGTTCTACACTCTCTACCAGGTGCTCGAGGGTTCATGGGAGTTCGCCCAACTGGTCCACATGTGTTTTGTGGATCTGGAGAAGGTGTTCGACCGTGTCCCTCGTGGTATCCTGTGGGGTGTGGTTCAGGAATATGGGGTCCGGGGCCCTCTTTTAAGGGTCCGGTCCTTGTATGACCGAAGCAGGAGCCTGGTTCACATTGCCGGCAGTAAGTCAGACCTGTTCCAGGTGCATGTTGGACTCAGGCAGGGCTGTCCTTTGTCACCGGTTCTCTTCATTATTTTTATGGACAGAATTTCTAGGTGCAGCCAGGGGCCGGAGGGGATCCGGTTTGGGGACCACAGGATTTCATCTCTGCTTTTTGCAGATGACGTTGTCCTGTTCGCCTCATCGAACCTGGACCTTCAGTGTGCCCTGGGGCGGTTTGCAGCCGAGTGTGAAGCCAGCGGGATGAGGATCAGCACCTCCAAATCCGAGGCCATGGTTCTCGACTGGAAAAAGGTGGTCTGCCCTCTCCGGGTCAGTGGGGAGTCCTTGCCCCAAGTGGAGGAGTTCAAGTATCTTGGGGTCTCGTTCACGAGTGAGGGAAGGATGGAGCGTGAGATTGACAGACGGATCGGTGCAGCGTCTGCAGTGATGCAGTCACTGTATCGGTCGGTTGTGGTGAAGAAGGTTTACCGATTTACTGGTCAATCTTCGTTCCTACCCTCACCTATGGTCATGAGCTTTGGGTCATGACTGAAAGGACAAGATCCCGGATACAAGCGGTCGAAATGAGTTTCCTCTGTAGGGTGGCTAGGTGCACCCTTAGGGATAGGGTCAGGAGCTCAGTCACCAGGGAGGAGCTCGGAGTAGAGCCGCTGCTCCTCCACATCCAGAGGGGCCAGCTGAGGTGGCTCGGACATCTGTTTCAGATGCTTCCTGGATGCCTCCCCGGGGAGGTGCTCCGGGCATGTCCGGCCAGGAGGAGGCCTTGGGGAAGACATGTTGGAGAGACTATGTCTCTTGGCTGGCCTGGAAACGCCTCGGGGTCCCCCCGGAAGAGCTGGAAGAGATGTCTGAGGAGAGGGAAGTCTGGGCATCCCTGCTTAGACTGTTGCCCCCGTGACCCGGCCCCAGATAGGTGGAAGACAATGGATGGATGGATGGAAGATCATAGAAAATATCCATATGGAAAAATCAAGATTAATTCCTCTAGGGACCTTAATTTTTTTGGTCATATGGCCTAACTTTAGCTTTTAAAGATGTATTTATGAAAAAAAATCAAAGGCGGAGATGTTTGATAAATCACTAATCACAGTGGTACTAATTATGAAACATCTTTTGTTATTTTTTTACAACGATTAAAGTCACATTTATAGAATAATTCTGAGCTTTTAAATTTTACCATAAATTTGACCATTTACAGGAATATTTTTTTAGTTAGTCAAATAGCCAGTTACAGAGTTATAGAGAAATCTAACTGTATTGAGCCACCGGAGGAAACGTAAATTTTATGCAATTTGCAGGGTTTTCATTTTTATATTGATATTGAGAGAGTGAGGTAATGTGCTGAAAAAACTGAACATCTGCAAGGAAACAACTAAATTAGGACTCAAACAGTAAACAGGTAAGGTGATGGGAGGAAAAACATTTGGATAATATTGAAGAAATGACCTTATTCCATCCTCCTATCAATCTGCCCCTTTCAGATTTCATTCCTCATCTGCTCATCATGTGACACTTGCTGACTTTGACTTGTGACTATACTCACTTGTGTCCCTGGTTTGTGGGCGGAGACTAGCTCTTTGATGAGGCGAAGCTCTGCAGGCGTGACCCCGCCGACCAGGAAGAGGAAGAGCAGAGGGTTGTCACTGGGATGTGGTCGACTCACCTGGAAGTCAGACAGAGACATTGTGACTGATTGTGTATTTTCAGGCTGCTCTGCTCCCTAAAACAAAACAGTAAATCCTTGTTATAAAGATAACTCTTTCCCTCTAAGTATGAGTATATTTGGCTCTCTGTGTTTCTGACTCACTACTCAGCTGAACACCATTGACACCACAATGATACTGATGAGGGTGAACTCGGTGAGGATACAGGTCGCGCATGTTGTCTCACCCTGGTGTTACGACGGCTAACACGTGGACAGCCGGGCAGGTGCGCACAAACACACACACCAAACAAAAACTGAGCATCACCTGCATAAGGAATACACAATATGTGACTGAGGCTGACTTTAAGATGAGTTTTTAGAGAGCAGCAGAGTGAGGTGCTTCTGCTGCGTACAATTGGCTGCCATGGAATAATAGCTGCATGTTATTGGCTGGTGGTCAGGCCACATCTGCTGCCTGTGAATCCTAATCAGGCAATCAGAGCTGCAGGGGGGCGGCCCCAAGGCAAGAGTGGCTGTACACGTGAAGCACCAGAAGGCTGGCGTGAAGCGTGTCAGGGATGATTCAACATGTGTTTACTGAAAAATATGTGAACGACTGCTTTCTGCTCATGTCATATGTTGTGTTTGGATGGGGATGCAGGAGAAAGAGACGACGAAGCGGCTCCATGTGCAATGCTCCGCCGGTGGGTTTGTTGATCCAAAAATGTAAACTGAAACTACAAGTGTCTGGACCATGTGCACCGCCATGGGATGCACCAAGGGGGGGAGGGGCTTATAGTAATGTGTAAACCTGAAGTGTGACATGAGGTGTGACTTTAAGTGACAATGAAGAGAACGGAGGAAAGTCAGGTTTGTTTGTCCTCAAGGTGAAGTACATCCATCTCATAAAAGACGTTTATTCTGATAAAAGCAGGGTCCTGGCATTCATTTACCTTTATTTTTGCCAAGTTGTCACAGCATAAAAACACACTTTGTTTGGTGGATGAAAAGTAAGCTTTATAAATCAGAGCTTGGATGTTAATATAGACCCAAGCAAATTGAATTAAAGGTCCAGTGTGTAGATGAAATGAAATACAGCATTCATAATTATGCTGTCATTAGTGTATAATCATCTTAAAAAACAGATCTGGAAGAGCAGGTGACCTCTAGAAAGTCCACCACATGGCACCACTATGTTCCTGTATTCTTTTTGTTGGATCTCACATCAGCATGCCACTGATTCACTTATGCTTCTTCCATTTAGTTAGTTTTAGTCCTGTTCTTTGTTTTTCATGATGATTGCCTTCTGTAACTTCACGAGATTGGTTTGAAAATTTGAGCTATCCAAAAAGTTTTTATGGACCAAGCCATGGGAAACCTCTTGGACCAAATACTGACAGAAAAACTGGATCCATTGACAAATATTTGGAGGAAAAAAAGCCCAGAAAGGACAAAACACTGGCACTGTAGGTAAGGATGAGGTATCAAAAAGTGTAATTTGCAACATCACTGCTAGATCTCATTAAGGCCCAGTTTACACAACAACGCTCTCAGGTAAAAACGACAAAATATCTGAGCGGATGTGCCTTTTGTTTAGATGGCAATGGCGTTTTTGGGGGTTGAAAATGCAAAAAAGTGAAACCACCTTCCAGAATGGAAATCTTAAAATTGCTCCACTCTAAAGGGTTAAAAACACAAAACTCCCAGTCCATGTTATCTTGTACTTTTGTGGCTTTATAATCTACCGTGGTGTTAAGCAATAACTCGACCTCCTCGTCTGTCCAGACAAAATTGTCAGTTTTGTGCGTTGCTTCGCCATGTTCTGTTTCCTGTTTTGTGATTGTATTTCGCACTAGGAGAGAACAGGAAGAGAAGCAGAAAGGTTCTACACAGGCGCTTGGTCTTGGTGGCGGTGATGCCACCTACCCACCTGGCGTGCATATTACACCGATAAACAGGAAATTTCACACACTTTTGCGTGTATGTCTGCATGCAGATTTTTCCCTCAAAACACATGTCTAAACGCAGAATTAAAAGTGAGAATGCAACACCACTTTTGTGTTTTCCGTTCAGATCGTTACCGTCTAAATGTAGCCTCAATTTTACACACTGGAGCTTATTTGGGCTCAATTTGTGGGTGTAGAAAATCTATCCTTTAATGCAGACAATGTCATAGGTTCACTGATGCAGGTAGGAGGGTTAAATTCACAAATGACTGATGTTATTACTGATCGCTGATCAGATTCTGTCACATGTGACTCCATTATCGTACAATGAAACTTGACACAGAAGCTTAGAAAACGACCTTGTCTATTCTACAGCAGTGTAAAACAGCCTCAGGTTCCTGTATCTTTACATTTAGTCTTGATTTAAACTGAGCTGATAGAAGTGTATTCTAAAAATTTGGGCATTTTCCCCCTGATTTCAGCTTTAAAGACCCCCTTCATTCATGAGACATAATAAAAACAGACTGCACTGAATAGAGTTCATTTTAATGTTTTCTTACTCTCTTCTTACCCGACCCCCCAAAAAAGCGTTCACTGACCACAAAAAAATATTAAATTGTCATCTTCTCCTCAACCCTCACTGAAAATTTCAAAATCTCTAAATGTTCAAATCCTGTCTTTATTAAACCCTTTCACCCTGAACAATACAACACTAACATGTGGATTTTATCTTCAGTGTGAAAGGTTACAATTGGCAAAAATCTGCATTCATTCCCAGGTCAAATGACCACAGTAGTTATGGGTGTTTACACTGGCGGAGGAGAACTTCTCCAGATTTGAGGGGAATTTGGCAGAATATAAAGTTCCTTATTTTCTGGCATGTCTGAAAACACTGAAATAAGACAAACTTGTCTACTGACGATGTGAAAGAAATCAACTTCCTATTATTCGGTTGCATACTATAAATGATATGAATGTTGCATTGCTATAAAATTGGATTAATTTAAAGTTAATCTGCTGGGTGCAAGATATGTTGCCTGTAAGTCTAGTTTTGTGAATCAATATTTGTGCACAGATGACTTCAGCCTCTACCATTTTTGTGTTGACACTAATCCTGTTAAATTCTAATTTCTGGTGAAAACAGAGAAACTTAAATCTTTTAGCAGATAAATGTGTGAAAAAGCTACAACCCTCAAAATCAGTGTAAGTCAATGATTACAGTGAATGAACTATGAAAAGTAGGGGAGGGGGATTGAAGGCTCCACATCCCAGCTTTAATTTAAACACTTTTATGTCAAAGTAGAAATAAATATGTGTGAATATAGTGTTTTAAGGGCTCCGAAGTTATTAGTTGGATAGACACGACCATTTTTAACTTCCTGTCTGAACTATAGGGTCTACATGTTATGATTATGCCTTTAATTGGATGAGCTGTGGCTATCATAATCTTCTAGAGAGCATGAAACTGGACAAAAGAGACTGAGCAGAGAGTGAACTTGGGAAAGCAGACATACACAAAAGCACATTTAGGTCACAGACTGGTAACGATCCAGTTTGAGGAAGTTTAGACGCCTGCAGAGCGTAGAGTGTTTAAGGCTGTAACCTCTGAGGACCGCAGAACACCGTATGGATAAAAATAGCCCTTTTATTTGGGTGGTTTTATTGCATAGAAGGGTGTGCACCGTGCTCCTATAGCATACTCAGGTTTATAGGTTCACTCCGTCTGAGTTGGGAGTTTTTGGGCCAAGTTTGTTCATTTGTGCAGAACCAGGCCATAGTTACACAACCAGACTAATGCCTCCCCCTGGGTAATCATCAGTTTAAGCAGGCCCAGATGTGGGATAATCAGTCTGTGGATAGTGATCTGCTCTGTGGTGGATATACATTACCCAAAAGCCCAAAAATCCATGTCTATTGCAGAAAAAACATTTGACCAAAACAGTTATATTACACCGCTCTGGGGCTCTGCGTCTTCTTTGGATGCATTCAGAATATAAAAGCCAGATAACAACAAAGAAAAATGAAAGAACTGAACTAATGGAAGCGTAGGTACATTACATATTGTTGCAGCACTTTCTATACAGCAAAGTCTCAGAATGGAAATCAGAAAAAAATACAGAATAAACGAAGATGTTTCTATCACTGACATGGATTACTTTCCTCTCCTGCTTCTGTTAAGGTTATGGTCCTCAACAACTATTATATTCAGGAGTGACACAGTGTAATATTTATGTGCTTATTCAACCAGCACTTTTACTTTCTGAAGCTCAATTCAGCTCAAACTAAAGGGACTTATGGATGTTATGAAAGACCTTAGGATGCACTGAATCTTGGCTGAAAAGCTCTAAAACGATGCAAACTGATGTTAAATTGCAATTTACAGCCCTAATATCTAACATATCAACTTCTACTCAAGCATTTTGTTTTATAAGCTCTGTACTCTGTAGATTTATTTTCTCTGAGTGCAGATTCCTGTTCTTGGAAACATTCTGTCCTTGCACCTTCTGTCGAGGCTGTTGTTTTTGGAGGTTAACTGCGTGTCACAAATGAAAAAGAAGGTAGTGATTCTTGGCTGAGTGCTTCTCTGAACAGTGTTTGCAGAGACCGTGGGTGAGAAGATAGTCAGAGATCACATTTCTTTCTCACCGCTCTTTTGGTTTTTACTGGTGAGATGGTTTTAAAAGGGGGGGGTCTGCCAATAGATGGGGGAGTCATATTCCCTGTTGGTATAGATTCACAGAGTTACTAATGCCATAAAGGAGGTTATGCTTTCATGTTTTCATTACTATTTATCTGTGAGCGTTATTACACAACAGATACTGCAGTGATTTCCATTAAAGTTGGTGGAACTGAAGGATGAACCCATTACATTCTTCCACCACTTTTTCACTTTTAAAACTCAGATTTTTCCAGCTGGAGCTTTTGAGGTCAAGTCTTTTTTTAAAATTTCTTATCATTCAGTGACATTGAACGGGTTTAAACATACTTTCATCCCAGGCTGAGTACATGTCCTACATACCGGGTTTCTTTCAGTATTCCACTGTATGTATCTGCAACAATTTTAAGATTTTATTACTCTCTAATTATTACGTAGAGTACCTCCAACATACAGAACTGTGTGAAAGTTTTAGGCCACAAGTAGGATTGGTGATTTAGCGAGAGCATAATGATACATTGTAATGCACATAAGCATTTCTCAGTCACTGTAACAAGACACAACTTTACTATAGAACAGCATTAAAAATGAGGAATTCAGAAAAAAAAAAAAAACAGACTCAAGTATCGAGTATTTGTGTGACCTTTCATTGTACTTAACATGTTTTGAACTCTTCTGCACAGACATGAGTTTTACTGAACTGATCTTCTAATATTTTACACCAGGTTTCATTCAACACATGTCCAATGTCTCTTATTGTTGGGGCTAATTTTTGTCATAGGAACCGAGATAACACTAAATACACTGACTGTAGAAGCTGTAGTTTATATTTTTTTATGACTTTTTAATGCTGTGCACAATATTTCCATTTATTTCCTTGTTGTTTTCTTTTTAATAAAGCTTCTGTACAGTACTGTATGTCTCTGACCTTTTACAGCCATTCATCCAATCTGCATCTCTGAGGTCAGCTGGCCAAGTTGCTTGTGATGATCCCAAGATTTAGGTTGAAACGCAAAGGAGATCATGTGCTTGTACTTGTAGCACCAAACTCTGGAATGACTTGGCTCTGCATATTGGATCTTATATCCCTGTTTTAAAGCAAATTTTATTGTTTTGAAGCCTTCAACTCACCACAGGGTCTCTTAAAAGATATGGAGCACATTTTTTTAAATTAAAGATTTAAATTCTGTGTAAGACATATAACATCTCATTTCCATTAAATAAAAATCATACCTGTAGAGAAAAGGGCATCAAAATGTGAATCTTGGTCCATTTTACAGCTGCACATGACTAGAGATACTCCAATTACTATTTCCAGTTTCTCTTACATTTGTATATTAATTCTAGTATTTTTAATTTCTTGATAAAGAAGAGAAAAAGTTGTCCCTCCTCCTCACTGATACTCTGCCTACCCAGGGATTAATTTTGAGTCTGTCATGTCGGCTATTGGACTTTGTCTGTCTTGTCTGTTTTGTTTGTCATTTCCTGTTTTATTTTGTTAAGTTTCCCTCATGTGTCTTGTCTGTTGTCTTTACTTCCTCTCCCTGATCGTGTTCACCTTTTCCCTGATTACCTGACTCCTCCCTGATTATCTCCACCTGTGTCCAACAAGGTTATTATCGTTAACGAAAACGAACGAAATGACGAAAACTAAAATTGAAATAACATTTTCGTTAACTGAAATAAATAAAAACTCTAATTAAAAGAAAAAAAAACGATAACTAACTGAAACTGTATTGTGAGTTTACAAAACTAACTAAAACGTATAAAAATTATGGATACAATTCCCTTCGTTTTCGTCTTTGTCAATGTCGGATTGATATTAAATTAATTTATTCCGCTCCAGCAGTTTGAGCTGGTGACACCATACGACACTTCACAGTCTGTCATGTGTGGTCACTGGTGGTTTCCAGTCATCTTCTGGTCCCCACTCTACCTGGAACATACAGACTAAAGCTGGGACAAAGCAGCACAGTCCTGTCTGGGGTTTACTGTAGTGATACATGGGTGGTTTTTTTTTTTTTTTTTTTTTTTTGGGGGGGGGCGTACCGTGTGTGTGCGCGAGTGACAGAGACAGACCAGAGCTAAAGGACAGAGTCAAACAGGACTAGCATCCAGGTTAAAACTGGAGAGTGTATCACCATGAAGAGGCCTTCCAAGCCCTGAACTGCACAGTTTAGAAGAGGAGAAAAGAGGAGGATGAAAACTAATCCAATTACAGAGGTACGGAACCTGTTAGAATGGTAAAAAACGTTTGATGTTACTTGCTACAGCTAGCTGAACTGAACTGAAGCAAAGTTGGCTAATAATGGAACTGGAGATGATTAAGATATGAGATATCTGCTAAGGTGTGGTTTACTGATGATGGACTGGGTTATATATGTTTATAAGTGGTTTATATATGTTTCTGTCTGCTTTAACTACTGGTTAGCTGGTTTATATATGTTTCTATCTGCTTTAACTGCTGGTTAGCTGGTTTATATATGTTTATATCTGCTTTAACTGCTGGTTAGCTGGTTTATATATGTTCCTATCTGCTTTAACTGCTGGTTAGCTGGTTTATAATATGTTCCTATCTGCTTTAACTGCTGGTTAGCTGGTTTATATATGTTCCTATCTGCTTTAACTGCTGGTTAGCTGGTTTATACATGTTTCTATCAGCTTTAACTGCTGGCTGCTTTGTGCATCTCCTCTCATGCTTTGCACATCTTCGCATTGTTTCACGTAAGTGACGTTGTGTATGGATTGCACCCCACCTCAACCTGCTATAGGGAATTTATACATTGTACGGTACATTGTGTCTCTGCTCAGTCCATGAGCCGCCCTAACCCGACCCCCAAATAAAGTGTCCAGGGTAACACATATCCGCACCTCACTAATTTCTTTGAATAGGATGATGAGGAAGATAAAATATATGAAATAACTAAAACTAATACTAAAACTAAACTAAACTAAAACTAAGCATTCAGAAAAAAACGATAACTAATAAAAACTAACAAACCTGCTCTAAAAACTAATTAAAACTAACTGAATAAGAGAAAAAAAAGTCAAAACTAATTAAAACTAAACTATAATTAAAAATCCAAAACTATTATAACCTTGGTGTCCAATTGTCTTCCTGCCCTCTTGTGTATTTAAACCCTCAGTCTTCCCCTGTTTAGTTGCCAGTTTGTGCTCTACAACTTGTTGTGTTCACTTACCAGCGTTTTTTGGATCCTGTTCGTTTGTCTGCCGTGTTTGACCCGTTTTTGTCCTTCGACCACCGATTCAGCCTGTTCCTGTCCTGCCTGCTCGTTTTTGACTTGGTTTGTGTACCTGACTCTGTCTCTGCCTTCTCCCTTTAAATACCTCAGCCTCCACCGATTACTTGTGCTTCGACTTTCGCCTGGATTACTACCGTGAGTTAGCCTGTCCCCCATGTACCGTTGCTTGTTTGACTGTCTTTCCGTGTATGACCTGGCTTGTTTATTGACCACCCTCTGTCTGTCCCTAGTGGGGATTCCGTTGGGGTTTTCCCGGCTCGGCCAAGCCGGTCGTCTGCCGTATCCACCCGCAGCCCAGACGTTTATCCCCGGAACCAGAGGCTCCACAGAAACTATATTATCTCTGTGTTGTACCTTTTTCCCTGTGAAAGTGTTTAATAAAAACACTAAACCTTACTGGTTACTTGTGGTCTTGCTTTTGGGTTCAGCCTTTGTACTTAGCCTTTCACAGAGTCAATCTTTAGCTACTTTTACACAGAGATCCTGGAAAAAGGTGAGATGGTGATCCTGCCTTTTTGCCACCGTTAACTGATTTCCACAGCCCAGCCAAAGGAGTAACAGAGGTGAGACAGGCTCTGCTTTTACACAGCAGACCTGCGTTCCGGAATCAAAGGGGTGGTGATGCAGCGCAGCGTATAGGGGGATGTATAACTTGCATGTCTGAAATACCCAGAGCTTCTTAGCTAACCTCTCCAGAGTCAGCCAGTCTTTCACCGTTCCACAAATGTTAGCGTGGATAGAGTCCTCCGCTTGAAATGACAACAGCTCATGGATCTTGGTGTCTCCCCAGTTCGACATCTTTCTGGTCGTGTTGATATGTTTGTTTACTCTACACAGGCAGCGCTCATTTTTAAATCCCCCCCCCCCCAGTGCGGGGGTCGCACACACAATACGTCATCAAAACGTTACACCTTGGTTGCAGAACGAGAGGTGTTCCTTTTACATAGCATTCTGGAATCATGATTCCACCTTTATCATGGCTCTGTTACTACCTCCAGAAGCGTTACAGAGGCGGTACCAAATTATCTTATTTCGTTTACAGACATCATTCAGGAATAAAGATGAAATATTCCCAGAACAAAAGTGCTGTGTTAAAGGGGCTTTTGCGAAAGATTTCCAAAAATTTGTAAAAAAAAAAATGCAAAAATTGAGAGAAGGGCATATGTAAAGAACATGTGTTTAAAAAGAATTGGGTGAATAGTGTCTGAGTAATCAGTTGGACACATTTTTCTAAATTGAAATTATAAGAAATTTGTAAAAAAATCCAAACATTCTAATTCAGTCATGACACTGAGCTCAGCATCTCTCCAAGTGGTAAAGAAGATGTGTGTCAAATTTGAAAGAATCGGGTGAACAGTGTCCAAGAAATAGGTTGGAAAAAAATCACAGATGGATGGATGGAATTCCTGGTGTATCTATAGAATAGATATAGATATATTTACTTTTTATACTGTATAAAAACAGAAAATATCAGGCTACAAAGAAGACCATTTAACCAGCACATTCCTTTTTTACTGGGCAGCTCAAACTGATTCCATACCTCACTTCAGCCGTCATTTTTTGATCATCCTGCCAAGCATATTTTCATGGATTGGTCCTTTTCAAACAACCTGTTCACTGGAGCCAAGAGTTCCTGCCTGCACTGATTCACCCAAAGCCCTGCTGGATAATGTCTTTGTGACTGGAAAGTACACATTTTACACAATCTTTTGTTTGCCTGTTCATGTTGCTCTTCAAATGTTATATTAGTTTAAATGAAATTACATTTAAATGAAAATGGAAATAGAAATTTTTGTCGCATTATCTGTGCATAATTGCAAATGTAGGAGTTTATATTTTGATTTCTAATGACATGAATGAAAGGTCTGATACATCCCGTCCACATCATGCATTTTACTTAATTTCCTGCTTTGTTGTTTTCTTCATAGTTGAAAAAAAAGAATGTCTTTTTTTTTTTTTTTTTTTTTAGAAGCCCTGTATGAGAATTACTGCTTTCTGCTGACTGGCCGTTTGTCTTTTACATTGGTCTCTGTGTTTTTTTGCTTTTTAATTATTTGGGCATTTTGAGGATGTATTACAGTTATAGTTGTGAGAGACAGATAAGGCAGGGGGGAGGGATAGAGACGGCATGCAGCTGGGCATAAAGCCCCCTGCTCTTTGAGGTGTTTTTATGATTCTGTGGTTTTTGTGTGTTTTTATTACAGAATTTTATGGTTTTTACTGTTTTTGATTGTGCAGCACTTTGATCAAGAGTTTTTGTTTTCCAATATCCTGTATAGTGAACTGGACTTATAAAACTGTCCGATGTGCTCTCACAGTGAATTGAACAGAAGTTGCTTGTGTGTCCATGTGCAGCTCTTAGTCCAATAAACTGACTTCAGTGCATATAAACCTGTGTGAGTGCATGAGTGCAGGCTGACCTTCATAAACATACTGAAACCGGTCTTCAGCAGGTCTGTGAGGCCTCCAGACATGTGCTCGATGTCAGGACATTCCAGTCTGTCAGGGTGGAAGACTTCCTCCAGGACTTGACGCAGGAAAGAATGATAGTTTGCCTGCAAAACACAACACAGAGTGGCACAATAGTTAGTTAAAGGGCTTGATACCTGTGTGTGAGTGAGGAGCTGCTGGTTGTTTGTGACGTGTAGTGTTAACGATGCCAGGGAGTGTTAAAAACAGCTCTGCTCACAGGCTGATAGAGTTATGAGTCATGTTGGGAAGAGGGGACTGTACTGTACTGTGAAGAATATCTGTACTACTGAAAGCATGACAAAAAATTATATAACTGCTGCACATAAGTGAAAACACCTAGTGGTAAAAGAAGTTCCTTTACTTCTGTGAAAGTAATAATATCACATCACAGAAGCTATGAATTCAACACCTTATTTAAGAGAAAGAATGTGATTATCCGAAACATGTACTTAACCCTTTCATGCACTAATTATGTGAAATTTAGTCAAGATATTTTTCTGCAGTGTTTTTATTCCTCTTTAGCCAACCCCCCCCCCCCCCCCCCCCCCCAAAAAAAAAAACCCCAATGTGATCGATTAAAAAAAAAAAAAAAAGGTTACAAAAATTTCCACTCAGCTGGACACCACATATTTAATTTTTGAAGCAAAGAAACATGTATTTAAATCTAATATCAGAAAGTGATATGAAAAACTATGCAATAAAAACATTTTTAATGTTGCTAATCTGATGTTTTCTCACATTTGAACATACTCTAATACTAGTTATTATTCACTGCATGGAGATAATATGCAAAAAAAAAAAAAAAAGTTAAAAAAATACCTGTCAGTTACAGTCTAACAACAATTAGCAATTGATTTACACTCAAACATGTCACTGCAGATCAGGTTTATCAAGAACAGCAAAGTTACAGTAATGGTTTGAATGTCGGTGTATTATGGGATGGTGCATAAGTGTCCACTGTGTTGCCTGATATGGAACTAAAACAACCAAAACCCTGAATATACAAGAGAAAAGCTGGAGAAGAACTGTCCACTGGAGTGAGCACTGTGCATGAAAGGGTTGAGAGAAATAAAACTAGTCATTGTGCAGTAAAATGATCCCTGTCAGTATTATTTGTGGTTTCAAAAATATTCAGTCTCACACATGAAATACATGGTTATCAATGGACATGAAAATGATGCAAAGGAACTACAGATAATATTTAACAAGATATAACAGAATGGAAGTAAAAAACTGCAGTAAATATAGAAATACTAGAAGTACCTTAAGTTTGTACTTGACTACAGCATTTGAGTAGATGGACTTGGCTATATTCCACCTCTGCAAACAGCACAGCACATTAAATCAAACATGTATGTGCTGATGAAAAACAGTCACACTTTTTCTTTCAGCATAGACTGTGATGCATCACATGATCTAGTCCTGCCTCCCTGAAACACTCACCAGTTATGAGCCTCTTAGCTCTCAGCACATTTCATTACTTGACTCATTCAAATGCAGATGTCCTTGGAAGAGAAACAATATTCTAAACAGGCAGAAAAAAAATGCTTAGCGCTATTAGGGAGTCCACATTTTCTGCTCAGTGACCCAGCACATAATGTACCATTTATAGACCTGAAAGCTCGCAAATCGAGAATTCAATAGATTTTTTTTTTTTTTTTCCATGGGAGTGAACTTTGCTGCCTCTGAGAACAATAAAAACCCAGATAAGACTTGGCAGAGCTTTATTTGAGTGCTTTGAATAGCAGAACTCCCAAAAATAGACAGGACAAAAATCTCCCAGTCCTTGAAAAGCAGATAACTGAAAACACACACATAGGCAAAGTAATTTCAAGGTTCTTCTCTTAATTTTACATGTGGCTCTGCTTAGTGGAACATCAAGGTTATAGGCACCAAAACATGAATGAAGGAAAGAAAGAAAAAACAAGGTTGATATTTCGATTTTTACATTTTGTCTAATACCATCTTTCACAAAGTTTGGACTAGACCTAACTTTGCAGGGACCAGTGGATATGTATTTACCTTTTTCCCCACCAAGCACCACATGTAGGTAGATTTTCTATCTTGCAAGTAAATCTGATATTTGCCACAGTGTAGATTAAAGGAAGTAAAAAAAACAATAGCAACAAATATAAGAAATAATGCTGAGAATCTCTATCAAATTAATAGTAAAATTTACAGATGCACTGTTTTGTCCTGCCACTATTCTGTGGAGTCTAACATATATAAGTACTTCATGGTGCATTCAGGGGCACCTCTCAATGTCTGAAATCTGTACTGAAATGACCATGAAGGTTGTTTAAAACATAAGAAGTTTTTTTGTCACTTTCCTTTGTTTAAATACTGATGCCTACATCTGCACCTTTACTAATTAGAGGCTAAAATCATAACAATTTCACATTTCTACATTGACAACCTGTAAATATTTATTTAAAAACTTATTATATTGTCAAAATTCCACAATATTTTTGAACAATAGGTTGCTAAGCACATGTGTGACCTTTTACATGTTGTTTTACTAAAGTATTTTTCAGTTATTAAGTACTAAAGTTAATCATAATATACTATACACCAATCAGCCATAACATTCTGACCACTGATAGGAGAAGTGGTAATAAGACTGATTATTTTGCTGGCTAATTGTCCACCTGGGAATAATAAAGTCTGATTATTATTCTGATCATTTCATTACAGTGGTTCCTTTCACTGGGTTGGATATAATACGCAGCAAATGAACATTTAGTCCTCAAAGGTGATGAGTTGAAAGCAACAAATGATCAACGTAATGAACTGAGTGACTTTGACCAGGTCCATATTGTAACGGTGATGAATGGGTCAGAACATCTTCACAACTGCAGGTGTTTGTTCCTGATCTGCAGTGGTTAGAACTGACCAAATATGGACTAATGAAGATCATCCCAGCCTCAGGACAGGTGATCATCTGTGGGAGGTGTTGGACAAATAAATCTAAACCATGGAGGTCCACCTCTCTACTTCCAGGACTTCAGGGATCTGCTGCTAAGGTCTTGGTCCAGATACCACAGCACACCTTCAGAGGTCTGGTGGAGTCTAGACCCTGGGTCAGAGCTGGTTTAGTGGAAAAAGGGGAACCTACACCTGGTAATAATGTTCTGCTCATACTGTTTGATAGATTGAGAGCCAGTTGTTCTTTAGATACTTTTGGTAGGTTCTAACCCACAGGTGTCAAACACGCAGCCCGGGGGCCAAAGGGTCCAGTCTGGCCCTTGAGATGAATTTGTGAAATGCAAAAATTACACTGAAGATACTAACAATCCTTTTAGTTCAGGTTCCACATTCAGAACAATTCAATCTCAAGTGCGCAGGACCAGTAAAATACTATCATAATAACATAGAAATAATGACAACTCCAAATGCTTCTCTTTGTAAATGTAAATATTTTCATGTATTTACACTACAACAAAGTATAATTTTGCAAATAATGTGAATAACCTGAAATGTCTTAAGAGACATAAGAACAATTTTAACAATATTCTGCCTGTTACTAAACGTTTTGTGTATTAGTAGATCCACTGTGATCTGTAAGTTATAATGAACATGTGTAAATGATAAACTGAGGCAAACTATTGTTATAATTACTTATTTTTTCAGTTTGTTCATGTTATTCACATCTTTTGAAAAGATAGTTTGTAGATGTAAACCTTTTCATATTGTAAATTTACTTTTTTTGCTCTAAAACATAGAGAAAAGTTTGGAGTTGACATTATTTATATATTATTCAGTTATTATTTTACTGGTCCGGCCCACTTCAGATCAAATTTAGCTGACTTTGGCCCCCGAACTAAAATGAGTTTGACACCCCTGTTCTAAGCACTTCACACTGGGAATGAACAACACAATCAGTGATTTTACCATCATAATTCTTCCCTTGAGAATGTTGCTCAGATCCATACGGAATGAGATAATCAATGCTAATACCACTTTCCTTGTCAGTGCTCATAATGTTACGGCTGATCGGTGTATTTACTGTACATTTTGGTGATTTCTAAATTTTTTTTAAACAGAAAGTTAATTTCAGACACTGGTTCTCATATTTCATTATCTTTATTCTTCTAAAGTTATTTTTGAGTCTCCACTTATAAAAGTCTGAGAACTTCTAACCATTCAAAGAATGCATCTACTAAACTGTTGAATCAGCTTCTAAACACACAACCTACACACAAACGATGTCACTGAAAGGTTAATGGATCCAGGTGTTTCTGTCCACAGGCCTCCTCTTCTGTAAATATGGAGCATCAACATGTATCACTGTAAACAGAAAAATGTCAACCTCCCATTAGTCACTGAGAAGCCAAATTAGGTCTGTGGGAAATCCTGCTGTCCACATTGTACAAAAAAACATACAGTTTGGTTACTGGTGTGACTTTTCTGCATGGGTCAATCTACAAAAATGGAGCTCGAAGTAAACACGTTAATGACTCAGCTGTCTAAATAACATGCGAGCTCACCCACAAACACACACACACTATTGATAAAACTAAATGCATAAACAACAAATCCTACTCAAAGTCATGCACGCTACATTTTCATTTGCAATCCACTCAAAGC
The DNA here is from genome assembly GCF_902148855.1 of Sphaeramia orbicularis. NCBI lineage: Eukaryota > Metazoa > Chordata > Actinopteri > Kurtiformes > Apogonidae > Sphaeramia > Sphaeramia orbicularis. The sequence goes on from NC_043960.1 coordinate 35,900,915, forward strand.
TAAAAGCAGTCCTATTAACTCAACACCCACATGATCAAAACAATATTAAAATCAGTCATTTGATAATGCCAGCGCTCACTGACTCAACACACAAACCGGGATCAGTTTCCCCATGGGTTTGCTTTGACTAGTGGATGATGAACAAATTCCTGTTCCAAAACAACAACATGATAATATGAAACACACACACACACACACACACACACACACACACACACACACACACACACACACACACACACACACACACACACGTAGAAAAGAACAAAACAAAGGCAGACTCAAATTTTTCTGAGAATAACATTAAAATTCTGATGCAACTGTTCTGTGCATTTATTTCAATACTTAAAGCGAGATCAATTTTAATGTGCACGTGCAGGCTACTTTCTCTCTTCCTTTTTAGGTTAGTCCACCTAAGAGAATAAAAAACCAAACAATCAAAATCAGATCTCATGTGGTTTCTAGCCTTGAAGATTTTTGGTCTGATGCGTCAGGGAATATGGGGGGTATTTAATGTATTCTGTGGGTTTCCACAGTAAGTGGGACATTCTGTTTCTGTTGATTTTGTTAGAAAGTCTCTTTGTCTGTTTCTTTTTAATACTGTGATGGTTGTGGAAGGGATTTTAAATTTGTATTTCTTAAAGCATAAACCAAAAGAACCTGAACTGTGGTGACCAGTGAGTTAATATGTTATATGTTAACACTAGCTGGGCTCACACAATGGACTCTGCTGGAATAAGCATGAGTAGTGCAGTGGCTGGATTGGCATATTTGTCCTGCTTACTATGTGAGGACCAACAAATGTCAAGTTGCAACTACACACTGAAAATGCTGCCTTTTGACAGAAACACATCTTGTTATGTGCTGTTTTTTTTTGCAGGGATTTAGAATTTGTAATAACATGACACACTTCCTCACGTGCATGTATTCAACCAAAACATCTCTCCTACCACTATTTTGCAAATGTGTCATGTTAATGCCGCCTATGACGACTGTAATATGATGAATGACCCAGAGAGCGTTTACCCCTATAACACTGGCACAACAGGAACACAGTATGGAGATGGGTGAGGCTATGGACGACTGAAGGCTACAGAAATTTAACCTGTTGCAATTAAAGAAACAGTTAAAAATTTTGGAAAACAGGTGTATTCACTTTTTTGTGGTCAGTGACACAAGACACAAGGGTGACTGAAAGCAAGAACCTGAGACAGCCACCCTGGACCAGTCCTACTGTAACATATTAGTCCATTTGGTAAAATATTTATTCTGTCTAGGCTTCTATATAACTAACAGTATTTGGTTAATCAATTTTAACCTGCAGACATGTACAATATTTACAATATATATATGCAGGAAGGTACGATATTTTGTTAAGACAACTGTTAATGTACTTGTTATAATCCTACTGTTTGAAGTAGTGTTCCACCGCCTCTCTTTACCGTGGAGTTCATCACAAACATGGCTCAGGCAGCGTCAAGTTGCTATTCAGTAACTTGTTCATTCAAACAGCACAGATCATACTGCTGACAGCTTTATACTTTCTTGTTTTATAACATTTTAACATACACTATCAGTCAAAAGTTTGGACTCACCTGGTTTTTCTTTATTTTCAAGACTATTTACATTGTAGATTCTCACTGAAGGCATCAAAACTATGAATGAACACATATGGAATTATGTAGTTAAAAAAAGTGCCACATAACTCAAAGCATGTTTTATATTTTAGATTCTTCAAAACAGCCACATTTTGTTTTTCTTACTGCTTTGCACATTCTTGGCATCCTCTCAATGAGCTTCATTAGATAGTCACCTGAAATGTTTTCCAACAGTCTTGAAGAAGTTCCCTGTGATGCTGAGCACTTGTTGGCCATCTGTGGTCCATCTCATACCAATTAAATGAGAAGGTGAGTCCAGTCTTTTGACTGGTAGTGTACGTATTGATTAGTTTTTACATACATTCTCAGACCTGGGAGGCTGACCATTTTTTCTTCGCCTTAGTCACATCTTGGCAGCACAGTTTGCAGTGTATTCCACCCTTTCCATGTTATAACTGTGTCTCATCTGCACTGGTTTTGCAGTTGTAAAAATGACGACATCCTGTTTTGGATTTCACCCTTGCACTTGAGGTTGAACTGATCATATTTTGATGGAAAAAGTCGCTGCGACCTCATAAAACATGTTTTTCATCACAACTCAACAATTAATAAAATATCTTGATGAAATGTGTGTGATAGGATAAAATAACAAAACAAAATGAAATAAAAAATTATGTATATTCATTTGATTCTTGTGGTTGATGTCACATTGTGCAGACTTGTTACTTTTTTTCCTTCTTACTATTCTTCTATGCAGAATGATATTTTCTCATACAAGAAAAAAAGGCAATACTAAAAAGAGTATGCGATACTTCCTGGTGGCCTCTGTTGTCTTGCAGTAGAAATGCAAAACACAGTTGTGCCAAGTTGGAGCAAGTTGAGCTGATAATGCCAGTAAAAAAAATGGCATTAATATTTCTAAACAGATGCCCAATAGAAGTCTAAGGGAGTCAGGGCTTTTGTGAAACCAGTGTCTAACCACCGTTAGCAGTGTTACATTTTATGATACTTCCATATTGGCTTGGATTTTTTTCCCCCTTTTATATCAACTCAACAAGGCGATACAGATAGAACTACACAAAGCACATTGTACCAGACACAAAATTGCACAGAGCAGCTTAATTTTAGTTTTTAAGTAGTGTTTTACTCAACAGGTGAGAAAATGGATTTTTGCACTACAGGTAAACTGATGCTTTATGTTCGCATATTATGGTACATAATAGATAGAAATGTTATTATAGCATACAATGGTTTAACAACATGTATGGATTTTTTTTCTCCAGTAGGCTGATGTGTATGTGGTCAATGGAACACGTGTGTATGTCCATGTGCTACTATGTGTATTAATACTTAGAGAGTCTTGGATGAATCATGTTCTTGTTTCTGTGACTTCTATTTAATAATGTAATTCATCCCCTGTCTTCCAAATTTTATATCTCAAAGTAAAAGTGCTCTCCAAAAATCCTGCATTTGTTTTTGAGACAAGTAGAAAATTAACCCCGTCCTCTCCTTTGAGTTTTATAGACAGTTTTAGACACCTACCGCTACCAGGCTCTGATTATCAGATTTGATTGATTTTTTTTTTTCCAGGAAAGACTTGAGTTAATCACTGCTGGATGAGCACTAAGAAAATGTACAACTTACATGCAGCTTGAACATGTGACAACAGAGGCATGCAGTACTGTAGGTCTGATTGATTATGACTGGAATAAACAGAGCGTGGTGAGTAATACTCCAACAGAGAAAATGTAGGATGTTATTTGATATCGTCAATATAATCCTCCACTTAACTGAGGAGTGAACATGTGATAAGTACTGGAACATGGTGGTTCTGTACAGTGTAATAAATGAATGAATTTTTATTATTGTGTTCAGCATAAGAATATGCCCGGCCCTTACATGGACTTATAAGACACCAAAAATACAAACCAAAGACCAAATACCCGACAATAGGCACAACAGATAAAAACAAGACAATGTACTGACCTGTTTAAACAAACACATCTGCCGCTTTTTCCAGGCTTTACAAACAAATTATGCTAATTCATATACATTTGAACTAAACAACCATTTCCTTTTGTCATCATCAGTGCTCCAAAACGTATCAGGATTGCAGATAAACATGCCATCAAACAAAGAGGCTCTCAGTGTAAAGAAGCTCTCCTCCCTCGTCACCCATCGGTTTTTAACCCTAAACCAGTGGTTCCCAACCTTTTTTGGCTCGTGATCCCATTTTAACATCACAAATTTCTGTTGACCCCAGACATTCAAAACGGAGACATTTTTCTCTTGGAGATGTCTTAGCGGGATCAGGTGGGTGAAGAAATCTTTCCATTCTCTGTTCGGTCTGGTGTCGACTGTGTCCGGGCAGGTTGAAGCGTAGTAACGCATGTGGTTAAATGATGGGGTCAGTCAAGATATGCCCTCTCAGATGTTATATCCTGCATTTTATTTGAACTTGATTTTTATTTGGAAAAATGTGTGGTGTTTTAATTATAATGAAATATATACTGAATCATTAAAAAATATTTTTATTAGTAATTTATTTATTTCAGGTGACCCCACACGGGGTCCCAACCCCAAGGTTGAAAACCACTGCCCTAAATCCACTGGAAGATTCTGAAAATTGCTATAAAGTCAAAAAGAAACTAAGAATGCAGTGATTAATGGTTGAATGTCCATGGGTAGTTCAGGGACATCTGACTGATAGAAGAGCACAAAAGACCCACGCAGAACCATACGAGGCTGTAAGGAGTTTTTCTACTGATTTCACCACTTAAGAAAGGTCTGCCTAAAAATGTTTCTTACTATCATACAGTCGTTCCACACAGGAAACTGAAGAGTTCACCGACAAAAGAATGCTTCTGCAGCCTGTGTTGTGTCATTGTGATGTTTACTGATCGAGTGATGGCTGCTGTCACGTGCCTCTGGTGGATCTGAACAGAGTGATAAAATGGCTTTGGTTCGATTGAAAAATGAATGAGGTTTTATTGAATCTGACTCAAGGATAAGTGGGCTAAATTCGTCTGATTAGAGGCAGCAGATTTTTCTTTTACAGCTTTTCCAATGTCGAGTTGTACTAAATGTTCAACTCTACTTCATCATCAGGGTTAAAAGGCTTAATTGAAGGAATTGGCCGTTTTCATCTATAAAACACACACTTTTACATATTGGTCGATGCACAGGTGTATTATCCCCTGTACTGATATGTTTTATCATAATTTTGTACCTCCATTTAAAGCTCAAACAACTATATTAGTGTTGAGTACCATTTGAAGGAGCTATATTAGTCTCTTATTTGAGTAGAGTTACAATAATAAAGACGTGTTCTGGTCCAAGACAAAACCTCAAACCTATGTCCTACCAGGGGAACTTTGATCCTTAAGGCCAGCTGTAATGAGAAGAGAACACCCTGTCCAAACGGCGAGGACTTCAACGGTGTAAAAGACGCATGCTGAGAGTGCCTGATGGATTTCTGATGTCTCTGAACAACAGACAGCATCTGGCAAATATCACGCAGTTCCGCCTTATGAAATTATTCTCATAATTCAGCAGGAACAGGGACAGACAGTTCTGACCAAAGTGAAATGCAGCATGTCATTTTTCATAGGTACCTACAGTGACAGATAAACATGTCTACACTTCGAACATATTTGACGAAGGTGACATTGTGACTCACTATAGTGCACAGCTACAATAGCAGCTTTAGCACTTGAACCACTGTCTGAATGTAGAAGAAAATGCTTCTACAAAAAATGTTCACAGCTACATTATTCAGAGTACAAAACTGATTAAATGAAAAACATTAGTTATGACTTATCAAATGACAGTAGAGTTTTATGCACTGCAGTGAAATGAATGGATGAAAGATTTATGTGGAATTTGGAGAGAAATGTCAAATTAACATATTGAGATGACATACACAATAAAATAAACATGTTCTACTGTTATGTAACCATAGCTTTCACTTCACTATTTTTTGTCATGTAAATCGAGTATTTGCCAATCATAACATTGAATGAATCAACCAATAAATAACTCTGGATTTTCAGGCTCTAACCTTCATGCTGCTGGCCTATAATCCTAGTTAATCATAGTGAAGGACAGCAGCAGTGAAGCTGTTGACTGTTAGAAAGGGTGAGAGCCTTTCATGAAGGAAACCTTCAGCTAGACCTTCTGTGTTACATAAGCTTCAAGACTCAGACATTTAATGAAGAGGCTCTTGCAGTGAACTCAATCTGTGTGCTGTATGAATGTGTGACGCACACAGACGGAGGACAAAAGCAACGCAGGCTAAAGGTCGTCTGCTACATCTGAAAGTGTGTTGCTGCCTCAGATGCAAGAAACCATCAATAAGCGGCCTTCACAAGTTAACCAAATATTGTGCGTTTCTGATTCAAAGCATGGATCTTTTTTTGTGTCTGTGCATCTCTGACCTGGTGAACTCCGTCACTGGCGGTGTAGACAGAGCGCAGTTGCTTAAGGTGGTCTCTGGTGTGACTTAAACCTCGGAGGGTCTCAAACATGTCCTCCATAGCCGAATGAGCTCGCTCTGTGGTCAGCTCCTCTGGGTCTGTACAACCTGAAAACACACAAACATTTACATGTCACATGAGATCCAACAGGTTTTATCATGGAAAATTCTAAAATGAAAAGGAAGTTATGACATGACACATGAAAGTGACATAAGAGAGACAAAAGTTTTGAAACTGTGAAAAATTATATAAAAGGCATCACAAGAAAAACCTGAATACCAATTATGATCCTTTCAAAAAGGAAAGCTAAGACATGCAAGAAAATGTACTGTCTGTGGCTGCAGAGAAGGCTTGTAATATGCAACATGTTGCATTCTGGGGGTAATTTTCTCAGCTGGGTGTGCACTGAACCTATTATCCAGGTAAAGCAGGGGAGTGAGAGTACAAAAGGTCCTTTATTTGAGGATAAAATGCTGCTGTGTAATCAAAAGCCAGTCAGAGAGGAGGTGGAGGATGAAAGGCAGTAGCTGGGGCGGCTCTTTACAGCGCTGACGGTAAAGTAGGTCGACTGGCACCTGTACTTCCATTTCACTGCTGCTGGGGAATGTGACCTCCTTTGTTTAACATCAAGGTTGATTGTGTTATAAAAGATAAAGATGCAACAATGTGAGCTGCATCAGCAGAGCTGACTGAAGGACTGAAAGGCTGATGATGCTATCGTTAATGAGGCACAAACAGCACAATATGGTTTTTATTCAGGAATGCAGCCTGGATCTATTTCAAATGGAAGAGACCTACGTTCTCAGGGTTGGACTAATGTGTCACCGTGATACTCAGTAACACAGCGGTCAGTCCATGGAGAGCTGAATATCTAGACATTCATGATCCAGATTTCAACAGCATTGGGCTTTTGATTCCAGGTTTCAGAATAGGAAAACTCCAGTCTCAGCTCATAACTTTAATATCAAGTATCAGTCATCAGCCATTCTGAACATCCAAAATACATTATATTGTGAGTGGCTGTGGCTCAGTTGGTAGAGCGGGTCAACCACATACAGGAAGAGTGGTAGTTACCAAACCCCAAGTGACTGTTTCCTAGGGTGTGAATATGTGAGTGTTTGTGTGCGAGAATAGTGCACAGTAACACACTGTAAGGCACTTTGAGTACCGTAAAGGTAGAGGCAAGTCCATTTACCATTTGTGATAGTTGGACATAATGAAAAATACAATTTTACGACATCCAGTATTATCACTACAAACAATATAATTGCAGAGATCAAAATGGCATTACAGACACCTGGAGCAGTTTTTAATTGTTTATCTAATTACAATATAATATGTACAATATAAGGTATCTGAAATCCTTAGTAGGAGCATTTCTTTGTAAAAATTCTATTGCAGATGTTGATGAAGTCAGATCTGGATTGTTAAAGTGCCATGGACGATATTTTTAGCTGAAAGCCCAAAACACATGAATGACAAAAGCCATGTTATTTTATGTCTAATATAAACTAAAACAGATACACTTTCAAAGAAACACCTTTACTTACATTTTGTAGATATCTTGTATTACCATTTCTACTAGTAGGAATATTACTGTGGATATCTTGTCATTCTAACTAAAGAGAACACACAGCGGAAAATGCTGTTATGGATATTGTGGTTACATCAAATATTTTCTAGTTAAGCCTTGAAGAGCTGAAAGACTGCAGAGGAGATGACTGATCATTAAACTATGTTGCCTCATTGTCATTTTTCTGTTTCTACTGAAACTTACCAACTAAGTAAGTACCTACTTTGGGCCTTTATGCCCACTAATTGCATTGGGATTTGTGTAGTGTTTGCAGAACTGGGATTGCGATGTGCTCTGTTTTTTGCACCTATTCACAAAGATTTTACACCTTGTTTTTTTTTTTTTTTAGATTAGGCTGTACACCTCTCTGCTATTTGTTCTCATTTTGCATTCATCAGACTTTCTAATTTTTCAGGTAATCCTTGACATTACAGCACACTGATTGGTCCATAATGAAAACAACAGACCCCTCAGATTCTGTCTTTAATGAGCAGAGACACACACTGACCTCTCCACAATGAACCTGATGTTCATATTTCTCTATTTCTTGTTTATAATTCAGTGTAATGAAATGTCCAACAAAATGGGCGACAGCTGTTAAAGAAATGCAGTCAGGTCCGAAACCTGTTTGATACATATCTGACACCTGAGAGCATGTCATGTCACTGAATATTTCTGGGATTTTGTGGAAACATTTGTGCTGATGTTCCATTTGGTGTTGTAGCTGGATATATGTTACAGTATCTCCACACTCCAACAGAGACATCATGCATTTACGAGCAACTTCATTAACAGCAGATAAGTCAAGATCAGTTATTAATGTTGCAACTGTTACATACTGATATGATGGGATGATGAAGACATATGGGTATATAATACAGCAGTATGACCATCAGTGCTTTTTAAGTACTGAAAAACTAAGAAGTAACATGCATATGACCCAATCACACCAATATCTGACCGAAGATTTCATGCTTGAAATCATTAAACATTATGTTAATGTCATTCATGTCTTGAATGAAACTCAAAAATTTGGAGAAAGGGAGAGATAGAAAGGCAGTGAGTCAGTGTGAGCTTGCAGCCAGTTAATGTTAGCTTTTAGCAGGCAGTATTTGCAGAAGCCGAACAGTGTGCGGCAATTTACGCTGGTCTGTGGTGAATTCCATGGTTTTTGGAGTGAGGCTTATTTGCATACATGTATACAGAAAGGGGTACATTTTGCACCATATTATACTTCCTCAGTTACATCCAGGCATATGTCTTTTGCATGCTTGTGCTTGCAAATTTGCAATCTGTTTGGCAGCACAGTTTGACAACAGTTCCAGCCTTTGTGGATTCTTTCTGCATTAGGTGCAAAAATTTTGTCTGGTTTGCTTTGACTTTGTGCTAACAAAAGCCACATAATCTTTTTTTTTTTTTTCAGATCTGGCCTTTTGTGTGTAAAGAGAAGTTAAGTAACTTTTTTTTAAAAATAACTCAGCAGAAACTGGGCATATTAATGTTAAGACGGTTAAGTAATGACATTAAACGTTACATAACCTATAAAGCTAAAAAAGTAATATGCAGACTCATTTTCAGAAACACAGAATACTAAACCCCATGCTTTGACTAAAATAATGGCTAGGAGCCCCAACTTTTATGAGACTAATTAGGCTAGACTGCAAAAGTTATGCATCGCTTCTGCCACGACAGGGCTACCCTCGACTCCGGAAATTCAATTAAAACTCTTACTTCAGCATTATATAACAATGTATGAGCTCACACATTGTAGGGCCTACAGTGCTGCTCTGGAATGAAATCAAACACAGACACAGATAAATGCTACATGTGTGCCCAAGATAAAATCTAACACTGACAACACATGGTAAAAATTTCCCTTGGTGCACGGTAAAACATAACTGACTTGGACAATAGCTGCAACTTCACAGTGCACTGATGGATTATGACGGCCAGCCGTGTCACTCTTAACTTCTCCCTCAGGACAAAAAAGACAAGATATGGCTCTCCCAAGACTTAAAACTGACCTCTGTAAATAATTTACTTCATTTTATCTGGCACACTATGGTATATCTTTGTATATGTTTGGAATACATCAATGTCAGCACACTTAGATAACTGAACAGCTTGACTTTGTCAGACTTTAATCTCTGCCATTTGCCTCCTGTTGGGTCCTTTTCCTTCACATATAGACAATATCAAATTTAGCACCGCCAGTCTATGTTTTGAGTTACTCTCTTCAGGAATGTAAAGCGTCTGGCTCGCTGGTTTGCTGTCCTGTACTTTCCTGGCTGTGAGGTAAGTTCTGTACTTTTCTGGCTGTGAGGTGAGAAAAAACAGCAGGGCTATTTGATGGAGCTGAGCGTGAAGACTAAGTCACATGTGGGTCTTATCTTTTAGGACAAACACACCCGCAGAGGAGAAAGGCATCCTACAAAACAAAACTTCAACTGATGTTTGTCTTGCAGCATTTATAAGAACTTTATAAAACAAAACCTGGTAAATATGTGAATATGTAAAAAATGTATGATGCAGCCATCTGTTGAAACATATGTCTGCCCGTTGGAGGTGTTTGAGGGGCATGGTTTTGGAAGGAGGTGGATATAAAGGCTGGGTGGGAAGAGAGGTGTAAATCTGTTAGAGTGCTTGCGTGTCTGCTGTGAGAGGGTTGGTTGACTCGTTGCCAAAGCATACAGTGCAAGCCTGGAGCTTGGTTTTGGAGCAGTGGCAGGCAGTTGGATGCAGGCCCCTGAGGCAATCTGTGGTTTAGATTGTTGATCGTGGCAGATCCTGAGCGGGACCAGGTGCTGATCTAGGAACATCCAGGTTGGTTGCAAAACTGAACACCTGTGCCTGAATTTTCGTCACGCGACAGTGCCACGCCACCGAGCATGTCGACACCACATCGCATTTATACCACATACGCCGTGTGATGTCTCTCACGCAAATGTGTGAACTGAATTCCGGTTTATTTAAATAAAGTACATAATGAATACTTGAACGGCTGCTGGCATAATTTCTGCTCTTTATATGATTATACCTTTTGGAAAATTGAAGCTCACAGTGGGAAATGATGAGTGTGCACATTTGAAAGGCTCTGCCCATGCAGCTCAACATCAATAAAAACTCCTGCATTTATTTCCCGTCGCAACTTGATTCAGTCAACAACTTGACTCTAGAACTACAAAGCTCCGTTTAAGAATGACTCAGTGCGAGCTTCCTTGGTACAGTGCTCATTACATACAAAGCTAAGGCCCTGTTCAGACCTGGGTTTAATATGTCTTTATCAAGATGCGATCACACAAGTGGATAGCTTTGAGTACACACCTGACATTAGAACGCTTCTCCATGTGAGTGTCGACTTATCACTAGCTCTAATTTCCCTACATGCAAAAAAACAAGCTCATCTACACACAAGCCTTCATTTTAGGGCCTGGTTGTGGAACATTGAATCGACTGTTTAATTTATTGAATGATTCAAATGTTACTGTCATCTCTTATACATTAAATGGTGATACGACAGCTCTGACTGTGTTTTATTGGTTCATGTGCTTTTACATACACTTTAGCGATTAATGATTCTTGAACTGTTTAAAACTCCATCTACCCGTCCATTTATCCCTCTGGGGCAGCACCTACAGCAGAGAAGTCCAGACTTCCCCCTCCCAGGCCACCTCCTCTACTTGGTCACCAAGGCAATTCCAGTATGTCCTGGGTCTCCTCCCTATTGGACATGAAACACCTCAACAGGGAGGCGTCCTGATCAGATGCCTGAACCACCTCAGCTGGCATTTCTCGATGTAGAGGAGCAAAGGCTCTATTCTGAGACCCTCCCTTCACCGTATCTCTAAAGGTGAGTCCAGCCTGCGGAGGAAACTCAATTCCAGCTCCGAATATTCTATTGCCTCAAGGAGGACAAAAGTGGTAGAGTATTGCTTCAGATCACGATATAACTATAAATTGGATATGGAAAAGTCTCTTGGGGTTTCTGAATATGTCAGAACTGGCTGAATTGGCAGTCTGTCAGTGCGGCCCAGGGTGCATTCATGTTCTCACTGTTAAAAGAATGAGGCCTCTTGGTCTTTAATTCACCGTAAGTGCATTCACACTTGACACCTGTGCTCAGATCATGAAAAAATGAAATGAAAATGGTCGTTTCTGTTGTTATCCAAGTTCAGATCCAGCCTGGTCGTCTTCTGTTCTCTACCCTCTGCCTTTTCCTGACATAAAAAGGCAGAAAAACCAGAAACCAGAATCTTTAAGAGTGACTCAGTGCTGCAGTGCAAAGAGAGAGAACATAGTTTGGCAGCTCAGAGAGAATCAAGGCTGGATTGAGAGTTTTCTTAATGAAATGAAAGCCAGAGGTATGAACCCAAGAGGTGGAGAAAACAGAACAGTAAAGGAATGTATTTTTAATGGAACAAAGACAGCCAGAGGATAAAATAAACAAAAGAAGATTAAGCAAAAGACTTAATGCTTTCATTTTAAGACCTGTGACATTTGTAAGTGTACAGTCTTGAAGCAATAATCTCTCTAAAATGTAGTTTTACTGAGCAACTGAAGACCAATACCCTTAGGACACAATGACTGAAAATAATGCCAAGAAAAAAAACACATGGATGGGGGAAGGTTCATTGCCACTGTCACAATGTTCATCCTTCAAGAAATACAACCCCTGCAGAAGAAAACAGGGAACATTAAATTAGAAAAATACAGTTTGTTTCCTCAACAACCCTCAAAACACTGCAACAACTCACATCTCTGCCTGACTCCGCAATCAAAAATCACCACTCTGTGCTTATCAGAGGAATGTAGACAACAAGACTACTTATAAATAGTCCATCTTATTTTGAAACTCGATCAAAAAGTTTATTCTATTCTGAGGGAAGCATGAGGGAAGGTGATTTTGAGGAAGACAGAAAGACAGAAGAATCGACAGAGCGAGAGCAAAGGGCTGCTATTTTTACAAAGCGTGTGTGTTGGCTCAGGTAATCCGCTGTGGAATGCTGGGTCAGAAGATCTTTTTGCTACTGTATCACACGATGAAAGAAGACAGACGGAAGTGGTGGGCCCGCTGTATTAGCTGTTCATGATGCGAGCTGTTTCCATGGAGACCATGTGATCCCTAAGTCAGGAGGAAGTCTCTTCCATGTGGTGCTTTCATGAGAGTGCAAAGAAAGCACGGGAGTACTACGGAAATGTGCGTAATGAGTGAAAGGGCAGTACAACGCAGTTAGTATTAGCTCCCACTTCCTCTTCAAGAAGAAAAAAGCGAATGAAAAAGAAAAAAAAAAACTCTCTGCATCAGATGCTTTGTGGAGACTAGTTCCGATTTAACAGAATCATAGGAGACACCTGGACTACTTCCTTCTGACTAATAACATATACCAACATATGCAGACATATTAACAGTATTGGTGTGGCTCTATTTGTTTTTGACCATTAGCACTAGAAAATCCCAGTCATGAAGATGACACATGCTATAATAAACATGTTCATAATGAGTGTCTATTGAAATACACAGTTTTTTTCAATATCAAAAGCTCATGCACAGTTCTTGAAACTGTCTACAAAAATTTTACAATTCTTGCAAAAGCAGGAAACAATTGTTAAAAAACTCTCCAAACACCTCAAGGAGTTTTTCCAGACCTTTTTTGAATAAGTGCACAAAGTCATAACTACAAACAGAGTATGAATAAAAAATACTTTTGCTTTTCTGTGCAGACCTCACCAATTTCCAGTAAGGTTTTGTAATAAATGTAGTACCAAATCTGTAAAATACAGATCTATATTCTTAACACTGTCAATACAAATACCCCTCAAACAACAAAAGTACAATAGAGGATAAATTAAACCTAGTTAGTTCAGTAAGTGAACTTATTATCTCAAAGTATTGCCCCTTTTGTCTAAATGCAAAGGCAATTAGCAGAATAGTTTAAGAAAGTATTGAAAAATCTTCACAGTTTTTCCAGTAGTTAGTTATGAAATTGCAAAACCGGGTGTGAAGTGGAAAACTTGAAGAATATGGATGTAACTGTATTGCTAAAAGTAAGCATGGTTTCAGAGACAGAGCTTAAAGAATCCAAACAGAAGGCAGGTGGCAGTCCAACAAAAATACAACTATACAACCACACATTATCTGTAACCAGTCTGATGTTACACAACAAAATATAACACACTGAATATCCTACATGCTGATGATGTATAATATCAGCCCAAAGCAAGTGATAATGTGGATAATGTCTGTAGATGAAACTGCCACATTATTAAGCAAACAAAACTGATTTAGTAAAGATAACAAAAACATACTCCCAAATTGCCCGGAATATAAACTGATAATAATAAAAGAAAAAGTTAAGCTTGATCCCATGCTTCCTTTGCTGATAAAAGAGAGTCGGTTTGCTGCGTCAGCACTCAACAAGTTGGGTCATAGTCGTCTGAATTCCGGTTTTAATCCTTAATCCTCTTCAGAGTGGCCCGCTTGAGAGAAAACACAAGACCTGTTAATCTGAGCCGAATCGCAGGCTCTTTAGGAAATGCAGAACAGTGCCACTAAAACTGATCTACACACACATACACATACACACACATACACACAGACACACACACACACACACACCGGGGCTTCTAATTGTCACTTTAAAGTCCAACCTCGTTCAATGTTACGAGACCCCGCTGACAAGAGGACGATGTTGGCTTAAGTGTAAGTGTGAGTTTCATCAAAGACTGATGACAAGAGGGACACACTGCAATCACAACACACCAGCATCCCTCTCTTCGGTCCTTCAGGATCCTGTGGATGTGATTAATCATCTGCTGAAGAGGGTGTGGTGTCAGCCAGTCTGCCTGTAAAGAAAACATTTTCTAGTTGGAGACGGCCACCAGAGGCATGAAGGGTCTGCATGTACAACACAGTCTCTGAGGGCTTTCATGTCAGCTGGGTGCTTATGTTAGCCAAGGGGAATGAAGGGGAATAGGGGCTGCACAGCGTCTTGACAACAAACTCCTCAGATGTTGTGCTGTCTGTTAATAGGCGAACAGAGATCAAACAGCACGCCTGTCAGACTCACCCACCAAGGGGGGACACACCTTGTACCCGCCAAAGGGAGTTTCTTCACTGATGAGGATGGCGGTACATGTATGCCATGCTATATGTGGATCAAAGAGCTTTATGTAAGTGCTTGTCTTGATGATAAAAAAAAGACACAGATGAAGGTAAGGGCCGTGGCTAAAAATACTTACTAAATTAGAGAGCGGCAGTTGTTAATTTTCTCTCTGAATTACGGTGTTTGGAAAGCATTAGGTGGGAGGCACCCACATACTGAAGCATATGTCAACAGGACTATTATAATTTTTGCTCCATCACGATTATTTTGCCTGACCATGATCATTTTGCATAAACATCAGACCCTCGTGAAAACAACTGGATGAGAAGTGTCATATTTCCATAATTGTTTCCACCTTGTTTTTCAGTGTTTGAGCCTTGAGTGCAATGTTAAATGCACCTGAGAGGAAAATTGGTACTATTTTTTAAGAAAAAAAAATGGTAGTAGGTGTTTCACTGGGTCAAAGAACCCAAATTGTATAAAGGAATCAGGTGCTAGTCAAAGACAATGACAGAATATAAGAAAACAAAAAGGCTGTTACAAAACAAACAAAATCAATCATCAATTTTCAAAAAGTAACTAGTGCAAAAACACAACAGCTAGAAATAGGTCTGAGGAACTCCGATGCTAAAATAAAAGTCTTTGTATGAGTATATAGGGTGGGGAAGCAAAATTTACAATGAACATTTAGTTGTTTTTTCTCAGCAGGAACTACGTCAATTGTTTTGAAACCAAACATATATTGATGTCATAATCATACCTAAGACTATTATCCATACCTTTTCAGAAACTTTTGCCCATATGAGTAATCAGGAAAGCAAACGTTAAAGAGTGTGTGATTTACTGAATGCACTCGTCACACCAAAGGAGATTTCAAAAATAGTTGGAGTGTCCATAAAGACTGTTTATAATGGAAAGAAGAGAATGACTATGAGCAAAACTATTACAAGAAAGTCTGAAAGATATTATTAAAGAAGAATGGGAGAAGTTGTCACCCGAATATTTGAGGAACACTTGTGCAAGTTTCAGGAAGCGTGTGAAGGCAGTTATTGAGAAAGAAGGAGGACACATAGAATAAAAACATTTTCTATTATGTCAATTTTCTTGTGGCAAATAAATTCTCATGACTTTCAATAAACTAATTGGTCATACACTGTCTTTTAATCCCTGCCTCAAAATATTGTAAATTTTGCTTCCCCACCCTGTAATACAAAATAAATGCTCAGTTTTAAAACCTCAGTGCATCATGGGATACTAATTATGGTTGAACCAGTAACAAAGAACACTATTAGTGCTGTTTTTATTCATTTGTTCCATTGTTCAATGCCAAGGTGTATGTGTAACATTAAACTAGGCTTGTACTATACAAATGAATAAAATGACAATTAACATGAATCACTGATCAAAATTAAGCGTTTCACAATTAATCACCAACTGAAATGTACTACGCCTGACAAAGCACTATATGTAGACACACTCCAACATGTGCAAAGTGACACAAAAACAGGAGCAAGACAACAAACAAACAAACAAACAAACAAACAAACCTTTTTACCCTTTGGGATTTTCCAAATGAAATATTATTACTCATAAGTCATACGTTTTTCCCTTTGAAATTCTAAAGCCTTGACTCTCCCACACAAAGGCTGATTCATGACCACGGTATTAACAATAAAAACCACAAAAGAGACTTGTGTGTCCTTATGCTAACCTGGAGTTCCCTCTTTGATATTGTTCCTCATGATTTGTGTTTCCACTTCCCTGTCATCTACTATTAGATGGACTATCAGCCTGGCTGAATATCACTTTGATCCTCTATAATGACGGTGCTGTGTGTTTGTGAGTGTGTACTAGTGGGTGACTGTGTGTGAACAGTAGTGTGTTTAATAATTATGGTGGTTACAGTGTGAAAGCATGTTTTTTTTTTTTGAGGTAGATCAGTGAAATCTGGCAAAGTACAGGGAATGCCAATAACTCCAGACAAAGAAAAAATTACAACTCTGCACGCAATGCAACATGAGTCCCCTCCTGCATAGAGGGTAAAGAACAGAGGAGGGGGGGTGGGGGGTGGTAACAGTGTATATTGGGCTGGGATGTTAAACAAACCCCTCTTCCACATCGCTTCCACTGTTACAGTCTGGCTGACTGAGTAAAGAGTATGTTAGCTCTCCTGTCGTATAAATTTCCTCCCTAGTTATGTAACCACTTCCCAGTACAACACCAGGTACTTAGCCACACGTCTGCTGCTAAAGGATCTGCATTAAACTGACACAATACAGATATGCAGCTCATGCATACAAATGTTATACTTATACTATGGGTGAATTCATAAACAAATAGAGAGCGCTGAGGACTCTCACTGTGAGTGAAACCAGGGATCTGCAAAGACATTCTATGACTGAAGAGACACTTAAAGCCTTAACAGCACATGTCTCTAATTCTACACTAAAATTCCATTAATATGATGTATAACAGATAAGTATTTTGCAACGTGTGATATTGAAACATTTCACCCCTCAGTTCTTGGCATCCAGTGGTTTCCATTTATTTCTGTACATTATGCCCCATATCAGATTCTTTCAGTGTTGAGTTTAATGACGAACATCTAATTTATTTTTTCTGCAAAGTCATAGAATTCAGGATTTGGAAATCAAAGCAACTAAAACACATTTTTGCCATTTAAAGCGGTAAATGACTTCCTTCACAATCTTTTTTCAAATTTGTAAAACCCCAGTGGTAGCCTAATTATCACTAATCCATTAGTCTTTCCGTGCTTATGCACCTGAATCACTTCCCTTATGGTGAACAACTTCAAAGATGACTCCATCATAAACACAGTCCAATTGTTTACATAACAAAGCGAAACATCACTCGGGCCATTTTGGAAATTTTGTCGCAAAGTGCATTGTGGGAATGGGAATTCCATGCAGCAGCAATTTTGCTGTCTCTTCGTGAGTGCTGAGGCCAAATGTCACCTTTACCTCCATCCACCGACTATATTCATTCTTTAAAACAACTCTGGTGGACTGTCTTATATTATGTTGTAGCGATCTGGCTCATTTTCTTGCCGAATCTGTGAGAAACTGCTTTCGCTTCCCACAATGCACTTTCTGAAAAGGCCTGAGTGACATTTCGCTTTGTTATGTAAACAAGTAGACTGTGTTTATGATGGAGTCATCTTTGAAGTTATTCACCATGAGGGAAGTGATTCAAGTGCATAAGCATGGAAAGATGAATGGATTAGTGATAATTAGGATATCACTGGGGTTTTACAAATTCGAAAAAAAAAATGTGTGATGAAAGTCATACGCTGCATTAATAGGTAAAAAGTATGAAAACTGTGAAACCTGATAGCATGCTTTGATAATGCATCAATTCTCATCAAAATGTAGAGAAAAGAAAATAATAAATACATTTAATAAATGTAAATAATAAAAGACTAGTAGGTTACTTAAGTAAAGCTGTGGAAAGTATATGGACTCCTAGTATGTACTTAGGGTGTCTGAGTTCATACTGTGTCATAAGGTGCTTATCTGACCAGTCTTTAGTCTGCAGGATTTACATTTCTGTAGGACGCAGTTGACATGGCAACCCAATACCTTCACACAAGCTCAAAAGACCCTTTTTACCAGATGAGCACAGTGTAGCCTATAAAATCTCAGGGTTTCTGTGTACTTGTGAGTATTTCTATGTATCAGTGTAAGCTGCACCTGTGCTTATACGCACATAGACGTGGGCGAGAGAGTCTGCTTACTTTACATCAGCAGCAGTAATGATTTAGCACTTTGTGATCTAAGAGAACTTTCATTAACAGTGAAGATTTGGGAAGATTTTATTACATTTTAGTGGCCAAAGTTTTTTCTATTGAAACTGGCTGGCCATGAAAATGTTATGTAAGAAAAGAAAAATCAACTCTTTGTTCACCAACTCTTATATACTGAGGACTAAAAGTGACCTTGTGTACAATTGTCAAATACTGATTCTAGAAATAAAAAGAATTTACCCAACTTCGTCCTTCTTCTTTACTTTTCTCAAACCCTGGTATATAACATGGGTTATGTAAAGCAAAATTTATTTTATAGTTTAACATTACTCACTCATTTGTTGATACAAATAACCTGTAAAAACATTTGTACAGGTCAGTAACTGAACCTGGCTGAACCCGGAGAGTGTTTCTACACAATCATACCTGCCTGTGTGTGAAAGAATGTCATTAGCACTGTGTTGACTGAAGGTGTGCATGTGCAGGGCCAGGAGAGACAGAATGTTTTTTTTTAATTTGTGCAAAATATGCTGTGGTTGTGTGCACATGCATGACCGAGTGGTGTGCACAATCCAACAAGTGTGAATGTGTGTGTCTGTGTGCGCGTGTCCTAAATAGTACGAGACGGTTTTCATCACTCCTCAATTCAGGATCATTCCTGAGGCCCAGCGTCAGTGGCTGCAGACATCAGGCCATTCCACAGTAAAAGCACTCACAGTGTTTCCTTTTTCTAATCTCCCAGCAGGAGCCGGCAGCGCTGGAGCTGACAAAGACCTGGACTGTAGGACTGAGCTCTGAGATTAGACATCTCATTTAAACATGTTACCGTTCATAGTCTTAACAGGAGATAATGGAACTGTTCCTCTGCTACACAATGAGAGGTGGAAGACTTTTGACAAACTCAAGTTATGATGGGGCAAAAGTTGGGTTATTCTGCCCCCTAAAGGACAGAACTGGCAGTGTTACCAGTGACTAACATGTATACTGGTGGGCAGTAACAGCAGCCTGTTTTCAGTCAGCATACAGCCAAATGAAAGTACCTATTATGCCCACAGGACTGTAATTCCTCTACCAGTCTAAACAGTATAAAACTTTATGACAGTGTATCTGTAATAGGCAAAACCTTTATTAGGGTAAGAGGGAACTCCTCTGAGACTTGTAAACATTTTTTGTGCTAATATAAAGCCCTCTAGTGGTAGAACAGCATACAGTCAAGACTTACGTGACTATTAAGTTTATTAGAACTATAATCATGTACTGGATGACTGCAGAGCCAATAATTACAATGTTGGGGGCTTTAATCTCTATCTTACCACCACCATTTGTTAAAGACTAAATTAAACTGTTGCTAACTAAAAACTCCTGCAGTGACAGTACATGTAAATAAGCACCAACACAACCACAGTAGAGAACACAACTGTCAGAAAGGCAGCAACTTTTTTTTTTTTTTTTTTTTAAATCATTTTGTCATATAGAACATAACAAACAACACTCAGCAACAAATAACAGTCACAATATAATACTAATGATTATTTAGGTTACAGTTATGAAATACCAATCAAGTTACATAATTCATTTAATTTTTAGAGCAGCAGTTTATATAGCTTTCACAGGACTATGAGACAAACCACACATTAATTGTATTTAAAGAAACTAATCTCCATATTTGTCCCATCTTATTATGCAAAGTTCATCTTGCAGCCTCAGCATAAATGTTAATCTTTCCATTTTGTGAATTTCTTCAACAATTTTCAACCAGTCCTCCAACACCGGTGGATTAAGTTGAAGCCATTTACAAGTGACTGTTTTTTTTTTGCTGCAGCACCAAAGATCTTTAAAAGGTATTTATCATTTATTGTCAGATCATGAGGAAGATCTCCTAAAAATAGGGCAACAATTTTTATTCTTGTGAGATTACAGCTGCATGATTAAGATGAACCAATAATGAGTCTGAAAGTATCTTTGAATGATCCCACACCACTGTCAACAGTCAAAAGTAAAAAAAAAAAACCCAACACTTAATTCACAGTCACTGCTGGGAAAAAGTAATACCTTTTCATCTTTGATTTCAGAGCCCACTGTGTATGTTTCCTGATATTAGTCGATACGAAACAATTTCTACAGAGTATAATACAGGAGAAGGTGGGTATCTACTTAATTCAAATCATATATTTAGTTGTATCTGTGCTTTCTGCAGTTATATTTGATGGAGAAATAAATTATACAGTGTTCCTACAGGTTTGTACAAGTTAAATTTAAGACTTTTTAAGACTACTTCGAACAGAATTTAATGCCCATTTCACAGCCAAACATTAGAACGAAAGGCCCGTTGTTCACTTTCAAAACGAGCTCTGTCTTGATGTACTCTGCTATTTCAAATTTAGCTATGTAAGCCATTTTGTCAGCACCACACGTAAACACACTACCTATATATGAATCAGGGAACATGCATTTAAACAGCTCAGCAGTTCTATCGTTGGCATTGTACGACATGTGTTTAGCTAAAGTATTTAGAGCCCACAAAACCTCTGCTTTTAGGGTTGGGGTGGAACCAAACATTGTTAGGAGGTTGATTTTTGCAGCTTGACACATTTAAACACAATACAGCGAACAAGTTTATGGCAGCATAACGTAAGACCTACCATACCAAATGTAATACCTTTCAAAGACTTTTTTTTAAGGTATTAAAGGCAGATTTGTAAATTCAAGACTTTTAAGACTTTTTAAGACCCTGCAGGAACCCTGATTATAACTCCATTTTCTGTTCACTGCACTGATGTCACATTCTTTTAACTACTTTTTCACTCATACAGTTAAACTATATGATAATTGGTCTCAGCCACTGACATAACTTGGTCACAATTATTTGGTGAACACATTTTTTATATAAAAAAAAAGGTAGATATATTGAAATTGGAAATGTTTTACAGAATCAACAAGGCTCTGCTATAAATATGCACAAATATTTTAATGAGAGGAAAAACTGCAGAACATGTTTGCATTATTAATATGAATGTAAAATATTAATGCTCCTATTAGTTTTCACTCCTCTCATCATTTGAAGTTTCCTTCTCTTCACCAATACTTTCATTCGACTACAGAAGTATTCATTGTTTTCCCAGCGCATGTATCACACATTATGTAATCATAAGAAAGAGATAACAAGTGAAACAGTTCCTTAGACACCTGCAGTGATGTCAGAACGCCTCGTGTTCCTATCAATGGAGCCAAAATGTCACTCCTGGTTTTATTTTATTGTAGAAACAGAATGATTTCTCATAACACTGATATTTTTAGCTCTTCAGTCAGTATCAGTGTGATTATAATGTCAAAGTCCACCTAATTGTAACTGGTTGAGTTTGCCAGCAGCTACAATTCAAGGTCCGACTTTAGTGTCTACGGGGTCACAAAGCCTAAAGAAAAAGAGAGGTCGGGAGGGAACAAGGTTAAATATGAGTAAACAAGGACTTCCTCCCTGCGGGTGAATGTGCACCTGGACTTCTCATTACTGCTGAGCTCTGAGCCTGCTCAGCACCGAAGCACACATGTGGCCCAGAGGAAACAAGCTCATAGCGCTGCTGGTCTCCAACACTGCATCAAACACACACCAGGGCTCATGGTGATAATTTCTGTTAGCGTATTAAGAGTGTAAACTAAACAGCTGCACATGTTCACATATAAAAAAAGAAATTAGCTGGTTTTTTTTTTTTTGCCAGAGCTGCCACATAGAGCAGAATACAACTACATCCATTCTTTCCATTGAGAAGAACCAGAATTTATTCATGTCATTCCGACATTTTGATTCTCTAGATTTGCTAAGCTCCGACAGCCTGTGTGCTTCCCCTCTGCTCTGACTCAGTCACATTCATCTCTTACTATCAGAATTGTTACAACCTGCCTTCCTCTTCTGTGCCAGTATGATTTCTTGTCTTACTTTTATCTCATGCTTTTATAAGCAAGACTAATGCATCAGTCAGGCTAAAATAACCCATGTTATCATCATTATTAAGCCTAAAGACAAATGTTTGGCCAATAACATGAACTCTTTCCTCTGTCCTCATTGCTTTCTTATCCTTCCCTCCATTCCTGTCTCCTTAAGGTCTTCACCTGGGGCCCTAAAAGGCCTCTGTGGAGCTCTGCCATACACTGTGGGGAGCAGAGGCATTAATCAAGAGAGGAGCAGTAGGGGGAGGAAAGGGTGGCAGGGCTCTCCCACCATGTTTTCTCCAACCTCTCCCTCCCTCACAGGATTTTAAATTTCTCGCTGTCTGACAAATCAGCACCCTAAAAGCCCCTCCCAGTTCTTTACAAGAGTTACGGGCGGTCCAGACGCATGTACAAACACACATAAAAACTCTAAATATACACACAAATACAGGTAAAAAACATCCTGTAACAAATTCACAGACAGAGAAAGTAGTGATCTGCCTCTGAAATAGACGGTCACTGTTGGGGCCAAGGGGGGCTAGCTCTTATTTTGACAGTCCCTGTGTCCTGGAGAAAATGGCCTCTGTTCTGTTTGTTTTCTGAGGAGAAACATCTGAACATCTGTGGTGTTCCTCAGAGCAACACGCTGGGCTAGAGTTACAAGCTGCACCGGTGCACGAGAACGCATAAACACATGTGCACTGTCTGACATTAAGATGCACAAACATGTACGAGGAGTCGACGCGTACACAAATGGAAGCGTCTTATTAATGCTCAGTTGCTGTATTTGTGCATTATATAATCACTCCTTCTGTAATGTAATGTAAAATGCACATGTTTCATTATCAAATGGCGTGGAAATACCACAAAACTTCAAAGGCAGACTGAGGAATGTTGCCTAACGTGGGGGCTGTTTGGGCCCACTCTGAACATGTATGTAAGTGTGTTACACATGGCACACATAAGACTGTCTCAAGTCAACAGCTGGACGTCAAATTTCATTGTCTTGTGGCTGTTAGTCAGGCTTGCGTTGCATTACTTCATACTGAACCAAGAAATCTGAGGCTCAAAAACAACTCCTAAGAAAATATTGTGAAAGCACTAACATATTTCATTTGGCAAAAACATCTGGACTTTGTCACAGATCTCTTTAAAAAAAATCCTTTCCTCGGGCTTGTTTTTGTGGAAGAGGTGACATAGTTCAGTTGTAAATAGTAATGATGGTGCTTTGAAGAAGATGTTCACCACAACAATGAATGCAAATGTGCTCTTTGATCATTGAGGGAAGACCTGAGCTTATCTGCAGTATGTTCCGTTTCACACTATCTCCAAGGATGCTGTTAAACATGACCACTAGGAGGCACTGTCGCACTGCTGATTTGCTGACCAGGGACCCTCACTCACACACACACACACACACACACACACACACACACACACACACACACACACACACACACACACACACAAAACACAAATCAGCCTCCACTCTCCAACACACTGCTGCCACGACTGAACTGTTTTCTCTGGTTCTCCTGAGGGAGACCAGTATCTTTTTTTTTTTTTTTTCTTTTTTACTGTGTCCAACCTCTCCATCTAAGATAATACCAAGAGTTTGTGGCCCAGATGTGAGGCACCAACTCCAAACCTGCTACAAAAAACACTTTCTGACAGCAGCCACTTTCTCTTCTCTGCTCTACAATTTTTTTTTTGCTCGCTCCTCAGCTTGGTGGTAGTGTTCAGAGAGAAAGAAAAGTATCTTTCAAAACTAATCACAATGAAAAATAGAAAAACAAAACAAAAAAAAAAAGGTTCTGTGGAGCCAAATGTGCTGTGACTGCTTCGTGCTGGAGCTAATCAAAGCATAGAAATGACAGCGATATCATTTCACAGCCGGTGTTTAACTCTGTATTACAACTCGCAAATGCCAGAAAACATTTCAATGTGTAGTGACACTAACCCAACATGTCTGGATCTTCTCTTTTATTATACCTGACTATTGCATATGTTCTTTGAAAATTACTGGTCCAATAGGTTGTTAAAGTAGAGCATATTCCAAACCACATCTGGGAGGTGCAGTGCCTCAGACAGACACTGTGACATGTAAACTGGGAATGTTGGTTAAATAGAGGTTTAATGTACTTTATAATGGCATATACTCTATGGACAGATTATCATAGTAAATGCAGGTTGGGATTTGAGACAGACCCTAAAGCATTATAGCAGGGACCAACCCATTTAAAATAAAGGCCCAGTAAATGGATTTCTCAGAGAACATACTGTAACAGTATATGAAGGATGGTTGAAGTAAGCTCAATGCCACGTAGTTTCACAAAATGCTTTGGCTTGAAGGATGTTTTATAGATTGTATCCATCAGGGGACCCTCATTTGTCTAATGTAACTGTAAAGTAAAATCATATAATCATATAAGTACTGTTATTAACATCCCTACATTATGTTCATATGAATTTAAAGCTTTTTAACACTATTATATATGTGTGCATGTACTTTCAATGCACTTTTATCAATCAACTTTTCAGTTATTGTGGTTATATTTGGTTGCCTTGTCTCATTATTTATCTGTCTGCTGATGATGCCCTTAAAATGGGCTTTTCCAACAGTTTTACCAAACTAATTTATCATTTACATGGCTGCTCAGCCAGTTTTTGTTATTTTCCTTACTGTAATAATTTCTGTTAATCTTAAAATTACAATACTTCATTAGTTAAATCCCCAGTTTTTGTCAAGGTGGATTTAAGTTTAGTTGGTTTCAGTTTGTCTCCTTGCTTGGTACTATTTATTTCTTAAAGCTGCAGGAGACTTTCGTCACCAATTTTTCATCAAACCTGTAAAACCCCAGTCATAGCCTAAGTACCACGAATCTGTAACTCTTTCTGTGATTACTCACCTGAATCTCTTCCCTCATGGTGAACAATTTCAAAGTGTTATCCACCATAAACAAACCATCTGTTTACAAACAGAGCCAGTAGGTAACTCAGGCACCTTCAGAATTTTGTCACAACGTGCATTGTGGGAAGCGGAGGTTCGTGCAGCCGCCTGGCAGCGGAACCATATGATATTATATGGATGAAAAAAAACACGATGTGGAAACGGCTGAAACATGCAAATGGCTGAAGGAAAGCGGAGCTCCAGCCGTTTCTGTGTCGTGTTTCTTGCAGCTGCCAGGCGGAGCTCTGCTTGCTCCACTTCCCTTCAGCCCTTTCCACGTTTAAGCCATTTCCGCGTCGTGTTTGTTGCAGCCATATAATATCACATGGTTCTGCTGCCGCTGCCAGGCGGCTGCACAAACCTCCGCTTCCCCCAGTGCATGCCGCGACAAAATTCCGAAGATATCCGAGTTACCCACTGGCTCTGTTTGTAAACACATGCTTTGTTTACGGTGGACGACACTTCGAAATTGTTCACCATGAGGGAAGAGATTCAGATGAGTAATCACAGAAAGACTTACAGATTTGTGATACTTAGACTATGACTGGGGTTTTACAGATTTAATGAAAAATTAGTGACGAAAGTCTCCTGCACCTTTAAGTACTGCATGTTAAAGCTACAGGAGCCAGAAATCAGGGAGAAAAATGCCAAAAGTGAAAAATACACCCCCCGTCTGCAGCTTTCTCCTCTCAGTCCAAATCAAAGACTAAATATTCATTCAGATGACCTGATGCCATTTCATGCTGTTATTTTTCAAGCTTCTGCATTGAGACATAGAGACCCACGGAAGAATCACCTCATTTTGCATCTGACTGAATCTGAGCAGCAAGTGATTAATACAGCTGTCAATCATGTATTTAACCCTCCTACCCATCTAAAACACCTGTGATAAGACAGACATCTGTGGCAAAGGGTAGATTTTTTTTAACACCCAGAAAACACAGGAAAGGAATACAGTGAGGAGTTTCATGTTCTGTTGGATCACTTGAATGACAATATGCTGGAAGGTAATTGTGCCTAGTGATGCAAACTATCAAAGACTCAGCTTTTAAGACTTATAACTAACCCAGGTTGACAGTCTACTTTCTAATTATGTTATATTAAATATGAGGATGGCATTTTGATCCATTTTCATTGCTTTTCTTCCGCAAAATGTGGATTGAGATTACTATATATTTTTTTATCCAATCCCATTTACACGCCTAGCAGCTGTATGAGTAAACCTGAGGAACCTGCAACTGAAAATAGATGACAAAACAACTACAGAAGTTAGTTTTCTGCTACTACACCTCTTAAAGTTAAACTCACATTATCAAGAGGCATAATTAAAACAAAAACATTCCTGACATATGGTTGAGCTGGAGGGGTTGTTTGTATCTTTCAGAGAAAACTCTACCTAGAGCCTATGAGCAGGCATCGACAAGAGAAAAAGACTGGTAACATCCTCTGGGACAAGTGAAAGGAGAAAAAACAGAAATACTGGACTCATTTTTGATACAGTGAAATGAGATAAGAAGTCTAATGAAGGACTGATTGTGTGATGTTAAATGAAATGCTGCAGTTTAAAGAAGTTAGTCTTTCTTTGCCGATGGATGCTGAGATACTAAGTCAGTATTAAAAATTTAAACTGCAGTGCTTTAGCTTCATTGTGGCAAAAATTCTCATCATTACCTTTCAGCATATTGTAATTCAAGTGGTCTGAGAAGACATGAGACTGCTGTATCTACCCTTTGCCTGTAGAAAATATACCCTGTGATGCTCCAATTTTAGCTAATCAGATGTTTTCCACCAGGTAGGGGTATTACCCTAAAAAAGTTCAAGGTTCAAGGTTCACATTATTGTCTCCCCTGGGAGAAATTTGGCTTAGACAAGAGCAGAAACAAGCTGCACTGCAACACATAAAACAGAACACATGCTACTAAAAACACATAAAATATGACATATAATAAACAAGTTAAAATAAATTAAAATATTGTAAAGAAAAAAAAAACAAACTAAAATACACCCCCCCCCACATACATACATACATACACACATCCCTTTGTACACAACATTTGGCTACATCCATTTGGTAGCTGCACCTAACTGCTCATTAATGAGCTCGATTGAGAGAAGGATAAAAGAATGTTTCAAATGGCTAAGTCTGCACAGCGGGACTCTGTACCTTCTGCCTGAAGTCAACAGAACATACTCTGGAAACAGGCCATGTGATGAGTCTGAAAGAATACTGTTTGTCTGCCTGATGGTGGCCTGTATAAACAAGTCTTGTGTCATGATCTTCCTCCCCACCTTCACCAAGTTATGAATCTGAGTTTTCGATTTGACTGTCAGAGCCCCAAACCAGCAAGTGATCCCGTACCTAAGTATGGACTCAATAGTTGCACAGTAAGAAATCAACATCATTTCTCTACAGACACCAAAAAGCCTTAGTCATGTGAAAAAATGGAGGCGCTGATGTATTCTGGCACAAACACTTGCCACCTGTGTGTGCCAGCTGAGGTCGCTATCAATGGACATGCAACTACTACTAACTACTACTACTTAAAAGAGATGCCCTGTTTAATGTAGTTCCCATGTATGGACACCAGACTATGGTCACCCACTGATTTGGGGTCTAACAGCATCTCAGCAGATTTTTTTTGTGTTAATCTAAAGTTTGTTGGTGTCACACCAGTCAACAAATTTATCCACAGCAGTTTTATGACTGTCTGGATTATCCAAAATGTCCACCGCAGACCAAAAGTATATACTAATGTAAAATGTATAATACCTGTTGATCCACTAATTGTATCAATACATGTCAACAATTGGTGTAAAATGCAGTTTGTCATCTTTTCATGGCCATCCGATATGACCCATTAAGACATTCAGAGGCTCCATAGTGAACATGGAAACACTGTTGTCTTCTACGACATTAATTCACCGATAATGGAGTTTGATAAATGACAGTGGATGGAGACATTTGGTTTTATGTTCAATTAAGGACATATGTTGTTGAAAAAGTCACTTCTTACTCATTTTTTTTCTGATTTGATATAATAACCTGAGATTTTATTCTGTGCTTTAATAAACATCTATATGAATCAGTAAATAAAATATAGGAGAATACCTGATTATCACTGAAAAATGAAAAATACAGAGGATAATATCATAATAAATGGTGATAAATCACTAGAGAAAGGTTAAATAGAGATGGAAATTCATTTGGAAACTGCCACAAAAGTAGCAGTGGGTCTTTATGGGTTAAATACATGACCAACTGCTGTTTTCCCCCCAATTTCTGCTCATGCAGCATTAAATTTCAGCTCATGTGAAAATAAATCATTGTAAACCCATGGGTCCACTGTGAGTCCATGTCTAACCTCTCTAATACTCAAGGACAGTCATGCTGCTTGATGCAAAATGCAATTATGTAACTCTCCAAAACATCAAAAGTGCTACAAGTGCATGTCAGATCTGGGTGAAAGGACTTGGAAGCCTGATGGCAAATGTCCAATCCCACACACCAGGAAGCATGATAATGTGATAATGCGCATGGTAGCCCTCACTGCCCTTAGTATAGCCTGGCTGCTCTGAGCCTACAACACCATGCTAATGAAGAGGCGGCTTAGAGGCAGGACTCCAGGACTACCTCATTGAAGGGGTGATCTTCAATGAACTATAGAGCCACGGCGCGGTAATGCATCAGGAATATCATTTCCTCTTCCACGGCTGGTTCATTTACTGACACATGTAGCAAAGGATGGAGGATGTAACTCTGTGGTTTGTGCAACATAGAAAAAACTGTTATACCTTCAGCCTGAGAGTGAAGTGAAAACTGTGAAAGCTAAATGAAAGCATCAAATCTATGCAATAAATATTAAAACATTAAAATTAAATCTTGTTAAATCATTACTTCCCCAGAAGGAAAATATGAACACTCCTTCCCAGATGCTGCATAATTTATTTTCTATTTGTTTTACAAGCACAGAGCCTGAAGTGCTGGAATGAAAACTCACCCAAAGGAATATTTTCTACTTCTGAATTGAGATAATTAGGATGTTTGAATATGAGTGCCCTGAGAAAAGTGCAGGAAAAACAACCCATAAGCAAAAATCAAGAAAGTCAAAAGCTGAAAATGACTCATATTCCTAGTTATTCCCACATCTTTTACAGCTTTGCTTACAGTTGGAAAGTACAGCGGTGGTACTTTGCAACCATTTTGTGCCCCTAACCTATTTCGAAAGTCTCCATTTGAGGGTGCAGAGGGGTTTCTGTAAATGTACACCTCCAGAATGAATAAGCACGTCCTGCCTCTGTCAGGGTTGGGGTTCACGCAAGGGGGGCTGAACTCCGAAATATCGAATTCTCTTTGTCTGTTTCTGTCTGTCTTCCTGTATTTACTCCCAACACAATTGGCTCCTACAGCAAAAAAGCAGGATTTTCAGGTCACATGCAACTAAAATCTCACATACTTATCAAATTATGGAAAGGCTGTATTACACAGGCTTTATTGGAGCATACATCAAATTAATAGCCGATTTTACAACTACAACAGAAACACTTGGTTTTCATTAAATCACCTAATGTAAACAGAGAAATGTGGTTTCATAGGAAAAATAATGACCTTCAGATGGAGACAGATAGCGGAAAACAATGGAAGAGGAGGACAGGGCTGTTTATTTACAGTGCATAAGAAAAAAAACTGCCAAAAAGTCCACTTGTGAGGACAGAAAAGTTCCTGAAGCCGCAGACAAATGTGTCGTCATACACATGTACACACAACCATCAGACAGGAGGAGGACAGATAGAGTAGAGGGTGGTGCAACTGATGAAAAGACATGATTAACCTTTGATTGTCACTCTCCATTGTGTACGTACATGTGCGTGCGTGCATGAGACCACACTCATGTCTTGTAGCGTATGAGCCTGTGTGTGTGTGTGTTTGCAGAGTGATAGCTGTGCTATGTGCTTGGCTGCTCCCATGGGAGACAGAGACTGATAATGTTGACGCTGTTCAGATCCTTTGATAATGGCAGCAGGGATGGAGCAGTGAGCAGGAGGAGGAGGAGGAGGAGGAGGAGGAGGAGGAGGAGGAGGAGGTCAGTGGAGCTGTGTGTGTGTGTGTGTGTGTGTGTGTGTGTGTGTGTGTGTGTGGTTGATAGGTGGGTGACATGTTGGTTTGGGTGGTTGCGTAGCCTCTACCCTCTGGTGGTCCCTGGGTGCTGCTGGTCTGAATTACACCGCGACAGATAAGTGGACAGGGGGACGGACAGGGGGAATGTTTGTCTGCATCTGACCCCTGGAACCAACCTGACCCAGGACAAAGCATGGGAACGCCGCAACCTTGTATATACGTACGTTATGTCAAAGCGAGAGTGAGAGAACTAAAAAAAGAAGTGATCAGTGATAGTAAAAGACAACAGAAGATGCTAACGTTGGCTGTGGGAACGCTAAAAACAGACATTAGCCACTATAACATGCTGAACAATGAGTTGTGTATTTGTGTGAACAAGTTCATGCATGACTGTTTATTGACTCTACAAAGCTTTTACTGCACGGTCAGGCCCAGGGAATACACATGCAGATTTGAGAGGGACTTGTGGGTTTTTCATTTGATACCTGAAAGCCAAATAAACAATCCAGAGCAGCCGGTTTTAAACCCAGGACAATAAACCCCACTGATATCTGAGACGCTGGGTCTGTTTACTGGCTCATCAGTCAACACACCACAACGGTATATACACACACAGACGCATCCTAACCTGGACACTCTCAAAATAATCTTTCCTATACACCAGTTTTGAGTAAAAGCATCTTTTGCCATTGAGATCTTAAGACTATGAGTCACGATTGCCTACAAAACGAGTGATTTCTGTGTGAAATCCTGCATGGAATAACTTGTTTTCGACCACAAAGACGTCCTCGATGGTCACAAGGCTCTGTGAAGGGTAAAAGAGGGGTGGGACGCAACAGAAAGCAGAGATTGAAGCCACATGTTGAGGCTCAGCACACATACACACAGATTGATTGATTAATCTGGAATGTTATTTTCTGTTTGACTAAAAGCACCACAGCAAAAGGAGAGCATATAACAATGTTCTGCACATTTAAAGCCCAGTACAGTTACATTTTTCCTCTTTCTCTCTTTTTTTTTGGAGTACACTCATACTGACTCACACCCATGTACTCATTCTGACTCATCTTCTCTGCACATGAGAGAGATGAGGTGTCATGTGAAGCAAACTCACAGACTGAAGCTGAAGACACACAAAAAAATGAGATGAAATCTTCATCTTTAAGTATCTTCTACCAGAGATATGGGCACAGATAAAGTCTTATGATCCCCAACTCAAAACTGCCTTTGGAAGTGACACAACTCGGAGGCTGAGGATGATAAATGTTGGAAATGCAGCAGAGACGGGGGCACTGCTACAATATAGGAATGTGAAGTTGAACATGATTTCTACTGAGGGCTATGGCCAAAAAAATATTTTTTGCCTCAAAGTTACAGACATTTTAAAATTTTCATTGATTTTGTTATTTCTACGTGAACTCGTATCGTAGTTTTTTTTTTTTTTTTTTAATCAAATCAACACAGCGCACAGTTCTGTGCACAAATCCTAGGCCATGTTTAACTTTGTTGCTTTTGCAGGGTTGAAATGAGCATATGTACTGTATTTATGTCTCACTCTCTTTTTTTTTAAAAAATAAAACAGAGAAAGAAAAGAAAATACAGGGAATAGCCTATGTGCAAAGTGTCAAAAATACTCAAAAAATACAAAATTATTTTACAGGCTAAAGTCAGTGTTTAGTCCGATGAAAAAGCAACCTAAAATAGAACATTATAATATACTGTATTTATATAACAGTATATCAAACAATACAGAACAAATATAACATTTGGCTTGTACTGAATGAAACCTGGTGTGAAATGGTAGAAAAATAATATCATATTGTCTGATGGTTGCACTAAATACTGGAGACTTTGGCCTGTGGAAGCTGTTTTTTACATAAATGTTTGTTTTTAAATGCCCTACATTATACCCTTATATTCTTGTTTTATCCTAATGCAAACAATTGCATTTGAGTGATTATTGTAATTTTGCTAAAACAACAAATCTAAAGGTGGCCCTAGATGTTTGCACAGCACTGTACAATAAACAAGAAAGTTTCGACTGAGGTGAAGCATTTAGCTTTGATTTGGGAATGCATTCACTCTGACATTTTTAAAATAATTTTATGCAAAGTCACAACATTTATTTCTGTCATTTTTGATGAGAAGCTACTCACTGCAGTAATTATACAGGGTAAGGGTCTGAACTATTTGCTCTGTCAAATCCAGGTAGGGATTTCTTTGGCTGTGTAGTGTATGTAATATCAACAAAGAAAAATGACAATTAAAAAAAACAAACTATCACTTGCAAGACGGGCACTTTTTCCATTATTTGTTAAAACTAAAAATAATAAAGTAAAACACCACTGGTAGGTAATGACTGCAGGAATTATTCTTAGTATCACTAAAAATAATATATCCTCCTGAGACCCAGGAAAGTAAAAGTTTTGGCTTTTTTTTTTACATTAAATAATTGCCTTGATTGGAAACAGCATGAAGCCACAGATTTTCAAATATTTTTTCTGGAATATTCTTTGCAGTGGACATCTTATTATTATATATTTTTTTAAAGTAAAGCTGTGAAACTCTTGTCCCCTACAGAGGACAAAAATGCACTGCTGTGCGTTGCTCTTAGGAAGATATATTGCAACAAGCACACAGATTGTATTTTTTCATGATTTTTGCATATTTGCAGTATATTGTATCATTAACACAAAAGTAAGTCATAGTAGCTTTACAGTGGTTTCAACCAGCTGTGTCACTAACAAACAGATTTTTTTTGATCATTTACAAGATTTATTGTTATTGCATCTCAAGTATTCATATATTAGATGTGATTATTGACACAAAATATACAGGTTTTTGAAACTAAACAGTAATGTGGACCCTGAGCCCAAGCGTGTGGAGAAGAAATATACATTAAGTTTGGGTACATAAATATTTGGAATATCTCTCTGCTAAAATGGATATAAAATTTCATTTTTTTTCTGGATTTTCCACTGTGACTGTCACAAAATTGAAGTTTAAAAAAAGCACTAAAAGCAACTTTGACTGTTTCTCTGCGTGTCAGCCTCTCACCATCCCACCATGACTTGATCTCATTATTTCCCAGAAGCAAGCCCAAGTGTCTTACTGAGGGTAAGGAAGATATTTATTTTGGTCATTACAACTGACTGTGGCATCACACATATTTACAACCCCGTTTATTTTTTATTCCTTTTTTTGTCATGTTATTTTTTTCTCTCATTTATTTTGGGAAGAAAGAGAAGTGGGTCTTACGTTACAAAAGGGTAACTTAAAGTTTAGACTGACTTCTCTCTGTCGCCTCTTTACATACATGCACATAAGCATAAATGAATAGAAGTTGGTGTTAAATGTTACAAATATGACTCTAGACAAATAAAATCTAATCAATCAACATGGATAAACACAGGTTAAATGAGAAAATGTAGTCTTTGTGATTTACCCGAACTAGCCCCTTAACATGGCAATAGTTCTTCTGGCTGTGAATAAAAGAGGAGTGAACTGCACTAGGAGGTTGTCATTAGCAGATACAGAGGTGGTGAGATAAGGTGCTGAGTCCCACAGACACAGCGGAAACCTGCTATCACAGGAAGCTCCTCTTGCAAATGTCAGATCCTCCTAATCGCCACTCTACTTCCTGTTTCAGTCCCTTGAGTTGAACAACATCATAAAAGACTCACA
Source organism: Sphaeramia orbicularis (assembly GCF_902148855.1). Classification (NCBI taxonomy): domain Eukaryota; kingdom Metazoa; phylum Chordata; class Actinopteri; order Kurtiformes; family Apogonidae; genus Sphaeramia; species Sphaeramia orbicularis. Next base: position 35,935,104 of record NC_043960.1, read on the forward strand.
CAAAAGGCTCCCAAAGATACCCAAAACCCAACCGGATCATACTTCTACATATACTTCTATTCCTGCAGGCAGGAGTCTTACACAAACATCACACACTGGTACGGCTGAAGTCCACATCAAAGTGGATTACAGGGTGGACGAGGTCTGCCCTGCAGCGACCGCCAGCAATCACGCCACTTATTATTTCTGACCTTGATACTTAGATTCCACCCATGAATTAAGAGGACACAACTCTTCTTGTTTTCATGTTCACATGCACTCATAAAAACTACATTTGTTAATATTGATGAGGCATTACTGGAGTATTTCCATTTTTTGCAATCATAATCTTCAACTTGATTATATCTAAGGGGGATATATTGTACTTTTTTTTTTTTTTTTTTTTTATTACTCCATTACAATTATCTGACACTTGTATTTACATAAAAAAGCATGAAATAAGATGTAGTTATTTACTGGTAATCTGCTCAATAGTAACTTTATACTACTGTAAGTGTCTAAAATTGGCCCCACACTGAAAAACAAATGATTCAGTGTCTGTAATAAACAAGAATAATTTCACACTCAATTGAGCCAGTTTGCACAACATTATAAGTGGTGATTCTCAAACATTCACCATTTAAAAAAATAACTTCCCACAGTGACTCAGTTCATGTAGGCCTTATCTACAAACCACAATAAGAGCAAATTTACAGTATGCACATGTTCCAGACTGATTTTACTGCCATTTCTTCATCACCTTATAAAATCATCTATAATAGGCACACCATCTGTTAAGAAGAGATATATGTTCAGTTTAAGTATGTGTTGCAACTCGACAAAAGTAATAACTTTTGTTCTCTAGAGAATGTACACTAGCCATTCATGAGCCATAAGTTTAATCACCACAACAGTATGAGCAGTCAGCACAAAAGAGTAAAAAAAAAACCAAAACAAAAACATGTTTCTTGTCGAAGGTTTTGATATATTTCACATGCCAATACATTTTACTACCTACTCTTTGGGAATGAGTGTTCAGCTGATAATATTTTACTTAAATCATATTTTAACTTCTAAACTTTTATATGTATTCAAGTGCTTCTCCTTAATCTGGTCATATTTGATCTAACATTAATGGTAAATAATGTGAATAATATTGAAATGGTTTATAACTGAGCAAAGTGCATGCTCTCATGTGTTTGTATATTAATGGTACATTCTGTAATACTGAGTCCTGACAGTGAACAATGACCTGAACATCTGCTGAAGGGATGTAGCCTACTGCTCACAAAAATGGGTTAGAATAACACAAATAACACAGTGTTGTGACTCTTGATCGCACACATTATTTAAACACCGGCCCCCTATAGAAGCACACAAACTTCTTAATCCTGTCATTCAAAGTACACAACGGGCTAATCCGCTCCCACGCATCGCCGTGGCAGTGCTGCAGAGGGGTTCCTGTCACGGATGGGTCAGGAACTACAGTGCTCTGTATCCCATCTGAAAACATGTGGATACAATGCTTGCTAGTTTTAGAATTATTTAGATCAAGTTCAAGTGAAAGTGTGAAGCATCTGTCCTCTATGTGTGTATGTGTGTGTGTGTGTGTGTGTGCGTGTGTGTGTTCAGGCTCTTGACTGATGCAGTGATGCAGGGAGGCCTAACAGAGGGCGGCTGCTTCCACCTGAGAGACAGATGTTGATGTGAGAGACTCCATGTGTTCACACAGACACACTAAGGCTATAAAATGTGCATTAGTGGTACTAATAGGAACATAAAATAACAATAGCACAAATAAAGTTCTGATTATGTGATTATTTGAAAAAAAAAAATCAATTCATAATTCAACAGGTAGTGCCTTAATTTGACATTTTTATAACTCGCTGTATGAACATTCTCCAAAGTCTGAATCAGACATCGTGGATACTGTTGCTTTGTCAACACTAGGTGATAAATAAGCAAGTGTTTCATTAAAAGACGTGAGTTGTGTACAGTTTCAGAGTAATGTTACTCAGAGACTGTGAACACTTCCAGGAGCAACATGTGAGGAGAAAGTTGAAAAAGGGGAGGGGGCTATTAAGGGTGAACAGGAAAAGGAGAAAATTAAAACCATACAGTACATCCTGGAAATAACACATCCCCTACAGTGGATTTTCTATCTTTATGGAACGGAGAGGGAAATTAAAGCAGAGCCAAAAATAGAGAGTGTTTTCAGTGTGTGGAGACTTGTGTGTTCTAGCTCATGGAGGCGGCTGTTATACCGGGGATAGGGGCGCTTTGGCCTTAGGGTGAGGGGCAACAGCTCTAAGGGAGTTGTGTGTATGTGTGTGTGTGTGTTCTAATGTGTTTATTTTCTGGGGGGCTGAGTTTATTCTGGCCTCAGCGCCGGCAATCCTCGCTGCAGACAGTCATTATCTCAACCCACGTATATACAGTACACCCATGCTCTGTGGATGACGGCGATAAGAGCAGTGACAGTACACTCGGCCAAAATGTTTCTGGCCCCCGTGAGAGGCTGAGGAGGACAACAGCCCATTCATTCATTCATCCCTCCATCTCTACCCACCAGAGAGTGAGAGAGACGCTTACCTGGACTGAAAGTGGGCTGAGTCGGATGTGATAGCGCTGAGCTCAGACACAGTGCAGACGGCGAGCAGCTGTCAGCATCAAAGAACAGAGAGTGTGTGAGTGAGTGGAGGAGAGTGAGAGCAGCCTGAGAGGACCAAGACGCAGGCAGAACTAAGAAAAGATAAGACGAAATGATGGAGCGGCAGACAGAAAATGTGATGGGAAATCGGTTCTCTTGATAGCAGGATTTAAATGATAGAGACGGTCCTTCCGCAAAAGTCTGGACTCAACTAGACTCTGCAGACAGCTCCATCTTTCACTGGTGGACTGAATAATAGGAACACCTTTTGTCTTAAACCATATCTTTTCTTATCAAACTAAACATGCAGGTATCATTCACTGTGCACACTCTTTACATGCACATCATATCTCCTCTTTTCTCCTCATACTATTAAAGACAATAATCCTACTAAGAGGTTTTAGGCTAATGAAAACACATATTCAACAAATTTTCCTATTTACATGCAGCTTTGCATACTGTGATTAATTCTAATGCTGATAAATTCTTACCCAAACATAAATCATTCCTACGTCTTTGTGTCAAAATAGGATTTTGATGGTGCAAACACAGACTTACTATTTCATTACTTCAGTCGCCGTCTGGAAGAGGTTGATACTGTGATATTTGTACATTTCCAGAAACACAAATCACAAGTCATAATGGTTGGGGTTTCTTGGAAAGGTTTGGTTGCATAAAGTGCATTGAAATGACTCTAAACAGGTAACTGGATGTTAGATACCAACTGTAAACAACTCTGATTGCATATTCTAAATGCCCTGTGTACATGCCCAAACAGTAATGTTAATATACTGTACAGTATATCTTGATAGAAAAATGAAAAACAAACAAAAAAAAAGCATAATTCTTAATCTCCCTGACATTTTCATCTAATTTGTAAAAATATCATTTGTTTATTATCTGTAACCACTTCATCATTTTTAAAGGATTAGCTATATGCAGAGTTTTATATCGTAGTTTGTAAACATCATGTGACTAAAAATAATCAGAAATTCACAGGTGTTTGTTTTAGATTAAGAAATGGAAGGAAAGTCAGGTAGAGTGAAAAAAACCCCCTCATATTTTGCACCAAGAAATAATTTTTACAGTTACGTCTCACACAACAGCCCTGCAATTGAACCTGATGGTTTTGGACGCTGCTGTTCTGTGTTGTGTTAACCTGTAACTACCTTTAAAACTTTAAATATCGGATGTATGAATGCACAGACCCAAGCCATATTGCAAGTAGGTCATTTAAAATCTATTCCTGCTGACACACACACATAAAAAAACTCTATTTGCATGAAATTCTATCACATTGTATTGTCCATTTTAAGCAATAACAGTGGTTTTGTATCTATCGTAGTACAATGTGAAGGTTTGCTCAGACGTTTTTCTTTTATCGATTACGGAAAGGTCCTTTTTAAAAAGTAGAACTGATGATGTAAAGACTTGAAACATGACTGTATTTTTCATTTTTTTACATGTATGTTTGTCAGTGATAAATGATAGTAGGTTCCTCCTGATACTGAGCCCAGATGGTTGGAACCATGAGTACTGAGGACATTTTGTTTTCTGGTAACTTGCTGCCTCATCACTTTTGAGTTATGTTTTTAATGGTGGCTTATTTAAATAAAATGTTTATTTAGGATTTGATAGAACCTAAACTGGTGACCTTAGAGGGGGAAAAGCAAAGTTCTCTAAAGACAGTAATAATTTACGCTGTTTGCAGGGATCAAAATTAAATCACTCCTGAGATTACACAGACAGCCAAAACCAAAACCTAAACCTAAATGTGATGTTTTCATGCCAAAGCAGTCCAAAGTTTTCTCATACTCAGCCTAACTTGATTTTTCTAACCGAGCTATGTTTTTCCCCCCGAAACAACTGGGAAACATGAGTGACACATGTATGAACCTGGAGGAAGCTGCATGTAAAGGAACCCCTACAAAAACCACAGCTGAGGCAGCGTTTCACTATCGAACGCTGAAGCCGATGCACATAGAACTTTTATTATTAACCCTTTATCGGGCAAGTGACTATTTTTGATAATTTCTGCATACATTAGACAGTGACAGCAACAGTTACAGTGAGGACAGTGAGTCAGTAATCTCAGGTTGAATGTGGTCTACAGGATCTGTAAAGTCCACCTCTGCATGAACAGTGAGTGTACCTGCTTTGTTAGGTACCATGAAGTAATGGTACTAATGCAAGGGATGATGTTCAAAGGGAGATGTGTATTTTGACACGTGTCTGGATAAGAACTTAAGTTGGTCTAATGTTCTAAAAGTGATGTTCTAATGTTCTAAAATACATGTTCCTTTCACCTTACACATGTTTTTCTTGTTTTTTTTTTTTTTATAAATACTTTTTAGATATTTTTTTTGCTGCTTACGGGGAAGAAACCAAATATAGTACCTTCATTGACCTTTATTTTCTACATAACAATAAAACATTTTGAAAAATTTCACAAAAGTAATAAAGTCTTGTTAGGTCCTCCAAAATGCCCTATACCCTATAAAGGGTTAAGAAAGACGTAGCAAGACATCTGCCTGACCCCCTTTAGTTTGTAGGCCTGTGTCTGGTCAGCTCGGAGGTCGGCGGAGGAGGTGGAGCAAACAGATAAGCCTATCTCTGAGTGGGTCCATCGCACTTCAGAAGACACCAATAGACAAAACAGAGAGTGACCAGACACCAGACCCAAAGTACAGAAACAGGCTTTTCTTCTCAGTTCTTATATCATGTTCTATCTATTGGCTGGACCTGCAGTCCTCCACAGGGATCCTTTGATAACAAAAACCTTCACTTTGTCATGATTTATGACTACTGTAAGACACTCACGGTGGAATATATGGACGTGTCATAAACAAAGCCAGGTATGGTATAGAAGACAAAAGAACAGAAAGTAAAGGGGGAAACAGGGGAGGAGAAAATGTGGGTTTCTTAGCCTCTCTGCTAGATGAGGGGGTGTAAGAGGAGAGGGGTTGTTAAAAAAAAAAAAAAAGGGAGGAGGAGGTAGGGGGCGTTCCCCTTGGCTCAGACCTTGATTAACACCAGGCCTCCTGACAGGAAATGACCCGGCCAGCTCATAGCGCCAGGAGAGCTTCCATCTGGTGTCGAGGCCGTGGAGGAATTCTCCACCCAGGAGAACTCAGAACCGAAGAGGAGAAGAAGTTCCAACTGAATGAACACGTTTTATTTCCAGGACTGTTACATCAGTCCCTGTACAGGATAGCAACACAGAAACCATTATCCTGTTCCCGTGGTTGTTTAAGGCTGAATCTCTGGGCCTCAAAATGTACAACCACATTTAACTGTATGTCGATAACGAATTGTCAGAGCTGCACATCCAGTAAGGACCAGAAAGTAGGTTAGAGCATTCCAAAGATTTAAGAATGGAGGAAGTTTCATGGGGTGGGGGAGGAGGGGGGAGGGAGGAGAGAGAGAGAGAGAGAGAGGGGACAGTTTGGGGAGGAAAGCGGGTACTTTAGGACAGGTCATCTTTCACTGCTGACTGGAATCCTAAACGTAAACAAGTCCTTCCGCATAAGCAGATAAAACACAGATATACCGTAAAAACTAAGTCACCCTGGCAAAAAGCAGACACGAACGCACAGTCGACTACATATTTCTGAGTGTTGTTTGTGCAATAGTTGTTTCTATGACCCTGGGATCATGTTAAGTATGCCTACATTTATTAAAAAAAACAAAAAAAAAACATCCTTGAAGCATCTGAAAATCTGGCTTGAAATTGTAAAATGACGTGCATGTAAGAATGTAAGCATCCTGAACCTCAGCGACAACACTATCACTATTACAAAACATTGTCAAAATCAGCTCATTTAGAGGTTTACATTATTTCTAAAGACTGTGAAGGTGGGGTAGATCATGTTTTAATTCACATCTTCTCAGCACAAGGGCTCAATAATCAGATTATATTTTATATTTTTTAAATTTTAACTTGTTTTATTTATTTGATTTTATTTGATTTTCTTTTTTGTTAATGCTTTTATTAATTTGTTATTGTACCTTTAGTCTTCTGTGCAGCACTTTGGTCCATTGTGGTTGGTTTAAAGTGCTTTACAAATAAAGTTGGATTGGATATCAATATGTAGTCTGGTAATACACTAAGAAGTTACATATAGCATATAGTGTAATGGTGTTTGTGGCCAGTAATTAAAACTATCAGCTGTGAATGAACACGAATGAAACCATGAAATTGAATTTTTTTCTAATAGTTAGGTCCTAAATGACTTCCGATGTGCAAGCACGGACAACACAAACAGGAATGGTGGGACAGAGGGCTGGATGGGGGGGGTAGGTGTAGACAAGTGACTGGGATTTATTATGATTTGTTTGTGGAATTAATAAGCCTCCAGCAAACCCACAGCCAACAGTCAACTCCAAGCTCATATCAGAAAGTTTTTAGAAACTCAGATGATGAATGACTGAATTTGGAATTTCTAATGCTACAGTAAATTACATAGTAACACAATTATATAGTCGGTTATTTCAGAGGCTTTAAATTCCTATCCGCTCAAAGAGAAAACAGAATGCAGATCAAGAAGGCTGTTTTCCCAGAGGAGTGGAGCAGAATCCCAGACAGAGGCGAGCGAGTGGCGTGCTGGACTCCTACTGACCCCCCTACGAAGGGTCACAGGCTGACACTGGCCTGCACTGACGCGTGTGCAGGGGCCAGGGGCCACTGTCTCAGCCGGGTCCCTCTGGAGCCAGCGTGCTCTGTGCGTCTGGTATGTATTTCTGCCTTCGCTTTGTCAACTATGTGTATGTATTTTGACAGTCCGTGTGGGATTGCGATGGTATTCTTTTTCATAGTACAAGCCCAATTCCCAGTGGAGGTATAAGTGCTTACGAGCCTTTTATGATGTGCATTTCCTGTCATAAATAAGAAGCAGAAGAATTCTCTGGTGAGCACTAACACACTTCACAAAGCAAATAAGAGGTGTAAACTCCTCACTGAGTGAACTGTGTGGAATCTACACAAGCCGCTGCTACTACTGACTGCGCTATGTCAATATTTGATGATTTTCTTCCGAGTTAAAGTGTTCTTGGTTTATGTATAACATTTGACAAAATCCTGAAATGTGGGGATTTACATAACAAAAATACGACACAAGATACAAGTGAAGTGAGAACATAACTATGTGATATCACTTAAATGTCTCAAATGTTCACCTCAAATGTTTTTTTTTATTACCTCTCAATAACTGCATTATTTCTATATTGACAAGTAGAATATTTCCCCAAACAATCACAGACAAATACAAAAGCATCTTTATAAAGACTCTGCTGAAAATACAGGAGCCAAAGTAGTGCAACAAAACTGTCATTTTCATTTGATTCAGTGAACAAGGATGTACAATAAAGTGTAAAACATGTGCAAATCTTTCAACAATCTGCACCATGATCATCCACATGGAAAGGAATCAGTGGAAAACAGTTGTAGGACGTACAGATCAGGTCCTAGTACCACCGATCAGAGCTGCAAAGGCTTTTCTCCTAAAACGAGGTCACAGATAGTGTATTCACACACAACCTCGGTCTGAAAATAAGACAGGGAAGTACTTCAGACTTGGCACAGGGCTTATCAATGCACATTTTGCAAAGGAAACCTGATGAACATTGGAAAAACAGTCTTCGTTCAGATGAGACCGAGATAAATTTGTTTGGCTCCGATACCATAATGAAAACATAGTTCTGACAGAGAAACACAGAAATGGGAGTGTGAATATACTGAATGAGTAAAAAAGGTGTTGAAGAGATAACATTTATATATCGCATAATGAATGCCTGTGGATATACCAAAATACTGGCGCACAAGATGACCTATAGTGTCCAGAACTTTGGCTGAAGAGGATTATTACTACATCATAATAATCCAATTTCTACATAAGAAAAAAAACTATGACCGGGTCAATCTCATAAAAATACCTCTGGGGGTATTTTAAAGAGAAAACCATAGCAAAACACTGGCAAGTCAGCAAGTTTTATTCCAATGAGTTCCTACTCTGGGGTCTGTTTTTAATCTAGTAAATCTAACTGGTTTGTTTAATACCTCACTGGTCAACTCATAGTGATGCAATGATGAGTCCTTTAGGTAATATTACACTGGGATGTATTCAGTTAGTTTGTATATGGTAAATGTACATACATGACAAATTAACTGGAAGTTCAACACAGTTCAATGATCAGACTGAAGCAGGTTCTCTTACATCCTTCCCTCTGGTCCAGCCTCTCCTTGGTTTTCTTTGCTCTGCCTTCATCCCTTTCGGCCAATCACTGCTCAGACCTTCTATTAAGTTTCAGGTTGTTCAAAGTATCTGATGAAGTCTGTTGACAATTTTGCTCAAATACTTTCTGTGCCATTTTTTTTTTTTAAAAAGCTTAACATTTTATTGAATTTCATGTATTTGGTGTAAAGAATTATATGTGTTTTATGTGATTTAAGGGTTGTTGAGGATGAACAACATTTTCTGTTTTATTGTCCTTTATATCATGATATCAGAACTGTTATGTTTGAGAAAATTCAATGTAAAAAACCTGATTTGTTTTGGATGACTGATGGGGATATGTTGAGTTGGTTATTTGAAAATTAAATATATAGTTTGGCAAGATTTTTAGGGAAAGCATGGAAACTCAGACAAAGAACTCTGTATCCTGAACTAAAATGACCTTGTTTGATGTAAGTGATATTGGGATGAGTATAGGCTTTATGTCTATGTCATCTTCCTGTTTTGAAGTTGATAGTGTCTTATAAGCCTATATGGGCTGGGCACGAAAGTGTATGACACTTAAATAGAACATTCATTTATTCATTCTTTCATTCATTCATGTAAGGCTGTTTCAAGTTAGCGCCTGTCTAAGTCTTTATATTAGTATTAGGTTAACCGGTGGACTCAGACTATTTCTACCAGACGTTTCAGGCTCTATGTGTGACTGTGTGTGTGGCCTTGCCTGTTAAAAATGCTGGTCTGTCCTGGCAGTGAGGAGCTGATGAACCTCAGTTAATTAAAGCCTGAGCTCCATGTCATCAGCTTATCTGATGAAGTGAACAAGAGAGAGCAACGCCACTGGCTACTTTGTTCACCCTGCGGTCTTCAGTTTTCCCCTCACATATATGTACATATATATGTGTGTATGGGTTTTTGTGTTTGTGCAACTGAGGAGGAAGTAAAGAAACAGCGCAATTAAAAATAATTGGGTAATTTCATAAACACAGTGCAACTGGGGAAATATATTTAATCAGGCGCGATCATTAGACCAGCTTATGGTCCACTTCTCTCTGCCGCCTGCTGCTTCAGGGCCTCCGAGAGAAGGGAGGAGGGAGAGAGGGAAGAGGGAGGTAAAATGATGGAGAAAGAGAGAGAAATGGAAAAGGAACTAAAGAAAAACAAAGAAAAGAAAAGTTTGAGAAGTAGGCAGACGGGGAGTTGGTGGCCTGAGTTATGTGTGATCCCTTTCATGTCCCTGGACTGGACCGTGTTGCCGTGCCAACCCAAACAGCGGCGTTGGGGAGGTCCGACTCTCTCACCGCTCCCCTCTTCATTGCCCTGTGCACACCCCACTGACAGGATGAATAACAAACCCAATGTGTGCCTGAAGCTCAGAGAGACAAGAACATGACATAAAGCCACAGCAATTCCACTTAAAATCATTTCTTGCTCTTATTTTGTGACCTTCTTTCCTTCTTCTGTCACTGCTGCCAGTAAATCACTATCATCACCATCTGGGGAGTGGGGATTTCACATTCTCACTGTAGGAGCTCTGCACCCACACACTGACATGAGCACAGACAAGCTATGATCCATCATACAGAGTTCAGCGGGTCCTGGGGTGAGGAATTGGGAACATTTGGGTTGGCCTGTTTGTGCTCTTGGTCCACTGTACGCCAGTGCTCAGAGAAGTAAGAAGTAAAAGAGCAAGGTGGGGGGGTAGTAGTAGTATGAGGAGGTTTGGTGCTGTACCAAAGAAAACCAGGATTCACCAGGACTGACAGGAAACAAATCCCTGAAGCCGTCTATAGGACCACTCTTGTGCTCTTTTACCAGCATTAGAGCAGTCGCTGCCACAACTGAACGAAGGATTAACAGTAACGGCTGGGAGCTATTTACAACCTGCACACATCAAACGCACTACCCATGTACAACACAGACTGTCTGGCATCAGCCAATCAGTCACAAGGTTTCAGGAAAGCAGCCCAATCCAAACGTTTTTTCTCAGTCCCTGACGTTGCCTGCGACCAATCCGACTCTTTCCACATGTGGTATTGGCTGTGGAGCATTTGGTTTAAGAGCTCATTTCGCAGTCAGCAATAAGCAGAACCATTCTCTTGGGTAAATGCTATTCAGCCATCCATTTAATCATAGCAATGACAACACACATAAAATATTAATTTCACATACAGTGACAGCTGCATGGCATATATGGGTAAAAAATATAGACAGTTTCTGTGCAACACTGCTCCGCAAAGTACTGCATTGAGTGAATAATGAGGTTCCAGGTACATACACACCTGTTATGTCCTGCTATTTGTCCTGTCACTTTAAAATATCAGTAATAGAGTTTTCACACCTAACCTTTTGGATCTAGGGATTAAATTAGGTTAAATTCTACTCACTGATAGTGTTTTTTGCTTTTTAAAAATAGTGAAAAATATTTAAATTGCAAAACTGAGATGACTGATCTGGAGACATTTCCTACAACCCTTGCAGTATAATAAATGTGATAAGGAACACAGTTTTAGCTGACAAAGAATATTTTTGTATTGAGTTTAGTCTTCAGTTCATGTGACAAGAAAACATAACCATACACTGAACCATAAAATTGAAAAGAAAAAAAAAAAAAATTGTCCATATTGCCTAGCTATAATTCGGTCTGGACTTTCAAACATTTCACTTCGATTTAAACCACAGTGGAAGATGTGAAACCTCCCATGAACCAGGATTAAAAAAAACAACTTAATTTTGAACAAATAAAAAAAGGTGGTAAAGTAATGGCCCAAACTGTACCATAGTTTCTAGTATTAAAACACTTTTTGGATTGTTCAGACTTGTGGGCCAAGTATAGGAAGTTATCAACAGTCATTACACAAAAAAGGAGGAGAACAACAAAGCAGGAGATGAAGTAAAAAAAAAAAAAAAAATGTTCTGACAAAAAAAAATTGAAAAAAAATGCATAAACTTTAAATGTACATTCTGTGACAATGGAAGCAGACAGAACATATGTGAGGATGACAATGATAACAACATCATAACAATACAAGGAAAGAAGCACCAAAATGAATCTGCTCTATAATTTCTCCATTCGACCAGAAAATTAAAAACTGAATCGACAACACACTAATGGCATACACAGGCCTGTTGACAAACCAATCAATGTCAGAGTCTAAGGAGTTATGCCAGGTATGACATGAACTCCAATGTCAAACCAAACCTATCGCAACCCTAATCATGTATGTGACAAAAAGCTGAACCTTGTGTCACACCTTGGCTCAGACTTTCAGGTGTGAAAAAGGTTCTAAAGTTCCAAATATGCACAAGAAAATAATCCCCAACTCCCATTTAAGTAACAAAAATCCCCTTTTCATCATCAAATCTTGGCTTGGAAACCATATACAGACATGATAGAGAGGTTGGAAAATATGTGGTAGATTAAGATGAACTAAAGAATTTTCCAGGAATTGTAGATATTGATTGAAATTTAGATTACAATCAACCTCCCATGACTTTTCATGGAGGAAAGAGCATCTATAACCATTGACTGACTGTTCTTATGTTCTAGGAAATGTGATGCTGCAGCAAAGACAATAAACTTAATTGAGGCTGACAGGAAGCAGGGAACATCTTAAGCATAAAGTAGTCTTAGCAACACCCGTGTCCTTAAGATACTCTTTAATTTAGCTCCCAGAAGGAGGTACTCTGGGAGTTTGGGGTGTGTTGCATTAGCCTGCGTCCTTTGCTTGTTGTCCTAACCTCGCTTCTGTGTCTCTGGGTAGATGCATTTTCTCATGTGTATATTGTTCTTGTGTTCCTGTCGTCGTAACCCGTTTGTGTCTGAGCTGTGCCTGAATGTGTTTCCTAAGCTCTGGCTGCTCACTATAGCCAAGGGGAACAGAATTGAAGAATTTGTAAAAACATTGTTCTCATGACGACCAGGTTTCATTCAACGTCTGGTTTCCATTTGACTCCTTTAATTGAGGAGAATGTCACAATCAATGTTTTGCTCTGGATGCAAAGAGAGACGACCTCCCGCCTCATGTTACTCCAGCCAAGCACTTCATTGGCTGCCATAAAACTCTCCAGCTTCACACACACACTCACGTTTGCGCACGCACATATACACATGACGGAAATGTACAAAAAGGGTTACGCACACTGCTGAACTCCTGACACGCACACATTGTGATTTTTTTCTGTGCAAAACACACCTGGCACACTATGACAGGGTAATTTCCAATGAAGTGTTTATAACAGAGTCAGGTTTTTAACATGAGCCACATCTCGCAGCCTGTGCCTGCCAAGAGGCCCCCCAATTCCAGGCTGCACTTAGCCAAGTAGAACAGGAAGGGAGAGAGACGGAGGACGAGAAGAAAAAGAGGGAATAAAAAAGAGCAAGAGGGATAAGCAATCTTTATTAGCGCTTTACATAGATTAACTAACCCTATATATACTACATAGGGTGCAATAGGAGGCAAAAAAACAACAGTGTATTATTTCAGGGCGTGTAACTAAAAGTAGCTCTAATTATGAACTATGTGGCAGGGGAGGAGACCGTGTGTGCAGGCTCAAGGTTAAAGACACTATTACTCTGGGAGGTACAGCTGGTTGTGGTGTGGAGGTAGACAGTTAATTCATCTTAAAGGCTTGGCTTCATCGCCTCCACCACACAGTTACCAGCTCAGCTAAACCATCACAGACACTATTGCTGCTCAAAGGAAATGAAGAACTGGTGTCTAATATCAAGATGTTATCACAAATAAAAAGACTGTTTTCGTTCCGTTTTTATATGTGTGATAATGACGTCACAGAGGTTGGAGTGCAGAGTAATTTCTCTCTCACACCTATGGAGAAGAACAAAGACTTTTGGGCATTCCCACACTCGATGATGTGTGCACATGATTGCCAAACTGACCTGGCGGGGCATATTCTGTGTGGGCAGGTGTGCGTGTCTGTGTTACAAAGAGAGCACAGAAGGATGAAGTGTGAATGCTTTTTGAAAAATCCTCCCATTAACTGGACTGGAAGCAGAGACAGGAAATAAACAATCAGCTGAATCCACTCTCTAGCTCTAATTCCCCTGCTTCAAGACCAGCAGCCAATCTGGCAAACTGAGCAAGCTCCTGGAAGTAACATCAACTTAAGACTACACTAGGTGTGTTAGTAATTCTCTGCAAAGTGGCCTGCACAGGGTTTCCAGACACTGAAGTATGACTATAAACCGTAAGGAGCAAAACTACTTAGGAAAAAAGTGAAAAAACGGTTCATCAGTTTGTTGGAAGTTAACATGAATATCAATAAATAGGCCAAAGAGCAGAACTTCATTACTCTTACCCTCAATTGAATTTGTTAGAGATGATTGAGTAGAAAAAATACCTTGTTATTTAATACACAATTTTAATACATTAGAAATAAATATCATTTCCACTGATGCAAGCAACCCCCATGCACAGATTCACATATTTACTGTTATGTGTGATTTCTTTTGTTAAAGTGGAAAATCGTAACACAAAAAAAGTAATATTTTTACTATTCTGATTTTAATACTGGCGACTTGTCCAGGGTGTACCCTGCCTTCCCCCATAAGTAGCTGGGATAGACTCCAGTGAGGATATTGAGTAGTGAGGATAAAGTGGGTTCAGATGATAAATGAATGAATGAATGATTTTAGTATGCTTGCATATACCCATCCCATCATGCACAAAAAAGACTAAAATCATGATTGATGCTACTATTTAAGTGATTAGGTTCCGTAAAAGCAACAATGCTATTGTTGATCTTACTGGTGAGCTAAATTATCATCGGTTTAAGATTAAGATTCTTTATTTTGTCATATATAGATGACACACGTAGAAATGCACCATACATCAAAATTGACCTTCTGCATTTAACCCATCACTAGAATATGCAGGACCACACCACTCACTACAAACTAGGAGCAGCAGGCTTGTCATATCAAACGCCTGGGGAGCAAATGGGGGGTTTAGTGCCCTGCTCAAGGGCACATCAGCAAACAACTTTCTGCCAGTCTGGGGTATTGAACCAGCAACCCTTCTGTCACAAGCCGACTCTCCAGCATTCTAGGCCACAGCATAACTATGTAACTTTAAATAAATCACATTTATTCACATGATGAATGCTGTACATTTTGTAATAATAACTTTTATGTATCAGTTACTATAAGAGCTAATTACACACAGATGAAGCGATATTGCTGATGTTGGAGGGTGTTTATAGAAGACAGGTCCTCTTAACCACCATTCCCTAATCACGGTGCAGAGAGGGTTGTAGCGAGGAATGATCCCTGTGGAGCATAAGCAGATACTGACTCACCTGTGAGTTTCTGGAGCAAAGGACTGAGTTGTGTCTCGCGGGTGATGACTAGGGTGAGTGCTCCTATCAGCTCCCTCTCCAGCTTCTCCAGCTGCTCCTCCTCGGTGTCCAGGTCGGCCGACTGCGCCTCATCAGCCAGGGAGTACAGGTAGACCAGCAGGAGGACCAGCTCATCCGGACCACACTCCTCCTCTGCCCGGCCGGACCCTGAGGTGCCCTCGTCCTCACGGGGCTTCATCAGGGGCAGCAGCTGCCTCAGCACGGTGGGGAAATCGGAGTCTCCGAGAGCCTGTGAGGACAAGACAGGACAAACAAACGCATGATCATGAAGATGTGGTGAATAATCACAAGGACAGAAATGTCTGAAGATGTGTTCAGTGAACTTCAGCGCAAAATGACTAAAGACTGTTATGTTTCAGTGGCTGCACCAATACAAACCAGACCATTTCTATGGCTGTAGGTGTTACTTTTTTTTTTTTTTTTTTTACTTCCTTTTATTTATACTAATGACTGATTTTTTGCAACATTCTTTTTTGCACTTTTGTTTTCCTTGCACTCTGCTCCTGTCCTTGATGACCACCTAATTCCTTTAGGTGATCATCAACATTGACACTTTGTGTTTTTTGACCCCGTGAAGCACCTACTACCAATGTTTCCTCCAAATCCAGATTTCTTTTTGACCAGTCACACAATTTTGAAAATTTTACAACACTGAACAATGCAGAAGTAGACTATAAGGATCCACTGATGACAAAATTCTTAAACAGTTGTTAAAATGATGCTTTTTTGAAAAACAGAATTTCATGGATTTATCTTGACAGCCCTTGAGAGAATGTGTTTGATTGTCATTGTTACTTAGTTTTTCACTGTTATTCATTCTTCTGTTTTTTATGTGCATAAGCTTCTGGATGCCAACATTTCCTTCTGATGAATAACATATCTAACTACAAGAGCACGACCATATTATCAACATGCATCATCTATGATATTCTAACATCTTAAGGTCTGCAGGCTGTGCCACTTTTCCTACCTTTCCAGAGCAGGAAGTATGTTTTACATCAGAATGGAAAGAGTAAATACATCATGTGATATTACCTAATCATTGCTGCTTTGCTTATTAGTCCTAAAATACTATAAGTGTTTCAATTACTAGCGTAGTGCGAATGAGCTCATCGTTCCATTTGCTAATTGTACAAAGAAAGAGGTTGAGGTAATACATACTCTTGTTTCATTCTTTTGCTGGATTTCAGTGGGTACTGTTCTGTCCCTCCCTCTCCCTCTCCTTCTCTCTATTGCACACATTCAAAAAGCCAAAATTTTGGCGAATGTTTAGGTGCAGTGACCTGTTTTGTGTGAGCCGGTCTGAAAAGTACCTCACGATGGCTTGCGAATCGTTGTTGTAGATCACAGGACCGTTTACAGAACACTGGCTGCTCTCACAACAACAGTGAGCTCATAGGTCTATAAAACAAGGGTGTGGAGCTAATCTGTCGATGAACAGCATGCAAATTGAATGAAAAATAGGGCCAGAAAAGAGGGGGAGAGAAAGGGAATGGGGTCACAGAATGGAGGGAAGAAAATAAGCTGGAAAAAGATACTGGAATATTACAAGAGAAAGTGAGCTTGAGATGACGGTATAAAGGGAACGACTGTTGATAGAAGACAGTGTGTTTGTGTCGGATTGAGCTGCGAATGCCTCTGTGGCTTTGTTTCATTTTAACGAGGGATTCCTCCGTGAAGAGCTTTGTTGTTGCTCTCACCAAGACAAACAGGCTCTCTCTGCTTTGAGAACGAGGGGCTGTGGACCTTGTGGTGGGCCCACTGGGGGGATCCTGTGTCTGACCCAGAAGAAGTCTTCACTGAGCCAAAGACGCAATACAATCAGACCCAGAGATGGTGAGCCAAAGCCGCAGAGCTGACTCTGAGCTGTCCCTCGTGAAATCGTGTTGGAAAGCGACTGTCCCTCGTGGAGTATGTTCGCAATTCAAGGTCAACTCCTGTGACTGTGTTGATGTTAGTGATTTCCGGAATCGTAAATACACAGTTTATTAATAAATCACGAGCACACATTGCTGAAGGTGACATCAGCGTCAGTCACATCCTCCCGGCATGTGAAGGTATCAGGAGGCTCAACACTCATGCTGGTCTTTTCAGTCCAACAAAGCCTCCTCCCTGCCTCGGGCCGAGCCAAACACTCATCCCTGGGGACCATTCAAGTACGATCTCACCACACATTTTTCTTCTTAAACATTGTGAAATCAAATACCTCTCCAAGTTGTACTCATCGTAACTGCCAAACAATGTTTGGGACATTTCCCTCGCTATTTTTGCTTGTGGACTGCTACGAGGAGAGAAAGACAAAGGACATTAAGGATATTTTTGGTCAAAATGCAAAAGATAATCAATTTCTCTTTGGTCTCTGACTTTACTTGTGTGTATTCATGACCAACAGGATGTGAACTTGATTCTCTGGTGTCTCAAATAAGCGTGCCCACAGTCAACAAAATACATTTTCATTTTCACCAGTGATGGTCTGAGAAATCCCTCGGTGTCAGAATCTCTTAGTACGGGTCAGTTGAGAGAGGAGATGCTGAAAAAGGAGATCTGGAAAGACTCTAAGCCCACAAATCATTTGTCAAAAAGAATATCACTAAAACCTAAACCAGGCTTACCTCCTGGACCCCTGAGCATGCCAACAGTATGTAATGTGTTTCAGTGTGTACATATTAGTGTTAGGTCCATCAGAGCTAATGTATGTCCTGTGGCCAGAGGCATTATGTTTTCAGACTGTCCAATCATCCTGCTGTGTGTCGCTGATTCTGATAAATGTGATAAGTCCAGAATACCTCAATAGATATTTTTTTCTTGACTTCCAAGTAGATGTAGAACCAGTAGATGAAGTGATTATAGTTTAGCTCAAACAAAAGTAAAAGGTCCATATGAAACAACTTTTTGACCAGAATTTATGAAGTCACATAAAGCAACAATAAAAGCTTAAATAAACACATAAATAAGTGACCAGTCAGCTTTGAGAATATTATGTGGATGGATGAAAGTAGATTAAAATGGTCAGAATAAAATAGTAATGCACTATCATGCCTTGTATTCTTAACTAATATTATTTTATGATGATTATAATTGATCATCCTTTAAGTGAGATCTGTGTTTTCAGAAGAGTCTGTGACTGAAACACAAACAAATCAAATCACTCAAATCAAAAAATCAATTTAGTTTCTTCAGAATATTCAGAAGATTAACTGTTTGGATAAATGTATTGAGACATATTGAATTAAGTTGTTTCAGTGCTAACAGGACTACAAAACAACAAACAACATAAAACAGTAATAATGACACAAGTCATAATACAACTTCAAATTGCAGTAAATGTCATTGTAACTAACATTTTATTTTGTCTTTAGGGTTACTTATGTTTACATTCTGGTATATGCTCACAACATGCTTCAGAATGGGTTTTTATCTGATTTTACTCAATGCTGATATTTTTTTTCTATTTTAAATGTTCTACTTCTAGATTTCGGAAATATTTGTCACATTGGGACTGTGAATAATCATTTAAAACAACAAGTAGCATCTGGTTTCTTCATTTCAGACTTTAATTAAAAGAAATATTGATATTGATCACGACAATAACTGAACAACTGATAGTAACATTTTTATTAGGAGAATATTCAATCAACAAACTGCAGGAGTAATTCCATTCCATACAGTATATGTGGCTTCTAAAGTCTCTTAGGTAAAGACTGTATTTTTCACTAGAAACAGAGGTATTTCAGCAAAAAAAACAAAAAACAAAACTTGAGTGGTTTGTGATGTATACAAGTTTGGGGAAGCAATACTAGTGCTTTTTCTTTTTATGGTGCCCTGGTACACTTCTTTTCCTTATACTATCTTCTTATCTTTTTGCCAAACCTCTATACCATTTTCTTGCTGTCTGTGTATTGTGCAGTGTGTGAATGTTTTTACATGTGAGAGGAAGCATGCACCGTAACTGGGTCTCTTCAGGAGATCTATAAAAGCTGCTGTCAGCTGTACGCCATGGCGCCAGAGCAGGAAATGGAGGTCTTTGGTATAAAACTGAGACTGAACTGAGTAAAGCCGAGTGGGAAGACTGACTAAAGCTCTTTCCAGCACTGAAGCTAAACTCAACAATGCCCACCTCACAGCGCTGGCACACAGGCTTCAGTGGAAAGGTAGTGGTACTGTACACCTCTGGGAACCAAGTGGAGCAGACAGCGTGCTTTCCACAGTGCTTTACATAACACAATCTGAGTATTATTCTCAAATACTGCATTTTATTTCACTGGATTCATCACCTGGATATAGGTTCTTTCCAGTGACAGAAGTATTCAGATACTTTATGGTAAGAAGTATGAATACAGCAGAATAAAAATGAAAAGCATGACAAATTCTGCTTTTATAAAATCAGATGTACTAGCGGCAAATTGTAGTGTAGTCTAAACTACTTTATATTCAGTTTTATAAACAGGGACAACAGATACAGCTGATTAATAGGAGAGGAAAGAAGAAAAAACAAAGCTCTGACACACTCATCTGTTTGCAGTTTTTGGACTTTCCTCTAATCTTTGATTGTTGTTGAAATACTAGATGATTTGAACATTTTTTGAAATAAAAATATGAGAAGTTTAAGAGAGCAGAAAATCACTATTTGGTGGAGCTGTTAACAAGTGTGTGACGACCCAGTGCTTTGTTGTAGCACATCAGAAGACAAATAAGTAAATCTTAAATCTTGAAAATCTTATCTGTGTGTTGTATTTTAATAGCTTGTTGTTTTACCCATTGGGAAAACCTTCATCTAAAAAGTTACTAAAACTGTCAGATAAATGTAGTGGAGCAAAAAGTACAATGTTTCCCTCTATTTCCACAGAAAATGGAAAATACTCAACTAAAGCACAGGTACCGCAAACGTATATTTTCTCTAGCAGTTTCACAAGGGCCTATAAATGTCCTCTCAGTGACAGATTCTGAAAGAATGTTGCTTCATTTATGTGATGTTCAAGTCCCACATTAGAAAAAAAGGGCATATTTAAGGGCAGTGCTCCGGGTCTGAGCAACAGAATTACTGCAGTAATAACAGGAAGCTAGCGTTATTATTACACACCATTACTGAATGCAGCGGCCCTGCTGCCATGTTCTAATGTGACCATTACATACAATTATAGAATAACAATGACATTACTCTGTCAAAACAATCCTAATTTTGGTCCGGCAATTACTCAAACTAAGCTATTAGTCTTAATTACATTAAAGTTTCTTATCATGTCCCAGTGCTTCCCAAAGAAAAACTGCCTCGAATAAAAATACAAAGCATAAGACTTCTTTGTTCTGAATGGGCTCAGCACATTGGCTGATGCTGAATTTGCCGCCAGATTATTGGTAGAGAACCGAAGCATCGTTAGATTATTGGACCAGCTTTTGCACCAATCATCAGCTTTCTCTTGCATTATGTTCTGGTTTGAATCTATACGCCAGTGATTGACAGATTACTGTTTGGCAATTTCAGCCATCCTGGGGTCCATGAAGGCTCAATCTCGCCCAATCGCAGAGCCCGGGCCAAACTCCGCCCCTGCCCAGCGCAGCCCCAACAGGAAACCAGCTCCAGATGCAACCCCTGGAGGAAGGTGAGTGTTTCAGATGCAGCTCAGCGCACTAACCAGAACCAGGCCTCACTTGCTTCGCTCCCAGCCTGCACAATGAACCTTTTTCTGGGCCTGAGGGCAGGGGGTGGGGGGGGCTGGTATTGAAGGTGGGGGTCCTACTAGAAGCTTGAGAAAAACTGGCTTTAGTTCAGTTGTTCTGAAAAGGCACCATGGGCAGGAGTCACCTTACATAAATGTCAGTAGTCGACAGTTCATCACTACCATGGTAACCAGAAAAAAACTCATTTGCATTCTTTTGGAAAAGCACACATGTGCCTCATTTTCGAATATGTAATCATATCCAATTTGCATTCACAAATAACAACACGCAGAGCTGGAAAGGATACAGGCAAACATCTAAAAACAAAATACATAAATCTTGTAGTTGGAAGAAAGCAACTCCACTTTGACTCTAAATTATGTACAGCAAGGCTTATATTGATTTGTAGTAGAACAGCTGGAAAACAAACAAAAAGTATGTCTTCACCCTGAGAAAGACTAGAAGGATTTTGAACATGTACACAACACTAAAACTAAGAGTATTTCATAAATGTTTTTACAAATGTCTAGATATGTGTGTTGTCTGAAACTGGCAGCACATTCGTCCCAGTAAAAGGCAGGGACACATGTTCACTGTAACCTGTGTGATGACAATGATGAATCCAACAACGGGCTCAACGGAAAAAGTTTGTTTATCAAAAGACGGAAATTTGCCCAAAGTTGAGCGGAGATGGAAAAACTGTATCTCAAAGTTTATCTCTGGCTCTCTTTTTAAAGCTATTATTCTGTCTTGTGTGAAAGGTGTGGACAACGTATCAGGTCTTTAACAGGGAGAACGGAAACGTGTGTCTAAACATATAAAACACACACAAGAAGTCTGCATAAAGCATCATACATCATAAACATATCTATATTCAGCCTTTAATATCCACCCTTTTCATGGAACCCTGGAACTTAATGTTAGGGTTAAGACTTCCATAAAATAAAGTACATAATATATGTTTTTAAGTGTAATAGGAACATCCTTTTATTCCTGTGTTTAAAAAGTGGATATAACAACCTGAACAACATCAGGTCAAATGTAGTTTTAATTTAACTGAACCAAGCCAAAGTTCAACTGTGACAATGTGGATGTTGAGGTTGAAGAACTCAACATGGACCCAAGAGGTCATGACGGTAAATATTTTTGTTCTTTGTGTGCTTTTCTAGTGTATAAACTGTGACTTTTCATCAGCTCAGCTATAAAATTAGACATTTTAATCACATGCAACCACTGTCAAAGGTGCCCAGCCCTGTTTTATATCCAGTGTTGTGCTGGTCACTGCCCTGTTCTCACCCAGGTGAGCTGACACAACAAAACACTGCTTGAATGCACAAGGAAAACAGAAAGGGTTTGCTTTGTAATTAATCTGTTCATACATGAGTAAATTATGGGATGTATAACATGTGGCTGAGCACTACCCTGAGGCTTTTCTATCACTCACTTAGCTCTTATGTATTTTATGCCAGATAAAACATACATTGAGCAAGGTTAAGAAGAAATAACTCAAAGAAAAAAGAAGAAATGGATAAAGATAAGCATTTGATTGATTGATTGGACAGATTGTAGGATTGAGGACAAGTGAGAGATGGAATGATAGACGGCTCAGTAGATGGAAAAGCTCTTAAAGGTAAGGTGACCCCTGGTCTGGCTCCATCAGCCTGATGTCTGTTATGTTTGTGAGAACACAGAGACATAAATCTTTCATTTTAAATGAGGCCTGAATGACCACACAGAGTGTGAGGTCGGTCTGTTTTGTTTCTGCCCAGCAGCCTGGACACGGGTCTACATGCTGGATGACTGAGAGAGAATGGAGTCACAGGACTCCTGCACACTGAAGGTCAGCACTTCAAGGTGGGATGGACAAGTTCTACAGTAAAAGGGCTCAATGAATTTCACATCAATCCATCACCTCACCTTTTTTTACTCTTTAGGAGTGGGACAAAATGCTGACACTGGGATACGACACAATATAATAATTTGTATAATGTGGAGCTATCAATGCACTCAAACCAAATACTGATAGTTTTATTCAAATATGCAGGCACTGTTAACCAGAGCCACAAGTTTATGTGTGTAAAAAAGCACTCAACTGAGTCTCTGCATTTTTTTATTATTTCATGTCACTTTTTGTGAAACTGAGTTCACAATACTGTGAAAAAGGATGTGATATCTGTTTTTTTGCCTCTTGAAGGAAATATTTTTCCTCAGTTAAACAGAAATCATAATATACTGTAGATTATATTTGGTTGTCTTGTATTTAGTGTCACATGTGTGTTGTGATATAATCATTACTGTGGTCCACACATTGTATCGTGTATTACTCTGTTTGTTGAGTCACCTTCTTTAAGTCACTGTCACACTGCTTCCTCTTGTATTTACATTTAGTTTTCTTCCTTTTCTACTCTGTGTGTCAAAGGTTGGCTCAACAAAGCTTGAGGGCTGTAATTTAGTCGAGACATGGGACCCAATCACAGACACAAACACAGTCCCCACGCTCCGCCCTGTCACCGCCAGTCGGCCACAGGCTGGTCACCACAGTCGGACTCGGCACACGACACCCTGCCTTCTTTTCACACCCAGGCTCAAATGTACAGTTCCTTTTGTATGCCTACTATAACACAGAGTGTATCAAGGTACTGCAAGTGTTTGGAAACGTAAGGGAATTAATGGGGCTTTATTTTTGCCACATAGGCTGTAACAGATTATGGTGTAATTCACCAGATGAGAGTTGCTTTGCAGCCACAAACCCCAGGGCCATGTAAAAACCTCCCGCACTTTTCTCACACTGAGGGAGACTGATTCACAAGTAGAGACACACAAAAAACAAGCACATCCCTAATACCTCTGGGACAGTACATTACATCCACTACTAATTGACTCAGGAGGCTCCAGCAGGGAGAAAACATCCTGAGGTAAACAGAAGGTTTCTAGATGGAGCATAGTGAAGTGACCGCAGTTTATCCGATGGGTTTCAAAGCAAAACAACTGGCTTGGACATCTTGCAGTTTGCAGTTTCATACAGACCTGCAGCCAACTAGTGATGCGATATGTGTGACATGATACAAGGAGTCACTTTTCCTTTCTTGTATCTTTCTGTTTTCTTTTTTGTTAATGAAAAAACATGTGAAAGAAACTGTGAAAGATTAAACTGGTCCATCTGATTCCATTTTCTGTCACACATGGAGATGCAGAGAAGAAAAAAAAAAAGGGGGGGGGGGGTTAACCAGCACAAAAGAGACTATTTCAAAATAAGAGCTTGGGTTGACTAGATAGGAAGAAGTAAAATGCAAATTTGCTAGTGTAGTACTATTTTAGTTCTTCTTTTTTTGAGTTACTGTTTTCATTTATGTGACAGAATAGACATTTTCAGTTTATTTTGTTTGCACAAGACACAGATTAAGTGTTTTCATATGAGATCCAGTTCTTTTATTTAGTTCCAGTGCTTGTAGAGATGTTCAGACATTAGGGGGCACTGTTGCACCACGCCGAGCCAAGAAATCAGTATCTCGGCCTGCAGACTTTAACCACATCTGCCTGTCTGTTTCCCTCCAAAACTCTATCCCTCCTTGCTGGTGAAGGCTTCAATAGACAGGAAATGGGCTGGAGTTAAAGTGTTGTATATTTTTAAAGTATCGGCTGTATGTTAGGTGAACTTCAGCTGTGCAGCTGTGAATGTGCCACAGCTGATGTCAGCTCTTTTTATGCCATCATTTTTATCCTTGTGGGGTGTCATCATAGGCTGCTGGAGTGCATGAAGAGCTATGTCAGAGTATGACTTTGAATAAAACATGGAATCCATCATGAATGACCCAAGAGCTGCGTCACTGACTAGTGCACTCTGACGTGAGTCATTATTCTGACTTAACTGTTGTGTTTGCGTGTCTGTGAGTGTCCTGAGGAGATGGTCTGATGCTTTGGAGTCAGAGATGAAGATGAGGCAGGTTACTATCAAGGTCACTGAAGTAACCTTGTATTTATGTGAACTAAAGAGAGACTATGTGAACATCTGTTTGTCCACGTCTTAAAAAGGGGCGACTGTGTTTCTGGATGTGCATACACAACTGTTTGTATGTGTTTTGTTTTGGTGTAAACATGGTCTACATCATAATCTGGACTGTCCCGCCAACCTGTATCCCTTTCATAGACATGGACAAACACGCCAACACACGGCTGCTCTTCCCTAAACATTTAGAGAACACTCATTACAGACACGGGAAATGGGAAAACAGCTAATCTCCCTCCATGTCTCTGCAAATGCTCAAACACTCATGCTCACACCTGCGTTGATGCAGAGATGAATTATGACTGAAAATTAGGGAGTACTGAGATACGATAAATGATCATTCAGAAGCCAAGACACAGCAATGTGAAAACGACTGAAAAAAGGAAAAAGGAAAATAATAAGCAAGAAAATCTTTAAGATGCTGGGAAGGGCATTAAGTTAGACCACCACTGTGCTCTTATCAATGCAGTGTTGGTGGTGATGTGAGCCGGCAGGGTCACGTGACCCCCCCCCCCCCCCATGACCACATGTATGATATGACTCAGACAATTAAGGTCAACTGAGAGAGGTCTAACATGAGCATGTCTATCAAAAACACGTTAAAATATAAGAAATAAAAAACATTAGGGGTGCATTCACACACACACAACAGCAATAAAGGCATTACTCGGTAAATACCACATAATAAACAGTTACAGGCTTATTCTCTCATTTGTTTTTTAATGGCTCACACAAGAAAGAGACAGAAAATAGAGTTAGGAAACAGAAGCCGCAGTCAGGGGTAGTGTTGGCAGGCGGAGAAAACCTTCAAAATAAAAGTTCAGGGGCGATAAAAATGTTTACTCACGCTTCACTTCTTCCATTATTTAAACAGTGTTATTTGTCACCGGTGAGACAGGTTTTTACTTACAATGCTCAGAGAGCAGGCATTGCTGTAAGATTAAATGTAAGTGAGAGAATGCTCTTTTTGTGAGTAATCCTAAATCTGAGACAGGGTAGCATTCTGCACACACAGCAGTCCCTCTGTCATTCCTACACATAGCGTGCCGCTGCTAACACAGGTTGTATGGAAGCATATTCGTCCTCACCAAAACAGTATAAACCCAGTCTGAGTGGAGTACACACACAGGCAACAGAAGGTGTATGTGTTACACTGTTTACTGAAATGTCAAAGAGGAGGGCTGGACACAACATGCAGGTTAGAATGAAAGAGAGCACACACATTCACCAATCCGTGTGCAGACTACATGTCGGCACACTAACGCTCACCAGCATGAATTCCATCTGTTATAACATTTCTGAATATCAAGGTCTCTTTGTAGGAATTCATCTGAGCACTGTCCCACATTTTATGAAACTGAAAGTTGCAAGAAAGAATGAAAAATGCAACTGGGAAGGGATGCAAACCCTGCACACAGATAAAAGACCCATCTGTAATTAATATTAGTCAAAAAGCTTCACAAATGAACACACGTCTTTAATTCCTGGCTGCTTTGACAGACATTCGCAAACTCAAAATGTTCAGCTGACCTGTATGCGAATGCAGAGACACACTGTGAGGTAATGATGCATGTTAAGTGGTCTGTTTGCAGTTTGCATCCTGAATCCAGTAAAGCCTCAAACTACCTAAAATTCAAGCCCAGCAAGTTCAAGAATAACTACAACTTTGACTAAAAGCAGCAAGGAGACTTAAAATATCAAGACTGTGACAGCACTCAATAAATTATTCACAACACGTTTCAAAATAAAAGCCTCATTAACCTATAAAGACACAGTACTACTTTTTTAGGATTTTTTCTCTCTATTTAACCTTTCTTAAGAGATTTATCACAGTTTATTATAATATTATCCTCTGTATTTTGCATTTTTAAGTGAAAATGAGATATTTTCCTATATTTAATTTACTGATCTTGTAGACGTTCATAAAACCTCAGATTAAAGATGAGGGATATTGTATCAGAAACAGAGAGAAGTGAAGAAAAAGTGACTTCTTAAACAAAATATATCATTAACTGAACATAAACCAAGCGTCTCCATCCACTGTCATTGATCCAACTCCATGGGTTTTACTGGTGAATCAATGTTGTAGAAGATGATGGTGTTTCCACATTCACAACGGAGCCTCTGAACGTTCATATGGGGCATATCTGATGATCAAGAAGAGATGACAAACTGCATTTTACACCAATTATTTACATGGATTGATAGGATTAGTGGATCAACATGTATTAGCCTAAACATTTTAGATCAGTAGATGATTTTGGTTGCTGGCGGATGCTTGGGTCTTTATGGGTTAAGAAACAAATGTGATCTGTTAACTAAGGTATTTGATAGGACATAATAGACATTTACAAAACAAATGAAATAACTGCATTGGTACATCATTTACTGGAATTTTTGCTTCATGTTGGGAAAAATGGGTTCAATATATGATAATTCAGAGGCCTGATTTTATTTTATGTAAATGAATAATAACAGATACATAGTCACTCCCAAATGTTTATTGTTCGAGACCTGCTTACTTTTTGTTGTTGTTGTTGTTTTTTTAAATGTTCTTTCTATAACTTTATTTCAATTGTTCCTTCCATTGTCTGTTGAGAAAAGGATATATTAGAGATACAGACTTGATAATGAGCCTACAGTCCACATGTAAATATAAATGAATGTATGTGTATGTGAATATCTGTATGTGCCTCAATGGAAAATTATAAAAAGCAATAAATAATTATTAAAAAAACACTAAGGTATCTGAAACAGAAAAAGCGTTATATATTCATATCAGCACAGCTTCACATGGCAAATGGCAGATTTTCAGACCATGTTTCAGGCATTCTTAAGCTAGATTCAGGAAAAAATTAATGGGCTCCAGATATTTACTGAGTCAATATACGATATGTAGGCTACCAAGTTTCATAAAGACTGATGTCTCCCCTGGTGAATAACACACACAGACGGACATGAGTTAAAACAATACCCCCGTTCGCCTTCAGCATTCAGGGTAATGAGAGTCAGGATGGAGACAGACAGGATGACGATGCATGCTTGACTCCTCTTTTTTTATATTCGTGTGTGTGTGAGGATAGAAAAAAAAACATAGTGTTAGTCTGCTGACACTGGTTTGACACAGAGGCTGAAATAGAACAATGCAAACAACATCAGCCGGGGTTTGTACTGCACAAACATTCCCAGAGCCATAAGCCCACTGCTCAGCTAAAAACACTGTCAGGAGGGGCAACGAGACAAGCTCCTACCATTAATACAACCAAACACCTCTTTTTTTAGTTGGCATTCAAACTCATCTTTGGCCTCCCTATTGTTCAGATTTCTTAACCCACTGCTCATTGCATCTCTCTCTCACTCTAATTGCCTGGTTTGTGAAAGTAAAGCATCGCTCTGGCCAAATCATACAAACTCTTAATCTATCCCCACTTGATAAACATTCCACAAACACTTTCAGGATTTATTTTCATTTTTTATCTATCTTTGACAAACCAAAACTGCTAGTAAACACGATAACACAAATCAAGTCAAATAACATCGAAACTGAGGTTCTGAAAATATCTCGAGATGGAAAATGTGGAAGGGATGGATCGGTACACTGAACCCAGGCAACAGTAAACTTCACATCCTACAAACTCAATTTCTCTACCTCATTTGGTCTTGCTTCAGTTGGTACCTTATCTCCCCTGAGTCTAATGGATCACCTCCACTTCCCAGAATTCTTGGGTCACAAACAGTGACCCACCTCCCCTCCCACACATCACGCAACCTCAACAACTGAAAGCAACAGCCTGACAACTTTTCTTGCACTTTCCGTCTGCCCACATGGGTCATTTCTCTACTAGTGCTGAAAATAAAAAAAGTGAAATTCTCTGAGTTGTCACTGGTTGTTTGGATTTTTAGGTCAGATGCAGGTTTGATTATCTCCCTGTCATCTCTGGGGTCTACATCCCAGCTGGATGTTGTATTTTAAGAAAAAAAAAAACAGCACTGTTGACAATAGCTGGCTGTTATTGTGAGTCAAGGATGACACTGTACCACAGCAGGTACAGTTATGTCTCACTGGTCTCTGATAAGTAATGGTTGATGTGTGGTCGTAAATCCTCAGACGCCCCCCCTGCCTTCCCTTCGTACACCATGAAAATGTCTCTCTTCCTCATCGTCTCCCATCATGTCGGTCCTTCCTGAACAGATGGTAAACACATCACTGATGCCTTGTCTGTCTGTTTGTCTCTGTGTGATGCAGCGCAGAGCCTCGCTGCTAAACGGGGACTAAATACATCACACGTCTCTGAGAGGAACTGACTCTCCAAACACAACAGAGTCCACAAGAATTATGCCACTGTGTGCTTGATGGTTTAAAGTATCTAAAGTATACCACTTAACTAATATTATCCTTTAATTTTCAAACCTCCCCTTGGTGATATATGTTCTATGCTCATTGTGTCTAATGCTCTATCATTCATTCCTTTGTGTCAAAAATTACCCGCACCACAGCAATATTTTTTGTCATTTGGAAAACATTTTGTGTTCTTCTACACAGAACAGACCCAGGAAGGAAATTTGCATGTAGGCAACACAAGGAACAAATTGTTGGAGAGTGAACGAGGCACAGAAGGCAATAATTCTGAACTGGAGAAGAACTCTGACAAGCTGAGACAAATTGAGGAGCTTGTACCTAAAAGAGATACTTTTGCCACATGGCCATGTTGAGATATGAAAAGTCTGACGTGGACCAGAAAACTTTGTAAATGATGCCACAGAAGTGATAGTCCAACAAACTCAAACACCACTAGCCACTTTTACCAAACAATTTAAGCTCTACCGATATCATTCCTTTTTGAGGCCAATATAATAGTTATAATCTGGAGCAGGAAAAAGCCAATAACTGATTAACTGACTGATATCTTCCCACCCCACCCCCCAACAGTGAAAACGGCTTTGTCCAAAACAGACCACTTTCACTTTATTAGAAACAGGCTGAGTCATGAACTGAACTAAGTGAAAGCAATAAATACCTAAATAAATCTAATACACTGAACATCAAACTCAAAGAAATCAATCAATAAATAACTCTAAAAAGGTTAGTATGATGCTAAGAGTCATTTTTATGTTGAGCTAAGTATTGTTTTCCCACAATGTCAGTATTTGCAACTATTGGCCCAACATCACCACATACAGTCCTACTGACAGCGACCAGTAAACCAAACTGATTAATTGGGGTGACTCTACAAAGGAGAATGTCAAACAATCTACATTTATTACCTCCGCCAAGGAGGTTATGTTTTTTCCACCGTTGGTTTATCCGTTTGCCTGTCTGTCTGTCTGTCTCTCTCTCTCTCTGTCCATGTGCAAGATAACTCAAAAAGTTATGGACGGATTTGGATGAAAATTTCAGGAAATGTTGATACTGGCACAAGGAACAAATGATTAAATTTTGGTGGTGATCGGGGGGGGACACACTGATCTGCCTTGGTGGAGGTTTGCGCTCTCCGAGTGCTTTTCTAGTTTTGTTTTAATTTTCTATGTAGCTTTTGGTATTTCATAAGTTACTGTTTTACGTTTTGTTACATTTATTCAACATTCATTCTCATTTCTTATCTGCGTAATCCTCTGGATGCACTGCAAAAATCAAAATCTTACCAAGTGTATTCTTCTCAATTTTAGTCAAAATATCTCATCACACTTAAAATAAGACATAATCACCTAAAGAGTTACTTGTGAGTAAGATATAAGTACTTATTTTTAGGCAATAGATCTTGAAAATCTTATTTCAAGAAATCTTACCAAGATCATTTTCACTTGTTCTGTTGGCAGATTTTTTTGTTTGAATTAAGCAACAAAAAAAAATCTTGAATTAAGCAAAACAAAATCTTGAATTAATCAAAAAAATCTGCCAATGGAATGAGTGAAAATGATCTTGGTAAGATTTCTTGAAATAAGATTTTTCAAGATCTGTTGCCAAAAAATAAGTTCTTATGTCTTACTCACAAATTACTCTTTAGGTGATTATGTCTTATTTTAAGTGTGAGGAGATATTTTGACTAGAAATGAGAAAAATACACTTGTGAGATTTAGATTTTTGCAGTGTGGTTTTGGGGGTTCTGGATTTTTTTTCTCAGCTAAAGGCAAGGTACACCCTGGATATGTCACCATGGGGCTGATATAAAGACCAACAACCATTTACCAGGTGCCCTAACTTACGAGAAAATCACAAAAATGTTTAAAGGTGTCCAACTGTAAAGAATCCTTTAAGAAACAAAATCATGTTGTGATCCAGATCTGGACCATCTTTCAAAATATCATAGAGGAGGAAAATGTGGTGTATTTGTAGATTTATAGTCAAACCCAAACCCAGAACCTCCTTTTAGCAAAGGCAACAGTGTGAACCACTGCATCACTGTGCCACCCCTTTATTTAATTCATGTATTTTGCTTTTATTTTGTTTTCTTTTTGGTAGACAATTTTTTTTTTTTTTTCCAAATTTTCTTACAAGCTTAATTGAAAATTTGCACCAAGGCCCTGAAGAAAAACTGAAAAATAATCAAATATGAGTAAGTACCTTATAAATTTCAAATAAGAAATAGCTTTTCCTTGTTCTACAAAAATACAGCTATATATGTGATTATGTACTGATTTAATTAATGCGTTGGAATATAATATTTTGCCCATTTTCCTGATACTGCCACAACCACTACTTCCACTGAACAGGACTGGACAAAAAGCCATAAACAGCTTTCACTATAATGTAATGCAAAGCAGCATCACAATGCATTACAGCCTCAGAAATGACCATAGAGCTGACTCAGCACAGTCTGACACAGTCTCATAACAAACCAAATACGGCAATAAGAAGGTCCAAAATAAAATAAAAGAAAATACATGATTTATAGCAGGACTTATGTGTGAAACTTGGTGTTCTTACCCAGTAATAAAAGGGAAATTGTGCTTATTATCATGACAAAATCAGGTTATTTTGTTAATATACTATGACATAATGCTTTATACTCAAACAAGAAAAAAAAAGAGTCCATTATGAGCAGAGTCAACCAACTGCACACTGCAGAGCAAAAATACAATTTTCATTCTGCAGTGTAACTTCTGTGTTATTATGCTTTAGACAGGATGTGGGGCAGTGGTTAACAGTGTGCATACTAACATCTGAACTTCTCCAGATTTGCAGCGTGTGTTTAATTTATTTATTTGTGTAAAAAACAAAAACATTTTCTTCTATAATAACCTCCTAATAGCAACAATAGGCAACTGAAAATTAGTTGAAAGTGTATGACAATTTCAACACAAACATGACCACCCAAAGTGAACACATGCTCATCACTTTGTCATTGCTATAATTTATAATCCCTCTCTAATGCGCAATACACAACATGTAAAAGACCATAAAACATGTCACCGTCAACAGAGCGCCATTTGCCAGGAATTATGGGAGCAGAGGAGACACTCAGAGTGCAGAGACATCACAAGTGCAGATGAAAGGCTGAGCGTTAAGCATTTTAAATAACTCAGGAAAAAACAAAACAAAACAATGGGGTGGAGAAGAAGGAGGCTATTTGGAAAGTGCACTTGGTGGACGTATGAGAACCCAATCTCCTCCTCCTCGAGCCCCTCTGCCCCCCCCAACTCATAATCAGCAGTTCGATGTCGTTGCTGCTCCTTTTGGGTTGACTTCGTTCCTTTTCTTGTTTCCATGAAAACAGGAGTGGGACAAAACAGGCCCACATGTGCCTTCAACTTTAGAACAATAGAAGAAGAGAATTGGGGTATATGAGTTCACTCCAGATGAAAGCAAGAGCAG
This sequence comes from Sphaeramia orbicularis, assembly GCF_902148855.1. Lineage (NCBI taxonomy): Eukaryota > Metazoa > Chordata > Actinopteri > Kurtiformes > Apogonidae > Sphaeramia > Sphaeramia orbicularis. The sequence goes on from NC_043960.1 coordinate 35,967,818, forward strand.
GAAAACACAGGAATTAGTGAGGTTTTCCCTAAATGTTTTCAAATCAAGCTTTCCTACTGGAGAAAATGTTGCACCGAGGCCTGGAACAGCTTAGTTTTGGCTTGAAATGCTATACACCATGACAGGCAATGGAAACTTCGCAAACAAAAATCTGGAGACCTATCAACATGCATTTTCTACAATAACCCACATGTTCTCGCTATTTCAACAAATTTCTACGTGTATCTCATTGAAAATATATTTTTCTGTGTGCTGTATTGAGCAAACATGGCCAAGTGGTCTCCATTTGTCATAACTGCTCTAAACATATGCAATATGTTGGCAGTGGTTCTGAGACATTTCTAACAAATCCATTTACAAATATTTCATTGATGAATGCGTGTTCAAATCAGCCGCTCTGGTTTTAGTCTCTTACAGGATGTTTCAGCATGTGGCTACAGTCCTTCACGTAGCTCTGCCAGACCTTCTGCCCTGGATAAAAGCTGCAGAGGCTTAATCAGACACATTTTTATAAATCAACAAAGAGCCAATCATTCTAATAATAAAACATAAAAGAATTCTGGGAGGAGAAAGATGGACACTTGACGCTTGATTTGTTCCTAAAAAATCCTTCCGCAGATGATTTACATTTCCAAGAATAACAAATGGCAACCTTGCCAAACACACTCACAAAAAGGGAAACTGCATGCACTTTTTCATCCACACTGCTCCTTATAAATTCAAATACCAGCTTGAGTTGAAAGCTGAGCTCAAAACCAGATACAGCTAATGTTGTCACAATCTATAAACACTGAATCATTGAAAGTCAGGGTAGGCTGGAGTCTGTACGCTCTGGTTGCTTGAATCAAACAAAGAACCCTGTCCCATCCTATACACGCCGATGACAATGAGATAGTGCTGGACTGCTCTTGAAATGCTATGATGTGAACTTTTCAAACAACGCATCAAATAAAGCGTTCCCAGAGTCAAAGGTCCGTGCAGGTCATGGATTACGTTTGAGTTATTACAGCGTGTGTGACATATCCATTTGACACACCAGACTCCAAACACTGTCAGAGTTGGCACACTCACTTAGCTGTTAAAACACTGACCCTGTTACTGATACACACACGAAATGAATGGTCCACTCCACCTGATCACACATTCAGACCACTTGGATCCAGTCTGCTGAGCTATGAGGTTGCACATGGAACGGCGCCCCAGGGAAGTATGGGTAATTAATGACAGAGCAGGGGTGGCAGGAGTCTGTCTCTGATTGACCCAGTTTGACCCTCGCTGCTTAGTTACCATGGTGATTGTTCAATCTCGTTCTCTTTAGATGACTGGTGGAATCCCTGGGGCGACAAGGTGGTCTGCAGAGTGGGCATGAGAGAACAGAGTGGAGTGGGAGGTGCACACCGGGGTTTCAGATGGGTACAATTACATGCTATAACAAAGAGGAGTCCTTGTCCCACCTTTGCTCTATGTCCTAAGGGGTCACACCGCTACACCCCCACCCCCACCTTATAAGATCCACCTCTGTCCACAAACTGCAGGCCTTTGCCCACCCTTTGCAGTAGGGGGCACTGCCAATCTACTGTGTTGTTACTGTGGCAGGTCAGCAGGAAACTGGCCAAACAGACTCTGAGAGTTCACTGTCCACTGGCTTACAAGGCTGAGCATTCATTATCACTGAAGCGAGCGCAGACAGACTGGACAGTCATGAGTCCATCTGCAGAATGAAAAACATGCTAAGTCAAGTGCGAGCTAACGTGGGCCTGCAGAAAATTACAGCTGTTACTTGTCAGCAGAGTTGGCAGGATTACATTCAAAATGCATTGCGTTACTGGCTGCAGAACAGAGGCCCTTCACTGTAATTTGTAACATACTCTGTTATTCAGTTATAGAGATGTGAGCTATAAGTGTAAATACAAAAGCAGAAGGATGTTTTGTTTGGTAAAAGTATGAATGTTTCCTTGTCTATTTATTTTTGACACCATCAAATATAGAAACAAGTAAATGTACATTTCCACAGTAGAATATCTTCTCCTTAAAATTCTCATAAAATAATGAAAATGGCACCAAAGTGTTCCTTATTTACACACATACGATGGGTGAAAAAGGACCTGGGCGACATGGTCAAAAAATTCAATCTGTATTTGTTTTTCTCAATCTTATGGACAATTTATGATTTTAATTGATTAATTTCTGGCTATATGAACTGAAGACAAATCAAGATTCAGGATTCCGCCATATGTGACTGGGAAAACACATTTACAATTAATATTTTACATGAAGCCCACAGCTGACATTTTGGAAATTTGTTGAGGAAGAACGGTCTCTAGAGGAATACTCTGGATTTTGTGATGAAGGCATTGTTCACAATCCTCAGAAAGCAAAGCCTCGATTAATCCAATTAATATGATATATTGTCCAGTCCTAGGTGAAACTGACATAAATAACAGTAATGAAAATTTACTGTTCCATCAATCATGCAACTTCATTATCCATTGGGAATTTCATCAGCTACACTCTGTCTACTATTGGGAAGATACACTTGCGTTTTGTCTTAAATCAGCGCCTAATGATTTTTTTTTTTTAAATAATGAAAATGAAGTAAACTACTGATTTAAATTTTTTTTTAATCATTAAGAAAATTTAACCTGTTATATTTTGCATTCTAACTCCATAATTCTGTTGGATGTATTCTGTTACCCTCCCTTACTGTGGTTCAGTTGTACTCATCTCTCTTAACTGATCATTTAGAATTAAATCCATCACCACAAAGGTCAATTGGTATCTGAAGAAGACACTCCTGGAATGTCGCTGTCTCCACTTCAGATCAGACATGCGGACACAAAGACATGTCCTGTGCCCTGTGACCTCTCCTGGCCCGTGCTCAGCAGGTAGTGACAAATGACCTGATAGTTAATCTGTCCTGAGGTGGAGCTTTTCAACAGGGAACACAGAGCTTGTTTGTGACAACAGGAAGTTGAAACACTCACTGTTACTAGAATAAGCACATTAAAGGATGCACATGCATGAATGCACACATGCACACAGACACACACTTCCAAGCACATCTGGATGTAGATTCAGATGTAGGGCATCATAGGCAAAAAGTGAAACATAATCAGCAAACAGTGACCAACATCCAAACTGAGCGAAGGGGCTGTGTGTCAGCGGCAGTAAAGTTAAGGTATGAAGCGGTTCGTTGGCCTGCTCCGTCTGGACACTGGGTCATTGTTGGGTCTGTTGCAACCCCCGCCATCTTCTCTAATGGTCAGCTTTTTCTACGGCCCTCCTTGTTAACAATCTGAGGGTGAATGCTGGGCATTGTGGGATTTTCCCCAGTCTGTGGTGTCTTGTTGGAGCATGCTCAAATGAAGTCTGACGCCAGGAGGCCAACTCAGCAGACCACACTGACCTGATTCACCAGGGATGGAGAGTGTTAGTGGGAGCACAATGTGCCCCCTCTGATCATGTTCCCTAGACCACCTCACCATAACACTGTCAAATGACAATGCATCTTAGCACAACAAGTGGTCTAAGATACCGAACGGCAGGAAGAGCACTGTGGTTGATGTCCAATAAAGATACATTTTCAATGATTTGAAGATTTTGGTCAGAGTAAGTGTGAGAAAAATGAGCTTCCCTTGACTGTGGCTGTGAAAAACATTCAGCCTAAATCCTGTGGAGCATTCAAAACACACTTTTATGCAGAAAAAACAGGCCACAAGAAAAAAGCCTCCACACTTGAGGGACTTTGACTCTTAAGAGAGACAGTAAACAATAGAGACCAGTACCCTGACAAGATTCAGAACAATGGCGAAAGAAAATGGCCCAATTTTTTAGTGTATTAAACCCTTACGAGTGCTGCTAACTCCTTCAGCTTTCACAGTCAGAGAGCTATCCCTCTAGATTTCTGAAGCTATTAACACCAAAAAAAAAATCCTATAAAGTTTCAGTTCAGTGGGCTGAGTTATAGATTTAGTAGAAAGATGCTTAGTAGAACACTTAAAATGCAGCACATGCAGATTACTATTGAGCTGAAAAAATTAAACCAGTGAGGTTTAATATGAGGAAACATGACTGAGTCTTCTTGTGTTCCTCGATTATCCATGCGAGACAGATTGAGCACAATCATAGCCAACAGGACGGCAAGGCGATTAAGGATAAGTAATGCAGAAAGTGGAGCAAGGCAAGCACCTATATGTCTGAGTGAAGAGAGGTAATGATAACAGGAAGTGAGATGAGTTTGTGTTGCCCTCTGGCCCTGCAGCCCATCACCTCGGTTAAAAAGATCCCTCTCTATAAACAGGCCTCTCTCTGCCTATTAAACAGACAGTACATTAGGCCTGAGCTACGCAGAACAATGTAAACACAGCCGCTTCAGGGTACCGTCTGACAGTGGGGAAGGGAGAGGAAGTGCGCTAGTGTTGGGGCTATTCCTGGGTCTTCCTGGGAGTGAACTCCATCACTGCTCCTCTCCCCGAAAGTATTCCTCCTCAGCTAAACACAGGAAGGAAGACATGGGTAAATAACCCACTCTTCTGATAAAGCCAACTTTGTTCCAGCTCTGTATTTTTTGTAGTTTTAGGCCCAGACCACACTAATGTGGATATTTTTCTAAATTGATATTTCCTGCTCCATTCAAAAAAAAATCTGTCCACACAACATTTTTTTTAAACAGGTATTTCCCTAAACATAAGAAACAACTTCAGTTAAGATACTGTGGATCATAACTTTCACTTTTCTATTAATTTGACCTGCAGTGACAAGTATAGAAATAATTTTTAAATGTTTAATGTTAACCATACAAGGTGGTCTACTTGGTAACTGTTTTGTGATTCATGTCATGGCTTGTAAGAATGTCCAACTTTCATTAGTTTAGTTTTTAGTTGAAATGCTATTTGTGTGTGCATAAGGGGCTGAAATGTAGAGGAAAATGTTCATCCTTAGATGGGTTTAAAATGTTTAAAATACAGCATTAGTTGAACACAGAGTTCATGTTGTAAGATGTGTGTATGTTACAGTGAGGCACATGTTTAGAGAACACATAACAGAGATACAGGGTAAACATGACATATTTATAAGGAAGTACAGGATAAAGTGTAGTTTAGAGAAAAGGAATCAACAGAAGACGAGAGGATAGAGATAAAGAGTTCAGCTTGTCAAGAGACAGACAGGAGTTAATCCTCATTCTCAGAGCAAATCTGTGTTGCTCTAGGGTCGAGGAGACAAACAGAGGATACGTGGAGGGGGGGGGGGGGGGGGGGGGGTACTGAAGGTGGATGGATGGGGAGACGGTCAGTCCAGGTCAGTCCAGATGTGAAGCTATTAAACAGTAGGGAACTGGAGGGGGTCAGTGCCGGACATCTCAGGGCAGTGCCCCCGAGCCATTCACACCCCTTTGTTACAATCTGCAGCAAAACCCCGCTGTGGAAGCAGCAGCAGGGACACAGCGGAGATGGCAAGTAGTGGGAATGTCTGGTTTGTGGGGACAGGCTCCATACCCCGTGGAAAGGCCAATTATAGGCTTAAAGCCCCCTGTCTGTCTGTGGCATGCAGCTCAGATAAGATGAAAGTTACTTGTGGGATCAATATGAACATTTTTCCCTCTGTCGTCCATAACAAACAATTCAGTCCAGATGTTTAACATATCAAGCTAAATATTCTTAGGACTGGCATTTCTGCATATGACTTAACATACATGGAAAAGGACACGGGTTCTGCTCTCAAACTGCTGACATACTGCAGAGTAGTAGGTCTGAGTGTCAGTATGTGTCCCAAGAGGTCAAGGGTCATGCGTCTGACACTGTACTGGGGGGTTAATGGTGTCTGTCGGTCACCAGGCACCAACATGAGAATAAACTAACTTAGAACAGACCTGCACAGCAGCACAGTGAACCAGTGACAGGAATATCAGCAAATTAAGGCTCTGAAAAGTAATATTGGTAGTACTAGTGAACCACTGGTGTTACCAAAATTTCAATTTCCCAGAGGTGTTATCAACAAGCCCTGGCCAAAATGCCTCTGGACATAATTGCACTGACCTACAGCCAATAAGAGCAATGAAAGGAATAAACTGAACCAAACCCTGTTGGAAGTACGGTAAACACTTCTTTCTTATCGGTTAAGACTTTAAGTATAGTTGTTGTTTGCTTCTTCTGGAGAAAATATACTGTCCAGTTTGTTTCAAAGTGATGCAACAGCAGCCCCAAAAGATCACGTCACACCACTGAAACCCATTTTGACTGTATATAAAAATGCTTCAACATCGTTCCTTGGTCAGTTATCATATCAGACCAGCCGCTTTTCAGATGAATGGCTGTGATTGACCTGTTCTATGTTTTTAATGTGGCCAGTATCAGTCTCTAAGTTTCTAGAGTGAACTGGTAACAGTCATATTTGCAAAATTACAATATCAAAGGTGACTCATGTTGTGTCCCCCATTAGGCCATTTATTTGAGTATGCTGTGAAACACACACTAGTTACAATCTGCTGCTTTTCTGGTTTTGTTTAAACCTTCATCAGAACTGTCTTCCATGTAATGATCTTAGTATTATCAAATGACCAAAAAACAGGTTTGGGCCATTTTTGCTTGTAGCCTCAACAAAAGCAAATTCATATGGTTTTGAAGATAGGTTTATAAAGAAACTGTGTGTATTCTTTTACTAATAAATTACTTATAGTGAAGGAAAAATGCCTTTAACATACAATATAGTAATGGTAACTGCTATTTTTGGATCAACTAACTCATTAAGCATTGCACTGCCATTATATATTAATCTCACGGGCATTGACTTTGGGTTCATAGCTCCAATATACTACATTTAAATAGTACAGAGCATTTTATAAAGGGCCAACATGAAGCATAGATAAGAACCAGACAGGCGATTTGGGGGACCCATGGGAGAAACGGGACATGCAGCCTGAGTGCAGCTTTCTGTCAGAGCAGCGCTGTGACCAGTAATAACTCGGAGCTTGAATGTTTTCAGAGGCATGCCCTGGTAATCCCAGCAGAGAGGAGCAACAGGCTGGGGTGAAAGAGGTTAGCTCCTCTCTACTGCACGGCTGTCATCACTACCGCGTCCACTGATTTGACCGACTAATCAACAGAGGGCTGCACAGCACATTCACACAACACTAGTCATAAAAAGTGTGATTAAAAAATGAACCCTTGTTATGCTAGCTTTGCTCTTTCTAGGAGAAAAGTAGTACTGTATGTGTTTATTTTGGTGAGGTAGTGGCTCTGGCGGGGTCACTGATGGGAAGGTAGTATAGTGTGCATGTGATGTTCTGGGAAGTGGTGAAAGACTGAGTCTGTTGAGTTTTGCCTTGGCCGTACCACCCCTGTCCGACAGTGAACGCATCAAGCGTACACGTTCTGCAACTGTGGGCTGGATCTGCACCAAGCCTGCTCAATCTGACCCATTCAGACCAAAGCCCCAAAACATGCCAGACGCCCCAGACCCAGAGCAGCAGGCGGGGTGGCAATGTCAGCCAAAAAGATATCTGGCCCTCTCACACAAATATAAATATATAATCGAGGTAATGAATCCAACAGTCATATAAAGAAAGCAATGATTAATTCATTACTTGATTAAAAAAGGGTGAGTACAAGAATCATCAATTAGTCTTTTTAGTGATTTTTCATATGAAAACAAGCAAAATCATTCACTGGATCCTGTAATATCTTTGTAATTGCAGTTATTATTTACTAAAAATAAGCATTTGTTGTTTTGATTCTCAAGGTAAATTACCAAAATGAGTCAGTAGTACTAGTTACAAAGATCCCAACATTTAAACTGGACTGAAAATAGCTTAAAGTTGACTCTTGCTCACCTCAAATGACAGGTCAGTAACAAGTGGTTGATGACAGAATCACAGTTATGATGACTATTTCAAGAGAGGCTGTATATCTAAATATTTACTTACTGGAGTATGTCTGATATGCCAGGAGAGGTTCAGTGTTCAAAGAATTCCACATCAAGATACAGTTTTTGAACAATTATACTAGTTAGGCCACAAACCCATCATAACAGGGCAAGAAGAAAAAGTTCAATAATTGTTTTTTAAGAAGAGCATAAAAATATTTTCTATGCAGAACATTTTACAAATGATTCAACCACCAAACATATGGACTAATTTACCAATTATATGTGATCTTTTCATTGTAAACTCAGAGGACACCAGATTGATATACAGGTGCAGAAAAAAGAAAAAGCAACTGGAAGTTCTTATTTTGATACAAGGACCAAGAATGTCTGGGCAGCCAAACAGCCTATTGTAAATCTGTCATGTCTACCACAAACCATTTGTTAGTGATATGTTTTACCTGAATTGTCCAATGTGTAGTGATTCATTTATTTTTATCTAAGTCAGTTTTGCCCCATGGGAAAAAAATGTTGCACTCCCCTGCTATAACTCTTATTAAAGGGTTACATCTTTACAAAACCAACAGCATAACATATTAGTGGGAGCTTTTTATGCACTCCCCTACGTTACAGCATTACCTCATGGGCAAACACTGCCCAGCAGAGGATGTCTAGGTCACAAATTAGTAATCCTCTGTAGAGTAAGTGCTCATACGTACTGTAGGTACAATGTTGCCACAGTTAGAATTAGGCTGCATGAACCAGGCTCGGCCTTGAACTCAATGGCCCTTTGCTTCTGCACAGCTCCTGCCGACTCCCAGGCCCTGGTCAGCACCGTGAATCTGGTCTGAATGAACTCCCACTGTCCACCAGCGCTGCAGTGTCCAGCTCTGCCCAGTCGAACCCACAGCAGCCCTCACACACTCAGGCTGAGCAAACACAGCCCGACCGCCAGGCAGAGCTGAAAGGCATTTCATCCCGCCATTTTGTAATGTAATTAACTTCGCTCTGTCCATGTTGAGCCAAAGCAAAAACCTCGCATGGAAATTAAATAAACAGAGGGGGCACAGAGGACACACAACTCATTTCCCTTAATACCTCAATAAAACTCAGGCCCGTTTTGATTGCAAACACCAACTCTCACATCACGCTCAAGGCTGGATTGTGAGATGAAGAATGTCATATTGAACCTGGGCCAAGCGCTATACTACGCTGGTGCTAAACACAACAACAGTCTGTTTTTAACATACTCACAATTAATTTAATGAGACTCAGAAACACCTGAGGACATGGGCACCTGAAAAGTCTGCTAGTTATGAGACAAAAAAACAAAACAAAAAAGAATGATACTATACATTTTGCAGGTAGAATAGACAACCATGGGAGTGGATCAAAGTGGAGTCATGAGGTAAATAGATACTGGGCCTATAAGCCCTAAAGTCTTCTTCCTTTATTTAATAAAGCAGCGATGGCCCCAGCTGAGGACCAAGGTTTATGAGGTTGTTTTCAGATTCCAATTTGGCATGGGGTACTGCTGCAAGCTCGTTTTAGTTTTCCGTGATTTTGTTTAATAAGTTCTTAAATACTCCTCTGTCTTACTGCTTGCTTTATAGCTTCGTGAATATAAAGAAACTCATGAAAATAGCAAAGTAAGAGGAGAAGGAAATGGTTTGAGTACCTTGTGTTGTGCTTTTCAGATCAGTGCTCTGTGTTTAAGATGGTTTTTCAATATCAGTAGATAATTTGCGATGAACAAGACAACTAGACAGGAGGGGACGTGTCCAGGTTTTGATTTATCGTGATAGTCTCCCTCTCATCCCCTCCATCAGATGTGCCCTTTGACCTTCCTCAGTCAAACACACGTGTACATCCGCCTCTGTCCACCCCCGTAAACTAGACCTCCTCTAAACCCAAAAGCCTCTAAACAACATGCTGGAAATGTGGTGTTATTTTTTTGGCTTTTTTTTTTTTGTAGTGTTTACTGGATCCAAATGTTTTCCCTACAAACACAACTGACCTTGTTTATGAAGGAGAGGAATCTGTGTTTTTTCCTGTCTCTGTCAGTTTAACACAACATTCTAGCCAATGGCAATCTAGCGAACCACAAGCACCCACTTACCTGCTGAGCACTGGCAATAAAATATTTACCGAAGGGGAAGATGTGAAAGAATAATTACCCGGTTAATCACAAATTACCTGAAAACACAGCGTTCCTACTAAATATAGTCAGTGTGAAACAGCTTGGGAGTTAGTCCAAGAACAACTAAGAGCACTTTAGAAAAATAAAGGCAAATTCTTGATGCACAGTAAAGAATTGCTTATTTCTAAAATAGTGTTTTGCCATCACAGCTCTCACTTTCAGTCTCTCAGTCTGTCACAGCTGGTATCACATTCTTTAACTGGTGGATATCCCACGCTGACAGCAGCTCTTTGGGTTTTCATCGACTGTCACGCATATGGATAATAGGTTTGCGTAAGATGAGTACAAACCTGCAGCAGCAGCCTCTCGAAGGCCAGGCAGGCATCCCAGCGGGGCAGGCTGGGGTGGCGGAGGGTCTGGGCCGTGGCCAGTCCCAGCTGCAGCACCCCACAGTGACTCTCTAGCGCCCCCCAACTGCTCCGGAACAGACGTGTGTAGGAGCACAACTGCTCAGGGGTCACACGACCTGAGAGACAGAAGACAGAGTTAAATCTGGGTGAGGGGGCTGGAACAGAGTTATAGTTTTGAAAATGTTACTAGTTTTCTTCTTTTTTTTAATCTTTAGTCTTTATGCTCAGTTTGTTTTTGTTGAGTTTGGCTTAGTTGCTTAGTTTTGTATGAATAGTTTTATTTTGAAGAAATGGCTTTTTTTTTTTTTTTTTACTATCACTGCTCGTTTTAGTATTTCAGCTATTATGAGGGAAGTGTTCATTTATAATAATATAAATAATTATAAGATTATTAATATAGCAGTTTTCAAGGCACCCACAGCGCTTCACATAATTGATCCATTATTCATTCCCTCTCTGGTGGTGGTAAAGTACATCAGTAGCCACAGTTGCCCTGGGGCAGGCTGATGGAAGCATGGCTGCCAATACACGCCAACGACCCCTCCGACCACCATCAAACATTCACACACATTCATACACCAGTTTGAGTGACAGTGGAGGCAAGGTGGGTGAAGTGTCTTACCTACAGCACATGACTAGGACAGAGTGGGTTTCGAACTGCCAACCTTTCGGTTATTGGACGACACGCTCTACCTCCTGAAACCTAAGCTGAGATACACAGAGTGTATCAAATCAAAAACAATATACACAACTGCCATTCATTAAAAAATGTAACTAGTGCGTTACTGCATCATCACATTAGATCCTTGTAATCAGGACAAAGCATTGACTGTATAAACGAGGTAGAAGAACTTAACAACTGTGTCGTCACTGATTGTTTTTATGACTATCATCTTGAAGCCTCGAGCTCTGGTTTCCATTGCTATATTTGCTTTTTGGAGCCAAAAGTGACTATATCCTCCTGAGTCCCGGGAAAGTAAATGTTTTGGCTTTTTTACATTAAATAACTGTCTTGATTGGAAATAGCATAAAGCAACACTTTTTCAGATACTTTTTTTAATGGAATGTCCTTTGCAGTGGACAGCCATTTTTTAAAGACATTTTTTTTAAGTAAAGCTGTGAGCCCCTACAGAGGACAAAAATGCATTGCTGGGTCTCAAGAGGATATGGGTGGAGCTGGAGAAGCAGACCTTACTGACTCAGTAAATGGTAAACTCCAACATTTTCAGTTATATTCAATAAACAGAAGCTCAAAAAGTCTGATTCAGCAGGTGTGAGCTGTCGTACACATCTGTAACTTGTAACTCAAAGCCAACATGATGACAGACCTCAAATCCTTCTATTCACCATAAAATCCATTTAACAGAGAAATCATTTTCAAAACGACCATCACTGCAATTATTATAGGCTTCAAATAAGAGAATGGCATCTGAAATAACACATATTAACTGAACTGAATTTTTGTAGAGTGAAGCTTAGAGGTGGTCTAACAAAGGCAGGTCTTCTTGAATTCAGCATATAGTGGTTTGTCAGTATTATTACACTGTAGGATACTTTGCATTAGCCTCACTTTCATGTCACAGTTGTTGCCCCTTGAGAGACAGAAGTATTGCAATCACAGTGAAACCTGAGGACAAAACAAAGCTATTTTAACTGGATTTCTATTTTTGTCTCAGTTTGTGTCTCATTGAAGGTTTTTCTTTTTTTTTTTTTTTTTCTGGATTTGAGTGATACTATTTTTATCCCTACCATCACCCAAGTGAGTGTATCACAGTCAGATGTGTCTGTCCTTCCCTGTAACTATAAATCACCAATTACACCACATTCCCTTATGAAACCTTTAGACGAGGTGGGTCTCGAGCATATTTTGGTCCTGCTTGAGGATTCACCGCACCAGGATACACAACTGGATTCCGGAATATCACAATTGGGAGATAGGCTACTTTTTGACATTTTTGTGATTTTGTTATAAATAAAGACAGTCAATAGTTGCCCATCTGTATATGTGATGAACCGGTGACATGTCCAGGTTGTACCCCACCTCCACCTGTTGGTAACTGGGATAGCCCCAACACCCCCATGACCTAGGCAAGGATTAAACAGTTTGGAAAAATGAATGAGTGTGTGATGGCAGCTATTGCTCTAATCCAGAACTACTACTACTACTACTACTACTACCACTACTACTAATAATAATGGATTAGATTTCTATAGCACTTTTCAAGGCACCCAGAGCACTTTACATTAGTGATCCATTATTCATTCGCTCTCACATTCTCACTCTGGTGGTGGTAAAGTACATTTGTGGCCACAGTTGCCCTGGAGCAGACTGACGGAAGCGTGTCTGCCAATTTGCTCCAAAATGGCCCCTCCGACCACCACTGAACATTCACACACATTCATGCACCAGGGTGAGTGACACTGGAGGCAAGGTGGGTGAAATGTCTTGCCCAAGGACACAACGGCACATGACTAAGACAGCCGGGATTCAAACCACCAACCCTTCAGCTACTCGACAACCCACTCTACCTCCTGAGCCATAGTCACCTCAATAGCACTGAAAATATTGACACTGTAAACACATCTACTCCACTACATGTACCTTCACACTGGAAAAAATCAGAATCTTACCAAGTGTATTTTTCTCATTTCTTGTCAAAATATCTCATCACACTTAAAATAAGACATAATCACTTAAAGAGTAACTTTAAGATTTTTTTTTTGCTTGAATTGCGCGAATATATCATGAATTTAGCAAAAAAAAATCTTCCAATGGATCAAGTAAAAATTTTCTTGGTAAGATTTCCTGAAATAAGATTTTGAAGATCTGTTGTCTAAAAGTAAGTTCTTATATCTCACTGAAAAGTTACTCTTTAGGTGATTATGTCTTATTTTAAGTGTGATGAGATATTTTGACAAGAAATGAGAAAAATACACTTGGTAAGATTCTGATTTTTTGTAGTGCACCACAACTGAGACACATTTGTTTACTCCATTCACTGCATAGTGGAATTAATAGGCACAGCAGACATAATCTAATTGGCTTTTGAATTTATTTGCTGCTAGTTTTTGTTTTAGTCTTAGTCTTCAATGACTATAATAACTGTGATTTGGGCCCAGCAGAAAATTCTTTTGTCTTAATAGTCCTTTATGAGCTATCTATTACAAACATAAATGTTTCAACACACACTCCAACATAGTTATTCATCCTGATGGGAAGAGTGAACAGAATAAATAGACAAGCTTCCCTCAAACATAACAGCCTTTTTAATAACCATCATACACTCAGCAGAGGGCAGAGGGGAATGACTGATACCAAAGCAGACCATAATATTATCTTAATGAGCACAAACTCTACAGGCTGCAGGAAAACGAGGTGCTGTTCAGAGGAGTGTATGGCTGTGTACAATATTCTCATATATAAGCTCCAGGTGGTGTGTTCCTGTCAGTTTTCTATGAAATGTTTATACGAGTCACAGTATGTGACTAAACTTCAGTAAGTGTGTGCATCTGCTTGAGGTGCACCAACCCAGATAAGAGCTCCTGAGAGCCTGTCTTGAGTGTGACTAATGAGTGTAAATCAGAGGTTTTTCTCAGATTATTTACAGAGACGGCAGATAGAGTCTGGGACCCTTGCACTGTTTAGGAACCCCCAGCACCATCCAATGGAGATGCACAGAGACAAAGGAAGAGCAGCATGAGGGTATAAGGGCCAGGGGGGTGCGCAGGGTGGCCTGGAGGTACGAGGGCTGGGATAGAGAGGGCACACGTTTAACTCCCCATAAAGCCTACTTCTTCATGTTGATGTTCTGAACCAGCACCAGATGTGGGAGTATTTCCTGTTGGACTACATGGCCAGTGTTTTCTTTCGCAGGGCCAAACACATGACTAGAGGAGAAACAGACAGACAGAATAAAAAATGGTGCAAAAAGCTGCAGAATGCTAAACACAATATGTTGCCACAGCATAACAGATGTAAAGACAACACATTTTTAGTTTTGGTAAAACTGGTTGACAATACCTATGGTTTTCACAAACAAAACTGGAGGGAGTCATATAGGGAAGCAAGTGACAATAAAAAGATCCTTTTCACTGGCAGCCAAACACATGTCTGATAGTTTGACTGGTGGAAAACACAGTTTCTAAAATGAACCAAAAAGGTATGGTGTGCTAAGGCATGGGCAAAAAAGCCAACTGTCTACAAAAGACTTTTCTTGCTGAAATTAAAATAGTTTAGAAGAATAAGCTCCAGTCCAGACATTTTCAAAATCCTGAAAAGCCCTATTGTGAACACATCCAGCCATAAAAATTCTGGCAGCATAACTAAGGTTCACAAAGCTTGATGTGCCAACCATAATTCAGCACAGAAACAGGAAATACGGCCAACGTGAGGGCCAAACATAATTTTTACTTGAGAATAGGCAAGAATGGCACACTACAGGCCAAATATAATCAGACTTCAGAGCAACGGCACAGTATATGGGACACTGACAAAATGTAAGACACTGGCAGAAAGAAAGTGACAAAAGAGAGAGAGCCACACAAAAGCCTGTTCTCCATTACACAATCAAACAGCTCCAGTTGAGCCTTAGTGCTTAGCTTATCTCTGTCACTAAATTTCACTCAAAACAATTTTGTGATTCTTCAGGCATCTTGTTGCCAGATGCAGAATAAATGTCAGAGTGATGTTCTGTCAGCTGAGCTATGGGTTTGAACCCCGTGGGTTTATAGTAAAAGCCGGACTGGAAAGGTTCTAATTTTCAGCCTCTAATAAATAATACTCACATGTTAAAAGGCACTGTTTTTGTACCTTGACTTAGCTTCAATAGTAACTTCGCTCTTTGCTTAATTGTTGGCATTAATCAAGTGTTGTCAATATAGTTGTGTTTAAATACAATAAAAACTCTTATAAGGTCTCCTAAAATAATGTACTATACCCATGCAACTATACATGACCTGGTTTAAGTACCTTAGGTATAACGCGTTCCTGGTATAATGTTTATCCATTTAGATCAGGTCTGCATCAACCCTACTTCACCCATAATATCAACACATGCATTTGTTGATTATTGCCCTTCACCCCAAAGCTTTAAAAATATACTCCACAGTGTCTGTCGCTCTCTGGAAATCACCTAAGATGGTAAATACACCTGAACCTCTTGGGCATTTTAACATTCTTCTGAGTGCCTTCTTTGCAAGAACATCCATAAAACAAATCATGTTCTCAGTCTCATGCTATAAACAGTCTGAGCTGCTGCCCATTTCAACCTGATGTGTAGAAGTGGCAATTGAGGCTCAGCCGTGATCAAAGTTGTGAACAATGCAAAAAGGTTAGGGGCCAGCAATGATTTAGTCCTCTTACTGGAAGATGACTTGCATTTTAGGTGCACAGGGTTACTCAGAGGCTAAGTGATGTCTGATGTCAGCATGGAGCTGAGTGGTGGCCTGCCTCAGCAGCTGGACAGCCTCATAAGTAATTTTACATGGATATAGGACACGGGAAGGCTGGGAGACTTTTATTTATGCACTCCAAGGAGGGAAGGACATGGAACTTTTATTTGTGGATACGATGTGGGGCCCCTTCTAAGACATTAATGTACAGCAAAAGCAATATCAGAATAGCACAAAACTACACTACAATTGTTTACAAGAGTTTTCTGTCCTTCTCAGGCAATAAGTTTGTAATTGCTAATGCTGACATGTTTTCTTAATATAACGTCATAATGAATAAGACACACATGTCTGAACTTAAAAGTACATTAATACTATTACACTATCTATCTGCATTGTCTGTTTGAATAGATCTAATTATATATTCTACAGTGCAATTTTCAATATTAAAAATGACCAAGTAGAAGCATTTGTCTAGTTTAAACAGCATATCACAACATATACATCAGTACAAAGCAAAAACAATTACAAAAAATTCAAATTTAATTCATTTTTGTTGACCTGTTTGTGAAATCAAAGGCTGATTACCTCAAATCTAACTATGCATAACATGCAGCATTATGATTCAATATATTGCGATATAAAACTCTAATAAGATAAAAAAGGACTACGTTTATTTTATACAAAAAATACAATCTGCATTTTCATTTATCACAGTCCTTGTAAAATCACTATTTGTGCAATCTGAGTGAAGGAATGAACATTTATCTGTATTGATCTAGTGTACATGTATCTATTCATACATATATCACAAAAAATATTGTTTCTGTATGAATGTTTTCCAACACTCTACGTATCACTAATCAAAAAATGCACATGATAAATTATGGAGATGCTCATATCTGACCCTCACTGAACAAAGATGTTGGAAAAAATGAATTAACATGCATGAGGTGCGTTGTAGTGATCCAATACAACACAGCACGTTGTCTCCAGTGGAGCAAAATAATCATGCAAAATAGAACATAATACAAAGTCATTTTAGCTTTTTGGATGTCATCCAAATACTAATTTAAAAAGCAAAGAAGATGCTATAAACCATGAATACTTATTTGAAGCTAAATGAAAAAACAAATTAATGTTGTGCTTTTTCACTCCCCCAAATTAGACTGCTCCAAATGATGAAAGCAATCAATTGTATCTCATTGTGTCTCATTCCTCAGCGTCATTAAAAGCCCAGACTTCACCACAGGAAGAAAGACCCTGTCAACACATCTCATTTACACTGCAACACTAGCGCAAGCAATGTATATACATGGACCATGTGACACGGACATACATAATGTGCATGGGTACATACACACAGATGAACAGATAAGCGCACTTTTACAACGATGAAACCAAAGTTGTCTCACTAATTCCCTGCTAAGAGCAAAAAAACACCCAAAATAAACACTGGACTTCTCATAACCACAGACATATTCACACACATACACACAACACGAGGGAATTTCATCATGCTATTGTGCTATGAGAAAACTGAGGGGTCACGGTACGGCGCTGAGAAAAGGATTATTTTCTTTTTCTCTCTCTCTCTCTCTGGATGATCTTATCCTGTTGAGATGAAAATTAGCCAAGCTGGTTCGGTCTGTATGGGAGAACTTGGGGCCTGCAGCGTATAGATACAGCATTTTTTTTTTTTTACTGATCTGCACAAACTCACCAGAGTGAGAATCTGCTCTGGTGAGAGAGTGGAAAAATTTCTCCTCTCCTAGTGAGAGTGAGTGGGCACTGGGACAGCAGATAGGTATTAATGCTAAGCGTTTTATGTTACTGGGTTTAGCTCGGTCTCATATGAGTGGAGCATGATGGATTGAGAACTCTGCTGGTGGTGCCGGTGGGCAGGATGGGAACTGTGTGGGGGCCGCACTGAGGGGTTTGTGGGGCTTCGTGGAGTCTGGTCCTCTGCCAGTGGCGTATAAAGGTCCAGTGTGTGAGTGCCCCTCTTCTCTCCCCACTTCTCTCTCTTTCTCTCTCCCAGCAAAGACATTAAGTCAACAGCCTGTCAGTCAGCTTTAACGCTACACATTCTTCATACTTTCTTACATTTACTGTCACCCTCAATATTTTATGTTCCTGTCTATTCCTGCAGCTTTCTCTTCTTGTTTTCCATTTGTCTGAATAAACCCACATTGTCGCAGCCTTCTAGACTTAGAAGGGATAAAGTTCGGCTGTTTAGCATAAATGTGTGAAAGGAAACCACCATGTGTATATGCAGATGCTTGGCAAAGTGTGTGGGATGTGTGTGCACATGGGTGTGTGTGACCTCCAACATATTACAACCTGCTCGTTACGAGAGACAAGACCTTCTTTACCTCATAGATTATAGGAGCTGAGGGACCACACTGCCCCTCCCTTTTAAACCCCCTTTTTGCCAGATGCTAACCTGCACATTAGCTGCGTATATGTGTGTTTGTGTGAGTGTTGCGTGAGCACATTATTCATCTATTACCTACGTGAGTCAGAGGAAGGCATAAAGGTGAACATGCATTAGGGCACTATATACTTCTGCAAGTAATGACTTTATTTTTCGCGTGCCTACACATATTTTTATCCCCAACTTCAGCCCCCTTTGCTCCATTAACAAACAACAAAAGTTTTCTAAAGCAGCGTGTGTGCGAATGTATGTGTGTGTGTGTGTGTGTGCGAGTGTGTGTCATAGAGCCAACATGTGGTTCAGATTTCCTTTGTGGCCACATGGGCAAACATACAGCAAGGCAAAGACTGTGGATCTCAACAGGAGGCGCTATGGCTCTACAGACACTGCAGCACCGCCATACACAAGTACATTATATCTGATCAGCTTTTGTTTATGATACTTTTACTTAATGCAGATGTTTCACGTTAGCATCCTTTAGTTTCAGTTAGTATGAGATGGCAGAAAGCTTTTGTAGCTTTTTCAAAACTTTTATTTTGAAGAATTAACTAGTTTTGATTCCATTTTAGTGTTGGTTTTTCACTCTTGTACACCATGGACCATTCAGATTGTGGGAAGTGATTTTGCCTGCAATGTTGCTTTGTTCATTGTACTATTTATTCATTGGTTTTTTTTGGTTTTCATGGAGCATGTTTTGAGTTACTTTTTGTTAATGATGACAAAAAAAAAGGCTGACAAATGGGGAACAGGATGTGTACTCCTTTGCTGGTGCTCAGGCTCCTACCCATGCTCATCTTGATTGGCAGCTTCTCCTTGCTGGCTGCTTCCACAAGTTGCCGACGAACCTCCATCACACCCTCCTTTTGCTTACTGGTCAGCATGGCCTCCCACAGTGACCGTGCTGTAGATGACCTGATAGGCAGAATAATAACTCAGATTAGTCATGAGGATTAAAAAAACATCCTGAAGTAAAGGTTGTGAGAGTGATTTTCAGCATCCGCAAGTAGAACTGTTGCTGTTTTTGCTGTTTGGTCAATGCATGTCACACAAAAGCACAACGTGACCGAGTGCTCGTCTCAGTGATACAGAGCCTTCTGGTCAGGGAGTCATGTCTCCCCTATGGGATCCCTCACAGGAAAAAGCACAAATTAGCAGAGGGAACATTAGGAATGTTCACCATCCACCTTAAATGTCTGTGTGCTAACATTCCTCAGGAGTGATCAGTGCTGTCCTTACATCAGTGACAGAGCAAATCTGGAGACCAAGACTCCTCTTGATACCATCTCAGTGCCTGTCTCAGTCCCTCGTCTCATTATCTGCTAGGTTATGAAACACACTGATCCAGATCTCTGCTGGGAGACTGAGGACAAGGCATGTGTGTAAGACTATTACCATCTGCCACAAGCGGTGAAAACAGCTTCAAGTCTTTCCAGTCAAGAATCAAAGAGTGTTGCTGCGCAGCTTCATCATTATTAACTTTGCAGAGAGTGACAGATCATCTTATAAAATGGCCCCTGTACATGAATTCAAACTGTGATCATATTTTGTATATCTCTCTTGTGGTATCATCTCAAATTTCTTGCACTGTTAAAGACACTGACACTTCTGTGAAATAAAAGGCATCAAAAGCAAATGTCTGTGTCTTTGAATGAATTATCTTCTTCATACACGAAGGAGTGATCAGAAACTGGAGTGAGAACGAGACAAAGAGGACAGAGCAGAAGAAGGAGAGAGAAGGTAGGAGGGAGCTCGTTGACAAATCCACTCTGTTTTTCTTTTCTTTCTTTCTTTTTTTTTTTTTTTAAACTTTTTTCTTCTCTCGCCTTTTCTCCTTTCTAACTGCTGCCATGTGTTTAATATCAGATGTAATCTGTTCCAGACCTTGGGCCTGGGCTGGATGGGGAGGAGAGGGGCTCACACTGGGACGCCCGCCATCTTCACACTGGAACCAGACACAAAGACCAGCAAACACAACTCAGCTCAGGACAAAAGTCAGATGTAAAAAACTTACACATTACAAACTACTCCAAAATAATAATAAAAAAAAAATCATTAAGGTATTTTTTAACAGTATCTTCATTTCTGCAAGTTTATATTAAGATATTAATGGAGGTGGTTAAGCTATTGACCAAGACTTATGACAAGGTGGAATATCTGGAACCGGTTCTCAAAGTTCTTCAGAAAAACACAACCACTGGACATGATGTGTTACGCAAATCCTGAGGTCCCACATACTTCTCATAGTTGAAATACCAATAGTGTGACTTGACCGGGACATATGTGAGCAGTTGTGTGCGTACAGATGCATGTGTATATATTTGCACAACCATGTGCATCTGTGTTTTCTAGGAGGATGGTGGGCGTTAGTTGAGTGTGGATAAAATATGGTTCTAATTTGGCTCTTTGCCCACCCAGCCCCCCACTGGTCGACTCCCCTGACGCTTTCCCTGGGCCATTTGGTCAAACGAAGGTGGGGGTTTGGAGCTGGCCACAGGGGTGAGGGGTGAGGTTTACATTGGCAGGGTGCGAGACAGGCTCCATAACCAGCCGGGGAACCTTGTTGAGTAACTATTCTACTATGGAAGATGGGGTGGGGGGTGTAGAGGGCGCGTGTGCTTGGACATCTGTGTGACTGGATGTGTGTGTTAAATGCTGTTTACCTCTGTCTGCTGCTGTACAGGCTGCTCACACACAAACTGAAGGGGGCACTCTTACACTTACACACACACCATAGTTAATGTCCTCTAGTTTTCTTGGACAGGCTGAGTGGGTGTGTTGAGAGTGTGGGCATTTGTACCCAAACTAAATTCCACTGATGTGTAACGAGTGTTGTACTATTAAATTGTAGTTAAGAATCAAATTCTGTTACTTGAAAAAAAGATACACTTACAAACTTAAAAATGAACACATATGCGTCCATTTAAGTGATGAAATACCTCTGACC
Source organism: Sphaeramia orbicularis (assembly GCF_902148855.1). Taxonomy (NCBI): domain Eukaryota; kingdom Metazoa; phylum Chordata; class Actinopteri; order Kurtiformes; family Apogonidae; genus Sphaeramia; species Sphaeramia orbicularis. The sequence goes on from NC_043960.1 coordinate 35,989,000, forward strand.
ATTGCCAAGTCATTAATGACTGTGAGGTGAGGAGGGGGATAGTGTTACTGGAAGTGTGTGATGCAGCAGAAAAGAATGGTTCTAACCATTCTGACTCAGGATTTCTACAATTTACTCTCCATCCTTAGGCCCCCTCTTTCTGTAGCTGAAAATGCATCAGTATGCACGCACACATTATAATGTTTATTTCTTTATTCTGCCTCCCTCATGTACACATTAGTAATCCTGTACAGTATTCACGACATGAATCAGATGTGAGTCATTTTACAAACATAAAACATGAAGCCTGAAGGATGTGCAACAAAAGGGTCTTTGAAGCCCCCTCCTCTCAAACAAAACCCATTATATTCTGACTTTTTTTAACCTCTTTTGATGAAAAAGTACGTGTTTTTCATCAAGTACTGTGCTGGCATACAAATCTCGGGTATGTGTACTTTACTTATATTAGGAATTTTTAAGGTTGTGAATACAGAATTGAAGATTTTACTTAAATAAAACATCTGAATGCTTCTTTTACTATAACAGGTAATTTTATTGTCTTGTAGAAAGTGGTTAAAACCTTCGGAGTCTACCATATAAAAATATATTAAATATGCTTCTCAAAAAGACTCATCCAGGGTGTACTCCGCCTTCGCCCATAAGTAGTTGGGATAGGCTCCAGCAACCCCCTCCACCCTAGTGAGGATAAAGCAGGTTCAGATGATGAATAAATGAATGTTTCTCAAAAAATGTCTCGCTTTAATGATCACGTATGAAATTACCTCAGAGTTTAAGTACTTCAGAGGAACTGACTGCATCTTATTTGGCTAATGCAGACTGATGGGAACACCACTGTTTGGAATATATCAGCATCTGCACAACACATCCACAAACTGCAGTATAGGTGTGTGTATATGAACTGAAACATCAAATAATAAAGAGTATAGAGACTCTGCAGACTGCTAAACCAGACAATAATTCATTCCCCAGAGCAGATGATTCAGATGATCATTCTTCTTTCCAGTATTTTAGAAAGAAGAACAGACTAGTGGAATTGTGCAAGGTCAGCTCCACTCCTCTGTGAGTTAATTTATGGCGTGTGTTTAATAAAGCAAGAAACACTGTCAATTTCCTGTAAACATCCCCATGTACAACAGAACATGACACGGGACCAAGAAAAAAGACTGGACCTAAACCAGACCCGGCCTTGAGTGTCCTGGCAAGATGGACAAATGACATGTGAGGGGGTTTATGGAGCAAAAAGCAAGGAGAGAGTGATGCAGGAAGTGTGGAGAGGAGGAGGAGGAGGAGGAAGAGGAAGAGAGAAGCCCAACGTCAAGTACACAAAAATAAAATTTACATCAACAACTTTTCAAAACATCTCTACAGCACAGAGAGATTAATCAAATTCAGGAGAAGGTGGGAGAAGGTGAGAAAGGAAAGGATCCCGACGGGGGGGAGGATGCAGGATTCCCTTCCACTTCTCATGTTTCTCGGTTAGTTTACCATTTCAAAAGAAAGTCAGCAGTGGGGGGCTCTTTGAAGGAACGGGGCTGAAGGAAGTAAACTGCCATCTTTGGGTATGTTTTATCATCTTATTGAACAAAATGCACACACTCTCTTCTCCGAGTAGAGAGTGAGTTCTGTAGTAAAACTCAAATGTCAAAGAAGACGTACAAGACAGAAGAGCCTATATTATCTGCCTTGATGGGAACACAGAGTACAAGTTGTTCAGGTGAAAGTAATCTCCTTGATTGATGTACTGGGGGTTTCCTGAGGAGATGGGGATTCTACATGGAGGAGAAAACAGAATTAGGGAGCGGAGGAAACTGACATGTAGCATCAGAGATGGACCAGGGGACAAGTCAGCTCAGTGAGCACTAAAAAGACACTATGTGGCTAAATCCTGTTATCTGATATATTTTACAAGTAAAAACAACATGACATGAACTCTGTTTTGGAAACAATTAAAGGCATCATTGACCCTCAGGGCTGGATGGTAAAACTGAAGTTCATGGGACAGAGGAGGAATTGGTTTTCCCCGCTTTTAACTTTTTATTGTTTCTATAATAATCATAATGGTTTTTACATAGGTACAGCTATAATATCGGTAAGTCTACTTCTATTACTTCCTGTGTGGCAGACGTTTCGTAACCCAAACTAAGGATGGGAATTGACAAGAATTTGGCATTTTGGGTTCCATTATCAAAAGCACTTATCATTTCTCTTATTGATTCTCATTGGATTACAGAATAAACTATAGTACAAATGGCTTTGTTTGCATTAACTCTTTAATACCCAATATGCACTAACATTTTGCATTTGATTTGAACAAAACTCAGAGGGTTATGAAAGGAGTGTGGGAGCTACTAGAGGTACATTTTGCATGTTGGAGGTATTTCCCTTTGTTGTAATGGAAGCTCTGCAACTGTCTAAATGGCCCTAGTTTTGTGTTTACTGGTGAAATACAACCATACGTTAGAGTTCTTCTGAACCAAAATGCAGAAATGACCTGTAATGCATTTGATGTGATGATGTCATGGAACCGATAAGCATAGTCGTCAAGCAAGCAGACTAACTATTCCAAGGAACTGAGCTACTGGTAACTGGTTCTTCGATTCCCATCCCTACATACAACTTTGATAAATGAATCCAACTCAGTTTGTCATCGTTCTGAAAACTTCATCTCAATATACTGTATATTTCATCTGATAGCTCAGCTGTATTATGGAGTGAAATAACGGAGAGAACGTTTAACTTCAGCTTTTATTCAATCAATTAGATTTTCAAAGTGTCAAAAATTTACGTACTTGATATTATTTTGTGGCATTAACTTAACTAACTGTAGAATTATAATACATGGGGTAACACTCTATGAGCTGAACCCAACACTACTGGAGTTTTGGCCCGTTCTTCCTGCAGAACCAGTGTACCCGAGTCAGGTTTGTGGGCCTCCTTGGAAAACCTTGCTTTTTTATTTCAGCCCATAAATTGTATTAAAGTTGGGGCTTTCTGATGGCCATTCCACAACTCTTTGGCCTTAAAGCTGCTGTAGGCAGAAATCAGGAAAAAATGCTGGGATTGAATATACACACCCTCCTCTTGCAGCTCACCATCTCTGTCCAAAGCACAAACCAGGCTGTACATAAATGTAGATGACAGAACACCATTTAGAACAAAATCCAATAAAATGACAACACTGTATAATTCAGAACAAGTACAATATCTTATGTTTTGAGAATTTCATTGACATATTACGTTAACTTATTCTGTTGAGTTACTTAGTGTAAAAGGCACCAGAAACATTTTGTCAAATGATCTTAAAATGTAACAGCAAAGGAAATATAAAGGAAGCAGCTACTGGAGACTGCAGTCCAGCAAAATGCAAAACAACAGTTGCTCGACTTATTTAAAAGTTTTCAATAATAAGGGAAAACTGTGTCTCAAACAACAAAAATATCAGTGAACAATGAATCATACGAAGCACTGATGAGCTGTCATTAAGCTATTTTTGGCTTTTCTTTCTTTTTTTTTTTTAACTTACACTGTCATTTGAGTGTTTCTTCATTTGTGCCATAGTATACTCATCTTAATCCCATTTCGTTAGTTTTATTGTTGTTTCTTAACAGCCTAGGAACCAGAGACATGGGTTATAAATGACCTAATTCGGCTATAGGTCCTATATAAGTTTCACCTGTTGTATACTTCCAAATGTAACAATGCCTGTAAGTATTGTCCCTAAAGAATAAAATTTAAACACAATAAATGTCCTTCCACTGTGGAAAAGTAAAATGAAAATATCATGATCTGCTGCGTTGATGTAAGAAAACACAAGCAGCAGAGAAACAGTTGAGAGAGTCTTCGGCGCTACAGGCCTTTATAACTGTCAATAACCTGTTTTTTTCTCCCCCTCACTGAAAAAACTGTGATTGGAGAAGATCATCTGTCACAGCTTAAATTTCACTATTCTTAAAGGTTATTATGGAATTTTTGCTCAGTGAAGCATAAAAACAAAATTGTCTACTGCAGCTCTACGCCATGTTGTTAGCATTTTAGAGGTATTCTGTCAAAGCTTCAGCTTCAGATACAGTTTCAAAATATCCACATAATTCTCCCTTTCATGATTCCCTCAATTTTATGAAACCCACCAGTTCATCTTGCAGCAAAACCCTCATCATGAGTGTTCTTTGGGTTTCAAGGTTTAATAAGACACAGTAATATTGGTGTGTGTAACTTCTGACCTTCTAAAAATGTGATCAAGAGTCTATTATTCTGAAATGTCATAACCACAAATTAAAGCAGTCGGGCTGAATGGTGAGATAAAATGCCGGAAATTGGACAGAAAACTAAGTTTGAATGCATTAAGCCAAGGGGTATGTAAACATCTGACCTCAACTGTAACACAAAATTATAATATGGATACTAGAACTCATTTCCCACAGTGTATCTTATAATCCACTGCAGCTCTGATAAAGGTATTACACTGTTGCCTTTGAAGTTAGAATAAAATATTTTTACCTATTCTCATGAAATGATCGTGACATGTAATTTATTTTTGATAGATAAAGTGAAACTGCGACTCAATATGAAATCATTGCCTCGGGGCAAAGGTGATTACTGATGTATATAAATGTGTCTGAAAACAACATTATTCCAACTTTACAGACAACAGTGTATAACAGACATATTTTATGTTTACTATCCTGTTCAGCACTACTTGTGTGTTTGTTCAAAACCGAGCAGAGTGGCCATATGTGAGAACTCATTCCACACTACCAAACTATGACAGCTGAACTTGCTGCATTTCCATTCAACAGTGTGTATCAACGCTCATAACATGAAGCTTGCACAGCTAAGTATAGGATGGCAAAACAATCTCTTCCATATAGGCAACCGCTGTAAAATCACTGTGGCCAGTTTTCATACTCCCTCTTTATTCTTGTTGAGTAAAAACAGGGTTCGCTGCCCTCAACTGTCTGTCATTTGCTTCTTCGTCTCCACATTCTATTATCTTTGTTTTCGCTCTTAGATTTCCCATACAGTCAAATAAGTGTGCATAACTTTTTTTTTAATTCATGCTCACTTTTCCCAGCTGGGACAAAAATAGGTGTTTTCCCTCCTCCTTGGTGGTACGCATGCAGGATCTGCTGGGCAGATTTGAGGGGATGGCAGCCTTGCAGTGTTTTCTCATGGCAGGGTGCGGTTGGTTACTCTGCCTGGCTTGAGCTCAGCATCTCCCGCGGCAGACCCAGAGCACCTTGGCCACCCGCACTCAGTTCTGCCCACATGCACACACTCCCACCACAGGATCAAGGTCCAAAGCGGCCAAATGACGGGTGTGCAGGGTTCAGTCTGAGACGGAGGGAAACTTGGTGCCCTTTGCCAATGGGGCTCGTATGTCGTACTCAGGATCAAAAGGGCCGTGCAGCCAAGCACAGCAAATTACACAGACTGGGCTGGAAGGCACCTGACCACAAACACACACACACACACACATACACAGACACCACACACACAACACTTCCACTGCCACTTTCACTCAACCTCATCTAGGAACTGTAAACTTTGCATCCTGACCCTGTTTGAGAGCTGAAAAAGATTTTCAATAGTAGAAAAAGACGGGGTAACTAAAAACCTGCATGTTTGAACACACCCACTCGACGTACTGTATACTTTCTCTGTGGCATGATTAGTAGAACCACAGAGTGAAAGTCAGGTTGTAGGATAAGGAAAAATTCACACCAGGTTATGAAAGACAATACCCCCGTAATTGCAAAGTAAGTGTGGGGTCTTGCTGGGAGAGCTAGAATCAACAACCACCCACAGAATGTTTAAGACACAGTAATCTATAAAAATATCCTGGAATTACTGAGGGTAATATCACACAAAAGGTTCAAATTAGGTCCACGCCTAATATTTAAAGGTTTGAGCTGGACTACACAACAGAACCAATCAAAACACACTGTGGTTTTTTGCTAAAAATAAGTCTACAAATCATAGGTGCATAAACATCCAGAAGGAGGGAACTTATTATGTAGACAATCAAACCACACAGAGCCAGTAAGGTCCTTACGCAGTTCACATCATGTACATACCTTTAAATGTGTGTTTTTTTAATCTTTTGCAGAATTAGGAATGATTAAGGATAAGAACAGTACACCTACAAAAACATGTATATGCAGAGCCCTGTCTTGAGCCCATTAAACCAACTGATATAAAAACTTCCTGGGGTGAACTGTACATTTGAAGGCAGTAAAATGAAATGGGAACTTGAGGCTCCTTTCTCGCTGTGCCTCGGCAAAGCTTCAATCTCCTAAACATCTATGATGAGGCTCAACTGGGCCATCTGCTCAGTGATAGCACAGCAATAAGAATCCTGCTGATCCGGCTGGCTTCAGTCAGACATGTTCTCCATACAAACACGGCCGCTGCTGCATTACTGTCAGTTAGACTTCAACGTCTGTCTTTCAGTGTCCACAGTACTTGGGAAAAGTGTCGACAATATCTGAATCAGCCGTCCAAAAACTTGATAAGATGGCTGTGGGTCATGTTAAAAGATGGTGAGTGATTGCACAGTGTGAGCTGAACCTCTACATAGCCAAAAATCCTGCCTGCTTTGTCAAACTTCAACCAGGGCTGCACAATTTGTCATTTCAGCATCATGACTGTGATGTACACATGATAATTGGTCAGGGTCAATTAAGGCAAATTAACTCAAACTAATCATGCAACTAGTTTAGCTGCACTTTTATATAAAAGCAAAACTTGTACTGTTTTCATTTTTCATCTAATCTACAGGAGAGGTCCATTCAACCTCTTTCTTTCAGGCAAACTTCAGATTTAATCTGATTTAATCTGTAGTAAATGGGGTGAATTTATTTACTGAGGCTGTGATCTGAGAGATCTGGCTGCAAAAAGATAAGCAATGACAGTTGTATGGAATTCTTTCCACTACAGAAACAAAACAAAATAGGTACTTTGTCAGCAGCGCTTTCATGGTAAATCAACTAAACTACCTAATTTCCCTCCAAAACCAACTCAGGTCAGTTCAACCGAGATTAAGACAGGATGGCTCATACAGAGATATAATTTTTCAGGAATTTCTTTTTTATGTATTACTTTTTATTTTCTGAGACTTTTCCTTTGGTAATTTTTACATATTGCAATTTTCTACTAATATTTTGCATTGTTGAATTCAGCCAAACTTTACCATTAAAATGTTAACTCAATTACAGATGCTTGTGGAACAGGATATACTAGAGGATGAGCATTAACACTACAGAATATCACATCCATCCACTGACTACATTCTGCTGGATCTGTTCGACAGTCATATCCAGGACAACTACTGTGACTCCAGTCATTTAACATGCATCTGTGGGTGTATTGTAAATATCTTATTGATGTGCCACAGACTGCGTCTGAAGGTTGGTGCAACCTGCCCCTGCTGAGCTCACATTATCTAAACAGCCCCGACTAGACAGATCTAAGACTGGTTCCATTACAACATAACCGCCCACCTAGCTCAGGGGTTTGTCCTTGGCTCATGTCCTACCCTTCCATGCTGCATTCAGAGTGCGTAAGCCCCGTTTATGGACTCAGAGCGTTAGACATTCTGCATGACAGCTCCAGCCACAAAACTCTTCTTCTCAGTCAAAGTCTTTTCCTCCTGCAGCCACATGAAGGGGCAAAGCGGTAGTGGAACACATGATGTAGGACTAATCCTTGCCATGTACAACAGGCCCACCACAGGCGCAGAACACGTGAATTTCAGTAGCCAAAAGGCAAGCTTCACTGAACCACTGGCACCTAATGCTCATCATGTGCTACTGGACACAGTCAGCAGGAGGGAGGGGATGACTGTAGGGGGTGAGTGTGTGTTTGGACATGTATGACTTCTGCCAGGTGGGAAAAATTTGAGTAAACACCTAAAATATGGGACACAACTACAAAATAAATCAGATGGGACTAAAGCTTCATGCAGATTTTGCTCTTGTTTTTGCCCTCTGTAATTCAACTGGCTTTTCTGGGCAGCCCTGAAGTCATTGCCAAATTTCAGTGGGTTGTTGTGTAATACAAAATGATTTTTTTCTGCAGAAATCATTTAACCTTCATTAGCAGCAGACCTATTACATTATTCAACATAGATCCATTATTTGGAGCTTGTCCCAGCTCACACTGGATAAAAGAGAGGTTGTTCGCCTTGATAGGCAGTCAATCAATCACAGTAAAACATTAACACATAAGAGTCTTCAACTGAACTAAAATGCATGTTTTTGAATTCTGTGGAGTCAGATACAAGCAGCCTTTTAGGTGGATTAAACACCAAGCCTTCTTTGTTAACTTAGAAAAATAATTTTACATAATATGCCAAATTTTACGGTGTTAGTAAGAACAAAGACATCAAGATGAATGAGTCACTATTTTCTGATTGATTCTCAGGAATTATATTACACTAAAACCTTTACATAACTCTGCAGGAAGATGACTGAATATAGCCAAAGCACACACTGTATATTGCACTCCATCCTGTGTTTTCTGTAGCTCTGTGTGTTTGTGGTTCAGCACCTCACTCAATCTCACAGACACACAGACCTGCAGCAAAGAGCAGAGCAAAGACAGGAGATAGCCGTGCAACAGGAGTTGATATGTTTTCAATTGTGTGCATGCATGCAATACCCAAAGATCCACACCCAAAAACAGCCTGAACACAGCTAAACAAGAGCAAGATAAAACAAAGCAGGCAGAGGTCACAGTCTAATACTCCACCACAAACCTCTTGTGGGTCAAAAGAGATTTTTATGAAAATCGAATATATTATGCCTTTAATTTATGAAACATGCAATAAGAAAGTGACTGCTGCCTGTAAAGTGACACTACATATAATACTGGCCATAGGAAATCACAATAAGCTAAAACAGAATGTTCACTTATATTACACTGGCAAATTTCCAAAAAAAAGAGGAGAAAAGTCTGCTCCACCAATGACAGAAATGGAAGTTTTCTCTTTGGTGCAGACTTGATTATTAAATGTTCAAGGAAAATGCACAAAAACACTATGTAGAATCAGAGAGGCAGGGAAAACCTCACTACCATACTGCAGTTCAACTCAAAATCATTTTAAGTGGAGAGCATTCAGTGTCACAATAGTAAATAAATTACATAAAAAATAAGCTTATCTTAAAATAAAGCCTGAACTACATCATTGCAGTCTAAACATGTACTGAACCTTAGATCTAGCTATGAACAAATGTGAAACAATAGTGGCATAATACACTGAGCTAACCTATAAGCACTCTATAGATATATGTAATACCTGCATGGCCAGAATACTGTAACTTAAACTTAAAAACAATTCCACTGATACTGTGGTGCTTTCACAGCTGAGATTTGACAGGCATTATTCTCATTCAGCTCCAAAAAAACCTGTTGCATACTCTAAGGACCATAAAAATGTCATCTTGTATTAGCTACTTTTAAATAGTCACCTCTCTGTTGCGCAAGGTTCCGTTTGAGGAGTTAAATGTTCAAGTCTAAGCTACAAGACATTCATAATGTGATAGATAGATAGATAGATAGATAGATAGATAGATAGATAGATAGATAGATAGATAGATAGATAGATAGATAGATAGATAGATAGATAGACAGACAGACAGACAGACAGACAGACAGACAGACAGATACTTTATTCATCCCGTAGGGAAATTTACAGGTTCCAGCAGTATCCACAAACTTAAAAACAAACAGTAGTAAAAACACAACAGTAAAAACAGAATCGTAAAAAAACACTTTAACTTTCCACAAGGAGTCAGTGCAGAGGAGACTGTTGTGCTTAGATTTCCATAAGAACAGATTACATACCACAATGGTTTTTATTTCTTGTAAAATTAACTTCATGTTGTGGATAAAAGCTTATGAATAGTCGAACTACATAAAAGTGACAAGGTGAAATTTTATTCCACATTGTGATCAGGTGTGATGTACTTACTCAGCCTGTGCTAGGCAGCCAGGGGCAAGGATGTTCAGGGAGTCAGGGGTGTGTTGCAGACTTGTGAGCTCTAGCATATCCACCTGTACATCGGTCACATGACCAGGTAATGGTTTCAGTACAGTTAGAATCTTCTCCACCAGGTTGTCACCATGATGACCAACAGCTCCTGAAAATGAAGAGACGGAAAGAGTGAAACATTGATGAAAGACTGACATTTGTATATATAGTATGCTCCAAACTGGCATTGGAATAGTAATGACAACAAAATCCAAAGAGTATGAAGATTTCACCTGTAAGATCCATTGTTCGGTCAATAAAGATAATGGATGCTTTATTTGGAGCAGTCTTCCTTCGGTTTTTGGCTTGAGGGTGATTGGCCAGTTCTCCTGCGATGATGCGGCTCATGGGACCAACAGCAAAGCTTTCCTCCCTGGTTCCTGTGGCCTCAAACATTGAATTCAGTGCAGAGGCCAGATGCTTGATTTCAAGTTGCAGCTCAATAGGGAGGGAGTTCATGTCTATATCTACCAGACTTCCAAATCTCTTTTTTTCTGGGCGTTTTGCGTTTACTGTGTCTAAGTCAGGTGAAAGCAAGGGAAACAGGTGTGCAAACGTTGGTGTGAGGAGGAGCTGTTGTGACACAGGGGCGAAGACCACAGGGACATGCATGACTTCAGCAGTGTAGTTCATGTTTCCCATCCACTCGCATAGCTTTTCTTCAAACTGCTCAAATACAGGACTACCTTCCATTTCAGTCGTGACATTGTTGGCGAGCAGGTGCACGGAGTGAGCGACTGTGGTGAAAACAACACAGTACTGGAAGTGACTGAGGGATATGATGTCTTTTATTATGTCGATTGTTCGTCCCTTCAACAAAGTGCTTACCACGAACACAGCTTTTGGTTCGTTTACGCTACAGGCTTCGAAACTTGAAAACTGCTTTAAATTCTTGGCTCCAGCCTCTAATAAGGCAGCAGCACCTCCGCTCCAGTGAAGAGCCTCTGCACACTTGTCATCCATAAAAACAACCGCTTTCTTTACCTTCGACAGCACCTTTTCCCACATCTGCAGCGGGAAGTGCGTAAAATCCTCCATCGACGACATTTCACTAAGTTCAGATCTTGGCTAAGTACAGTAAAATCAAATATACATCAGAAACTTCAGCAAGCAGCTCCAAAACAAATACGAGTCTCTTAAAGGTGACGTGGCGATTGCGTGTCGCAGCATGATGACGTCAGCTAAACTTTAACTCGTTGCTATGACGATCAGCAGCGCCCAGATAGAGAGGTGCTGATGTTAAAATGAATTAAGTATTTATATAACCGACTAAAAGTCATTATAATTAACAGCAGTCACGTTTCAGAGTAAATGAGACTGTATGATACACAAATAGTTGATAATTCAGCTTATACCTACAAGCATAAAAACATAACGTGCTCACACTTGAAAACCCTCAGCATGACTTATGAAAATCTTTAAAATATTGACTGTCACTGATATTGATTTGCAATATGGAAAATGTTTGAGACTGTGAATTAATACCGGAATTGGTTTGTGCAACAGATGTACAAAGGAATCCAAGATTTATTTAAAACAGTACATATAGTAATAAAGAATTAATGTAAATGAACCAAAAATCTAAGAGAAATAAGTCTAAGAGAAATAAACAGGCAATGACAAATTATTTAAACTGTTTAGATAGTAAGCATGTTTAAGAGATCCTGTGAGTTGGTGTCATGCCTTTTAATAGTGAATAAGAAATAAATGTGAATGACAAAATCCACAAAGTAGGATAAGTGTAATAAAGATTTGTCATATTGAGGCTTGATTATGATTTATTTAAGAGATCATATGTCAAGGAAGTGTAAAGGGTGCGTCTCAAGTGTATTATACTGATATTTTTATTTTATTTTATTTTATTTTTTTGTCTGTAATTTGGCAGCCCCCTCCAGCAGATGGTACCCCAGGCAGCCTCCAGTGTGGCCTACACCCAGAGCCGGGCCGGGTCTGTTAATGCATTATTAACATTCACCTTAACATTAGGGTCATACCAAAGTTTTGGGGACAGACGGACAGACGGACGGACGACAACTGATGACACCGAGTGAACTCAGCGCGAGATGGCCTCTGACCAATGCTGGTGTTATTTAGTTAACGGTCGTCAACTTCTATGGTTTAGCTAACAACACCAACGGTAATTTTTTTGGTTTGTTTTAAAAGTCGATATCGATAGCTTTGTTGTGTAGCCTTACTGTCTAAATTATCTGAAGACTAATTGGATTTCAGCCGAGACGTAAGAAAAAAAATACAGATATAAGGTTTATTGTCACCTAATCCATAAGAAAACTGGAGCTAACACTAGCTAATTTTGTTAGCTAGCTTTTGTTCTTCACTTTTAATTAGCTTAGTTGTAAAAATAAGATCATAATACATCCTAGTGTCAAGGATCTAGGGGTTGGTAGATAGATATCCTTGCAAAAGTGTGCTTATTTTCTTTGTTTTAGTCTACTGCCATAGACCGAAGAAGTTAATGTTCAAACTGCAGCTTTCATCATCCATTATTGACAGTGATTTATTTCTAAAGTAGTTGAACAGGACTGTTCTCATATGCTACTCATTTATTGCCAACTATAACTAGTACATTTCCATATTGTACTTTTCATAGTTTAATAATAATGATCCTTCATGGTAACACTATAGGATAGTGTCATAGGTGTATGATAGAATCATGTAGAATGCTGAAATGTGAATTTAGCACTTCGTATGTAATAATAATGAGTATTTTGATGCTCATTATGGAGTAGAGTGTTTATTTGTGAGCAGGGAGATATGAGTAATTTCATAACTGAAACACTGGTGATATATGTGGTTTGCATTTCCAGTCTCATTCCTCTAGAGAAAATTAACAATAACATTTTGTTGCTGTAATGTTACACCAAAGTGTCTGCTAAAGTGTGTTTGTAGTCATGTTTTTCACTTGTGGGTGTAACTATAAATGCTGCTGTAATGTGTAAAATAATGTTGTCGAATTCAAGAGCTGACACTAATGGTTTGACTGATCTCAAAGAGAGGCCAAATGAAACTTTTTGGCTTTGTCTGAAAAATGTGACTCAACTTAGCCTCTTTTTTTTTTTTCATTTTCCATAACCATAAATTATTTCAAGTCAAGGAAGCCTGTCCAAGATGATGAAGATGACAGTGCTGATGAATACAATGTTTTTTGTGTGGCTCTGCCGTCATGTATATGAGAGTGTAACTGTTTACTATCTATCTTCTCACAGAATGTGAAATTTCTCAGCACTTTATTTTATTTGTTTGCCTTTTGGGCAAAATATAAATGTGCACAATTTATCAAGAACTGCCTTCTGTCAGAATATAGCTGTAAGATGTTTGCCGTTTTTCTGTGATATATTTGTCTTGTGTGTATGTTCTATTAGAAATGGGGTTATCAGAGTTCAGCCCAGAAAGCAGGGTTTCCCTATTTTGTTTTCTTAACTACGGAGATAAATGTGTTGACAATGTTAGTTGATACTGTGTTTTTTTCAAGATCTGGGCACATACCTGTTTAAATTAATGCTAAAAAGTGGAAATAGGTACTGGTTGAGTAGGCTCATTGGCACACTGTATAGAAAAGACAAGACAATACATAAAGACTGAAAGACAGGGCACATTTAAAAACTGTTAAGCTCCATACATGAAACCATACATAATATATATAGATCAAGGTGTCATATTAAGATATCAGAGAGAAAGGGGGATATTGCACATCCTTAAAGCTGTCATCTTTAACTGTCCTCCATGCACAAAGCATTTTCTCTTTACTCTATGTAGTAAGCTCTGTCTCTTTGCTAAACAAAAGGTGACAGAGACAGCTACTCAGATGGCAGGTGTTCTACAGTTGGGCATGGATGTATTAGGCAATATCCCAGAAACACCAGGACAACAGGAAAATGTTGAGTCTTCAGAGGAAAAGCCATGGAGAAAAGCTGGTAAGTAGTGGGCTTTGAGCCATAAATGTACGGTCGGTGACGCTCCCTGTGGTGTTTGTGTGTTTTTAGTCAAGTGTTTCTGATGCAACTGTGTATTCACTGAACACCTGCAGACTTGTTCACTAATATACTTTATTTTATTTTTAGGTTCAAAGATTTCCGATTATTTCAACTATGGCTTTGATGAAGACAGCTGGAAGGCCTACTGTCAGAAACAGAAAGAACTTCGTTCACTTACCAAGAAAAAAAATATGGATTACAGTAAAATAATGGTAAGATAGATAGATAGATAGATAGATAGATAGATAGATAGATAGATAGATAGATAGATAGATAGATAGATAGATAGATAGATAGAGAGTAACATTTCTTTTTGTTATATATACTGCAGATGAGGCAAAGAAGACAAGCAGAGGCTGGTTGTGTTTGTACTTCAACAGACAGCCCATCCAATCGAGCTTCCAGGTTGGTAACAGTGATTCCTGACTCTGCTGTCTTCATCTGTGTTGTCAGTGCTCTCCTCCATATCTCATTTACTGCAATGGCTCAGTCCTCGGTGCCCACAGAAGTCGGCAGCTGGTTGTCTCTGTTTGCGACATAATGACTATCGAGCTGATCCCATCTGTTTCTTGTGATCCTAAAGATGGGATCAGCATTTTTCATAGTTGTACTGGTAAGGGAATCCAAAGTGTTGAGGTAAACACAGGCTTATATTCATCTGTTGTAATGAAATTTCATAGACGGCGTTATCACACATTAGTAGTGGGAGGTGATATGTGCAAATAACTGTTCATGATGAGCTGTATGTATCAGGCAATTCATTTCTCAGGCTTTTTCATCATCCTTTCATGTTTAAATGAATCATTCAAATATTGTAATTATTATAACTGTTTATTACTGTATTGATTTTAATTACAGCTGCACAGATAATATTTGAACAATTAAAATGTATTATTAATGTAGAAAAAGGTAATCTGAATTCACCTATATGGTTATCTTTGTGTTGTGAGTAAGTCTGCCATGTGTACAGTTTGTGTCACATTAATGGGAGGCTTTTAACGGGAAGCTTAGAGCAACATAGCTCCCTTAAGCTTATGAGAGACTGGGCTGTTAAGGTCCATCGTAGACTGAACCCATGGTGCTTTACAGCCGAGTTTGCTATACAGTCTTCATGAGCAACAGATGCATACCATGTTAGTAAATAGCATTCAGTTAAAGGGCCCATTTTGCTTCTATTTATGGACCAGAGATTGAATGCTTTTATCCGTAGAAAGCAAGATTTTTTTTTTTTTACGTGCATTTATTGCTGGGAATGGCCAGTTTATGCTAGTTGACAGAGATAGGGCTGACTTCATTAAAGATCCACCCTTGATATTGTTTCCCTCCAATTGTATGGTCCCTCAGGGGAGGTCATGGATCTGAGGCTTGGGTGGTTTTTATGCATCTTCCACTCAGTGACAGCGTTGTACCCTGGAGAAACTAGGCAATAACCATGGCAAGAAAGATAAGATGCACATTCTGTTATGTGGATGATGTGCGCAACCACAATTTTACACAACAATGAGTTTGTATTAATGGCTAAGTAAATGAACTAGTGACATTCTTATTGTATTTGTTGATCAAAGTGTGATGTTCTCCTCCAGGGAAAATATGAGAAATACTTTGGTAGGATTTGTCTGAATTTTCTCTTGGTTTTCATGCACTTTAGGTGCTGTTTGAGTTTTAGCACTTTATGGAAGAATTATGTATGTAATTATGGGAGTTATAGGTTTTAAAATAAAACAAATTATAAATTTTGCATAATTGAGGACCATTTTTATTGCCATACATGTGTACAAAACTTAGGAAATGCACCCAAAACATATAAAAATCTGGGAAACAACTGCAGTCATTAAATCTGATAAAAGTAATTTTAGCTATCTTTATGCTCTCTACAGTGTTTTTACGTGAATTCGGCCCAGGTGCTCCCCGAAATGGCTTGGGTGCTGCACGTAAGCATCATATTGTTACGGATATTCACTGACTTAATTTACATTTGTGCTGTAGAACGAACCATCTGTTCTTTTTCTGCAAAGGAGAAAAGACATTAAAGAGCTGCAAGCGCTTCCCCTATTTAGATGTCAATTGATATTGATGCTGTTGTGTTTTTTCCTGTATCTTACTCTCTACTGTTGATTAAGTCCTAGTGACAGAAAGGGGTTAGTGTCCCATCTGTGTGAGCGTGTGCACTTGACGGCGGTGGGGTGAGGGACTGTAAAGGGCTGTTTTGTGAAGAAGGCAAGATGACCTAGAAAACAAGGTTTAATACTTTAATGGACCTACAGGGGGTTGTAGTAGAAGCCTGGGGAATAAGATTAGGACAAACCATTGTCCTGTTTTTTTTAAATCATATGTAAGTGTTTCATTTAAGGTGCCCAGATATGGGTTAAGAAAGGCTCATCTGCTCAATGTATATGTGTTTTGACTGAACTCATATTATATGATTAACAGAAACTCCTGGGAACCCATTGACGAGACTGGAAGACAAGCTAAAGCCAGCAGTAAACCCAGCACTACTGGTGTGACACAGCACCAGTATCACTGGGGCAAAGAAAACTACATGAAGGTAGTGTGTATGGCTTTGTATAGTCGCGAGTGTGCCAGAAAGATGGTGTAATACCTGTCTTTACATTACAGGTGAATACTGAAACACCATCTGATGAGGATGGAATTCCTTCTTGTCAACTGTCCTTTCCGTCCAGTTTCACTTTTCCCTCTGCATTCATTCTTCCACCACGTAAGTTACTATGGTACTAGGAAAAGTAGTGAATACTGTGGAATACAACTGATGAAAAAGAAAAATAGAATGGGTAGAAGGAAATGTCTGAAGGTCTGTAATACCTCTTGGATATGAGCTGTTTTTGAGGCCAGGAGTGCAGTTTTTTTATGACCCTGCAGGATTTTACAGAATGCAACAGGCATTGAAGAAATGGTGGCAGTGGTGAGTTGTGTCTCTCAGAATGTCACTGCTAGTACAGAGGCAGCATGATCTATAGACTCAGTCCGGTGAAGAAAGAGAAAGTCCTGGAAACTGTACATGACTCTGGACAGCCTCTTGTTTGCTGTTGAATTTATTACCACAGCACAGTAACACAGTATGTTAGTAAGCTTACTGTGGAATTGTAGTGTTTTTTCACTGACAGTACAGCCACTGCAGTGCTTTGTAATGTAAATGTAACACTGCCCCCATTATGTGCTATTTCAACAAGTTAATTTAATTTGGTTAAGGAACAGAATTGGCAAAACACTGATTGTTAATATGCATACAAATTGTTCACAGACAACATATTTCTTCATGCTAAAAAAATCCACCTACTCAATTCACAATCTGTCCTGGTTTGAAGACAGCGTTTTTCAGCTGTTTATGCTTAGCTTTGGTCATGGGTATCATTTGGTATAGGGATGATATTACAGCTTGATTTAATACAGAAAAAGTTAGCAAAATGCATTATTTTTCATACATCAAACAAAAATACAAATCACACACACAGACACACGCAATCAGAGATGACCCATCTCAAACTAACAACTTCTGCAACATGTACAGATTTGACTAATCTTTTAGGAAAATAAATAGCATGTATTATATGTAATATATAAAGGTTACTCATACAATACTTACACAAATATCTGACATAAAAGAACACACATGCGTAACAGTTTCAAACTATTCACTTAGCTATTGGTTTAAGGGGCAAAGATGCAAGAGTTCCTAGACACTTAACAATTTATCAGTTTTGTAATGAAGATGCAACGTATTTTTGATAAATAAGCAAAATAACAATGCTTTCCTAATTCTTTTATCACCTACATATAAACACCTGTAGGAGTCAGGATATGAACGCTTTTCCCTTATGGAAGATGAATATAGTATATGTTGTATACTGGATATCCACCACGCAACCCAACCACCATCTGACAACTGATGAATTGCAACAAAGTCCTAAAATGTAAAATTATCTCCTTGTAAATAAAAGTCAAGGCACTGAATACATTTGCATGTAATGGGGATGCAATTACATTAATGACAAGATATAACTGGATTTTCTATTTAGCTTCATAGGAATGTTTCTGAGAACGTGAGTTGTTTTCTATTACTGCTTATTTGGGTTTCTTGATGTTCAGAGAAAGAAGTTGTTTCATGAACTTCACAATATCACTTTGCTGAACTTATCCCTGTAAGATGTCTTGTTCTTATGTGAATAGGCTCTATACTGTCATTCTTATTCTTCTATCTGTAGTGAATTTTGGAAAATCTGCTTGAATATTACACTTTTTACATGTCATGTTATGATCACAAACATATGAGTTGCGGAGCAGGTTTAGGCTGAACACAGAGATATTCACATTAAGAAGACCCCAGGCCAGGAGAACCCCTGGGGGTCACATCACAACCATGCAGCTGCACAAATGACTAATGGCATTCTGGCCGAGCGTGTGTTTGTAAAGCTGCAATACACGTCATGATAAATAAACCTCTGCAGTTGAAGGACAGAGGTGAATATCAGCAACTGTGTGTGTGTGTGTGTGTGTGTGTGTCTGAGTGCACATGTGTTGGAGGGCATTGTATGGATATATGTCTTCCTGCAGGCAGGTGTCGGTGGTGCCATCCAGGTGTGAGCCCCTCAGTGCTGTCAGTCTTCAGACTTCCTCTTGGCCTTTGTAGTGAATCACATAGAAATCCAGGAAGGCTCCCTGGCTCGAGCACACAGCTGAGCACATGCCATATCTTCATCTTCAAAGCTTCCAAAATAGAAATGCCGGCTTACGCCCCCTTCTTACCCCTCACACACACACCCCTGTTGAGCCCCATACTGCCTGGTGAACCCGTGCCAGAGCTGCTAATGCAACCAAAATATCAAACATCCTGCAGACTTTGGCTTAGATCAGACATCCCCAGCTTTGAAGTGTATTTGTGTAGCTTTTATCTAGGCCACTCCCCCATCTTTAAGTTATAGGCCCTGCCTCCTTTTGTGATGCAAATGTGTAACATGATAAAAATAGCCCTTGGAAGAAAGTGCTTGGATAGCAGATTGTGGTGCAAGAAATGTGCTGAACAGACCAACCATAGGGAATGGGGCACAGGGAAAGAAGGAACATGTTGTTTCTTTTAAATTTTTTTGTTTGTTTTTTCCATGAGGTCACATTAAATGTTTAACTGTGTTAGTGAGCAGACACCAGAGTGGAACGGTGTCATTGCAGGGTTGTACTTTCTGTGTCATCTATCAGTGCAGTGGAACGCACAATGAAGGTGAGGTTGTCTGCTGCCCCGCCCTGCAGCTACAGTAGTGTGTTCTGCAGCCGGTTAGTAGGTCACTACAGTCACTTTAGCAACAGAGCTTGTATGTGAGTGTCCTTTCTTGACCGTGAGACAGTGATCCAATAGCTACGCTGGGAGCATGTGCAGTTTTTTCAAAGTAATCATATCAATAACAGGTGCCCTCGAATTATGTTAGTGTAAGTAGTTGTTATTGTGACCTGAGTCAGGGAAGGTTACCATAATAGAAAAATGACATTTAGTGATTAAAAAAAGAAACAAGCGATTAAAAAACTGTTGTTTTACTTTGTAATACTTTTATGTCCAGCTTAGTGCATGCATTTCTTGTTTTAAACTGATTACTTTAGAAGCATGGTCCGAGTACATTCACAGGTTTGAGTAAAACATTTTCTCAGGTACCATATGTGAAGCAACTAAAGCTCTTTGTGGGTGGTAGGGCAATGATAGGACACTGTCACTACAAGAAGGATTGCGCACATCTGTCCTTGCAGATTGCTGCACCTGAGTTGCGGCAGACAGTAGCCTTTCCCTATGCAAAGAAAAGTCATAGTGCAGCAGAGCAGCAGCATGTGGTCAGATGTGAAATATCAACTCCATCTAATACCCTCCAGCCTGTGCCTCTGTGAAACATTAGCATGAAAAAGAAAGCCACGCAAGCACAATTGGTGGCAATTAGCCCATGGCCATTAGCTCTCTTATATGCTGCCAAGCGTGGAACTTCAGCCCTCTTCAAACACTCACTTGAAATCACCGCAGGTACAAACAATTACTCACTCACGCTAACATTGATGGCATGTGTAGACAAGCTGGTGTTTACTTTGTGTGTTTGTTCCTATCCAGTATGCACCATATAGCATCTCCTATGCACTGTTACTGTCACAAGTAGTGGTTCCAGTTTGTTAATACAGTGCATACAAAGAATACTTGATTCCATAAACTTTTTGTTATCTAATTTTCTCTCTGAGGGTGTACATGTTCCACTCTGCTTCTCCTCTGGACATCCAGGTGTCTAAGGTATCAAAGGGCCCACTGGGTCAGTCTGGAGTGAGTAGTTAGGCTCTCTTACCTCAGTGGGGCAGGTATGTTAAAAGGAAGGATGTTCTACATTTCACTTACTAAGCAGGGGAGCGCCATACTCTTTTTCATATTCAAGCTTGAACTTCCAACAGCTCTTATTATTCTTCCTCCTGTTTTAGGCATTTTTGTGTTCTTAAGGTTGTTGAAAACTGCTCTGAGCCACAGCTCACATTAGGGGTCTTCATGGAAAAAAAAAGTAGGGGATGGTATCCAGATGTGAATGTGTGCGTTTGTGCCTTGACTCTTCAAAGGACTCTCTCTGTGTGTTGCAAATGTGTATGTTGTGCAATATGGGTGATTTAGAACTCATTGTGTTGCATGGTCACGTAAAATTTGAGCATTATAACAAGTGGGACCATTAACTGTGCACCCAACCGTTTGACTTGTTCTGTTTTATTGATAGGGCTGGCTATATTTTTTTGCCCTGACATTTTGAAGTTTATCTGATTTCTCTACCTTAAAAAGAATAATTTCGTGATGCATCATATTGGTAATGCTTAATGATTTCAAAGGTTTGGCTCTTGTTCTTGTGTTTTGTTCCCTGTGCTAATGCTAACACTTTCCTACATTTAAGATGGTCTTTCTAAAATATCCAAATATCAGGTTGCTTTAGTAGTAATTAAATTTTTCAAGTTTTTATATGATTCAGTTAAATTGCTGAGTTGTTTACATTTTTTGCTTATTTAATGCACTCAAACTAAGCATTTGGAGGCACATCATGAAGGCTTAGGCATCAATATACTGCTGTGCCAGCACCAGAATTTATTTTGCTTACAGTCTCCTAAATGTTTTAAATGAATTATGAAGTAATTAAAAAAAACAAAACCTCAACCCTGGCAAAAGCAGGGGATTCACTTAGTCAACCTGACAACACAGTGAGGTCAGATGTTACTATTACAGCAAATACCAATAAAAAGTGAAAGATGGCTGATAAAAGCCAAACGGTGTATGTTGTTGACGTCTACGCTCTCTCTAGTCCAAGAGTGATTTTGGCAGTGAAAAAGACCACAGAGAATTGGGAGTTGGACATCCAAAACTGGGGAGAAGACAAGGAAAGTATAAAAAAAAAAAAAAAAGGAATCTTGTGGAGCAAGATAAAAAATTGTAGTGAGGCATGTGTTTTAATATATAATTTGCAGTGTAGTACAATTGAGCCTGAATAAAGTAAATTACACTTTGTACTTGCCCCGGACTTTATGTACACTTCTTTCATGCCCTATATTACCAGTATGTTGCTTTGTTTCAACAAAGACAGCTGAGCTTACCCAACTAAGACAAAGCGAAGTATCTGGTTTTGTGTGTCAAAACAGTTTTTTCCGCTTTACATGGTTTCTCACCAGATGATGTGGTTATACACAAGCTTGTTTCTCACCATAACACTAACATGGAAAAAGAAGACTGAGCCTCTTTTATCTGTTTGAAGTTACAGGGCATGCAACCTTTTGAAAAACATCTGATATGTGTTTTTCACATGTTTAGTTTGTGTGTGGTTTCTTTATTTAAAATCCTAAGTTCCAAAGTTGGTTCCATATGAAGTCTTAGACTATAGTTCTATGAATTTGTGTCTATATGGAAACCTGCTTTGATAGTTTGTCCTTTCTTCTCCTCCATTCAGTTTTGCTTTTTCCGAGAGAGTCTCATGTTTCCTGTAGTGGTACTCCAGACAGGTAAGTGCATGAGACTGTCATATAATGTAACATACGACTGGGGAACTACAGACTTCTTTATGTTGTTGTTGCAGTGTAGAAGCGTAGGAAAACCGCAGCTGGGACTGAGATGGTGTCAGGGAAATAGCAAACCAGTCTTTATTCAAAGATGTCTGACTCAGGTGCAGGAAACACAGAAAACATATTCAGCAAAAAATATGGGAAGGGAGAGCATAGAGCAAAAACATTACAGAGAAAGGACTTGAGATCATTTGTAAGACACTCATTTGTGCTGAAATCTTGAAACACTATAATTGCTGTTGGAAGCATGTTCTAATGTAGATCTGGTGGTTCTCATCTGACACCAAAAGACAACCCAGATTAAGTATTTTTGACAATAGTGCTTTCCATTTGGAGATTCAGTTTCATTACAGGACACTGTGCTCCGTTGCTGATCTTGCAGCTGGACTAATAGCCAAATAAGGTAGAAAGCAAGACATCAACCTTGTTTGTGCCTCCTGTCTCCTGTTTATCAGTATCTAAGACAGCCTCCACTCCTCCCTTCCGATGTATGTCATAACGCGACTGCAAACTCCCACATTTTAGCTGTAATTTATGCTACACAGATCACAAGTGCTTCATGTTGTATACCAGCATTTTCTTGCTGTTACAGCTTCAGTCCATCTTTGTTTGCTGTTGAGCTTGTTTCCTTTGGATGTTGTCTGTGTCCAGCCTGTGCGCTCCATCCCTCTGTTTGGCTGTCTCTCTAGTTTCCTGTCTTTTTATCTCTTCCTCTTTTCTCATTTCTACTCTTTCTCGTTCTCCTAATTTGCTGTCTACGTGTGCCTGAATCCACTCTGTGCTCTATCCTAAAAGATGTTTTTTCTCACATCTCAGTCCATCTGCCAAATCCTCACATCCTTCAGGGACTTTCTGTTCCTACAAACTCTGCCAGCCATTTCCCTTACGCTTTATGAATCATTTCCTTTTTAACATTCTCTAACACACACATGTGCACTGTCTACACAGATAGTCCTTTTCTCACTGTTGCTGCTCAGCGTTTCCCCTGGGGATATTAGGAACAGCAGGTATTTCTGGCATGATCCGGGCCCTGGCTTGCCATGCCATGTGGAGGGCCAAGGGCTCCTAATGTCCATATTTAGTATTTAAGTTGTGTGAAATTATATGCCTTTACTCGGAAATGTGTGGAGTCATGCTACTAATGAACATTCACAACATTAACTTGAAGTCTAAATTTATATATTTGAGTGTTTCTCAGATGACCTGCGAGGGACAACAAATATACATGGTTTGAATGTAATTTTTCTAAATGAATGTACTTTAAAATAATTTAATATTTGTTATGTTTGCACAGTATTATACTTTGAGTGAAGAGATAAAGAAATGTTAATTTTAAGTCCTGTAATGAAGTACTAAACTAATTAAACTACACTAATTTCAGTACACACTTTACACTTAAGGCTGACCTTAACTTTGCATATTATACTTTCATTCTAGACAAGACTAAGTTCTTCCTAGACTCCTGCTGAGCAAAAGCCTTGTATGATAGCATGACAGTCAGGTCCATAAGTATTAGACACTCTGGGCTTGAAATAAAATAATCAAGATGTGATTGCAGTGGAGACTTTCAGCTTTAATTCCAAAGGTTCAACAAAAAATTATTGCATTAACCATTTAGAAATCAGAACCATTTTAATCATAGTCCCTCCATTCTCAGAGGCTCAGAGGTAATCAGACAGTTGACTAGCGAGTAGGTTTGTGTCCAAGTGTGGCCTGTTGTTATTATTTACCAAATGAAGCACATAAAAAGTCTGGAGTTGATTCTAAATGTTGAATTTGCGTTTAATGGTTGCGAAATTTCAATATGAGATCACATCTTAACAGTGATGTGTAAAGGACTGGAAAGTCACACTTGAGTAGAAGTACAGGTATCCTACCAAAAAATTACTTTGGTAGAAGTTCAAGTCACCAACTGAAATGCTACTCAAGTTAAAGTCTTTAAGTATCTAGAATTTACTGTACTTAAGTCTGTCAAGTAATTTTCAATTAAATGTACTCAAGTAATGAAAGTAAAAGTACAAGTAAATGTTAATAACAACCAAAGGCAGTCAGAATTTGGAATATTATGATGTTTATCCAGGATTTTAAAACATGGTCAAGTAAAAGACAAGCAGTCAAAATATTGAAGACGTTACCTACATCAGACACTTCCAAAACAAAGTTTCTAAAACCTAGACTGGAGTTGGCTACTGCTGTTGCTATGAATGTCAGAATTTTGAAAACCATTAAGCTTATGTGGCACCTCAAAACATGGAGCCTACATTACACTTCATGAACTAGGAATCCAAAGTCTAAACAGTTTAGGCCCAATAATAAATCAGCTTCCTGACTTTGTTGCAGTCACTGGTAATCTCAACGGTGAAAACATCTAATTTCCTTTAATTTATTCTTTGTAACAAGTAGCGATACTGTGCATTAAAAATGTAGGAGAGTAGAGGTATGCAATTGAGTTAGGAAATATAGTGAAGTAAAAGTGAAACTAAACAATAAAAAATACTCAGTAAAGTACAAATTCTACAACTTGAGTACAGCAGTGAAGTATTATTAGTTGGTTACTATACATCTTTTCAGATCAACTGTGGTGGTATACAGAAGCAACACGACCAAATTTGTGTCACTATCCAAATACTTATGGACCTGACTGTATATTATTGATCATAAAAAGAACCTTTCACGAAACTATTTCAGGCACATTTTGAATCACATGTGTTATGTTGTTCACAGAGAAAAACATGCAATTTTAGAGAGAGATGTAAGCACTGAGTAGTGAGAGTGTTTTGATGAACCATTAAGCATAAAGTTATTATCCGGACGTTAGGACCTTGCCAGCAGCCACATACTCGCTCACTCAACCAGACTCCCTCTCTCATTTGCTCTCTCTGCCTCCATTCATAAACAAGCCTCTCTCCGTCTCTGCATCTCTGTTTATACAAAAAAAAAAGTGGAAAGGAAGCCGGCCAGGTCAGTGCTGACGTAGCACAGGGAATGATGGCCCTGCTTACTGTGGGATTTATGGCGCAGTGTGTTTGAACTTCCACCTGCCTGGCGCACAGGAGCTCCAGTGGATGAACTTCATGTGCACTCCGTTCATCTTCCGCCCCCTCGGAAGTTTTCAATTGGAAGCGGGTGTGGATCCGGGTCACGTGGACTGGCAGAAGATGCAAATAATTTCAGAAATATGCCATCCATCGTTTCCTCATGGGTTGGCGAGCACATACTGCTCCTTGACAATGAGCCAGTCACTTCAAACACTTGGAAAACACAGCTGTGCATTTGGAGATGTGCTTTGATCATGTTGCAAAACAGTGCACTCATTTTTATTCATTGATTGAGCCGTATTTCTTTTTTTTTTTTAATCTTGTTTCTGTTCAAAATTAATGACCCTAAATACTGTTATTAGTTGAAACATAATACTGCCAATATAGTTCTGTGAGGAATTTACAGTTTGGAAGGCACTGATTTCAGTTAACACATTTTTAAAACCAATAACTTATGAAATTCACATCTTATTTAGTCAATGCATTTTAAACAGTATCAAAATACTGTTAAGGATTTTATAGTATACTAGCGAGATGACCTGTGGGGATCCATGGGTTCTGGTAGTTTTTATGCTGTTGTGTATTTGTGCATACTGTACCGCATTTGTCCAGCAATTACCGCCAAAGCATTCTGGGTATAGCAACTTGATTGTAAGGCTATTTTGTATTCCAAAATTACTAATATCTTCCAAAGTATTGGTCTTATCAACTTGTCATTTTGGCTAGTCTGTTTCTTGACCAAAAATACATAAGTATGCTAAACTGCAGCAGTCAGCTCTTTCCAGATTTTGTGTGAATCCCCAGACACACATACACGCATGCACACAGAGGCTACTTGGCTTTTATAATATAGATGTGTAATCAACCTACTCATGCACTGAAAACTGTGAACTTAGTTCCTGTGTGACATTTTTTCTTGTCATTTTCAGAGAACAGTCTGGCTTTGACGATCCCTCATGTTCACGATACTCACTCTCCTCATCAGGTACATGTCTGCTCTTGTAAGAGTTTAAACTATTTCATGATGTTTTTACATGCAGCTTTTTTCTTAGCTGTCTTGCTTGATTACGTTCAAAGAAAGAGAAGAAAATATATCAGAAGTTTAATTCTAATTCCTGTGTGAATTCATTTCTCATTTAAAGCCCTTTGAAGGTTTGCTCTAATTGCTTTCAACACGGCTTCTCTTTGTGTGTCATCTTCTTTGGTACTTCCCCTATATATTCACTTTGAACTTCTACTCTGTATGTTCTACATATGCTATTTCTTACAGCTGAAGTGCTGCCCAATATAGCTTACATTAATCATACATAAGCATTCTTTTTTTAATGATCTCCGGCAGAAAAAAACAACAGTTATTCATCTATTTCTGAATACAGTACCTAGTCAATATTTAGATAACTGAGCGAATAGAGACTCATATACAGTACGCTGTCAGTCGCTGCTGTTTATGGTTCTCTCACTCATTTGTCTTCCTTGCCGTAGGTGCAGTTAGAGGCAGAGCTGGTGTGACTGACACTGCCAAGGCCAGGAAATACCACTCAAGGCAGGGTATGGAAAAAGAGTCTGGCCATAAGAAACAAAGTAAAAGGAGAAATGACAGAGAAAAGGAAAAATCTCCTCATAGCAGGTACGTCTCAGTGATTTCAGTTGTCAAGTTATGGTGATCCTGTGACATATGTATTAGATTATTTCATGTATGTGATTCTGAGGGCCCCTCCTCTTTTGTATTAAACACACATTGAGCCTCTTTTTAATATAAACCTCCCTTTTTCCACACTCTGCTGTGTCTGTAGTATATCAATACAGTTGTCTGCTGAACAGATATAGCCTTGGGTAATTGGGTCTGGTGGTCCACATTGCCAATCTGTTTTGGCCTATGTTAAATTGCATGCATTTGCAGGCAAATGCCTTTCCTTCACCTACAAACATATGCCCTTTCACATGCATACAAAAAGCAAGATTTGTTGTGCGCTTGTTCAAAGCTTAAAGAAAAGATAAAGAAGAATAATGAGAAGGAGGTGTGTGAAGCAGCGCAGCAATCTGTTTGCCAGGTGAGTCAGGAAATGTTGTTGGCACCAGCACTGGGTAATATTTCAGACTACATAGTATGTGATAGTACTTTCTATATGCATCTGTGCTGTAGAGATTTTTTCAAGAGGCAGAAAACCAAAGTTCTATGGATAAGGAAACAACAGTTTGGAAAAAAGAAATGTATCTGAATTTCCCTAAATTCTTTGCATTGCAGAATATGTCTGTATTTCTGGGATATAGTTCTCAGAGAGTGTTTTCAACGTCGTTTGTTGCAGAGGGAGGAATACAGTAGAAGGGATTGTGCTCTGAGTGCTTTTCATATCTCCAGCTGATAGCCCTAATATAAACAGCTACGGCTTTTGTGAGAAAATGCACAGCTATTGTGAAGAAATGCACACCATTGCAAAAGTGCAAAAGACTATTGTGACAGAAATCAAGACTATTGCAAGGCCAGGAAAAATTATTGCCAGCATATGCAGAACTATTTTAGTTGTTCTGGTGCAGTGAGATGGGCCAGGGAGCAGTCTAGATGAGCGAAGAACTTGCTGCATTTGCCAAGAAATAATTGAGTGTACGCTCCTCTGTATGGAGCTTTGGCGTCTCCTCCCTGTGGCTCCTAAATGATAAGAGCCAATCTGATCTCAACTTCAGATTTCACATAGTGCCCTATTACCCTACAGTCTGACAGCCAAAGTGCTGCTGTGTGTGTACTCAGACACTTGTGTTCACATGCATGCACTAACCAAATCCTGCCCTACATTTCCTCTGCACACTCAGTTGTTGACCAGTAGCCAGAAATTTAATTAATATCAGCTCTGGCAGCTGCCAACTACAATACACACAAGCACATCTTTCCTCCTACTCACATGTTCCTCAGCTGACCTGAAACTCACATAAAAAAGTAAGGGTGACATTTTGCTGTAAAAGACATTTTTCACCAAAACATGTTTGTGCATGTTAAATATCTGAGACATTGACCTCAGACATTACTCTGCAACCATGATTGTCTTTAAATTGGTAAAAATGCAAATACAACAGTGTGATCTCAGGTTTTATACTTTCTTCATATGTGTCTGTCATTGCAGGAATTTATTGTCAGTCATAACTAACAATGAACTCTTGTGTTACCGTTGGAGCTTCATTCTCTTTGCATATAAATACTTGTATAATAGCAAACAATGAAAAACCTGATCATTATTATATCTGAAGTCTCATACTCTATTTGCTCTTTGAACATTTTTATTGTCTGCTTTTTATTACTTCTATTTACAATGAATTAAAACACTGCATCCAGGTTTACATATGAGGCAGGTCAAATGAGGGAAGTGGGACATAGGGACAGCTGGGATGCTTTAGGCTAACTGCAGAAGATAGGAAATAGAGGAATCACATGTGCGTGACAGGCTCATAGGGAATGCAAAGGGATTTTACTGTTCACGCCATAGAACCGTTCAAATGTCACTGTCCCAAAGGACTCTACCCATGGCCCAGAATCCAGTGTGTGCTTCTCAAACCTTCTGGGCTTTGTTGTCGGTGCCCCACATTCTGGTCATGTGATCAGGCTTCACACTGTACATGTCCCACACATGTACAGGTTACGTGTGTTCTCTAACACTGATTTATGACTGTGCTCTGTGCTATTTTAAGAATGGAACTGGAGGGATTCATTGTTAGTCTGTGTGTGGGTAGTGTGTATATGTCACAGAGAAACAGAGTGCCGCCTTGCATTAGCCTCACTGTATGGCCCTTCTTGCTAAATAGTGAGGTTAGTGGGAGTGTTATATTGTGCATCTGGAGTGGTGATGTAGTAGCCTACATGTCCTGCGCTGAGTCACACAAGCATAGAGTGTGGCAGCCCCTCTAGGCATCAGCTACTGGTTATCACTTGTGGTTGTGTGTGCATACCTCAGAATTAACACCACTATTAACACACTCCATGAGGGTTATACTTACATTTATCACAACTAAATGTTTTCATCTCCTGCCTGCTTCTAATACTCCTACCTATCCTTGTGGGGGATGTCCGAGTAGCCAGTGTGCCATTTGGTCAACACTTGTCCCCCAACTGTGAATCACATCTCTACAAAATAAATCTAGCTGTTTTCCTTCCAGCTGGCAATGCCTCTATCACTTCATGTGCACATGTGCATACAATTACACAAGTCATTTAAAACATGCAAGATTCACTTTTTGTCATGATCCATGTGGTACACATTGTTTTTGGCGCCGGTTCACACAATCAGCAAGACATAAATCTGTGATATCAGTGGATATTAACTGAGTAAAGAAGTCTTGGTGTCATTAAGGAAATTAAAATGTGCAAGCTTGATTGTCTTTCTCTCCATACTTGCACTAAAGACTTCATTAGAAGATGCTGTAAGGCTTGTTTTAGTGTTAACAAAGGGTTTAGCTGAGTCTCAATATACAGCAGGAACTGATAATTGAAAAAAGCCAACTGTAATACAAAGCACTAAAACCAAATTAGGGCATTGCTAATTCATAACAGCTAAAGCATGACAATACCATTTTACAGCCTCAAATTTGCACCAGTCAACAATAACAGCCTCATATAATTTGCATTAATGAAAAAGTGAGTAATTTCCCTCCATAGCTAAGAGCATTTGGAGACTAACATTTTCAGATGTTTCATTTCAGTGTTGCCTGGTTTTTGTCTATGCAATCCTTTAATAGCAGAGCCTGGATTTGGAGGATTTTGTTTTAAATTTAAGAGGAAAAGCAGAATCTGAAACAGTTTCTACAGCACAAAGCTTGCCACTTGTCCTTACAGTTGACAGACGGTAAAAGCTGGCTTTAACTTAGCCGCTTTTCCGCCCAATGCCACCGTTATCCTGACTTCAGGGTCTGTCTTGGGGCTTGCACATTCTTCAACCAACATCTTTTTTTTTTCCCCCTCTCTCTACGACTTATCCCTCAGTGTGACTTATGTTTTGTATCTTTGTCTCAGCTTTATGCATGGAAGTTTCTTCTTTGTGCCAATCTTGTGTCCTGTACTTACTATATCAATGTGAATATTCATACTCTCCATCTCTTTCTTCCTTTTATTCCATCATGTGCCACTATGTCTACAACACTTACTGGATTACTTTGTATGTGCACTGTGCACTTTTTATCATCTCAAAACATGTTTGTTTCTCTCAAACTCAAATTTAGATTGACCTGAGACCCCAATTTTGTACAATTTTACACTTGCCCTCCTACAGAAATACTATCTTCTAAAACGCGTCTTTGTTCTTAGTGGAAGAAACTGATTGGCATTGGAGTCTTTCCACAATCACAGTTCCATCAGCAAGCTAATTCACTAAGATAATGCAGTCCATTTGGCCAAATCAAACTGGCTAACAAAACAAGGAGAATACTAAAATAGACCGGGGATAAAAAACACATACAGTTCTAATCTAATAGACATGGATGTGGCAGATGAGCTGCATGCAATTACTTTAAACACTTTATCGTTATTATATATTGCATTGTTTTTAAGGTGTTAGTATATAATCCATCTTATTTTTTACCACCAGAAGCACTGATACATCGTTGTGTTTCTTCAGCCGAATCTTAAACCATATTGCGACATTAGAGGTTACATCCTATTCTTACACTCACAGCTGCTATTTATTTTTATGGGTATTACTTTCATTTTAATTGTCTCAATCAAGAGCTGTGTTACATATCCGTGGTGACACTCTCTAAACAACTGAGTTTTTCACTGAAATGTCTGTAGGGATGGTGTGGACAAAATTACACTGCAGTGGGCTCAGGTGTCTAATGAAATCTGTGATACTGTTTTTCCTGACAGGCTGAGGCAGTGCTGATGAATAATCTAATAAAATAGGAAAACTCTACTACTTTAACACCATGTCCTTGGATAACGCTGGATGTATTTTTGGTGTTATGAGAGGTGGTTTATTCTGTGTTAAATCTAATAGCTCTAAGCAAGAACAAATGTGAGCCTTGGGTCCTAATCCCCGCTGCTGACAGAGGAGCTGTCTCCAAATATTGAATATATTTAGCTCTGAACTTGCAACAACTCCTTAAGGCTCTCTCTTTTTTCTGTGTTGAGCAAGTGAATGGTAATAATTACTCTAGCCCTGTGTGAGCTGAGAGTCTCCATTAGCATTGCAGCATCTGCACTTTTCCTACAGTCAGTGCAAGACGGTGTTTTTAGGTAAAGAAAGAAATGCCCTCAGTGTGTGATGTTTCTTAAAGGTCAGGCTGATTATTTTAAAACTGTGAGCTATACCAAGGTATCATGTGCTAAAGGGAGGCAGTGAGAGGTAGAAGATAGGACTGGGAATGAGGTAAAACTTTGTAAGCTACTGAAAAGCAACACCAAACAATCTCTAGGAGGTTTTCGCTGTAACCTATATGATGGTTTTTTAATCCATTGATCAGTGATTCTCTGTTATAGTTAAAAGTTCTGAGGATTTTGTTTTCGTGATCAGGCAGTCAGTATATTCTCTTCCCCATGCCCCTTTGCATGTATTTGCTTTTGTGTGTGTGCATTTTCAGAGGTTGTTTGAGTCAGAAAAGACTGATCAGCCTTGTGGTCTCCCAGGACTGCAGGTTCTACAGTAAATAATGAATTTTTTGGGTTAGAGGATACTGCAGTGTGGCTGCTTGGCTTTAATGCAAAGGGCGAACTGTGACACTTGTGTTTGGTTGAAAGGCTGCACCATGGGGAAGGCCACAAAAACAGACAGCCAGCCAGCAGACATTGGTAAAGATTTTTTGGTCCCTTGAGTTCCGGCTTATCGCTCTCCCAGTGGTGAAAGGAAAAAGGCCAAGAGTCTCATTCCTGTGGGCCATGAGCTCTTTTTTTCTTTTGTATTGTTTCCCAGTGAAAAAGCCTTCATTTTCATCAATTGCAAATGGAAAAATACAATGCATATGTGTGTGCTATTTTTTCAGTAAGGAGGAGCAAATGAGGCACAGGGAGACTATGGAGAGAGGGCACAGACGCCACATTACTGAAAGATTCAGAGGAAGAAAAGAACGATACAGAAAGAGGAGGCACAGAGGCAAAAATGAAGAATTATTACACAGGTCTGACGGAAATTCACACTCATATAATCCACATATAAGAAAGAGTGGCAACTGAATGACTGTTTATTATCTAATGAATATTCTTAACACCAACTACAGCAACAGTAGAGGGAGGAGTGATGATGGTAAGGGCAGGGACAGGAACACATCTTCTTTGACGAGAAAGCATCAAACAAGTCGGGAACACAAAAAGGCCAAGAGAAATAGGAAAGGCAAGGAGAATAAGATGTCCTCTACTGCCAAAGAGAAAATGAAAATGTGACTGATTAACAGTCTGTTAATCTAGTTAATGAGAATGATCACCCTGTGGCATCTTATGACATGTTGGTTAGAAAAAAACAACTGTTCTGTGTTCATTTATATTACCTGAATTGAATTTTATTTCAGAAACCAAACATGATTTTTACATGCACAGTATATTGTACAAAATATATGGAGCTTTTAGTGTCATTTGTTGTCACTTGGTTTTTAGTTCAAGGTTGTGTAAACTCCAGTGAACAGTGCTTTTCACACACAAGCCTCTTTTTAAATGACTTTATTGATCATTTAACCAAATGAACCATCAGATATACTACACAGGGCAAAATGTGACTGACAGAAGCCCAGCAGATGGGCCTCACACCATCCACTGATACACAGAAACCAAGTCAGTTTTTTTTCTTAAAAGTAAGAAAATTAGTAAGGCCTCCACAATGTCACCTAATTAAATATTATTTTTCAACACATTATGAACACATTGATCCTTTATTTTTATATAGTTTTCTTGCCAGTAGTTTGATAATTAGCCATAGCTCTGAAATAAAATCTAAAAAAAAACCTCAACACAGACTACTATTTGGCAACTTGTCCTCAGGTCAACAGATGAAGATGACAACCACTGTCAGTACAAACAGAATGGAGCCTATAATTAAAGGCCATACCACAAACAAACAAGAGAAACATATTACAAGTGCTTGGATCAGTACTTTTTTAGACACCCAACATTTACAGTAAAGAAATGTGAGTCCAACTTAACGCATACCCTAATATATAACTACTGGAATTGGCAACGTGTTGTGTCTCCACTTAATCCCTCCACCCTTCTCACTGGACGCTGTACCCGAAAGTCACCAGATAACGCCCAACATCTTCAACAGAAGTGGCTCAGGCTCGGATCCTCCAAGTTTAGTGTTCTTGAAGGGGAAATTAAACACGGGCAATAACCCAGTCTTATGTTTGTCCCCATTCAAACTCCTGGCAAAGTTTCACTTGTCCATCAGAAGTTAAATATCCATCTAGCTACAGTGCTACTCTAAGCCACTCCCACACAGCAAGCTTAGGGTGGGCAGCCAGTCTAAAGCTCTGCCTTTCACATTCCTTGGTCAGTGCCATTGAGAGAACGCTGGATGCTTCACAGCGCTGCTACAGCAGGCTGCCCGGCCAGGAGACGATGGTCAGTGTAATTCTGCCCCGAAGCTCCTTTAAAAGTCGCACCAACGCTGTGTGAGTCATCCCCCACGTACTCTTTCCATTCACCTCAAGCAAGATGTCCCCACATCTACGAAGACAGAGATAACACTCAGAAGACAATTCTAAGCAGAACTGTGTAAATGAACACTAAGAACAGCAGAAAAAGATAATTTGATACAGTTCAACAACAGGATTTTTTTCTGCAAAGTGATGTTGACTTGTTTGTTTTTCATAGTAAGTGAAGCAATATGCATTAGCAGAATACCTTATCCTGCCATCATTGTACGCTGGCGTCCCCTCTACGATGGAACGGATAAAAAAGGATTGATTGCAGTTGACCTCTTCTTGACCTCCCACGATACTGAAGCCCAGGCTGCCCGAAGTGCTCCGCCGCAGGACAATGTCTTTGCAGCAGTAGAGATGCCTGCACAGGCCAAGAGGGAGATTAAAAACACTAATCTCTCAAGTGTATCTTTCAATTTATACGTACAGTATATCCACATACAACAAGCTGTGTGTGCTGTAGCTACAATGCTGCACATAAGCCAGCCTTGTACAAGATAAAGACAAAGATCTGGCTGCTATTCAGCTAAAGGTGTGACTTTTCCTTCCTGGAGATGTGAAGCAATAAGAATAGAAGCGCTTCTATATCAGTCTTATACTGATAGCTCAGGTTTTTTATAAATTACAGCAGAATCCTTTTAGCTCCACCACCAGTCTAGACATGGTGAGCCAGTACTTTGTCTTGAACTTATAATTAATTCACTGTTTGAGGAGAAACTCACCTCCCATTTTTTATCTTGCTTTATTTTCTTAAAGCTGCAGCAGTTGTTTACTGCTGTCAGCCCACCGCTGTCCTTCAGACAACAAGTGGTAGTACGATAAATTCCAATGTTAAAGTTTGACAGAACTTTTTCATTCTTTGAACTTCCACTGATAAAACAGGGGTGAATATTTCAGCTGAAAAGTTAGTTTTCAAAGTATAATGAGCATTTTCTTCCAGCTGGCCCTGTCAAAATTTCACCAGCTGGCAGAGGTCAGAGGGACTGTGTGTGGGGGGGTGAATATTATACAGAGCCCACAGAATAATAGAGAAAGGTGGAAAATATGCATGGAGTGAATAGAGTGATAACAGTAAGTGCTCACCTGGGTAGCTGCAGCCATGACACCCACAGTGGGGAGTAATCATCATTGGGCAGTGGGCTCTTGGTGCTATCTGTGGGTGACGGTGTGAGACAGGTCGGCAATGTGCACTCCTGCAAGCTTTCTTCAGGGGGACGCATTTCCAAGACCTTGAGCACAACTGGAGAGGATGTATTCTTTAAGTTGGCCACAGCTTCGCTTCGTGTCACCCCTGTCAAATCCACCCCGTTCACGTTTAGCAAGATGTCACCTGCGGGGGAGAAAGTGACAATGCAGCTCATCCTCTGCCTAGTGTGGCGGCCCTGATAATAGCTTTTCAAAAGACCTTACAGGACAGGGAGTAATCATGTGCCTAATTAATATTCAACACCCTCCTCACCCACCCCCCGCCAGAACACAAAGAGAGGGAAACTAAGCACCACCTGTGTTTTAAACAACCTCCCAGGGATGAAAGTGGTGCAAAGAAAAACAGACGGCATGGTCCTAACTTGCTAGCAAGCAACTCAAAGGACACAATTTCCCTAAGAGGATATGCAAATGAAAATAAATAAAACTATTAATAATAATAATAATAATAATAATAATAATAATAATAATAATAATAATACAAACAGACTCAAATTTGTTTCTGGATTTGGAGACTTTAATGTGAACTACCATCATAATATTTCTCTCATTTCTCACGAAGAGAGCAACAGTGGGTTTTCTGCAACAGTCTTCCGCCTTCAAATATATTACAGGACATTAATATTGCTGCTATTACACACACTTGTTAATACTGCTTCACATTTTGCTCTATTTCAGAGCTTTCATGTAATAAATGTACTTGACAAATTCCCCTCTGCAAAACAATAAGTCGTGCGCTGCAATGCTAATGTTTGTTTGTGTTGGTGTTTAGCTGTGTTAGACCCAATTTGTGGTGCACTGAACCGTAGGAGCGCCACAGACTTTTCTTCTGGATGAATTACTTTCATAATGAAACATAAGTCTTAAGTGTTCATCAATCATCCTGTCTCTGTATTCAACATATTTATTACCATAAACCCATGACAGTCTCAACACTAAACATGGCGTGCCCTGTAATCCAAATTAGAATGTATTCTGACAGTGATAGGAGTGAGTCTGAAGGTGTAAAGCAGATCAAGACATCATAATTTATTTTACCTTTGCGAATAGAGCCTTCCTGGCCCACCACTCCATCTGGGTCCACATTTGTGACGTATATAGGGAGGTCCCACCCTCTGCTTGACATGCCGCCAGCCACCGTCATTCCCAGTGAGTCATAGGGCTCTTTAGTGAGACTCACTGTCTTCTCATAGCATGCAGGCTTCTGACAAGAGTCCTTCACGGGGGTTGAGAGATAAAAAAAAAGAAGGGTAAATTAAATGAATGGAACAACAACAACATGAATATGAACTTAACAGTCACATCAAGGGCATCTATAGTCTGCATGCAGTAACCTAATTAGATTTGGAGCAGCCAATTTGCACATTAATCACAATGTTTTTCACTGGGACTTGTGATAGCTCCTTCTTAATGGTAGGAGAACTCATACAAAGACCACCTATGCTACTCTAGGGGAAGAAGAGATCCATGACAGAGACACAGTTGGTAATTAATGAATGACCTCATTAGCGTAGCTGGTGATATGTAATATATGGTTGTTATTAGAGGTACATTAGACAGCTCAAGTGCCTCCTCATTTTGTTTTCATGTTCGATATAATGAAACTGATTTATTCATAGACGTGATGTGCGTTTTAGTTTGGTGAGCGAGGCTGCGTGGAGGGTAAAATGAATGAGATTTTATTTATGATGGGTGTGTTTGTGAGTCAGATAGGAGAGCAAAGGGAAAGTAAAGTAGTAATGAATAACACATGGACACATTGGGGTTGATGGGATGTAGCTTGTGCCGCTTCTCTAATGTGCTGCATTCACACATTTCTGCTGTGCCCACAGTGGGAGAGTGCTTGTTGATGCTAGTCAGTCACATGGCCAACTCCAGGGCGCAGCAGTGGTGTTAGTCGTGTGGACAGTGTGCACAGCTACAGCATTATACCTGTCATCATCATTAGCTTTCGAGTGAGGTGGAAAAAATGATGGCTGCTGTGGATGCACTCTGAGAGGAGAAAAGTGCCCGCCGTACTGCATGAATGACATGCTCGGCTTTGATGGAATAATACCTCCGTGGATCATTTGCACCTGAAAGGGACTATTTATCATGGAAGGGGAGACGGTAGAACAAAGCTCCTCTGTATGTATCGGCACTGTTCTTGTCTCTTGTGTCTGTGTCTGAATGTGCCGCTCACCAGTAGTGTTTGCTCTATATCCACGGGGGAGTATGGTGGGGGGCCGTCCATGCCCCACGGAGCTTCTTGTAAGATATCTGGGGCAGGTAGGCAGATCTGACGAGACACTATGAAGTGGACACGCTCCTCACTTGCCTAAAGAGCAGGACAACAAAAACATAGACAGAGTTGAAAATTGTACCATAAGACCATAAGATTGTACCATAAGACTTTAAACACAATTTTCAAGATTAATAGGAACTTACATAAACTCTCAATAAAATATGCAGCCTATAAAGAAATGTTAAGTGTGCAAGCTGCATTAATATAAGTAGTGACATGCGATTTGACTGCATCTTGAAGTGATATTGCCGAGTGAGAAAATGAAAGTGGATGAGAGGCAGAGTTTTAAATAATAGCTATTTTATTGGTATTAAAGGTTGGTTGGAACAAACAGAATTTCATTAGTACCTGCAGGGCAAAAGGCAACTGATGGAAGTTACTAGAAGAATCTGATAGTGTAATAGAGCATGTCATATGTGTAATATTTTAAGGGTAATGCTAGAATAATGCATGACTCATGATTTAATGCGTGACATAATGCAAGACATGTCATGTGAGACACTTTAATATGTTTTAATCATCTTAGAATAGCTACTGTTCATACAGAGACGCTAATGAAAGAGTGGAATTGAAAGGAATATTCATGGAATCAAGCTAAATTGGTGTCACATCAGTTAATGTATGAAGAAACTGTGAATTTACATTCCTTAATTGATGATCAAGAGAGTGTGAAGTAATCACATAAAGCCACAATGACTTGATCATTAGATCATGGACAACATGATACATCTTGGATTAATTCATGCATTAAATCACCATGGGTCATGCATTAGTTAGAGGTATTTGATCATTTGAGTATATTTTACCCCTATGCTAAAGCATTAGTCTTTTTTGTAATTAATTTTAAGATGAAATTGTGTTGCTGAAGGCTATCTCTTTTTAATGTCATTGTACAACAGTGATGTCTTATTTTATAACTCTTCTCTTACTTCCCTTACTCAAACTTGTACTGAATTTCCACTGCAGTTTCACACATTTACATGCAAGCAGGCCAGTAGACTCACAGACTGACTGGCTGCTTCCCTCCATTTAACTCTTCTGAGATTTCCTGTGGTCTCAGTAGCATGGAGCTGACTCCTGAATTAGCCAGTCCAGCCCATTATTGCCATAATTGGACTAATTTCATTTTTTCCCTGCCAGTTCTTAATCTCTGACAGAAAGTGCCCGCTTTAAGAGGCCATCTTGGCTCCACAGAGACACAGAGAGACCAGCCAGACTGCTTAAACAGGAACTCCAGGCCCAGAGACCCTGCACAGTCAGCCTCAAATACACTGCAATTAACTATTATTAACCGCAAACACACCACCATTGACTGACATCAACCAGGAATCAGTGGCTGCTGCATGTCCAAGTCCATCAGGGAATAACCACAATTAAATACTATTAACTGCAGTCAGTGCAGACACAACAACACAATTAGCTTGAATCACCACAATTATCTTTAATACTTCAGGGATCTGACTAAGAGCAAAACAGAGTTGTAACAAAATGTAGATGTTTCCAAATGTCACAGCTATGGACTTTTCATGCAGTGCTACAATGTTAGTTGGGTTGGCATGTTCATGGCAAGACCTACAACTTTAATTTAACTCTTTCTGACTGACCTGAATAAGCAGAGCAGCATGTTCTGGTGCTCCATAACGTAGATCGTGCCCATTGATGGCCAGCACTCTGTCACCAACACACAACTGTCCATCACGTGCAGCGAGGCCTCCTTCCAGCAGGTGAAAGATGTAGACCCCATGTTCCTCTGGCCGCCTCACTAGCTTAATGCCTAACTGCTCCTCTGGAGTGCTTTTATTCAGGACCACGTGGATACTGTCATCCCTTAAGGGATGATGGGGTAGGACGTGAGACATGTGCCCCCCAGCAACATCATGCCCATGGCTATGAGGGTGACTGTGTGAACGGTAGCGGTGGCGCTGTTCTCTGAGCACAGTTAGCCGGAGAAGCTGGCAGGGCTGTTTGAGGGTGGCCACGGCATAGCAGTGGGGCACATTGCTAATGTCAATACCATTTACCTGAAAAGGCAACAGAGGTAGAGAAAAAAGATCAATTAACGTGTAAATTAGCAATATTTTCCAGCATCACAGGGATGAAATTCAATTGTACACATATATGTTATTCCTCCTGTCAGTGCCCCTGACCACTTTACTGATGCAGATCTGGAGTTCAATGACAACTCACTGCTCCTAATGTGTGCACTATGTGCTGATGCTAAATGCTAATGTGTGTGTATTAGGATTAGTAAAATGCAGAGACTAAATTCCCCTACAGGGATAATAAAACAAATTAACCTTTAACCTTTGACCTTTTATAACATTCAGCATACAAGGTTTAAGTGGAAGCAAGACTTCTGCACCCTCTCTCGGCCATGTTTTCCGACCTCAGAAAATCTTGCCTGTGACTGATATTTTGGCCAGATATTTTTCAAAGGGGTTGCTGAAAGTGGTTGATGGCTTTGGTGTCTAATTGTTGTCAAGATGTGCTTTTACTTTGCAACATGACAACTCTGCTAAACTTCCCTCCAGCAGCTTGAAACAGTGTCATGTTATCCATCTTCAAGCACAGTCTATTTTTAAGAGTGACAGGAAAAACAGCAGGAGGTCTATATACAGTACGTTCAGTACTGGCAACATCCTGTCTATTCATTGAACCCATGGTTAGAGTAGGGCCTGGAGTAACACTTAACACAAGAAGTATAAGGCCAAAATGCATGTATTAGACTTCATCTACAACAAACTACTATTGGTTCAAACATAACTTAAACGTAACCCTAACCCTAAAGTGGGATGCTGTAAGCTTGAACTCCTAGTCAATGTTTAGATGTACTTAAGCTCTGGTGATTCATTATATAACATATATGAATGTTACTGCAATACCTTTAGGATCATGTCCCCAGGCAGCAAGCGTCCATCACGAGCAATGACACCTTCTCTGTAAATATCCTGGATGAGAATTCGAACCAAAGGGGTCTCATTGCCACCAACAATGCTGATGGCCAGAGGCTCTGAAGGATCCACCCTTGTGATCTTAATACTGGTAACTTCACCATCAGGAATCAGGTGATGGAGCTGTGGAAGAGCCAGCACTGTGGGAGAAGAAGAAAACGGCTGAGTTTAGTTTTTACTGTACAACAAGAAGACAATTTTGAGAAACGGCCAAATAAAACAGATGAGGAAGTGAGAGAGTGGAATGAAGAGAGAGAGAGAGAGAGAGAGAGAGAGAGAGAGAGAGAAGGGAAATGGGAAAGAGACATGCATCCAGGGAGAGAGAGCGGTAGACCAATGTAGTGAGGTTCAGTTGTGGAACCAGCTGTCTCTACTCCCTTAGGTTACTAAAACAAACTTGTACAAGTCAAAAGGGAAAATTTACTTGGCTGATTATCCTGCCTGATGTTTGTATCATTAGTCACCTACATCTGTAGCAAATATGCTTGGGAAAACCCTCAATTTCAGATTTCCACAAGGTTATTACTTGGGCGGGGGGGCAGAAACGAAGCTATAATACATTCAAGCTTTGAACTGTGATGATTTTAATTGAACAAATCATGTGTTCTTTAGAAGTCCACCATGAAAATAAATGCAGAAATTAGTTCTATACTAATACAAATATTTTGCAAAATCAGCATAAGAGCTGCTGCATAAGCTTATGCTCTGGTGGCATTTATGTCTATCCATATGGACCACGAGATTTTGTTATGGTTCTCTAGTGTTTATTCCAACATATGTGTGTTTTGTGTTCGGTTAGCACCAGCAGTTACATGTTTATAACTACACTTGACATTGATGCAACACTTCACTGGCATTAAACTAACTCATTCTAAACAACTTGTCCACTAGTCCTCTCATGCCAGTGGTGAATTCCACTTTAACAGCAGAATGACACATCCTGGAACAGGCTGAGTGGAAGTGGGTGGGGATATTTTGTGACTATTTTGGCTAACAGTATCAGCCAATGACTGACGGAGGTTATATATTCCTCACTCTATGTCTTTTTCTTTGGTTATGTGAAATTTCCTGTCTTTGCCCAGTCCTCAGTGGGCCGTTTCCCTCAGTGTCTTTAGCTTTGTATCCCCAGCCATTTGTTCTACTCACGCTGCACTTTCTCCATTCCAAAGTCAATATTTTGTCTTTATCGCAGCAGATTGCTTCAAGGGTGGAGAGCACATTAACACAGAGACCTGCAGCGGTTATGTAAGCCTTCCGTCAACCTCAGTCTTTCCCATAGTCCCATCATTTCTCTTTGCAACC
The DNA here is from genome assembly GCF_902148855.1 of Sphaeramia orbicularis. NCBI lineage: Eukaryota > Metazoa > Chordata > Actinopteri > Kurtiformes > Apogonidae > Sphaeramia > Sphaeramia orbicularis. The sequence continues at coordinate 36,030,468 of NC_043960.1, forward strand.
AGACATCCATGCCTTTATTTGCTTCCTTATCACCATTGGGTTTTTTTTTGTTTTCTATATTTGTTCTTCTATCCATTAGTTCTGTATGGCTCTAACTCCACTTCTTCCTGCATCCTTTCGTCTATCTTTGTCTCTCTAGTGGCAGGCAATGAATATTTAATCTATTCTCCCAGCCTCTTCAATGATGGCCTCAGAGAATTATCTAGTCCCTGATCATTCGTCATCCTTCATTCTTACGCAATACCACATTCCTGCCCTTCCTCCCATCACACTGCAGGTCTTCAGCATTATTTTCTCGTTTACAATATTTCCTCCACTCTACTGCCACCAGGATTGGGCTGGATGTTCTTTACTGTACAGCATCTTATGGATCTACCATGTGAAGAACACTTTCTCTCTGGGGAGTCCTAAATCAAGATGGTGCAAACCTGACGACCCCAGCTTTGCAGATTGTAGAAAGAAGAGAAGGCATTTAGAGAAGGAAGAGAAGGGATTTAGAATGACAAGTGAAGAATAGTAGAAGGACGAGAAAGAAGAGGAGAGAAACAGAAGATGGAGAAGGAAGATGACGAGGGAGAAAATAAAGTGGATGGAAGAAGCTGACAGGGGAGGGAGGAGACCATCAGCATGCTTTTCAGCGACCTCCTGTATCCCGTCCCCGTCTAAAGTGCCTCAGGCTAACATTCTCCCTACTGATCTGTTTGTAGTGATGCACCAGTGGACTTATGCAATCTGCAGCTGAATTATTAAAGAAACATATGCTGCTGTTACACTGTGGACTCCCAGCTGTGTCACCCTCCCTGTACATCTGAGGGAACATCACAAATAACACAGACACAGCAACTCTAGAACACGTCAAGTACTGTTCTTTGAGTCTTCTTCAATCATAAAAACACAGATGCAGCAGTGACTTAGAGTCAAGACACAGCGTAAAAATATACACATTAAAGAAACACACACACAAGTAAACAGGGTCCATACCTTCCTGTGGCACACTGGAATTCCTTGCATTGTCTCTCTCCTCAGATGTCTCATTGCTGACTGCGTTGCCACTCTTAGTCCTCCGCAGGACACTGAAAGCCCGATTCAACCTCCTGAAGGAGCGACTCCTTACTGAAGAACGGTCAAAATTTCTGACTGCAAAGAACACAAGGGAGAAACAGAGGCACTTTATAGATTACTTCATCCTCAACATGCCCGGACATGCCTGACTCTGCTTCCTTACAGCCAATCAGGTGCCTCCTCAAGATGTTGTACATGTTTGTCTGAAATAGCAAGTAGGATGGAATTCTATAAGAAAAGATTGTGGAATTCATTTCATTTACATTGTGACAGTGAGGTAAAGAACATAAGTTGGCACTGGCTCTTTTTTGTGAATTCACACAGAATGACAGAGCAGAGTTTGATTTTGTATTCATTTCTAATCATTAAGGCAAAGCAAGATTTGTATCTTAAATATTTTGGAGTCATTTGCAGTTCAGTTCACACCTTACACACTAAAATGGCCTAATTGAAGGGCAGGAGTCATGTAGTGTCCTACAGTTTAGATTTTGACATGACAAATGTGTATTCCGAGACATCAGGAGATTTTAGAGACTCTTATAACATGACTGGAAGGGGGAAAAGTTAACTAGGTCAGAATGTATGCATGTAGATTTTTCCCCAGTGATGGGAACTGCCAAATGAAGTTAACACTAAAGTTGACAATCTTCCCACTATTTTGCAAACTATTTTTTAGTTCCCATACGAATAAATGAAGAACAGGTTTTTTTTGCCTGCAGTCCGAGCTTTACTGCTGATGTTTGTGTTTAGCTACTTTCAGAAAGCTTTTTGTGAATCGAAGAGCTTCTAGCAACTGGTGGCCTTTCAATTAATAAACACCATGTTTGCCAAGTCACATGGTTACGTAATTACATCTATGATGTAACACACTGTCGACTCTAGTGGCCACATGAAAAAAGTGAAGGGACTCTTGTCTGGTTCTTTTCTTAGAAAAAGCCAGACAGCCTACAAGAGGCTGCAGTGGCAAGGCAGCAGCCCCAGAACGGCTGCACCGAGCTTGGGGCAGAGAGCCTCTGCAGCGCCCCTCCCTCCCTCTGCGGGTCCGGGGAGATGCGAGGGCTCCTGACAGCCACATTATTCTTTAAAAGCGCCAGCCGCTTCTGGAGCTGACAGCTTGTTCAGCAGTAGTGGCGCTCGTGGTGGTGGGCGCTGGGCTGGCTGGGCCTAAAGTGCTGGTGCAGCGTCATTTGGTGTCCCCACTGCCTGTGTGCTTACGGTAGGTGGGTTTTAGGGGGAGGGGTTGAGGGGAACACTCGTGACTGCTTCCTGGTTTCACAGGTGGGAGAAATAGAGGGAGAACTGCAATCACGTCATTGGGCATTAATACACACTTGCATCGGCTATATTTAACCTACCTCTCCTTCCAGTTCTCCTTGACTGCATAATGTGCCTGCCCTCTCAGTGACTTTCCTCTCACTGTTTCTCCTCTGTTTTCCACAAAGAGAGATTGTATGGATTGGTGTGAACAAAACAAGGCAGAACAGCTAATTGGCCAACAGGATTTCTATCAGAGATCATTAGGGACAACAATGACTGTATTTGAGGTTGAACGAACGTCTACATTGTGAGTGTACAGGTGTAAATGAACGTCTGAAAATAGATCACAAGCATCTGGTTTTGAGATGATGTGACTGTGACCAGAAAGCCCTCTACTTTTTAGTGATTTTCAGTCTGTCATTCTTGGAAACACACTTTCCCTGTAGCTGTAACGTCATGCGGGACTGAACATGACCACATACAGACATAAACACACAAACATCCGTTCGCTCACTCACACTCACTCTTCTTGGTGCTGCTGCGAGCAGCCAAACTAGTCGTGCTGCCCGACTGGCTGTTGTCCTCCATGCTGGGGTCAAAGGCAGGGTTGACCAGACCGGGCTCATCTGACAGGAGAGCCACTGCAGCCGAAGTGGGGCCGTCATTGGGTAACGTGGCGATGGTGAGTTCTGATGTGCTGTCGGTACATTCGCCCTCTTGAGAGCGTCGCTTCCTGTCCGCTGAGAGTCCATAGTGAGAGGCTCCTTTACACCTGCACAATCAGAACAGGAGGCAAATGGTTAATTTAAAACTTAGGATAACAACTGCACATTTAATACTATGCTATGTTTGACAAAATAATAAGATCAATGATATGATATGGTATGATATGATATGATATGATATGATATGATATGATATGATACCCCAAATGAGACAAACGAGAAATTCAAACTACATGCAGATTAAGTGTTTCCCAGTGGTGATTTCTATTTCTTTGGTCAGATTTCTGGAGGTCATCAGACTGATTTGGGTTCGAGTTGTCATATAAGTCATTTGGTTTTATAGAAATGGGCGACTGACTACTTTAATGACTAGTCAGAACTCCACCAGAAGCACAAGAGAAAACAAATTTGCATCACTATTGTGCAGACTCAGGCTCCAGGTGTTACAATATGGCAGCTGTGGTATTTTTGCTTCACTTTCCATAAGACAGAAAACAATGATGCATTGTCCAAATTTATATAGCTTACAATACAAGTACAATAAGTAAAAATGAACTGATGTGTGGAAAATGCACTGCACATTGAAACAGTTAAGGGCAGCAATAATCAACATCATTTATCACAGTAGAGTGCACGTCAACAAATTCATGTTAACATCGAATAAAAAGGTCAGAATGTCCAGACTGACGTGAACAGATTTAGTATCTCATCCAGCCTGAGGCTTTCTGCACACTGACCTATGTGATGCTTTGAGACTGATTCACACAAAGGCACACAAAGAAAGCTTATCTGAATTCAACACTTGCTCTATACAATATAAGAGTCAATACAAAGGGCCACAACAGCCAAGGCTTTGACAGAATATGTTTCCTGGTACACTCCAACTAACTGAAAGAGAATTCACAAAGTATCTTTAAAAAAAATTATATGAGAAATGTTATATTTTCTCTCTGAAAAATATTCTGTTTTTTTTTTTTTTGCCTCCCCGTGCTTGCACAATTTCTTTGTGACACTATCTGTAATCATATGTAACAGGTTTTCTCTGAGGTTGTGTGAGTGTGAGTATCCCTGACAGATGATTGAATGCAAATGTAAGAAAATGCAATTTAGAAAGTAGAGCGGGTGGGTAACTGACACAGTATTTGAATAAAATACAGAGATCCTCTGAATGTTGTTTTTCCCAAAAACAAATCAAATTTCTAAGTTCCAGATGTCTTCTGGCTGTCAACAAGAACATAACCACTATACACAGTATTACTTGCTCTCTCATAAACACATAGGCAGATACCCACCCCTGAGCACTCACACATGTATTACGCAACACAGCATAAAAAGCCTTTCACACTGACAATATTAAATTGGAAATGTTTGTGTGTGAATTAAAGATATCCCTACAGAGAAGAGTATTGTATTGTTGGAAAATTTTCCTCCATCTGTAAGCCATAAAGACTTTGAGCTGACGCTTCATCAGAGGCAGGAATAACACTGGCTTGTCTCTCTGGCTGTCTCTGAGGAGCCATCAGCACAAACATTAACTGGGTTTTAATGAGCTGGATCAAACCCAGGCTCTGCTTCAACAGTAGCTCAGAAAAACAAGAAGAGCAGTTTCCATCCTCCTGTGTTTTAAAATGGGTTGGGCACGCTTCTTACGTAAGAGAAGTAAAAAAGGAGCCATAAAACGTCACCATTGCAACCTGTGTGAGGACACATGCTAGTGAACTATTTCAACCCATGAAAGCTCTTAGGTCTCTGGGGGAAGCACGTCACTTGAAGTAGCATTTTGTCTCAATAACAGAGCTGTCTGAGTGGGTTGTGCACCCTGTCCATATTTCAGAGAGAAAATCATTTCATCTCAAAGCAGGTTCTATATCTCACTTGTAGCCACTGGTCAAAGTCCCGACATTACACAGAGTTGAAGTTCCCATTGATCTGAAGCTGCAATTTGTAACGAAACACTGCGATATAGCCCACGTCTCTGCACACGTGTGTTTCCATGCACCTGTGTGTGGGCAGTGCTGCTGTGAGTTATTCTTGTTCATTCAGTTAGTAAATTGAATGCTATCGAGCATGTCCATGCAGCAACATACCACTTAACTGAGTGAAGTGGTTGAATAGAGCAATATTTCAATCAGCAGCAACAGAAAGGGCAGTGCTGCAGTCTTGGGGCAGACACTTTCCTTGAGTCCCTCCCTCATCAGTTTGAGGGAACAAAAACACATCTAGCACTCAAATCACTGTTTTCAAGGGGTTCAACTCTAAAAAAACAGCAATTGCCAAAACAAATATCTGTGTGCAGAGTTAGGTTATTGACCACTGTCAGGTCAGCTAATCGAGGACACTTCACCAATTAATGGGGAGAAACTGAGCTGCAAACCATGCAGTTTTTGGACAACTTGCTTTAATTCCTGAGCCACAGCTAGCAAAAGTAAATTACGTATATTTAAGACAAATTCCATGAGAACTTTTTAAATCTTTGGTGAAAGTATTTAGCAGACTGACTTGACTTTCATTGCTATTCATCTTTTTTAAAATTTATTTAATTTATTTATTTTGAACATACTAAGAAACAAAATAAAACAAAATGAAGCAAATTAAGACAAAAACAAAATAACATTTAAATGAACAGAATCTATCTTCAAGTACCTGCAAGTCTGAATTTTGCATGGTCAAAAAGAAGTAGGAAGAAGGATAAACTTATTTAATCCTACCCCTCAAGTACTTTTATTCTATAAAGGTGGACAGTTCCACAACATCCACCTTTGGACCTTTTTGTCCAAACGTGAAACCGCAAATTAAAATCCCATGCACCAATCCAGTAACAAAAATGTAAAGAAAGGTAGAAATCCAAAGCCACATTAAATTCAGCTGTTAAATATTCCACCACACTCCAGGATACAGATATATATTATATAAAATCTCCAACTACACACACTTGGCATCAGATCAGCTCAAGTTCTCCAGTTTGGAGCTGCTGTGACCATCCCTCTGAAACAATGCCCTCATTAACTTTCATTTCTCCCAGCTGTTGTTAATATCTTCATCTGCATAGAGATGTGCTCCTCACCAAAGCTGTAAAAAGCAGCACTGGCTAACTCTCTTAGTTGGACTATTGAACCCGTCGCTGATTAGTTCCTTTGATAAATAAAGACATTTGATCTAAGAATTTTGTTTAATAGCCATTTTGTCTTTTCTGCTAATGTGTGGCTCTGTTTTTTTTCTTTGCTTTACCTTCTTTTCTGTTTCTCTCACACGCTTCACATACACTCCTTTGATATGCTCTTATATAGTCTCGTTGTTCGAGCTGACTATATGGAACTGAAGCCTTTTAGACAACATTCCTCTGTTTCACAGTGGGTAGTGGAAAATGAAAAACCACAGTCAGTCAGTGGAGATGGGCAAATACTGTTGAATACAGGTTCATTCAGTTACATAAATCTAACAGACCACCCAAATCTTAGCAAAACATCTGCCTAAGTTTTAATGAATGCACTTTATACACATTTGAATATGTATTAGAGGAGGCTATCTGAAGCTTTAAAGGGTTTTGTGTCAAGAACATGATTCTAAGTCACACAAAGAGGATAAAAAACAATGAGAACTGCTTTTTAAGAAGTAGCACTATGGGGAACAACAGATACAAGCTGCGGTTTTCTGATATGTTCCAGAAACACAGAGGCCATCACAACAGACAGCAGCACGCAGCCATTGTTTAGAGCACGAGTGGCTTATTAAAGGCTTTGTCTCCCGTTAATTAAAATCCTATTCCTCAAAGGGATTCAAGCTGCCTTTAAACCATACTTTAGCCATATCATAGCTCCTTAGACTATGAATGTCTGCGTTTTCATGTTAAGAGCCGAGATTGAGGTTAAAGGCAGGGAGGCATGACAGAAACCCCTTGTCTCGTTCACCAGGGTGGTCTCGGAGCTTTGGAGCCAAGGTAAGCGGGCCAATTAAGTTTCCCTGAGAGTTGCAGCGTATACAGGGACATATGTTCGTAAAGGCGCCCATGTACATACATTTGCACTTGTTATTTCCTTTGCTCTTTGCTTCCATTTATAAAGAAGCATCCTTTTGTGTATAATGAGGGCATGTGCAGTGGTTTTCTTTACAAATAAAGCACAGTTTTTCTGAGGATGATGGCTGAGCTTAGAGAGTGCTCATTAGCGCTGCAGTATCCTGGTCAGCACAGCCTCAGTTATCACATCATCTCACTAAATCCTGGGATCTGTGGGGAGATAAGGAGTGAAGATACCCAAACATCCTCAGCACACTGCGCACTCATTCTCCCCTACTCCCTTCTTCTTCTTCTCCTTCTCTATCTCATCCTCCTTTCCTCATCAGACCCCCACCCACACACACCCCTATAACAATTACCCACGAAGCTGGCAGTGACTTGGTGGTCGTGTGAGAATGCCCTGGCTGTGACACAAACAGCCTTGTTCTTGTGATGTGAAATAAACACCAGCTCACAACTAATCAAAGCCTGTGAGATTCTCCAATCCTCTTTAGGGGTGAGTGGATTATCCTTCCTAACCCAAATACTGTCTCCGCTCCCTGACTGCTACGGACAATCATGTTGGGCCACACTCTGCATACAGGGCAAATTAACTCAATGGAGATGGCAATAGCAGGTCAGATATGCAGATACTGAAACTGGAGACTCTGGATAGTTTTGTCATGATCCAAGTGTGTAAAAACAGGGCACAGTGGCACAGACTAAACAGGTAAATGCATCCAAACTGGCATTTATTCACAAAGTCAGTCTACATTTTGGGGCTACATTAGTCGGACCTCAGTTCAACCTTGCTCATTTTGAAAAGTTGAGTTCCCTCTCTACCTTCTACATCTTTATTAATCTGAGAGCAGCAGAGGGAGTTCTTCCTTTCTGTGACAATACACTTTTCTGATGAAAATACACTGGCAACAACTGACATCTCAGAAAAGAAAGGAAAGGAAGGGGGAGTAAAGAGAAAAAAGTGCCCAGTTTCACTTGAAGCCTTGAGGTACCCTGCAGGTTGTTCTCACCAAAGAACATGTGAAATATAGGGTTTTTATATAAACTATGTGTGATATATCTATAGCGTCAAGTGTGACAGAATGTGTGAAAAGCTTAAAACTATCAGCATGTGTGTGAGTGTGTGTTTGCATGGAATGCTAAAAATACAGAGTACTTGCAAATGGTGCAATGAACTGCCATGATCTGTCGGTTTGGAGCACAGAAACATCCCCAGCTGGACAAAGAACAAAAAACTTTATCCTCTCTGCAATATCTCACAGTAAAAAGAAACAATGGGAAGGAAATGGTCTCTAAATCTGGAAATGCTTTATGACCCCTGGCTTTAGTCAACATTTACTCCGGCTGATTCAGGGACAGAACTGCTGAGAGAAAACTGTCTGTCCATTATACCTTCTGGCTAACATAAATCGAGGGGTAACTCGCTTTAGAACAGACTAAGCAGAAAAACACACATAAACAAGCAATAATAGTGATAAAGTAATGGGAGTATTGGTGTTTATCAGCTGAATTTATGTTAATATAAATTTGAACTGAGTATTTTCCCAGGATTAGATTGGTATATCAATTACTGTTTTTCCACACACTTGGCTAGATGCCAAACGCATAAAGTTAGGTTTGATTGTGCAGAAACAGACAGAGTGATAGATAGTTACATAAAGAGAGGGAGAGGAGGACGACATAAAGATAGACAGAGTAATCCTGTTAATGATGAACTAGAGGAGTGTTAATCAGAGGATGCGCTGGTGTGTTGATTGGATCCGCCTGCTGTGCAGGGTAATCCCATCTGCTGCATGAGGAGGGGGCGAGGCTACAGCTACAAGGGACAGTCACAGCTGTGGGAAGAAATTTTAGCTAATCTTGTTTGCAAAGACAGATCAACTAAGTTGAGGGCAGAGGCGAAGCTCTGGTTGGGTATGACTTCATGCAGTCTTTTAAGAGCTGCAGTGCATGCAGAAACCAAAAGTGAATGTGTACAGCAAACACATGGCAGAAAAAGTCCTTTGTGTTCAAAGTTTCCATTGTGCACCCCAGTGCTGAGCAGTGGCTCAGCAGGTTTGGCATGCTTATACATCTGTGTGTTCTGGAGCGCAAAGACAAGGTCTCAGAGCCAGTGCAGAGTCAGTCTAGTCAGCCTGTTGGAAACTGAGTCATGGTTTTCAGACAATCAATACACACAATGATTAGTTGTGCCCTGACCCCATGATCAGGATGGGAAGACATTTATGCAGCACGTTTTGTGTCAGTGTCTGCTTTCAACATAGAGTGGAATCTCACACTGTTTCTGTCGACACAGAGGACCCACACAGGAAGTACTAGAACTGATTTATTCCCCGTTCTCTGGCTGAGCAGGATCTCTGCTTACTAATGCACCTTACGTGTGTCCACCTCAACTGTGGCTGTTTTCCAGCTCTGCAGTGAATTACTATGTGTACATTTCCTCAGTGAAGTGCAGACAACTGTAATCCCCTCTACGCTACAGTACATGATCATAGAGAATCCCCACAAGGCCGCTGTCCCACATTGCTCTCTGTGCCTTTTAGCCCATATTCCTCACTCTATGTCACTGTAGCCCTTGGCAGTGTCCTGGTTTCTCTACCTCCATGTGCTACTGTACAACTGCCTGAAAAATGGCCAGCAATGGTCAGTCCAACCCAAAGCCCTGGCACTCTGGGCACTCAGCAGGGCACCATTCACGTGACAGATTAACTCCACACTGCTCTCCTCTCTGCTGTCAGTTACACTCTACTGGCTCTATGCTCTGCAGGCCACTCATATGGAACCGCTCCTACAGATTAGCTCACTGCAGACAAGGGACTGTAAAAAAATACTTTTGTTAAACATGTCAAGCCTCAAAGACCCTAAACACCAAGCAGACTTTGAGCTTGCAAGAGACAAAGGTTAACAGATACTTGTTTTCATAACACACCCATCTTCAGTGATATGTGTAAGGAAGTAGGACACTTGGTATAAATGATTAAGCACAAATGTGTTGAGAAGACTGACAGGAATCTCTTCAAATTCAATAAACTATGTATTTTTAAAATTATAGACCATAACTTGTCGGCCACTTTTAAATTTTCTGTGTATGCTAATGCTCCTAACTCTTAACTTCGAATTATGACTCTGGAAAAGTAAACACTGACCCACTGCTCACTTCTACCCATGAATAAATCAGCACATACATAATTTATCTATTCTTTTGTGACTGTGTATTTACAAAAGCATAGTGTCCACTTCAGTTACACATAGTCAAGTGTGTGTTTGGTGTGTCATTTCATGCAGATAGGTGTTATCTAATATTTATGAATTCATCTATTTGTGAACAATTTCATCGTGTCCTCAGCATGTGTCCACAGCCTCTGGGGCTTTTCATGTTTGATGGTGTGAGCTGTGCTTAACACTGATGGTACTTGTAGACTAATTTTATCCATGCGTATGATGAATGCTCCCATGATGGATTTCCTTAAAGTGCTTCTCACTCTAAACCGCATGCAAAAAAATAATTAAGCTGATTAAATGTTATCTCTTTTTAGGGCTATGCAAGTTGTGCAGGAGGTTGGAAGAAACTTGATTTTTTTTTTTTTTTTTTTTTATCTCTTAGACTCTCTCCCTCTGTCCTCCCCTGTGCCTCAGCCATGCCAGATACAATAAGATAGGTCGAGCTGCCCGGCTACAGAACAGGGATTAATATTTAATCCAAACAAAAGTCTAATTAGCGAAGCCTGCCCTACACTTCAAGTGGCCACGAGGCTGAAGAGGGCACAGTGTGGTGTGCTGCCTTTGATTCGATATGGACGAGACATAAACAAATGAATTTCATTGTTCAGATTCAGTGAGTGTGTGGTGGCTGGGTGGCTAATCCTGTTAGGGTGCGTCCATGCTTAAGATGTCCGGAGCCCTGGGAGTGCGTACAGCTCTTGGTGATCAAACACCTCTGAGATGAGGGCTGAAAGGACGGAAGCTAGGCTAATCATACTGTTTAAGACATCTCAGCTCAGGCCCATAAATGAACCTAGATTAATCATTAATGCTCTACAGCACTGTGCTGTGATTACCAAGAGAGGCCATGTGGACTGGGGGAGGGAATAAGTCCAACTGCGTGTGTGTACGTCTGTTCATGCGCATGTATCTGAAAGTAAAAAGGAAACAATCATAAGCTAGATGTTCTCCTATGTGCCAGTGCTGTTTGTATTGGCTGCTGCTGACAGAGTAAAATGGCAGTAACCATATTAAGCAATTCATCAGAGGCATTTACTCTCCCTCTGCATTCTTGATCTCATATACATCCTGCATGTACCCAATATACTCACTAGACAGGTGTGTGTATGCACATTTAGACAGACCTGAGCCACTCTCATTTTTCCCCACGTATTATAAACTCTCTGTAGTAATCGCATACATTGAACGATGTCAGAAAAGAAAAAAAGGAGGGACAAATCCAAGTGAAGAAAAGAGCAGGAAAAATAGTCACACAGAGAGCTGGAGGCTGCTCCTGTCAGCGGTATGAATAAAGACAAATGGTGTGCCACTGCTCTCTAGCCAGGCAGAAAAACACCACGTCCGCGTTTATCTGCTCCTGGTTTCTCTCTCTGTCATGTCATAATCAGCAAAACCTCACTGTCAAAGTGCAGAAACACACTCCGACCTACACACACTCTTTGTCTGCCTGTCAATAAATCTCACTCACTTGGGGCAAATAGAATCAGAGAGGATATCTGAGCATTTTATTTACAGAACCTCTCGGTCAAATGAGCCACATGCTAGGCATGCTGGGTGCCATCTCCATGGCAGCCGTATGTATGGCCAGATGGAGGGCTGGCACAGGAAGTGACCTTATACCCTCCTGTCTCCTCTCATCTCCTTTGTCCTGTGTCTCCTTCTCCTTTCGTTCTTATTTCAAACATTAAAAACTCTAACATTTCATCTGTGCTGCGTCTCATCTACCAACTTATTCAGCCCTGTGTTGCCTTTTCTTTTCCCTTCTCATCTTCATGTTTGGCACCCGTTGCCATCCAATATGGGCTCTTGGTGTCTGCAGGAGCCAAAGCCCCACTCAGTGGAGAGAGCATACAATGAAATGAAGGGATTTGCAAGGCGCTCCATTGTTCCACACATTCATGGAGCATAATGGGACATTTCCGTAAGACTGGAGAGAGGAGCAGTACCCAGCTTGGGGATCAGAGAGCTCTGGCTTCACATTGAGCTGCTGAATATAGTCAACATTAACTCCCACACAAAGAGAGTCTGGGAGCCAGTTTGGAGGAAACCGTCTAGTCCAGGAGTGGAGGAGTCAAGGACAAGACAGTCACAAGAGAGTGTGTCCGAAAAAGAGAGAAAAACATTAAATTTTATTTTCTAAAATAGAAGAATTACAAACATTTTTGCTATTTTTACATAGACTCATGCTGGTATTATTCTATTTAATAACAAAGACAACAACAAATTTGATTATTGTATTAAGTTATCTATCAACAAACCTTACAAATGGGCAATTTTGCTTTTCTCAGTTTTTTTCTAACACTGTAGAGCTGTTTTGTAATTTGTCACTATTTTCTTTAGTTAATAAACTGAAAAGCCTATTAAGACAAGTTGATATTGACCGCTGAAGCCTTAATGTTGACATATGTATCACAGGTGTTTCCGTCGTGTCACAATACAACAAAAAGCCCCACACTGCTCACCTGTGTGCTTATCTGAAAAACAGTTCATAAATACCGGTTAAATATTAATTAAAACATAATACAGTGCAACTGTGTACCAACGGTTTTATTTTTAAATGTAGGAAAACAACGTATACAAACACTACTGTATATTGAACAGATGCAACCCGTACGAGAAGGAGAGTAACTGGCTATGAATTTTTAATGCAGAGCTAAAGTCTGCTCCACAAACAAACACACTGTAGTTACAACCATCCTCTGCTGAGCAATACTCACAAACACAGTGTTTAAACCCTGCAAGAGTGACAATGGCTTGATGATATATTGCTAAAATCAATACAGTAGTAACGACCACAGTCACACATGATGCTGAAGTGGGAGAGATGCAATACTGCAGTGCTGCTGTGGAGCATCCAAACTGTCCTGGACAGTACAGAGCCCTACCTGCCCTCCTACCTTTAATGCACCTTAGTGCCAAGCGAGTCAATGATCACAGTATCAGGAAGCAATTCTCTGGTCATCGTCACACTTAGAAGTATGCTCAACGTGGCAAGTTGAGCACAAATACGCATACATGTCCTGACTGAACCTCTGAGTCAATACTTGCTATATTGCAAGTCAAAGAGGAAAACAAACATTGCACAGACTGTTGATGGAGGGGAGAGATGGGATGATGTGGATGAAGGAGGTGTAGCTGGGTGTTGTACTCACAGCTCAGAATAGAGGATGTGCAGGTTGCCCAAATTGTCTGTGTAGTTGGCTGGGCTGAGCCAAGGCAGGACCAGCAGCAACAGAGCCTTCATGGTCAACGCTCAGCTCTTTTTCTTCCCTTTTCCTCCTCTCTTTCCCCTTTTTCTTTTTTCTGCACTGGAGCTCTCTCCTCTTCTATTCCCCCCTCCTCCCCCCCCTCCAATTCTCCGAACCTGGCCGTGCTGACCCCCCTCTCCTCGCCTTCTTCTGTTTTTTTTTTTTTTTTTTTTCCAGAGGTACTCTACGATCAGAATTAATACTTCACTTCCTACCGTCTCAGTTTTTCTCTGCCTCTTTGCTTTTGTCCCCTCTCCTCTACTCTTTCTCTGTGAGCCGGACAGTTCCTTCCTGCGCCTCAGGCTGGTTGCCTGGTCATCTCAGCTGCAGAGGCAAACGGGCCAGTTGCCAGAGGTTGAAGACGGAGTGGATGAGGAGGAAGAAACAGCAGAAGCAGGTGCAGAGCAGAAGTCCCGTTGTGGCACAGGAGGCAGAGGAGAAAGTGCAAGAACAAGAGGAATGAGACCCATGCAAAGGTGGCACATTTGGAATACAATTTGAGATGTGCAGCCCCTTAATCTGCTCTGGGCACTGTCGAGTTGTAAGAGGATTTGCGCTCGTATGCGTGTGTGTACATGTCTGCCTCCCTCGATGTGTGTGTGCGTGTGTGTATGTCAGAGAAAACAGTGCAGGCTGTGACTTATACTGCAGCAGAAACCACTGAGGGGGGAGATGGAGCAGACCAAACAAAGACGGGGGGGGGGGGCTACCTGGTGATGCTCTGATTGGCTGCATCCTCCCACCCTTTCACACACATACACACACACACACACTCAGACATATACACACACGCACAACCTCTGCATTCACCTCCCCCCGCCTGCACATACGTCGGCCCGTGAAGGAGAGCATAAAGGGGAGGGAGAGAATATGTTACCTCCAAACCCTCACCCCCCCCCCTCTAATGATGGACTGCTCCCTGTGCAGCAGATTGGTCTGATCGCTCAAAAGAATCTGCCTACATGTGTGAAAAAAAAAAAGACAGAGCATGACCAAAACACACCAGCAAATCAATATTATTTGTAGGCATAGAGGCTTATTATGGTGAGTGACATGAAAGAGAAAGACAGGAGCAGAAAAAAACAAGATTAGGAGTCGATCTCAATTCACCATCTAATTGCATTTTTCATTCATTGAATCAGAGATTTATTGAATGTCAGGAAATGTGAACAAAGAGAAAAGGGTAACGCGTGCAGATTATGACCACTAGGAAAGGTTAAACACTCCTGTGATCACTATCGGATTTGACAGATCGTGCTTAAGCGCTCAGCCGGGAGGTAAATTAAAGAGTTAAGGATGTGTATGAGGAAAAAATATGCCAACATGATACATATAATTAAACAGGAGGTTATGATTCAACATAGTTTAATACTGCAAGCAAGAGGATCTATACACAGTTATTTTTAACAAGTGATTTTCAGAAAACTATCATTGTAAAGAACTGATGCATAAAATCTGAATTAAATATTCATGTTTACAGACGCCTAGCAGCACAGTTTCACATCACAACCAATTCCACCCTCAACTATGGTGGCCACATACAAGTGGAAGTCCCTCATTAAAGATAGTGTCTATTTTTGGGATTTTAATACCTACCCACATTCAAATGTATTCAAAAATAACCTGTGATATACTGTGGAAGGTAGTGGAAATGCACATTAATACTGGATGTCACCCATTATAAAACAGCCAAAACAAAGAGGAAGTCTGTTTAGAGTTGGTGGATTATGTTAGTGCCTCATTCTAGGGCAATGAAAACACAATTCTTTTGTGTGATTACACTTTAATGAAATCATAATGATGAATATCATACTCTGTTTCTGCAATTATATCCTCCCAAGTCATTCTAAATATTATGTAATGCACCTTTGGGAGTTTTTCATTGTAAATATAAAGAGAACAGTGAGCTCTGCATTTGCATTTATGTAACATGCAGGGGTCTAAAGCTTCCCTATATAAAATTCATGCATATTTCTTACACAAAGTTTGTGTCTGTTACACTGGGAGCTGATGTTAGCTAATTCCATTTCTAAGCTAATGGTAGCTAATGTTGCTGCTGTAGAGGAGCAGAAAAGAGTAACCTGAGGAACTCTCGGGCAGGTCTAGGGATTTTCATGGAAAAGTCAACCTGTACACAGAAACAGGTTGTAGAGTCTGTTAAAATGTTGTTGACTTAAAAATGGAGTTAGATCGTGTCAACAAATGAACCAGATCTTTACACATAAGCGATTACGTAAGAGTTACTGATTTTCAGAGGTGTCAAGTAGTGAAGTACAAATTCTTCATTACCTTACTTAAGTAGAAATTTTGGTTATCTCTACTTTACTGGAGTAATTATTTTTAGATGACTTTTTACTTCTACTCCTAACATTTTAAAAATAGCTTTGTTACTCCTATTTCATTTCTGCTTGTTTTCATTCCAACTTGTCATCGTTCAAATAAAAATAACCTATCCAGATAAATCGCACCACCCGGATAGAGAGAATTTGATTGTGGTTGGATGAGAAGTATAAACATATACTGTTCCAACACCCTATTGGTTTGTATGCGATCCATCACACTTGATATTTTGCACTATTACAATACTTATATTCAGCTAGTCATCATATCTTCTGCTCCATGAAACACATGTTAATGCTCAGTAGGACACATATATGGTTCTTTAATACATTTGCATTGGACTAAAATGCGTTCATTTTCAATGGGCATATATTTGGCTGAAACAGGTAGACTAGTGCATCCCAAATGTTTCAACATTAACATTTTAAGATAACATTATGGTCATTATGGTCTCATGAAAAATGTTTTTTGGGGAGGTGGGGTATCGTACTCTCGGACCCTACCGTCTAAGCTTTTGTCCTAATGGTATTTTTTCCCCTTATATTTACTTTTATGCATTAAGTACTTTTACACTTTACTTGAGTAAAAAGCTTGAGTTGATGCTTCAACTTCAACCCTAGTATCTATACTTCTACCTGAGTAATGAATGGGAAATGGAAAATACAGTTTCACAATCATGATGTAGTGGTACTCAAGTGTATCCATACTTTTTCACTCCTAGAGCGATGTATGCTGATGAGTCATCTGCTGAGTAACCTTAACTTAAAGACAATGGAAAACAACATTCATCCAAACTACAAATTGGAGACAGTTTGTTTTCGGTGTGTATTTTTGTCTTCTTTTTTTTGTTTTCCTCACTTCTGCTCTTTTTATACCTGAAGCAAACTCAAAGAGAGACAGGGAGTGATGGTGACTAATCTATTTTCATCCCAGTCTGTCAAATCCAAAACCATCCCTTTTTTGAGGCTTACTTATTTTTTTATTTATTCTATATTGAGTCACATCAGTTTTATTTATACTTTTGCAAATCACAACTTTGTCCCAGCATCTTCCTCAATTCTTCTCTTTATTTTGAGCTTTTACTCACTTTCTTCCTATCCTATCCTTTTCCTTTTCATTTCTTGTTTTTCTCCTCTTACCTTTTTTTCCCACCGTTATCCGATTTTCATAGTGCTGAGCTGTCTGCTACCCTCGAGAAAGACACTTAACTGGTGTAAATACCCTGTCTGAATGAATATTTCATGGATGGAGGTAGTGTGGTTACAGGCTGAATTTGTCTGTGTGAGTGTGTTTGCGTCTATGTGTGTGTTAATGCATGCAACTGTGCATATTGAAGCATAAGTTGTCCTGCGGTATTTGAACAGTACGCACAGCAACAAGACCACAGGGCACGTAGGAAATGGAAATGTAATTGGATTGTGACAGGATGCAGTTTGTGAACAGAAACCAGTCTGCCCCACAGGAGTCATTTCATACACTACCACATTAGCTCACATTCACAAAAATATCATCATACATACACATACATGCAAGCACACACACTCACAACCCATTATTTCTTTTCATTTCCCTGTCACAGCAGCCAATTTCTCATTTTGATGTCAAGTCAAAAGAGGGTTATTTTTAAAGGTATAGCAAATTTTGGGATTGAAATTTTGCCTCACAAAGAAAACACGATTCAGAAATAACAGAAAACAATTAAACAGAATCCAATACCCTGTGATGCTTGAAAGTCTCATTGCTTTTCTAAATATTCACAGAAGCTTTGATGAATTCCTCTGTGGGCTTAGAAATTTTTTTACAACAAAAACAGGGAAAAAAGAGAAAATCACCACCGTGCCCGAGGCAGAACATCAGTAAAACCTACACTTGGAACTTTTGGTAAATTAAGTAATAGAAAAATCTAAGTGGAATTCAAAGTAAAGTAAATTAGTTTGAAGCATTACAAACAGCACGCATACATGTAGCTACATGTCATTGGCTGAAAAACAGAAAATACCTGATAGGGTGGGGAGGCATTCATTGTTAGAATTCTGTACAAGCCCTTACAGGATGGACTAGGAAAGCAGAGAAATAGAAAACATCAAATGGTTATGATTTTGTTCTTGATTGCAGTGCTTGTGTCCAGAATGACAATTTTTCTGTGCAAAGGCCAATAAAGGTCATGAATGATTAGATGAGCTTGAAAATGGCTCTGACCAGATGGCTTGGCTGTCTCTGTCCTGACATCTCCTGACCCACTGCCAGGCTCTCAGGCACAGCCAGGGACTGTGTAGTTCAGCACCAAATACCAACAGAAAGACATGCAAAAATATGAAGGTCTTATCTTATTTTTTATGGTAGTTTCTTCCACTATGACACCTTTCAGGTACATAAACAATAACCATCCTTTAACAACATAAAAGAAAACACTTGTTAGACCCCTCACTCATTCTACGTTCAGAAAATGAATTATTGCCATGAAGTAGACATTAAAGAACCTGCAAATGTAAAACCATTTTTTCTCTCTGTATCTGTAACTGTGCTAACAAAAAGTCAGCTCAAGCTTTACTTAAGTAATGTCTAGTCTTAAGACTGTTATAATTACTTCTTATTTTTGTGTCTGTGCATTTCCTTTTTTTGAACCACAGGACATATGCAATGTGTCACGCATTTTTTCCACATTATTTATTCTAGTATTGTTTCATGTTCTCATTATCATGATGTTAAAGGGGTTATATTTTGCTAAACCCACTTTTATTAGTCTTTGGTACATTTATTTGTGTATTTGGACCCTAATAGTTCATAAAGTTTGAATTTGAACTCTCCAGGTGCTGCAAAGTTATCTTTATATTCATTTTGGCAAAAATCGAGTGGATTTCTACAACCTGTTCTAATTCCTTCTTAGTTTCTTACGTCTATAACTAGTTACGTCACGACATTTGCACATACAAGGTCAAGACTTCCGACGAACATTTCTCTGAGTACGACATAATTGTTTGTCAGCACCAGCGGTTGTAGTCCATACTGAAAACATGCCCAAACTTTGAGCTGATTACCTAAAATGTTCAGTTGTTGGTTGAACGGGACAGAGCAGCACAGCCAACAACCTGGAGGGGGTGGGGCGTGAAGTGGTGCATTTGCATTTAAAGGGCCAGCACTCAAAATGCCCTTTCGGTGCCATTACTTAGAAATAGGGTTGAAGATGGACCTGTGGAGTTGAAATAATGAAGAATTCAGACCCAAGCATAGCATTTACAGTTTATGTAGACCACAGGGAAATGTTTTAAAATGCATAATTCCATTTTTAAAAAAAAGCAACCCCTATTCACACAGCTAGAATAAATTCAGTGATATTGAAATTGATCCCCCATGTCTGCTTCTTTATGTGTCACATTCACACTAGAGAAGCAAAGTCTTTTTTTTTATTCTAGCTTAGTGACATTACTGTCATGTTAAGGCTCACCACTTAGAGATAAATATTGAAAGACAGAAAAACGTTCCTTCTGTTTTTGTCATGCATGTCATCCATTTTATCACCTTCTGAAATGTTGGCCTTCTGCAGAATTTATGTTTGCTATTTCAGTGAATATCCATGATTTATTGTGGCATGAGCCTTCTGAATTGGCACCAAAAACACTTTTAAAACTTTAATTTAACATCAGCAGCAGCCTGCATAGTCCTCCACCAGGAAGCAGGATGAATAAATGAAGAAAACAATAAACGTTGCATATCAGGCAGGAATCAATTTCATACATGGTAGATTTGATTACAGATGACCACTGCACTTCTTACATTTTACATTCACAGGTTACACTAGTCTGGTATGAATAGGGCTTCAGATACAACACTGTAATGTCTGGTTTACTTCACAATGTATGAATTTCACTTGTATTTATTGTAGATATATGCGGAACTATTACCCAGACAAAATATCCCTGCCGGGTCAATAACGTATATTTTACTTATCTTATCTCAACTGACATGCAAAGTCAACATCATACACCTGCTGACAGTCACGAGAAAGCAACAGATTCCACATTAAAAGCTTTTCAAATAAAGTGACTATCAGCTCATATTTTACATTAAATGACTTAACCTACTTTATAAGGCTCCACAAATTTTAGAATCTTAAGAAAATGCACGAAAATGACTTACTGCATAATTAGTAGTCTCAGTTATTGATTACTGGTTAAAAAGGCAAACAGGAGAAGTGCTGAAATTGGTGTCTGAGACCTTTTCACATTTTTGCACACAACATGTAGTTTCCTCTCCCTCCCTGGACCTGGCCTTTCACCTCCACAGATAACACCTTCTAACTATGGGAGAGCAGCTGAATCCTTCTGGGAGTAAGCCTCAATGCTCCACACCTCATTATAACATTCACACGACATGAGGAAGAAGTCTGGGAAACAATGAATAAGTGCAGAGAGAGTTGGAGTAAAGGGTAGAGTAGAAGGTGTAAACGAAGTAGAGGTAATGGGAAATGTCTAAGCAGTGAGTGGTGGGAAGGACAAAGGGATGGGGAAGTTACAGAGGTCATAATATTTTTAGCAGTTACAGAGTTTTATACTGGAGATTTTATTCAGTGCAGGGTGAATAGGAGGTTCTCTATATGCCGTCTGTGTGGTGTGTGGCATGATGCACTAATTATCCCACAGGCCTTTGGGCTAGGGGAGTGTTAATGAGCATTAATGAAATCATACTCAGACCGACGGAGAAGCCAAAGTACTGTCTTTTAATGATATACAAACAGAGAAATAGAGCCAAGTTTAGATGAAAGCATGGTTAGAGGAAGTCTCCCCTTTGGGACTTGAGCGTTGGGTTAATGGTGACAGGAATGGCAACCTGTGTTTACAGCAGGTCACTGTTGTTTTTACCAAACTGCCACAGGAAATAGGAAAGAAAATCATCTTAATTTGAAGATGCTGAATTACCTGCTGTCTTTTTTAAGAGGATTAGTCATTTTTATATTTAAAACACGTATCTGAAGGTCAGCCAGTGCTCTCTGATGCATTCATCAGACTAGTGAAAGAGTGTTGAAATACAATGCAGCCAGCAAAAGTAAATGCATAAATAAATAAACACATGAAAGAAGGAAAGTCATTGTATGTTTCTGCAAACCGCCATTTATGATAAGCACATTTTTTGCCCTTCCTCAGTATGTGAGACGTATTTGGGCAGATATGCAAAATCCAGGACACTAGAGAGTAGTGTTTGCATCACAACACTCAATAAAAGCACCAATCAGACAAGAGAGTTAAACCCACAACCACTAAACCACTGCACCGGCATTGACTGAAGTAAAAACAACCTACATTTGTTGTCAGTGAACAATTTATATGTGTATTCATGTCATGGGCATTAGGTAAAAAATTCATGATAACCTTCCATCATATACTGTAATTCAAGTGGTCTGAAAGGAAACATCACTTCTGCCCCTCCTGTTGCTGAGCTTTAGATAATGTAAAGCTTGTATGAAGTTGTAGAAGAAGATGTTGGCCAATCACAAGTGTGTCCAGAGAGGAGGTGTATATAAACAGGTGGTATTAGGGTGTTACAGGTGTAATCTATAGGTGTAATTTATCACTTGTGTAGATATACGTGATATATTGATTCATCAGTTTCATTTTCTGTTCTTCTCAAAAAAGTAACATGGCAGGTCCAAAAACTGATATTTTACTTTTTTTTACTGTTTAATTTTTTGGTGCAGAATAAACACTGAATAGTCAATATTTGGTCTGCAGGACAGGTATGAACAAGCTCCTTTTCCTGATTTCTGTCTGTGGTAAAATACTGTAAAATTGGAGTATATACATATATAGAATTGATAAAAACAGAAATTGTAAAAATGTAAAATGCTACAAGGTTGATTTACATGTAAAAATGTTGAGATTACACATTGACATTAACTGACTGACTGGTGAGTGGGTTGTGGATTAGTAGGAGTTTTGTTTCTCTTTCGGCCCCCCTACCTGCTCTTGATGTGGTCTTCGAGTTCTCCACGAGGCAGTATTTCAGTGCAATGATCAGTGAAGGGACAAGCTACCATCAGCTTGTCCAGCAGTTTATGTACCAGCAGGCTGGGTTTCCTACAGGTCTGCAGCATGAGGGGGGCTCGGCACACGGGGCAGAAGTCACTCTCCAGCAGGAAGCTGGTGAGACATTCCTGGCAGTAGGTATGTCCACATGGTGTGTCTAAGGGCCTGATGAGCGGCTGCAGGCAGATGTGACAGACCAGGTCATCGTCCACCTCATCTTTGTACAGATACTCGTGGTTCTCCTCCAGCAGGTGTCTGTGGCCACATGACGCACACAGGTCAGGAGGAGGGGGCGACAACAGCCCACAGTCTGATGGGGAAAGAGGGGGTGCTGATGCTTCGGCCATGGAAACTTAAGACTCTTTGCTTTCGTCTTGAATACTCAGTTAGACAAGTCATGATGCTGCTTGATCCACCGAGGAGGCCATTATTGCAAGGAATCTATAAGGGGAAAAAAGAGTTTGAGAAAATGGGACAGCGCTCACAAATATCATGTCAAGTAAACAAGGTGTGAAAATATTCATAAGCTGTTTTACTGGAGCAGAGAAGAGACAGGTGCTCTTTTTTTCCAACAGAAACAACATGAAACATTAACAACAGGCATCAGTACATGATGTTTGCAACAGTCTTATAAACTTTTTTTAGTTTGATTTTTTTCTACTAGCAACTAGATGTGATATTGAACAACAGAGACTTCCTTTCTGGATACAGAGGCATCAATACTGTTCATCTCAGCAGCAAATGCAGAGACAGAGAGAGAGATAAGACTCTGGCACACACTGCACTGCATGACAAGCATGCATCAGTGTTAATCCACCGTGGGATGTGACATGATTCCAAACATGCCAGTTTTTTGTTTTTTTTTTGTTGTTGTTGCTACACAGGTTTATATTTCGCTCGACGCGGTGAGCATGCCAGTGTACACGTCATCTCCACAACAGGCAGGCTCCTCGAGCACATGGACACGAACAGATGGGCTCAGTCAGACACACGTCACCTTGGCAACAGCCATCTTGTTGGAGCTCCTCTAGCTTTGTTTCTGGACCTACTATTGTATCTTGGCTGCTTAATGAGACACTAGATCTTGTTTAAAAAAAAAACAAAACACTACCACAACATTGTGTTTGGGTTCACACAGTCTACAAAATCCTGTTGATACTAGTGCGACTTCTGTTTTAATTAAACACATTCACATACTCATAAATAATTTTAGAAAACTGTAGCAAACAATAGACTTGCACATCCCACATCCGAATATATACAAATGCTGCTCATCACACATACATGTATATACAAATCCACTAAGTCACCACAGAGCTGACTAAACAAACAGGCGTTGCTCATTTCCCTTTCCATAATCAGTATGAAGATGGCATGCAGTGAGTTGTGACAGCCATAATGCCTTGGTGCCTTTGGTGTATCTGAGAGTGAAAGGCTAATAAGAAGAGTCTGAACAGTCTTAATAAAGATGAACTTTCCCACTGTGAGCTGAGGTAACATGGCTGATTCATCACACGCTGGGGCACCTGCTGCGTCAGAGGTCTGGCCCGATGTATAGAGTGCAGCACTTTCATTACTACACAGGAACGAAAGGGAAACACACACAGACACACACACACACAGAGCAAATACCTGGCAGCGGGAGATGATGAAACTAAGAAAAGAAAGTAATTTAAAGCTAAAGAAAATGAAAAATGATTTGATCTTCACCCCAACTGCTGATCTGAGCAGGATAACATCTTTTCTTCTCTTCTGGGAAACTTTGTAAAAGAGAAAAGATAACCACTCCATAACAATAGGAATATACTGCACTAAAGGGATCCAAGTGTAGACTGCTATTTAGTCTGAAACAAAATGGATGACATTTTCAGCACCTGGGTAGATTCAGACCAACTGGAATGTAATAACCATCATAACCTGTGTTTGGAATGAAGATCACACAGTAACATTGCTTCCCTGCACAGAAATACAAGTACCTACATGCAAAGACATGCGCACCGGAACACACCAACGTACACCGATACACACCCACACGAGACGAGAGGGCATATTCAGAGGACACACCCATGCCTGAGGAGCATCTTGCTTTTCATTTTCTCATTTCTGGTCTCTGAAGTGACACGACAGTCTTACCTGTGACCCGACTGACTGAAACCTAACTCTATACTCCTTAGGTTTTATCAATTACACCGTCCTAACTTTAATAACGACTCAAGTGCATGCCATATGAAGCCGCAAAGTTGTAGCTCCGTTTACATTCATACATCACTTTATCTCAAGTGTAAGAAAAAGCAATGTTTAGATTGTCAATACAACACCAAAGTACATTTATTTCCTTTGTATCTGAATCACACTCATGTCAAGCCCTGGCTCAATAAGCTGTCTTTCATAAACTACTCAGAGCCTAGAGAGCAGTTTGTTCAAGATAACCTATGCCTTTTTCTTCAAACAGTGCACGTTTCATGTCAATAGGTGTGTTGATTGACTCTTGGGTTACTCTATTGTGATCTGGGAGGACCTGATGAGTTAATAATGATATAAGAAAGTGCCAAGTCAGCTCCTTCTCTAACGATTAAACTGTGGAAAAACAATCCTGTGACAAAGTAACTGTGTCAGCATTGTAACTGGGCTCAGTGTTTTAGCATGTTGCTATGTACATATCCACTCCTTATGTTCAGTTACTCATATGAATTCATATCTGTGCTACTCAAACACACCCTCAAAGCAAATGGCTGACTTTGACAAACAAAAAAACCCCAATATATAATGTAATGCAACTATTTAATACTTATTATGCCATGAGGTGGTGATGTGTAACAATACTTTACTGAAACTTTGCCACAATCTGACATTAAGCAGCAGAGTACAGAAGGTCAGCATAAACATGTAAACTGTTTAGTGATTCATTAAATAAAGACACTCATTCAACCACTCAACAAGCCCACATTACACAGCTGAAGTACAGAGGAGGAGTGCTGAATAAGAGGGTGCTCATGGTTATATCACTTTATCATTCTTCCATAAAAAAATCCAGAGTGCCTCCCAATGCTAGATACCACCACACAGCTCAGTAAACATGGACATTAAGCACAAATTAACATTAAACAGCCTTGAGTTTGGCACAAGCTCATGCACAACAACACAAACACTCGGAGCAGTTTTGTTCAAACATGCCCCTGAAACACAATAAATTCCAGTAAACCTTTTTTTTCCTTCTCTGCAGATGCCTGTGTCATAAACATATACTTGAAACCTAAAAACTCACTGTAATTTTACTTATAATAGGGAAAAATAAGTGTCTGGCATGTCTTTGGATAATTTACATCAACTGCAGAGTTTTGGAGTTGTTTAGATGTACACAGTCTGTCACCAGATTCATTAGAGGCAGTTACTCACACATGTACATGTATTTAAGAAATACATTTGCTTAATAAATGTAAGGATGGTAGGTATAGCTTACTATTTTGTTTTTTAAGCCTTATAGCACATGATTAAAACTAAGGCCTGTACAGATCATGGTGTGTGTATTAATAATAAACCCTGCATCTTAAATCCAGCCTCATTTAAGATGAACATACACCACAGATATGGAATGGCAGTGGCATCTAATCCCTGGCCTTTCACTAACCTCTGCACCAAGACTGTACATGTTCTTGTGTGTTTGTAAATGCCAGTCCATATCTGAGTTCACAGCGATCTCCACTATGAGTGTGAGCCAGACCTGACGCCTCAGTCTGGGAGAACAGCTGTAGGCAGATGTGAAGCTCTGTCAAGTGTCTCTAATATCAGAATGGCTGACTGGATCAGCACAGACTGTACTGTGCTGAAATCACACACATAGGTAACAGTTAATCTACTTATACAACACAATTTTAGGAGTCCTCGCTCTATTTCACTTACACACACTCACACACACAAATGTTCACCTAGAGATTTTATGCAAATGAAGTCCATGCAAATAACTCAGAGCAACAACCTGCACTATAACAATGTTTTTACAGCACTGATCCAGTGAAAGGTAAGTTTTAAAGACATTTCTGATAAGGCTTTAAGTGGAAGACGAGTAATACTTACAGGAATTTCTGAGCGACGTTTACTTTCAGCAGCGCAGTTCACCTGGACAGGTAAAGCCTCGCAGAGGGTGTAACATTAAACCTTTCGCAGAGGAGGTGGAAGGGAAGGAAAGGAGAGTTAAATGACTCAGTAAAGAGGACTTTGTCCTGGTCACAGACTCTGCTGATTGGCTGTTGGTCCGCACTGGAGAAATTTTATCTGACTGCTGGTCTCTGGGGAATTTCTACAGTCCAAAGTTGGAAAGACTGCACCTGTGTGAGCTCAGAGCCTGCTCACCTCTAACAGGCCAAGGTGATCAGGAAGCAGTGGAGCAGAGGGGCAGGGCCTGCGAAAAGGTAAACAGGAGAACTGCCCAAACCTGCTCTGGGAGTTCAGGATAAGGAGGTGGAATTTCCTATAAAGTGAGGTGGACATGGGAAACAAAACAATGAGCAGATATGAAAAGCACGTCACGTGTTTCACAAGCACAGCCGGACTGAGGCAAATAAACATTTTGTTGAAATGAAATATTGAAATGTCTTCTTAAAGGGCAAAAACAGCTTGAGCTGCAAGTTTTGACAGCGGCCCATTTACAGCACAGTTAAATTTTAATAACGAACACGCATACAGGATTGATTTCCTGTAGCCCATTTATGTAAACAGAGGAACTGTGCCCTGAACTGTTCTTTAAACAGGAAGCCCATAATCCAAAGTAAGTGACAACACGTCTCAGGCTTAGATAATACTATGATGTACAAGTATTTAGAACTGTGTACAACACACACTCTATAAGACTTGCTGCTTGTATAGAGGCTTCTTTTTTGTTGTGGGTTTTTGATTTCCTCTGACAATAGCTGCTTTTGTAATACCTTGCGTGTGGCTTCAGCCTTGTACAAAACAGTTGTTATGCATGTTTTCAGATGTGGTTTTCCTTTCAGCTTCTCCTACTTCGTGCTGCTCTTAAACTTGACTTTGTGAGCCACAGGTGCTCCACAAAAACACAACTGTAGACAGAAAATGACTCGTCCTCATGAGTCACTCAGGCTGACGCAGGCAGAGCTGAATCATTAGGCTGTTGATATGTTTAGGATCACAGAACGTACAGGTGTACCCACATATCTACTGTGTATCATCAGTGGACCATACTCTACTTTTGCTGTTTTATTTCTTTACACCAGGGAGAATATAGATCGTGTAGTTTCTGACTGAGGAGATGATCAGTAACTAAACTTTCCATATAGGCACAATAAGACAATAAATCCCCTTACAAGTAAATTAGTTTGTGTGTATTATAGACATTAGCAAACAAAATCCTACATATTGAACTTTTAAAAGGAGGAATCATGACAACAAGGGCACAGTTACATGCTTTCGTTCATTCTTTGTCTCCTTCAACAAGTGCAGGAACATGAGCTCTTGATGGTTTTTGTGTTGTTTATTTCATATTCAGAGACTGAAACGGTGCTTGTCTCATCCTTGAATAATCTAAAAGACTATACAGACATGTGTTCAATGTATGAATGAACTTTAGCAGTGAACAAGAAACAGTTGAGTGGGTCCCGGTGACCTTTCCAGCTGTCATATGACTCCCACTTCCCTTCCACATCACTCCTCCTCTCCTCTCCTCTCCTCTCCTCTCCTCTCCTCTCCTCTCCTCTCCTCTCCTCTCCTCTCCTCTCCTCTCCTCTCCTCTCCTCTCCTCTCCTCTCCTCTCCTCTCCTCTCCTCTCCTCTCCTCTCTACAGAACAGTTCTTTTGCTCAGTTTTGTGGTGTGTACTGCTACAGTGATTCAATGATTTTTTTTGGTTTTGTGAACTCTTAAGTCGTCTTTGAAGTGCTGAGTTGAACCTGCATCCTATTTCCTTTCTGCTGAGTCCACATCTCCCTTCTGCTGAAGTTTATCTAAACACCGGTGCAGGTGAAACCAATCTCCTCCCGTCTCTCTCCAGGACACTTAAATCACCTTTCTCTTATTTCTCTCACTCAAACACACCAAACAAACTTTCCTGCACCGTCTGTCTCATCTCACTTAAAATGTGCGTCGGATTCTTCCAACCCACTTTCCCCTCCATTTAAATTCAAATGTCAGATGAGGATGTTAAAGGCGTGGGCGAAACAAAGACAGGGAATATTTTTCCTTCTTAACTCTCAATTTGAAAAAGCGTTTCTTTTTCGATTTGTTCTCATGTGGCAGTGAAAGGTCGGTCATCTCTCTTCCATCCACACAGCATCCATATTTCATGGTACCCATGCAAATGCTCTTTGTTACATGAATATTGAAAAGGCAAGTGACAGAGGAAGGTCATCAAATAGCACTCTTTTATCACCACAGAGATGGCCTCACTCAGTGATCATTCATCACAGACTCATTGTGGGAACATTGTCAGTGTATACATTTGTGTCAGATCAGAAAAGAATCTCTGTCAAATGCACAATACGCACTTAACCTTTGCTTAGTTAATCAGAGCAATGAATTAGCAGCAACCAGTCCTCTGTGGCTCTTTATATACAGTGTATAAAGCTCTTTGTTTAGATAATGTTGCGTTTGAAAGTTGAATGTAAACCTAACTGTCACTTTAGTACTTTTATACACCTTCACTTTCAAGCTGTGTATATTTGATTTTGTAGCACAACATATTTTTTTGCACAATATCTTTTTTTTAATCACTGATATATGATATTAAGCACTGATGTTATTCTAGTTGCCTCTGCCAAAGAGATGCTTGATCACGTAAGTTTGTTTGTGTTTGAGGGGGATTACACAAGAACTACAGCACTCATTTAGGGCAAGGACGAACCCATTCAATTTTGGAGCAGATCCATAAGACAGGACAGAAGATGGATTTCTATTTTATCTCTTTTTATAACCTTGGCGGAGGTGTCTGCTCTTCTAGTTTAAAAACAATGAGAAAGTGCCGCAAGTGTTCCAAGACAATGATATCTGTCAAC
Organism: Sphaeramia orbicularis; assembly: GCF_902148855.1. NCBI lineage: Eukaryota > Metazoa > Chordata > Actinopteri > Kurtiformes > Apogonidae > Sphaeramia > Sphaeramia orbicularis. The sequence continues at coordinate 36,059,359 of NC_043960.1, forward strand.
ATGGGTGTTGCAAAAAAAGTGGCCTCCTGTTAGCTACAGACCATGAACTTTTAAAGATCAATATAATAAGAGCAAAAAGCTGGTACTATCACGTCCTTGAAAAGATTGGATTGGAGGTCAACTATTTTTGACTATTAGAAACTAGATGATTATTTAACTGAACATCTCAGTTAAAGCCATAAATATGTAGATGAACAAATAAAAAGATCTCTAACAAAACATGAGGCTCAATAAATCAATAAAACTGAAACCAAAAAAAAGGTGAAGAGCCTAATAATATCCATCAGGCACTATTGGACCTTATATTCTATAACTACAATTTGTTGAACGTCGTATTGTTTTACAGAGATGAGTTATGACTGATTGTTCTTTGGATGCTGTGCAGTTTTGTACATTAATTACAGGGACTTTTCTGTGTTTTATTATTGGTCTGACTCAAACACAGCTGTAGAAGATAATCACTCCCTAGATCATTACATTTTTCATTGTTTCCCAAGTCTTTCCATGGAACTACTGAGTAAAATGTTATTATGACCAATAGCCGTGATTGACCAACATAAGAGAATAACATCTGTTACCAACAAATACACTTTAATTCACTGCCCTACATCTTTTACAGACAACACCTGATGAATTATTAACCATCCTGTTGTGTTGAGACATTTTCTTTGTCAAGATATGACTGTTTTTAGTTTTGTTGTAGAGGTTCATTGCCCTACAAGAAATGCGTGAAATGTTGACTTGTATGTGGCATATTCTGTGCAACTATTCAGTAAGGTGAACCAAAAAAATAATGTTTTACAAGGCAAGAGTGTTGTGGTTCATGGCCAAGATGGTAAAGAAACATCTAGTTTTGTGCGCAAAAGTTCAACGTACTGGATTTTTTTGTCACACGTAGTAGATGTTACCAACCCCAAAACGCCCGCTTCTATAGTACATTCCATCTGAATCTTTGAAAGTGGGTTGAAAATGTATTAGAGGAGGAGAAAATCACAATAGTCTGGTCATGTTGAAGCTGTAGAGACATTATAAGTGACTTTGAGCAGAGACAGTTGCAATGATGTCACCTCTGCACACTCTGATAGTTCAACAGTTTTAGAACAAACTGTCTTCCTTGGCTTGTGAAAGTATATTTTAAATCAACAAACCTTATATGTTTAAATGATTACTTTATTCAAAAGGATCAGAAATTACTTGCCATTCCTCATTGACTGCAATACATTTTACAAGGGGCCATATTTCCACTTTCTGTTACCTCTATCATGTTGGTCTATGATGTACATTCATACATGGAAGAGAAAAGAAACAATCCTTTTCCCTGTGATGCTACTGTCGTCTATCTAGTTTATCCCCACACAGTTTTAATCCCCCTTTCCCCTTTTTCTGTTATTCTCATTTCATTGAGTCTTAAAAGAAAAAAGGTGGTGCTATTTCACTTTAGTGTGTGTCTTTTTTTTCCTTGTGAATACATGTCTTAGTCAAACACTTTCTCCTCATAAGCTCCTGCTTCCTAATTCAAGGTGGCATCTGAAACACACAAGTGCTCTTGTCTCATATTGTTTCCCTCAGCCTTCACTCAAAACAGTAACAGAATGTGGCTTTCCATCACTAAGGCACACATACAAACATACGCACTTCACTTTCACATATAAAAAGCCACATATCAAACGGGAACTCATCCATTAGTCTCAGTCTTGACATCACTGGCCCACTGCCACTTACTCAAATCCCACCCTACTTCATCCGAGAGGATGAATTTTGGGGCATTTTCATCCAAGACTCACTCTTCTTTTTTATCACTGCCAGTTTCATTTGCACAAAAAGGCATAGTGATAAAGTAGGGCAGTCAATTCTAAATTTTTTCTGCTTATAAGAAATAACATCGAAAAATAATGATGTATTCAATAAATCATTAGTCTAGTGTCAAAAGCAGCTCTGTTTTTGACACAAGGAAGTACCTCATGTGTATACATGCATATGTGTGTTTATGTCGAGATCTGACAACTGCTCTATAATCGCTGGTGTGGATATTGTCATTCAATGTGAATAGGATGGATAGTGTTATTTGTTACGCTATTTGTCAAATGTCACAGTGACACCAAGCCAGATTGTAACAAAAGAGGAGACATTTGTACATGTAGGACATGAGGGACAGATGCTGAGCAGAATACTGAACCAGAAGTGACGAAGAGACAAATGTGAGAGGCTACAGGAAGAGAGAGAGAAAGAGAGAGAGAGAGAGATGCAAAGCGAATGGTGTTTCTGGCTCAGTTTTCAGTGTTGAATCGGTGGTCTGAGTCTCTGGGGGTAAGCAGAGCGTTGCTGTTCCAGCAGGTAACACAGCCAGCGCCAGCCAGCAAATGAAGATGAATGCACTTAATCTCTCTGCTGCCAAAACTACACCCTAGCATTAAGACACACACTCTCAAGTAGACACCTAACCCCCCCTCTTCACACATTCATATGAATCTAATACAGGCTGCGCTGCAAAAATGTTTACATTTCACATTCATTACAATGTTTCTGCCTTCCAGAAAATAACAGTTTATATATGAGTGTGTTTCACAGTATTGAAGGCCAAATGTGTGTGTATTCATTTATATGTGTGTTTGATAGAAAACTAGAGCAGGGCCACAGATGCTTGACAGCGGGACAGTCTCATTATCCTGGTCCAGTGTGAGAAGCTATCAGCGACCCCTGCCAACCCCGTATGTCACTCAGAAGCTGCCTTTGGTAACAGCTGATTAGCCTGATTGGCTGTGGGTTCTGTAACAGGAGAAGGCTGCATAAAATGCCACAGTATTTGTAATAAATGAGAAATAATGGATGAGGTCTGGATTTGATCTACACGTAACAAGAAGACTGCGTAATGTATGTGAATGAACAAGCAGTGCAAACCTCATTTGATTTTTCATGGGTTTTGACAGCTGTAGCTAAGCTGCAAAGATCACTTACTCCATTTGCTGAATAGCCTCTATCCCTGCCCATATCCCACTCCCTGACAAGCCCTCGATCTCTCAGCAGGACCTCATCCTCACCTCTGAAGAGCTTTAGTCCACTGAGAATAGATGGTCCCAGACTCTAATTTGTAATGACAGTCATACCACAAGAGAATGTTTCCCTGTATAACCTTAATGTCTCATGTTGGAAAAATTCTCACCTGAAAATGTCATTTAATCCCCTCAAATTCCCACTCTGTCCATCTTTCATAATGTTAGTGCTGGTTATGTAAAAGTCAGCGGAAGATAAAAAAAGAGGCCTGTTAGGACCCATGCTGGTCTTGCTCCAATGATTTCGTAGTATTTCAGAGTGATTAAATTGGGCTTATGATGCAACAGTCCAGATGACCAGGACTTACAAGAATGTGAACAGACGGAGTCATTCATCACAGGCGTAATCCTCTCATCCTTTTATTAGACAGTCACTCTACTCCACTGCTATGCAACCCTGCATCCACATGCATGAACACCTAGCCAGACAACAACACAGACAGTAGGAAAGGCATGATCATCTAGAGATGAACAGAGGAGGCTGAGGGCCTGTTTCTGTTTAGTGCTTCTGAAAGCAACATCATTTTGGGAAGGACTGTTGAGTCTGAATGAATTAAGCTTCATAAATATTCACAATTCTCTCCTCCTCTGCCTCTATCCTCCTGTGATCGCTTAGCTGCACATCCAAAAAGCCTCAGATCTTTGCAGGCTCTAACTTCCATAGGGGCTTGAAAACTTATTAGAACAGTGAAAGCCAGCATGTTTATTTGTTGAGAATATATTCATGTATTCTGAATCGGATAAGAGACCTCACAGAGAACAAGCTGCAGCAAGCCAGTTTAATCTAACATTGTAATTATGAAATCGATGTAAGCGTTCTGTCTCAGTGTTCTGACATGTGTGAGGGTCATTATTTCTGTCTGTCAGTTGCCATGGAAATGGGTTTTCTGACTTCATGCTTCTTGGCACAAACTGTGTGTGTTGCCACAGTGAGACCTGGTGCAGGTTTGTTTTCTGTCTTGTGGCTGCATTTTGCATATCTGTAAAGCCTCCTGTCCCTTGCTGCTGCTGCAGTATTTCTGTGTTGTATTGATTTTCACTGTCCACTGCTTGTCGTTCAGAGTTGCTATAGTGCAGCCTGATGTGCTGCTCCAGCCATTACCCTTAGTGCTCCAGTCACAGCAGCCACTTTACTCTGAAGCTGGCCACCAGTGGATAACATGTTTTTTGATGTGAAGCATCTTGATGGCTCTCACTCAGCCTCAGGGCTTAGGTTTAAGGCTTCACATTGGCACTGGACAACAGCCATGTCACAGAGGTACTGCAATAATGATGTCATATGTCACACATCCTGCTCAAAGGCACATTTATATGAGTAATACAACAGTAATTACCACTCTTATTAATACACTGCATCCTCTGGTCTGAATTCCATTAACATTCATTTCAGGAGGACTTTTTGTATTAAAAATGATGCTGTTGGCTTGTTTGCAGTCAGTAGTGCTAGTAGTTTACACATCCTGGGTTTTGTTTAACTCACAAAGACCCAGTGCTATTTTTGTGGCAGTTCTCAATTTGTTTCTATTTTTTAACCTTTCTTAAGTGATTAATTACCATTTACTCTAATATTATACTCTGAATTTAGCATTTTTTAAATGAAAATCAGGTGTTTTCCTTTATTTAATTTTCTGATTATGTAGATGTTCATTAAAGCTCAGATTAAGGTTGAGGGTTATAATATCCAAAACAAAGAAAACTGAAGTAAAAAATTGTTTTTTCTGCAAAATATATTGTTAACTTGACACAAAATAAGTGTCTCCAATTAATGTCAGTGATCAAACTCCATGGATTTTACTGGTGAATCAATGTTGTAGAAGATGACAGTGTTTCCATGTTCACTATGACACCTCTAAACGTCCAAATGGGTCATATCTGATGACCATGAAAAGATGACAAACTGTATTTTACACCAATAATTTACATGTATTGACAGGATTAGTCTATTAACAGGAATCTAACATTTCATATCAGTGAATTGTTTTAGTCGCCAGTGGATGTTTGGGTCTTTATGGGATAAACTACTTCTATATGATATTAGTAACCTAGTGCAAAGGCTTATGACAGAAAACAATTCTAATTCTAGACAGGGAAAGGAACTAATTTAACCCAACCCATGATTTTTTCCTAACCCTAATTAAGTAATGTTGGTGCCCTAACCTAGTCTGATTCACAGGAGGCTGTTTGTTGGAATAAGCCTGCCAAAGCCTGAAATTTCTGTCTGTAATCTCTGTCTCATCAAAAGGTGAATTAAAAACAACACCTGAGTTAGTACATATGGAAAATTACAAGTTTTGAGGGAAATTTGGATCATACAATAAGATAAGTCCTCTTGAGATTTTGTCATTAGTGCCACACAAATGTTACCAAATGTCACACTTCACAAGGGTACTGTTGCTGGGCTGTCCTGGGGTTTAGTCCTCCTCACGACAAAGTTTGGATAATAATAATAATAATAATAATAATAATAATAATAATAATAATAATAATAATAATAATAATAATAATAATAATAGCTTTATTTGTATAGCACCTTTAAAACAAAGTTTACAAAGTGCTTTGACAGACAGCACAACAGCGGAATACAAGAAGCAAGTGAAAACACTAAAACAGAAGCAACACAATAAGAGAGATGTGTACAACAAATGCAAAAAATATGGCACTTTGAATAAATTAAGTGAATCGGAGTAAAGAAGGCAGGGATAACGTAACATGATGCTGTTAAATCAATGCAAAAATGAATAAATGAGATAAAACAACATCATGTATGAGAATATAAATTACTAATCAAACAGGATAAAAATCTAATTTAAAAATTAAAATTAAAAATTAAAAAGGGACAGACATCACATAAAAGCAAGTCTGTAAAAATGTGTTTTAAGAAGTGATTTAAAAGATGTCAAATGACAAGAAGGACAAAAAACCCAGAGGATTTCCTCCCCTATTGCATATTATTAATTTATTCATCCAGATATTGGCTAAAATGGATTGTGAAGATAGGTCTGACTATGCAAATTAGCCTAAATCTAAACAAATTGCAACTAAAAACTGAACTTAATTAAAGGAAAAAGACTGAAATAATGAAGAAGAAAACTTTAGCACACAGGAATAAAACACTCATCCTGGGTGAAACTCCACCACCTTTGCTTTTGTCCCAGTGCAAAGTTAAGTTGGTTTTGTTACTTGGATGCAAATAGACCAATGGTTCGCAACCTTTTATGGTTCGTGACCCTATTTTAGCATCACAAATTTCTGGCGACTCCAGACATTCAAAACTGAGACTTTTTTTTTTTTTTTTGCTAAAATTAAATTTTTTTTCACCATGTAATAGTTTGCTATGCTATGTTGGAAATAAACACTAATTTTAGATGACATTTAGTCTATATAATGTATATTATTATGAACGGAGGCAGAAAAGCCAGGTGTAGATTACTGCACAAAGTGAGAATCTAATTTTCCTTGGTCAGGATATGTACAGTCAGTCCAGCTTGTTTTTACAAGACTGACAATTAATACTGAGCAAACAATAACTCAAAATATGAATTATGAAAGAGCTGCAGCATCTGAAACCAACCACAATCAACATTTGAAAGATAAACAGTACCACAGTGCTTCAGTTTCAGCTTCACAGTTTGTCTTTTATGGATTATGATTGTCTCTGTCAACTTACCATATATTTTTTATTAGTAAGTTTTTTATTTTATTTTTATCAATTACTAGAAATTTCAGGTCACCCCATTTGAATTCCAGGTGATCGACCGACCCCAAGGTTCAAAAACACTGAAACAGACACTGATCTATCAAATGCTTCCTCTATCTCATAATCACCAAAACAGTTGAGCCAAAAAAAGAAAAGGCTTCTGATTGATCTAGTAGTGTCATTGGGTTTTATTTCTTTCATTAGTATCAGGCAGTGTCTGTGGCAGTATAAATAAATAAGTTGATCCAGACAGTAAGTAGGAAAGTAAAACAATATGATGAAGTACCCAATTTTGAGTTTAAATACAACATAAATAAAATAACACAAATGGAAAAAATTAGAGACCTCTGAAGAAGATCTGTAAGCTACATTATTGGGATGTTCACTAATCTATGTGAACATCTCAGGCTCTTTTTCTTGTGTGTGTGCGACTGCAGAATGTTTTCAGAGCCTTTTTCAACAATGCATCTTTGTCTTCTTGTGTGTCCTGTTGAGACTGTGCAGTGTTACCAATATGTGCAAAACACACACAGTGAGCACAGTTTTATAACCTAAGGGTGACATAAGATATTCAAGCAATACTGCCTGCGCTTCTGAGAAAGGCTTAGCAGAAACAGGGTCAGTGTCAGATAACTATAAGACCATAAGATAAGAATAACAGTATGTGAATCTGTAGTTATTATGATGCAGGGGAAACTGAGGAGGAGCGCAGCCATGTAAAAGTAAAAGCTTTCATGTGAGGAGAAAGCCTGCATGGTTAATAAAGGAAGACACGGAGGATGGGGAGAGAAAAGAGACAACCAATGCTTTTTAGCCGTCATGTACAACTAGTTTACGGAAGAGAGGACGGAGAAAGGAAACTGAGCCAGAGATTAATGGGTGTGTGTTAAATGACTCTTCCACCGGTGGGAGTGGGCCAGGAGTGACACTTAGGTCACACTTGGAGCCGTGCCTCTCTCCTCCTTTGGTCTGTATTCTCCCCTTTCCTGTGCTCTTTCCAACACCAGCTTCTTTCATCCCTCTCACCCACCCACCCCCCCCTTCCCTCTCATCCCTTTTCCCCTGCTACTTCCCTCGCTCCCTCCCTCGACCTCCCCTGCGGCTGTCCTGTGACGTGGAGCAGACGTGGGGGTTAGCATCACCGAGAGGATGGAGGGTTGGAGGACAGAAATAGACGCTGACCTATCATACATGCACAGTGACTAAACATCACCACGGGGACAAACATAGATAAATTAAACATATACGCACACCATTCTGTATTTAGCAAAGGTACATACAGCATTAACATAATCTGTTCTCTGTGTGTTTTTTGCAGGAGGATTAAAATCAAATGCCAACTACTGTAAGCTTAACAGAATATGATGTCCCGGGTGATTCAGGGAACTGATGCCCACTCTTCAGATGGCTACTCTCTTGTCAGTCTCTCTCTCTCTCTCTCTCTCTCTCCTCTCCTCTCTCTCTCCTCTCTCTCTCTCCTCTCTCTCTCCTCTCTCTCTCTCTCTCTCTCCTCTCCTCTCTCTCTCTCCTCTCTCTCTCTCCTCTCTCACTCTCTCTCTCCTCTCTCTCCTCTCTCTCTCCTCTCTCCATCTCCTCCTCTCTCTCTCTCTCTCTCTCTCTCTCCCCTCCTCTCTCTCTCTCTCTCTCTCTCTCCTCTCTCTCCTCTTTCTACTCTCTCTCTCTGAGTGTAATAATCAGACATCTCAGGTTTACTCGACACGGCTGTACTCTGCTTTATCTGCTAGCAGTCCTGTAGAGCAGGGCTGCAGAGCAAAACTGGTGTAGAAGACAATATTTTTTAACCAAAGTAATACCCTACAATCATATGTACTTTAACTGTAAGTACGAGTGCACAAGGAAATTACATACTATAACATATACTATACATTTTTCTAATCTGACAATTAAATGTAATTAATAACAAAAACGTACATTGCAAAAATGTTGTCATTTCTCTGTGTTAATATAAAATTTTCACAGAAATTACACTCATATGCACCTCAAAAGTAAGTGCAAGTGCATTTTGTTCCGAACATGTTACACACTGTAACATATATTCTAATTGTTTTTAACTTAACAGCTAATTGTAATTAATAGCATAAACATGAATTGCAAAAGATGCAGTTGCTCCTCTATGTTCATATCAAATGTTCACAGATAACATATTTAATCCTGCAAAAAGATATCCAAATCATGCAGTATCAGCCAATTTTGATGACAGTATTACTGAACAGAAATCAGAATGTAAAATCCATGTCGCAGCTTAGCTCTTTGTGAAGAACATCACATGTTCTGAATGTCCACTATGTTTCACTGCATTGTCAATTATATATATGTGGTAAGGGATGGGATGTGATTGTTGTTATGGGTGCACATTTGCATTGGTTGCTATTGATTTAAGTTGCACCTCCATCAAAGCGTCGCTGTTTTGAGAGCACTAAACTGTAAGTATGCAGTAAAAATTGATCAAAGTTGCTTAGACTTTAATGATACTATTGGGTGTCTTTGTAAAAAATTAAGCCAATTCTCTGCTCAGATATTTCGCCGTATTTCCACAACACTTGTCTGAACAACACAAATTGTTTAGATTGTGCAACAGCTGTACGTCTTAAATTCCCTGACAAATAAATGAGTAAATAAATAAATAAAAGTGTATAAATATGATCAACACAATCACACACACATATGGAACAAGATGGCATGTGATTGTTAAATGAGGAAACAAATCAGATTTTCAGGTCAGTTTAAACATTATAAGTCGTTCACTGTTGAACTGAAATTCACAGTAGTCTGTTAATCTGAATGTAAGTGAAGAAGTGAGTGACTGAATAACAACGGGGTCCTTGGACTGATGGTAATCCCATTTAGGTGGCCCCTAATCCTCTGGTATAGATGGCCTGATCTGCGCAGAGTGAACAAGATCCTAATGATGAAGCATATTGACTCTGGTGAAGGCCTATTTTTAAACTGAAATTGTTACATAATTAAGAGCAGATCAATAAGTCAATTGAAGGAGAAAGGGGAACAGTGGCATAGCCTACATATAAACATGTTAACAACCCCTAAGGGAGCCATGTGCACCTACTCTCTTTTCATCACCATAAACGCACATTTACATTCTCTCTCTTTCACACAAACACACACATGCAGATGCATAGAACTATATGAGAACAAAGAACTGTGCTTATTACTGTTCTGCAGTCAATGGTCAGAAATGTAGTTTAACTTTAATCTGTGTGCCTAAGTATTCACTGTTCACAGCAATCCAAAATCCAGCCATGAAGTGGCCTCGGACCAATAAAAGGGAAGCAGTGAACTGGTGAGGAAGGAAATTATGTACAGATTGAATTCATTTCATTCTCCTTTGTCATTTTTATTACAAGGAAAATGCTTCTGTGTTTAATCATTATGCATATTATGCTAAATTATTCAAATGAAAGCAACGAACAGTGCCAGTTTGTGCAGCGTTGTACTCCTTTGAAAGTGAAGTGTTATTGATGGTATTATTTCTGTCAAACTGACAACAAAATGATTATGTAGCAGCAACTGTAGTGAAAAGGTGACACATTACAGACACAGCACATGGTTAGTTATGGGTGCACATTTTCATTGTTTGCTATCGATTTGAGTTGCTCCTACGACAAAGCGTTGCTGTTCTAGAGCACCAAACTGTAAGTATGCAGTAAAAATTGATCAAAGTTGCTTAGACTTTATTGATGCCGCTGGGTGTCTTTGTAAAAATTAAGCCAATTCTCTGCACAGATATTTCACCATATTTCCACAGCACATGTCTGAACAACACAAATTCTTTAGATTGTGCAACAGCTGTAACATCTGAGAGGGCTTGAGCTGTGGCATAGTTTTTAAGTGCAATCTGAAAATGCGGACATTTACGCCAGCTGCAGTTGAAAACTAATGGATTCATCTGGGATTATCAGGAGCATACTGTATGTTTAATGCTTTTAATAGTTGTAAACCCATCATATATCCTGTGTTACGTAAAGCAGCTGGTGAATTTGTGTCTGATGAAACTTCATCCATAGCAGTTTTTATTTGAAGTGTTCCCTGTTTAATTCAGCCATGTCGTTCATACCTGGTCGCCATCGGGCCAAAGTGATGGACACAGTTGTAGTGCACTGCTGCCGGAGACATCAAGATGCAACAACAGTCAGCACACAGTATTTAGCTCTAATGAGCCTCTGACTTTGAGGCACATCAATGAGGCGCCTCATTCATAATAAAGAGCTTCAGTCCCGCGGGCAGCAGCTAAATGAACTGGGACCGAATGGAGGCAAACAGTTTAGCCTGCTTCCTCAGCTCTGTGAGCATCGGCTGTGATAATTAACCATGCAGTTAAAATTCTGATTATACTGTTGTAACGGTACACAGAAGACGCACATGGGTTTGCAACATGAGAGCATCCAACTGTGTCATTCTGAGACATTTCTATACCACCGATGAGTCAGACTTATGTAGAAGAAATCTGTGTTGAAAGATGCAAAGAAGCAAGATCTCTTCCTCTAAGCTCTGTTTGCAAGCACAAATATCTGATTACATCTCATCAGGCACTGGATTCCAACAAACCTCTAGGCATAAGAATAATAATCAGACTGACAGGAGACGTGTGGGACACAAAGTCAGGATTAATTAAACACTGAGCAGTTTTAGAAATTATCTTACACAGAAAGACAAATTGGATACAATGCCCTGTAGATCCTGAAATATATTTAGTCTAATGTTGCACACTCTATTTAAATCCCCAGAGAAATGATCAATGCATCAGCTCTGCAATTGTAATAACCGGAACAAGGCACACAGGGGGATTAGCAGTGTTTATCATCATTATCCTAATAGTCCCTATCCAAATGAAATGCATTCTGGGAACTTGTTTGTGCCTCCTAGTGTTTGAATAGGGGCATGAGGCACTGAAGAGGCCATCACAAACACTTCAGCCATGATGGATAGCATCCGTGCAGGTCAGGGCTGACGGTGAGTGATCGGCCTCTGAGGCCAGCTATTTGAGTCACCGCCAGTGTGACAGAAATGAGGGGAAATGTACGTGGAAGAGCAAGTGAGGTGCACAAAACACACTGATCACAGAACAGCTGCATGAAAATGTGGCATTTCAAAGCTTACTTGTCTTTTCATTATTTCTGGTCTAGTTCTGTTGTGGGCTGTGTAACACCATAGATTTCATTCTGTATTCGTCATCTGGATTGTGATGTTTATGTTGAAGTTAAATTGGAATATAAACTTGAAATATATCTATTATGTGAAAACCTTGGTTACATGCAAGCAATTTGTAACTTTAGAACAAACAACACAAGGATCCCTAAAGTCACCAGATGATACAAAGGTTAGAAAGAAGTCTGAGAGTTGGTCATTTGTGTTGTAATGGTTGAGTGGGAGATGAATTCTATGTTTTATTTGAATGTACCAATGTACAGGTTGTTAAATTTAGGCAAAAGTATTTGCCAAAATACTACTCACAGCATCCATCAGTGTACAAACTTGTAATGCCTTTTCAGTCTGAACAACCAAAAACAATTCACACATTAGGTGCGTTTTTTAAAAGGGTTTTCCTCTTTTTTTAATGAATTTTGTTATTATTGAATGTACATTATTTTTTCTGTTATGACAAAATGTTTGTGCTCCGTACCATGTATTTGGTGATGAGCAAAATAAAATAAAATGTAATTAAATGAGGGTCAAATAAGAGGAAACTGAGTACATACAGGATACAGAAAACATCCATCTTTGTTTATATTTTGACAACCGTGCACAGTATTGCAGATTTCTTCTACCCTTCATAATGTACCCTAGTATGGCAGAAACATTTACCTGTGCCACTGGTCGGTCTGTTGTGGAGACATTTTGCAGCTCTGACGACTGGCCAGCACAGATTGTGTTGCTCCAGGGCTGCTCTGCTGCTGCATAAACCAGCACCAAATGCTACTCTGCCAAAGTCACAAAGTTACAGAAACAAGCACACGCTGCCTAAACAAATCCCAGAACTCAGTCACTGTTTCTAAAGTAGCAAGAAACAGCCAGAAGTGATCAGTGGGGGAACAAAATATCTATGGCCTTGGCTTTTAAGCATCGGTTTAATGGGAAGTCACTCACAGCAACATTAGCATAAATGGAGTAAATTCCCACACAGTTATCACCTAAGGTTTTATATGATGAATGCTTCCTGTAATTCATTCTTAACTGCTGTGGTTACCCCAGAGTGGTAAGGTGCCGTATGAGCTAACATTATATCCCTCACAATGTAGAGACTTGTATAACTATAGATGTTTGAAACTTTTCATTGACATTTACCAGAATTCTTGACTGTGATGATGACTAAGAACCTGCAGGTCTCGGCCTACCTTTTCTCAGTAATTAACCGCACTGAGGTTTTCGTGGATATAAGGTAAAAATCACCCATTAGCAGTGCTGGAAATGGCCAGCCTGCTGTGGTTGCTGCTATTTTGCTCTAAAAGCTCTTGTAATTTCACATAAGCACAGGTTTTAAAAGGTGCCTGGAACATCTAAGTGTAGGTAAATCATGAGTCTGTACACCTTTTTGCTGATGCACCCAGCGGTTTAAAGTGTAGCAAAGTGGTTGTGATAGAAATTTAAAGTCTAAATAATCAACATTACTTCAGTGGCACTTTGAATGCATTTATTCGATGCTGTTAGTTTGCTGTGGATGATGTTAGCTGAATAATGTAATGTAAATTTACTCAGCACATACTCTTGATTTGGGTTTCATTGCCACAGTAGAATGCAGGTGCCTCTGCTTTTAATCAAATCTTTATTAGTAACCAAATGAATGATTACTTATTTGCTTAACAACAAAAACATTATCCCAGATTGTCAATTAAATGAGTAAAGCTAAACGATACCTCAATCAAATTAATTACTCAATTATGCTGATGTTTTCTTCATATTCAAGGTGCTCAAATACCCTAATCAAATTTCTTTACATGCCTGCCACACATTACAAAGAGGAACTGATAAATGGAAGGATGCATGCATGAATTTAATGTGTACGCTGATGCAAAGTCCTGTCCTCCCCAGCTGAAGTGACCTAGTACACTACTGTTCTGGTATTGTAAACTTTCTCCGTCACGATGCAGCAGAACATTGGGGACACAGCTGTTTTAGACATCCTTGTCCAGAGGCTGAGAGATTCAGGTCAGATCTGCAAACAGAACAAGGAGGTCTGAATCTGAAACACACTGGCCCCTAAAAACAAACAGAGATACTCGAGTCATGCTTTCCTGAAATAACCCAATCAAAACCCTTCTGCAGAGCCTGCAGTAAGCCTGCATCCTTCCCTGCTAGCATGTGCCCTGCACCGATTCTGACTTAAAATCACACATTTTAAAATTGCCGTCTGAACCAGAGGAGAAGAGTGAATATGTTGTTTTTTTTACTGCGAAGGTGTTGTTAAGTAAACTGCCTCCCTATATCTCCAGCCTGTTATCACACTAGTAACTATAGCACAAGATCAAGTGCTTGAACTCTTCTCAATGTTCCCAGGGTGAATTTAGAGCTTGGTAAAACTGCTTTTTCTATTTATGCACCTTTGGTTGGAGTGGACTGCAAAACATCATTTCATTTTAAGCACTCCCTTCTTTAAATACCTTTAAAGACATTTCATGTACTGTTATGAAAGACCATTTTTTTCTGCTTTATATAATCTCCGTAGAGAGGTGTGAGTTTGCAGGTATGGTCTATTTTCTTACTTTATTTATCTCTCTTTTATTCTGTCTATCTTATTTTTTTATATACATTTAGATAGCTAGATAACTTGATAGCTAGATATTACACATCCACATGTGAACTCCTCCCACTTCCTCCCCTTGACTGCACTTGTTATCTATTATCATATAATTAAGTTGACATTTAAGCTATAGTGCAAATGGGCTCTCTCAACTTAAGTATAATAAATATTATTTAAATGTATTCCTATAATAACTATACGGTTGGATGAGATTGCCTCCATGCATTTCTCTTCCTCTGTGTTATCCTATTATTTTATATCCTCACTTAGACTCTCAGTGTTTGATCCAGTTGATTAACCCTGAGTGGAGGACGTTGTGCCTTTACAGGGGGGTGGTTCAAATAAATATAGACTTATACAATGAGAAACACACAATTACAGTCAGGTCTCAGTGGCCACTTGTGTCCTGAAATAGCATGAACTAGGCAGCGCTGGGAGATTTATGAAGCCCAGAGCCGTCACCTTCCTCCTGGCTGGAAGCACAGAGCGAGCCTCCATGGAAAGCTCATCACTGGAGACCATCACGCATCAACAGGAATACTGTACAACAGCGGATCGTTAGGCTTCAGGCTATTATTAATATATATAGGCTTCTGTATATCTAATGCAAGATCATCCAGTCAGTTACTCACAGGGCAAAAAGGGTGCACTACTGTCCCTGAAACGAGGGTATGCTTCTGGCAAGCAAAGTGTGCCACTTTTCTTTTTAAAACAAAGTTTGTTCTACCCCTCGGACGCCACCTTATGAATAATTCTTATTTAATTCATTTTTTTTTGTCTGGCGTTTATCTCAGCAAGACATATGAATCACCCTGGGCTTGTGTCCCCAAGCAAGTGTGTTTTTATCTGTCTGTTGTCCCTGCTTTTCCTGAGATTACCTCCTCCCTTCAGTGGGCTCTAATCTCTCTCATCAGTGTTCTCACTGTCTTCCTCCTGGTCATAGTCATCCCCTTAAGCATGAGCGCCGGTGGGAGCAGTAGGTATTTCGGGGCCGTCTCTCCCCTCCTTCTTCAAATGTCATCCTCTCATGTTGTCACGTGGCATTTGAAGCCAGTCCTCCAGGGCTGGGCTGTTTGAAGTATTGATTGAAGTGCCCTTGTCCCCTGAGTGCCATTACGCAACAGAGATGCAAAAATCCACAAAGTCACCGAGAGGGTGGGACAGAGAGTATAGGGAAAAGAGACATAGAGGAACGGCAGCAGGAAAGGAGAAAATGTACAACATTACAAGAGGTGGAAAATGAGATTGAATGGAAGAGGCCAGGCAGAAGGGTAAAGTGTCAACTGTGGATAAAATGATGGAAATCACTGAATTTGTGCCGCATCAATCAGGAAATGATGGAAACCTGGACAAGTCAAAACTAATGTCATAGATCAGGCAGAACACTGCTGAAAATAGGCCAGCGAAGGATTCTATCTTCACTCCATCATTATTGCTGCGTCTTATCATGGGATCACAGAGATTCTTGATGTGTTGCTCAGAGACTGAGAAAAAAAGCACATTTCCTAACAGTAAGACACAGGCAAAAAGAAAATGGGCTATGGCTCTCAGAGGGATGAAAAGCTTTTATTTACCACCAGCACAACAGAGTACAACAGAGAGAATCGATAATTTGACAGCTGAGAGTTTATTGTTTTGAAACAAAATGTTTGATGACATGTTTCTCCAAAGTTACTTGCTGACTTATAAAAGTGGTGTGAAGACTGCCATGTATTGCATTTTCTTTGCACCATTTACAAAAATTGCAAATGTAGAGATGCAAATTCCACGCATTTTCCTACTTGGTTTAGGTTTCTGAACATTCTGTGGGAAAGAAACAAGGTTAGACTTTTTTTTTTTTTTTATTATGGGTTGATAATGATTTAAAAAAAAAAGATTCATTCATTGCAGATTTTTTTTTTTTTTTACTTCGATCAGTGGAGGAGTCAGTATATGAGCTTGAACAGGGGTTTGCAAAACAGAATACTCAGAGTGGGATGGGAGACACAAATTAGCATTCACAATAACACTCTGGTACTTGTATTCAGTATATGTATATAGTTCATCCATTTACATTGTGTATAAACTGTATTCACGACAAAGATAAAGCGGAAAGATGCAAAGAAGTTGTTCTCACATTCACAAAATATAATGTGCCACTTAGAGTTAAAAATGTGCAATGATACAAAAACCGACTGACAAACTTTAATTACTAATCATATTTTCGGGGAGGATCTGACCAATACTGCACAGACTGAATGAATACTTAGTATTAACAGTAAAACAGCCCGAGGTCTATAAAAGTAGCCTATAAATAAACATAATTACTATTCAGTTTGTGTTCATAAAGGTTATTTTCTCTGGCTCAGTGGCACATGTTTGACCGTGAAGCACAGGTGTGTTGCAGAACAGGTTCAGCACCTCTGATCTCCAAAAGAAAAAGTAAAGACATAAATAATAACAATAATAGATAGAAAATCACAATAATAGAATCTTAATGAGACTTTACTGTATTCCCCTGAGCAATTTTCTATAGAAGTCATTCCAAATTCCTGACTGTCTTTTTTACACATTCTTAATACCATATTTATACTTAATATCATCCTGAGCATGGCTTATTCAGCATCATCATGGAAGGCACAGACTCTGGTGTCATGTTGAAATAATCCAGGATGTGGAAACTCACCTAGCAGTCAAACAGAAGACTGTGATGTCCACCCCCTTATGCCCTCTGTTCACGCACACACACATACACACAAACACACACACAAACAGGAAGGATGGTCCTTGTTACACAAGGTCTTCGTTTGACACGCAGGACTCCCCACCGTGATGTACGACCTCTCTTCAAAGGTGTCAGAGATGAACGTCGCTCGGAGGACAGGCTCAGTATGTGACCTTTGAACCAAGTCAGACCCCTGAACCACATATTATTCTTCTGGTGAGCATACATATGTGAGTGTGTGAGAATTCTAACAAGTGATGCCTGTGTTTGTTTGTGGCCTTGGTCCAGTTTTTTCCCCAACGTGTAAATGCAATCCTCTACTGCTCATTAAAAAACACTTTTTATTCTAACTATATACTGTGTCTGCCTCTTCTCTCCTTACATCTGCAGTACACACTCTGACTGCCTCTCCCTTTGACATTTTTTTTTATATTATTTTTGTCTCCCTACCAGCATGATCTTTCAATTCTGTCTTGACTTAAGTCTTTGATTGTTTCTGGTATACTGCAGGAAACATCTCTCTCCGCTTGTCTCCTTTTTACCCAGTCTTCGCTCATACTTTTATCTTAACAACGTCTTGTTGGCCTGCTGTCTCTCCTCCAAACAGAGAACAGGCCTTTCTCATAATTAACTTCGGTGACTTTCTCCTACCCAGAACCACTCGTCTGCCAGCCAACACACAAGGACTACGGTGGTTTGTCTTTGATTTTATGAGCCAGGATGTTCTCTGAAAGGTATTTGTAAGATGAAATAGAAACAGAGAGCTCCTAGTCCCTAGCAAATCAGCATTGCTGTAGGTAAATATCATTTGGGTTAGCTCGTGCGTGATATGACGACAAGACGCAATCAATGAGAGTTTATTAAAAGGTCCTGTAAAAGCATTTCCACGCTGGCAATAAAACTAATTAATCTGCTTCCCCATTTGACTGTGTGACTTTCTCTCTGGAGGAAGAACAAAAGGACTGCTTCCATTTATAGAGCTTTTAGAGGAGTCCACTGTCTAATTTTACCCCCGGAAGTATCAGCAATTACCTAGATGCCCTTCACGATGAAAGGTGGAGTCTTCTTTGTGTCTGTGGCACTGGGTGTTAGCAAAACTGCAGTGAAACTATCCTGCAGCTGTAGGTTTGGGTGCTATGGACGGCACATTTTAAAGGGCTTTAAGCGTATATGAATGCTACATACATTACCTCATGAATGTGTCATTAGTGATCCTAGTGTGCGAACCTTACACCTCACATTACTCCTGCAATTAACACGCTCTATTAAATGTGCAATATGAATGATTTGCATATGCTTCTGAGCTACATTTCCAGAGGTTAGTAATGTATAAGGACAAATATGTTAAGCAGGTTTTTAATGCATCTGTACCAGTGGTGTAGTGGTCCCTGGAGAAGTGGGTATATTCTCAAATTTTGCCATTTGTGTTTTTTTTTTTTTTTTTTTAGTAGTCCAGAAAAATGCCCTGTTTTAGAAACAGGGACATGTAAGACTATATTAAGTTTACCAAAAAATCCATTAGTAGTATTTGCTCACTATTATAAAATTATCATGACTTGATCAGGAGCAGTTTGTTGCTATTACTGGTCACACAAGCAGCTGCATGAATGTAAATGTATTCAACATGAGGCAAACATAGGATGTTAGCCTTTCATAACGTTAGCCTACTCACACAGTTTAACTAATGGTTAAAGTTGGTTCTCTCAATATGTGTCACTCATTTTAAAGACGTTTATTCTGCCTTTCTCATTCACATTTCCAATAATCGCGCATCTTTCAACGAGATGTGCAGTGATCTGTCAATCAGCTGGGTGGCACTGGCACCTGAGGTGTCCAATCAGGTTCCACAGGTGGCCAGCGCTAGTTAGCAGTATTTTCCTCAGAATGACCCACCCTACTCTGCCTCTGATTAGCTCATCAGTCCTCATGCCTAAAGTTAACCAATCTAATCAGCGGGTACTAGCCAATTAGAGGCAGAGTAGGGCGGGTCATGGCTTCACCATTCAAGGGGAAAAATTGGGCAATTTGGCTGCAGATACTATTGAATGCTGCACTTTGGGGGGTTTAGAAGTGGGTAAACGCAATGCTGACTGAAAAATAAGCAGGTGTACGCCATATACCCTGGACTACATCACTGATCTGTACTATACGTGAGTATAGTTTAGTATCTTTCTTATCTACTTTTACTTCCTACTGTTCTGCTTCCGACACTATAACACAAATACCTGATATGTATGCTTTCAATGCATTCAAGGGGGATTATACATTACTTGTGCATCATCATATGCCTTCCCGGTGTCAAGAGTGATTTCAACCTATTTAAATAAAAAAATAACACAGAAAAGATGAGACATTATTGAATTAATGAATATTATACGTGACAGATATAGCAACATGGCAAGATAAAACAAGCAAGCAAGGGAGATTTGACTGTACCAATAGTTGTTCATTTAATGACGTCCCACATACGTGAGTGTCTGTACTTATATTTGAGTAAAAGTTATTTGGGTCTACCTTGCCAGCTTTATCTGTTTCTGTGCTGATAGTACTAAATGTTATAAATGCTTCCACTGTAGAGGAGCAGAAGAGAAACACAGAAGAACTCAGAAGCGCAGGACTTTTGTGAGAAGCAGTCCTCTACATAGACATCAGTTTAGAGACTGTTGTTAAGGATGCAGACAACTGAGACAGCTGTTAATTTAGAAATGGAGTTGTAATATCAACAACAACAAAAAAATGTGTTATCGTATATTTAACGCCTAAAATACACATATCTTTATATACCATTAACTGGTTGTTTATTAGCGTACTGATACACTGGCTTTTTATTATTCATTTCAAAGAATTTGTTATTGTCTTATTCTGCAGATACATATTCTCCTGCTACCATTTCCTTCAAAAGTATCCTAATGCTTAGCAATAGTAATTCAAGAAGTTGTTGTACTGTATGTGAATTGTGATTTTTTTTTCCAAAAATAGCTCTTGAATATGATCTATTCATGTATAACATGCACTTACTGTAGTTAATGATTAATATAAGCCTTAATCCAAAGTATTACCTATTTTATGGACACTTCTGCTGCATGTGTCCTCATCTTGTTCTCTATCTGCAGCTGCTGAACCACAGACATATTAGACTGCACCGGTTTCTACAAAATTAGATTTCCACTTACAAAGTAGTCTGCTTAATAATGTAATGTTCACTTGCTATTACCTATGATTGAGCTCCTCTCTTTGAACTCCTCATCATTAACTGTCTCTGTATCAACGTGTCTTTAAGCCACCTCCTGCTGGAGACATGACGTGTTAGCCATCATTCATAGAACACTTATATAACACCACAGCAGCCTCCTTCCATATGGATATATGCATCTACGTACGTGCTTTTGATGAAACGGGAGGAGGAAGGGTGTCGACACCGAGGGACATTTTCATGAGTGTCAAGCCTCACTTTGTAGATTAAGAGAGAAGATATCATCGTACCATACACAAAAGAGACTGGAGCTACTGCAGTGTGACTTTGCAGGAAGAACTCAAGGCCATCAGCTAAATGATCAGTGCACACAGAGACATATTTGGGTTTTCATGGTTGAATATCAGGGTTCAGACATCAGGGGGTCCAGCGGGGGCTTGACTCATTTTAATATGACGTGACTTCATTTGTGAAACTCTGGTCGTTTTCAAACCATCGACAATATACAACCAACCCCCCCCCCCCCCCCCCCCCCCCACACACACACACACACACACAATATCTACCTTAGTAAAAGGAATAGTGATAAATAATAGGTGTATCTAGTGTTTTATAAATATATCTGGAGTTTCTGACCATGTTTTCAGAAATACAAGTTAAAGGAAGGAAAAATTAATAGTGTAAAACATTTATAATGGGCTTGATTTTCATTGTGTTCTTATTAAAACAGAAAGCAATAAAGTTTACTTTTATTACTCCGTCTCTCTGTTATCACATCTCTAGAGTCTCCAAAAGACAGCATGCAGCTACTTTTTTATCTGTTTTCTTATTCTTATCATTTTCTTTTTAATATATTAATAGTATCAGTTGTTTTTGACCATGAAAAGGTGGGAAAGTGAGCTCCCCCGAAAGCTGCTCTTCATATTCTGCTGAATATTAATATTTTCCGTAAGCCCAAATTAAAAAAAAACCAATGCTTTCACCAAGATCTATTGCTAAAATTCAACAAAAACACTGTTCTGTCTGTGCTTGTGCTTGTTGCTAAGCAATACTCCCCTGACACCTGCAGCTTCAGGGTTTAACTCCTGTCCGTCAGTGTTTACTTCTTTTCACCTTTTCCTTTCATATGGCCAAAAAAAGAGAAGTGATTATTTAAACATGACGGTATTACTGAATTAATGATGAGGACACATCCACACATGCACACATACACAGCACACTCACCCACTCATGTGAGGCTGACTCTGGACAGGACTTACTGGGCTGACCTCATGGCTCATGGGTGACCATCCATCACAGTCTATCATGCCCAAGGTGAGTGTTTGTGATCAGGCGGCCCACCGAGCCGCTGAGACAGCCAACCGTAGAGAGCCTCAGCGGTGAGGTCAGGGGTCAGAGGTCACGCCTGTTCCCACAGTAGCAGAGGGGGCTTGTCTCTGTTCACCGTCACCTCATCAACACACTCGTGGCGTTTGACCCTCATGAATTATTGAGACACCGTAATCCTCGTTTCAAAAAATAAATGGATGAAAGCCTCGTAAACACAATTTTGTAAGCAGATTAATTCCAATTCTAAAATTGCTAGAGTGTGTGCTCTGGTACATCTGTAGGTCGCCATGAATTACTGAAATCAGTGAAAGAATGTTATTTTTAGTATTAGGATGACACTGTTTCAGTCTCTGACACCATTCAATCTAATTAATGGCAGTAATGACTGAATGGCTGATTAATCTCCTAATTAACCATCTAAATTACTGAAATGCTGCTACTGAGGTTTAGTTTTACTGACTGTAGACCAAGGAACATCATGTGCCCCCTAATGAACACTGCTAGAGGTCCGGTTCTAACTCTGTGCTTACACACGGGAAATGTGATGTGAGCATGATTAAGTGTGACATATGTACAGTCAGTTGGGAGACCAGTTAATGTTAAAACACTCCAGAGCAGGTTAAGGTGCTGTTGACTGCAGCAGTCACTGTCTCCTGGGAGACTCTAAGCTATAGAAAATGTCACAGCCAATGTTGAGAGAAACCACTCTACAAGACAGCAGCATTAAAGAGGAGGGCCCAGCTAAGATGTTTTTTATGTCTCTTTTCTGCTCTCCTGCCTCCACATCACAACTTGGTAGGTACTAGATTACTTTAAACCAAAGTTAATCTGTGGTTGTTAGGAGAAATTAGTGTTTGAGCCAGTGTTATAATGGTAACAGAGTACAAGAGAGGCACCTGTCCTGTCCTCATGAACATAGATGAAGTTGCCATTTGTTGACATTGTCCAACTCCACTGCTAAGTTTACAATAGTCACAGTTGCCCCTGTGATAACACCATTATATGTAGAAAGACTCAGGTTGGATTTTCTGTTCTCTACTTCTTCAGTGCCTTTATTTTGCTTCTCTGTTATTGTAACAGTGAACAACACAAGACACCATTGGATTAGAAATCGACTTAGCTTATGTCAACAGAGGTCTGGCTCTCAGCACAACACAGACTTCAACTAAGTACTCAAGTGCATATTAATCCAACATAGGGAACATTTACATTTAAACAAGTAAACTAATATGTATAAATTACTATGTTGGAAATGCAGGTGGTTATTTCTGGTTTCTTTGTGAATTAAATGCTGCTTTTCCACTGCCAGTATCAGCCCGACTAGCCTCATCTCCGCATGCCTCGGCTGGGTTGTGTGTATTTTTTGTTTGTTTGTTTGTTTTTTACTTTATTTATAAATTTTAGTGTTTTACATATCACACAGTAAGACAAAAATACATAAAACAGACTAAGATAAAAAAAAAAAAATAACCCAACTATCACAAGGTTTATACAAAGTGTGTGTGGGGGGGCTTAATATAAAATATCACATTAGCCCTGATTTTCTATTGCAACAAGATGTTCTAAGCACTCCTGTGTAATTTTTTTTTTTTTTTAATTTTTGTCCAAAACCCCCCCCCTACCCCGAAAATTACTTTTTTAACTCTGAAAATCGCAACTTTCACAGCTTCTCCACTCTTTTGTCCAGTGCAATGTATAAATATGTTCATGATGGGCCATTTAATGATCTTGTAAGTGCCATATTGTATTGTAAGAGTACTTTGTACAATGGAAAGTCTAATGTCCAGGTCATGTTGTAGGTTAAAGGTCACCAATATATCTAGTTTTTTCAAAAATTCATACCATTCCGACATTTTATCAAATATGTCCTAAGTTCTCTTCCCTCTGGTTTCCTGGTGGGATGCCCCAAGGCCGTTGGCCCTTTCAAAGACACATTACAGACTAAATATTGCAACATATACATCCCATTTGAATTGCCACCATTAGTGTGGTGGGAAACACTAGCACACATTTTGGCAGGAATCACTAACACTTAATTCATTCATTCATTTTCTGAACCCACTTTATCCTCACTAGGTCACTTGGAGCCTATCCCAGCTACTTACCGGCGAAGGTGAGGTTCACCCTGGACATTTTGCCAGTTCATCGCAGGGCTGAACATATAGAGACAAACAATCACTCTCACATTCACACCTATGGGTGATTTAGATTAACCAATTAACCTATCAGTGCATGTGTTTGGATGGTGGGAGGAGCCAGAGCACCCGGAGAGAACCCACGCAGACACGGGGAGAACATGCAAACTCCACACAGAAAAGTCCCACCCCCATCGAGTGGCGTTGGTATTGAACCCAGGACCTTCTGTCTGTGAGGCACCAGTGCTATCCACTGCACCACTGTGTCACCCACTATGGGACATATACATGTAAATGTCAAAGTCATGTGAAACTACCGTTTGTTCTTGTTGACATGTCTATATGGATAATACATTGAGTAAATAGTTGTGTTTAATGTGTCTTATTGAATGGAAGTTGTTTGTCGTCAGTAGATGTGTTATGAGGAGAGAACCTGAGCCCAACATTTGGAAGAACCCACATTAACAGCTTAATTCCATGAAATATGCATTTTTGACCATTTGGGTGACCTTTGACCTATAATTTGAGCTTGACACTACACCTTTTGTAGTGCAAAGCACTCTTAAGACATGACATGTCTCACAAAAAAAACATTTAAGGGCCCAGCATGAGCATATTGTTACATTGTACTTTATCAAAAGTGAAGAGGGCTTGCAAGTTGCCAAAAAACAAACAAACACGTTTTTAGTGTTGGAAAAAGTAATTTTCGGGGTAGTAGGGGGGTTTTGGATGAAAATTAAAAAAAAAAAAATTACACAGGAATGCTTAGAACATCTTGTTGCATCAGAAAATCAGGGCTAAAGGTGAATCTGAAAATTTTCCTGAAATAAGCCCCCCCACCCCCCTTATAGAGCCCAAAGATAAACATGAACACAAATAAACTAAAAAAAAAAAACACACAAAACTTCATCACATGAAGTAAAATACACAGAAATACAAACAACGAGGCTATTAATGTCACAGTTAAATGTCCTGGTTGTGTATATTTCTCTTGCAGGTTTATCAGTATCTGTGTCTGTGGGTACTCATTCTGCGTGGCTGATCATTGGTCACTACTGTGATGTCTTCTTCAGTCCAACTGCAGCCATGAGCGAGGCTTCAAACTGTATAATGTGTGGAATAAAATATTACATTAAGAATTATTAAGGTGAGTATACAGTTGGTTATGCTTCCAACTTGTGGTCAGTTTATTCAAATATTGCCAGCTTGGAGATTTGCTCCTGCATTTTCAGAGAATTCACACTAACTTGGTTGTGAAATGAAGACACATATGTATTTACACAGTGAAGAGTCGACCAGTCTGCGATTAGCATGATTTTATGTCTCGTTTAGTATCCCTTTGGATGGCTCTGAACCTCAGCAATGGACAAACTAGAAATAGTATCAGATAGCCCATGGCGGTCTCTGCTCTCATGCAGTGGAAATGCCAAATAAAGCTGTGGAGCCAATATTGTCAGTGAAAAAGGCAGAGGAGTATTGGCCTTGGCTGAGCTCTGCACTATCTGAATGCCCTTCTAGTTTTCAGAAATGGATTTGCATATTATTGTTATTATATTACAATAATAACACAATGAAACCCTCTTTCACATTATCAGGCTGTACGAACTCAGTGTCTGAAATTGCCTTTCCAATATTTTGATTTTTTTTTTTTTCTTGTGTGACCTGCATGGTCAAAAGCAGTACAGGTTGTGGCTCAGAGAAGATGTAATAAAAAGTGAATGAGAAATCAGAGACAAAGAAAAATGGTTAAACCAGACATGCGTAGATGATAACACTGATATTGGTTTTTTAAAGCTCTGTGGCTGAAGCTCCGCCACAGGCCAGACTCTATTTCAGTGTGGACCGCTCATCAAGATGAGTGACAGGTGTAAGTTCACAACCCAAACAGCAGCAGTCAGAAAGGGCAAGGCTAACAATACACCTCCTGATTTGAAAAGAAAAAAGTTTTCCTTTGTTCATTTATTTCTTTCAAGTATATTGTACTTTGTCTTTCACCCCATCTCCATAGCCCTGCTCTCACCCTTTCTCCCACCTTTTGGTTACATACTAAAGGTGCAGCTGAGAGGAGAGAATCTATCATCCCCATCAGTTGAGAGAACTCCAGGAGTGTTATTACTTTGAGCCAAGCCATTAAGCTTTTACCCCGAAGCGATCGATGGCAGATGCTGGAGGGGTTGTTTATCTTTTGTCTTCTTATCAGAGAGGCAAGGAGGGGTGGAGGAAGAGGGGGAGAGGGAGTGATACAAGAGGAGAGGAAGCAGACTGACAGAGAAGGAAAAAAGAAAAAGGAGAACACCTTGTTCCAGTAGAAGCAACACCTTAAGAGTTTCACTTATAATTCAGTGCACAGTCCATATGCTGCCTTTTGATTTGCCAGAATTCATGTGAAGAGCCTGACACCTCTGATGTGGAAGATCAGTGATTAGACAAGGTTATGTGAAAGGCTTACAGCCTACAGGGAAATAACTCAGTATGATAATCAGATCATCTGAAACCTCTGCTTTATATTATTAAGCTCACAGGTTAGCCACATTATGCAAGTCTCAAAGTTTACCTGTATGTTTTTTGGTTGAATATTTTATCTGACGCAAACCCTTCATTAAGGCAGCTCTCCTTTGCTGTTTTGGCTCTGAATCATGTCAGCAAGCTCAAAGGTAAAGCGGATGACTGTTAGAAGGTGACTTATGAAAATGTACGAGGCAAATGCAAGAGAAGTTGCTTTTTCAAACTCTGAGATTCATGAGAAATCCTGATGAAAGCTCCGTGAGTCGCCACTAACGAGTAAGATGGACGGAGCATGAAACAGCGATGAAAAACAGCTGTCTGTAGAAGATCCCCTCCCTGTCTCCTTTCTTTTTTCTCTATGTCTGTCTCTCATCTAGGTCTCGTAAACACACTCCGACACACATACACAGACCTTTCCTTGTCCTTTTCCCTTTTCTTTTCATCAGTCAGAACTTCAAAGCCCTCGTATAAAAGTGTTAATTTCTACTCATAAATTGAGTCAAAAACACAGTGTACTGGAGTTAATCATCAACATTATTAAATGTGTTTTTATTACTACCTTATTTTCTAAACCATTTTTTTTTTCATCAACCTCTGTCCCTCTCGGTCCATATCCTGAATTTATGCTTTTATCCATATTCACCGTCTCTTTTTTTAACCATATTTCCCATCTCATTAAATTCAGTACTAGCTCTATTTTTCTGTGCACAGGTGTGAGCAAAAATGACTCAAATGAAAACTTAGTAAGTGTGTTTCCTGTGAAGATGAGTGATATATGTTGATATTATGAATTGTATAAGACACAATATGTCTCTTATCTAGCGCTTATTATAGTTACACACCCAATACAACAATGTATTTGCACTTATATGTGGGCTAGATGTAGTAACTAGATGAAGTGTTCACAGTGTTGTTGTGTGTGTACACTGAGGTTTGGCCGGGAGGTGGGAATCACGTTCTGTTTACCTGCCGAGAACAGGGCTGGTGTGTGACTGTTGAAAGAGCCCATTGATAGGCCTGAAGCATGGGCATTTCCTGCTGAGCTGCTGCTGACAGCGTTAACGGCGCACTGGGGACCTCCCTGTCAGCAGCTTCCAATCTCCATAAACAAGCTCCTTCTAGAAGACCAAGTATCAACAGGTTTTGGAGGTGGACCAAGGTCAGCGCAGAGGTGAGGTGAGAAGCAGAGTCCTTTCACTGGAGCAATCATCTGTCAAGTAGTTTTCCATTCTGTAGCTTGACCCACAGGTCAAGCAGTGATGCAGAGTAACAGGTCTCTTACATGAAATTAAACCATAAAGACCCAGTGCTACATTTGTGGCAGTTCCCAAATGATTTTTTCTCTCTATTTAACCTTCCTGAAGTGATTTATCACCATTTATTACAATATTATCCGCTATATTTTGCATTTTTCATTGTAAATCATGTATTTTCCTATATTTAATTTCCAATATTCAATTTAAATCTTCATGAAAGCTCAGAGTTAATTCAAAGGTTATTATA
The DNA here is from genome assembly GCF_902148855.1 of Sphaeramia orbicularis. Taxonomy (NCBI): domain Eukaryota; kingdom Metazoa; phylum Chordata; class Actinopteri; order Kurtiformes; family Apogonidae; genus Sphaeramia; species Sphaeramia orbicularis. The sequence goes on from NC_043960.1 coordinate 36,087,249, forward strand.
TCAAAACAGAGAAAACTGAGGAAAAAGTCAAATATATCAGTAACTAAACATAAAACAAGTGTCTCTATTTAATCATTCTTGATGGATTTATCACCATTTATCCTCAGTATGTTGTGTTTTTTTCAGTGTAAATCACGTATTTTCCTTTATATAATGCATTGATCATGCAGATGTTCATAAAAGCTCAGATTAAAGTCACGTTTTATTATATCACAAATACAGAAAACTGAAGAAAAATTGACTTTTTGAACAAAATATATCACTAATTGAGCATAAACCAACCGTCTCCATCCACTGTCATTGATCTAACTCCATGGGTTTTACTGGTGAATCAATGTTGTAGAAGATGACAGTGTTTCCACGTTCACTACGAAGCCTCTGAACGTCCAAATGGGTCATATCTGATGAGCATAAAAAGACAACATACTGCATTTTACACCAATTATTTCATGTATTGATAGGATTAGTGGATCAACAGGTGTTAAACAGTTTAGATCAGTAGATGGTTCTGGTTGCTGGTGGAGGTTTGGGTCTTTATGGGTTAAATCACAAAATAAGGAAATACTGTACTGTTGAGAAAACATATATAACGCATCACACCTATGTTCATATTTGGTCCAAATAGAGTCCAACTAATCCAAAATAGTTCCATATTTTTAAAGAAGCTATATAGAATATCTCTACTTGTTAAAATAGCCTAAATATAGAATAGAATTACAATAAGGAATTCTGAATAAGAGCTCTGAAGTTATGCCAAAGACCGAATCTATTCATGTCAGCGGGCCGGGGAATTTATGTGAGCACCGGAGTGAGTAATGAGTCACTCTGCTGATCTGCCATGGCATTGAAAACTAAAGCCATCGGTCTTTGACAAAGGTGTCATGATGATGAGATGGGATGAGGACCACTGAGAAACAACTTTTAGAGCCAAAGAAAGTACAAGCACTGTCCTTGTTTCCACCACTGCTTTCACTGTAGTCAGATTAACTTTATGAGGAAAATTATGAGGAAAAACAACATACTCATATTCTCGGTTAATACACACAAATGATAGATGCATAAAGATACAAGACATGCCTTTATCAGATGTTTTATGTTACCTTTAACACAAACAAGTGCTCTAAAGTCAACTGAACTGAATAGGGTTGTGCTAAGCTGGAACAAACTACTACCATATTTAAAAAAGAAATTATGAACAGCCATTATCCAGAAAGAAATCCGTTTAGGCTGCATGTGATCGTGATGGAAAACTGATTTTACTGAGAAAATACTGTAAACTAGTATGACTGTACCAGCTGTCTGTGATGTATTATGGATAATTATAGTGATGTGATACTAAATTATGCATCTTATCTTATCTTATCTTATCTTATCTTATCTTATCTTATCTTACAGTTGTGCTCATAAGTTTACATACCCTAGCAGAATTTGTGATTCTTGGGCCATTTCTCACAGAATATGAATGATAACACAAAAACTTTTCTTTCACTCATGGCTAGTGGTTGGGTGAAGCCATTTCTTATCAAACAAATGTGTTTGCTCTTTTTAAATCATACAGACAACAGAAACTATTCAAATGACCCTGATCAAAAGTTTACATATCCTAGTTCTTAATCCTCTGTATTGGCCCCTTTAACATCAATGACAGCTTCAAGTCTTTTGTGGTAGTTGTGGATTAGGCTCTTTATTTCCTCAGATGGTAAAGCTGCTCATTTTTCTTAGCAAAACACCTTCAGTTCCTTTAAGATTTTGGGTTTTCTGGCATGAACTGCATGTTTGGGACCTCCCCAAAGTGGCTCAATGATACTGAGGTCAGGAGACTCAGATGGCCACTCCTTCACCTTCACTTTTTTCTGCTGTAGCCAATGACAGATGGACTTGGCCTTGTGTTTTGGGTCATTGTCATGTTGAAACATCCAAGACTGTCCCATGTGCATTCTGTCAGGGTATGTAAACTTATTAGCACAACTGTATCTTATCTTATCTTATCTTATCTTATCTTATCTTATCTTATCTTATCTTATCTTATCTTATCTTATCTTATCTTATTACCTCCACCAGGAGGTATTGTGGTCGCTTTGCTTTGTGTGTTTGCATGCGTGTTTGTTTGTTTGCATGTTTGTTTGTTAGCAAGATAACTCAAAAAGTTATGGACGGATTTTCATGAAATTTTCAGGAAATGTTGATACTGGCACAAGGAACAAATGATTAAAATTTGGTGGTGATTGGGTGGGGGGCACATCTGTGTTGGCGGAGGTCTGCGCTCTCCGAGTGCCTTTCTTGTCTTATCTTATAGATAAATTTAACATCTTCTATCACATGACATATTGCACTTATTATTATTATTATTATTATTATTATTATGATTAGTATTATGATTAGTATTATTATTATTATATTTTTAGCATTGATTGTAGTCAATAATGTCTTAATGTCTCCTATGTATTTTGTGTCGACCTCAGGAAGAAAAGTTGTTGCTGTGGTGAAAACTAATGGGGATGCAAAGTAAGTAAAAATGTATTTTAAAAAATGATGCTGATTTCTGTGTTGCCATGTTTGATAAGTTTGCCTATGACCTACACCCATGAGCTAGCAAGGCATTATGGGTCATTAGTGGGTGATTATGGGCCGTTACTCTACAGCTGGAGTTGACCAAGACTTTTTCAGGAGGAAAGTATCTTCAGTAGAGTCCTACTTTTAGAGGAAACATGTAAACGTGTGAAAAGAATATAGCAAATGTGAAAATGAAATACTCTGATAGGGACTTGAAACTACATTATTGGTATTACAAATTGGAATACATACTTTCAGTAGAAACCAGACAATATGAGTCGGCAAAGCAAAAACTGTCAAGTATAGAATGACTTCTAAGAATGTGCCTGTACATCCAGACAGGTTCCATTCATTTCACAGCATGCGTCAAAATTTTGAGAATTGCATTTGTTTGGATCTCATATTTGACCGGGTATTTGTCTTGTCTGCAGCTCCAGCTGACCAAACTGAGGTGTGTGGCCATTGTGTTGGGCAAGAACATGGAGCATGATCTGCAGAGTTTTTGCTTAAGATCAAAACATTTGCATCTTAATTAAGTTAGATTTAAGAACTTTTACATAAGGGTTTGGCAGCTTTAATGTAGGCTTTTATTTTTCAGCTTTATTGACTGGTTGATTGATGTGATAAATTACATGACTCTGGTGAAGTAAGTAAAATAATTACAATACATATTACATTATTGAAAGGATGGTATTATATTCCCTTCATTGCAATGATATTCAAACATTTAGATCTTAATGAAATTCTTTATCATAGGTTTGTGAATGTTTTTGTAATATTTTCAACCTCATGACATAACCACAGCTACATTGAAACTTCATTCACGTAAATGTTTCTTCCAATTAATCATATACTGCAGGCCAGTTTTAATAGTCATATAATTAAATGGTGATGCTGGCACAGAGCAGACTGACTGTTGCTATGGTTACCCATAGTCAGCGATTAGAATCCGTGGTCAAACTATTATTTATTAGAACCAGGCTTTAGGTGTCATGTAATTTTAATTAACACCAACGAAGCAATCAAAATGTAATATCGTTCATGCCTGTGATATATGACTGATGATAATGAAAGGTTATTTGATTAGTTTAATGAGTTGGTGAGTGAGACTTCGTTAAACAATTCCCCAGTGTGTGATGTGATACTGAGTGGTGTTAACTTGGAGCTTCTGAAACATAACGGCCATTTTCTATTTTAGAACAACAGTCTTTTCGCATTGTGACAGAGCCTGTTTTTTCTGTTCTGTATTATCTTCGGAGTCAGTCATGCCATTCCCGCCCAGTAGGCATCTTCCAAACCGCCATGCCTCTGTGAAATCACCTGACTGCTCTTGTGATCAGCCACCTGCCTGCACAGCTGCTGTTCATTTGTGCGTTAGCTCCCTGGGATATATTCAGGGCAGTTTTCCACTGGAGTTTGCCAGATTGTTTATGTTGCCTATAGCTGCTGTTCTGTTTTAGCCATTTGTGCTTTGCTCTACCTGTTGCGTTTCTTCTGTCCGCCTGTTGCTAACGTCTGACCTGATTTCTGAGTTGTTTGTCTGATCCTGTCTGACTACCACTGACTGAACATACACCTGGTGTTTTATGTGTCCTGTGAACTGGAGTTTTGGGTCAAGGTGCAGCAAACACACACACAAAACTACACAAACACAGGACCCTGCCTCTTCTTGTACTGAAACAATCCAAACATACACCGAGCTAAAAAGAGAGAGAGCAAAATGAAATAAAATGAAACCTCCGTCATACAGGAGAGTGGGGTTAATGGTGGAGGAGGAGAGGTCAGTGTTGCAGCGCAGGTCTTTTATATGATAATAAGTGTGTGACGGCTGTTATGATTACATCCCATTTAAAATGCTGAGCTTTTACACAGGGTGCTAAATATAGTCCACACACATATGTGAAAACGTACAGTTCAAGGACGAGCCATGTGCATGGTTGCAATTACTGGAGTGGGCTATTTTTGGATTGCTTGTTTATTTTCAGTAATGAGAAAGGGAACGGTCTTGCCTGTTTTAATTTAATTTTTAATATCTTCTTGGTACAAGTTGAGAGTTTAAAGGTTCCTACTGTCCAATGACAAAATTAGCATTTTATCTTATCAAATATCTTAAAAGAGTTTTTCTTATCAGCACCTCTTAATACTACAGTGGAATGAAATAATCCCATGTCTCTGATGATTCCTATCACCATGTTGGTTTCATCTAACACAGATATAATATGAGCTACACTGACCTTTCAGGCTTTTCCTTGATGGAAGAGTGATACAAAGTGAGCAAAGTTAACTTTCCACAAGCAGAAGTATTCCCTACGGCGCTGCGGTACTAAGTAATGACATGAACATTAGACCGTTTGGTCTCCGTCATCATTTACACATAGACACTCCAACAATCCCTAGTTTTGAAGGTAAGGGGTGATGTAATTTGAAGTAATGCATTTTTTAGAGTGCAACACTAAAGCAACACTTTTGACAAAATATGCCTCCTGGTAAATATTAATTGAGGTCAAAGTCAAAGAAGAAAGCAAACATACAAACATGCATCACTCATGCTATAAGGTTACAATGAGAGCTCCCTCTGCTCTCTGACTTTAACCTCAGTTTATGGATAATAACAGGTTGCTAGGGACAAACAGTAAACCATTTCCGATATTGTGCAGCCCTCATGTGTGGGTGGGTCTGTGGTCGGAGTAGCAGCATGTTAAAGATGGTGGTCTGCCACATTTTTCATGGTATTGCCACAGCTTGTTAATCTCTGAGAAGCAGCTGTGTACTGGGTGCCAGTTAAAATCCCTGGCAGATAAACCACAGTTCACCCTGATTGCCCACTGACACACTCCCTCAGGCTGTCCACCCTGTCACTCTACATGACCCTTATCACTTATCACCAGTCTGCTACAGTCACATATATATATACATGGAAATATACAAACAGATGGCTTCTCAGGGGAGGAGCACACATGTACTTGTATAACCTTAAAGTAAGGTACCTTAAAGCACACACACACACTTGTTTGTGTAGTTTCTCTTAGTTATAATTCATGAATCACAGTGGTGTTTACCCAGCCAGCATCTCTCGTTATTTTTATGGTATTAAATGGCATCAAGGATGGCGACAAATGCTTCCTGGCTTAGTCATTCAGAATGTGAAGGTGAATACATTATAACGATTACCGTTAATATGGGGTTGTGCTCTGCATCACTCGGCTCTCTAATAACGGAAGACCTGTATTCAGAGGATCTCATCATTAAAACACCAAGTTTGTCTCTGATCCGTCACAACCTTGGTCGGTCTTGGCCTGTTCATTTTGTATGCTGTGCAGGATGGTGGGAGATGGAGAATGTCTGCGGGTGTAGGTGTATGTGTCTATATACTTTTTAGGCTGAGTGCATTCTGTTTTTTCAGTCAGATTATTAATGATGCTTCAGAGCCAGCAGCCAACAAATTACGACAGTTCATAGAAATGAAAGAACACACATATCCTCACACATAAAGCCGAGGCTACGCTCAGAAAGCCTATGACATTAACTGTGAAAGTTGGTGTGTCTGATATATTTCTCTACTTTATCATTCAAGTTCTGTAATAACTGTCTCCACCTTATTCAACTAAAAGGTGTCAATACTCTATGTCATCCAAAATCCATCATTCAGAATAAATAAATGCAGCAAATGTAACTAAGTTGTACTCGTGCTTGGACGATACTTGAATATTTCCATTTTTGCTGTTTTATACTTCTACTTAACTACAACCCAAAGGCATTATTAGGTCCCATATCCCAATTTTTACTCCATTACATTATTTGACAGTTTTATTATCTTTAACAAACCCTTCTCTTGCATCCCTAACTGTGGTCGATGGAGAAAAATGACCTTAATTCTTAAGATGAATAAACTCTTTAAACCTGTCCTGGATTAGCTGGAAAATGCAATGTTGCAAAGCTGATAACAGGCCTGTTTTTCTGAGCTCAGATATTATGATCTTATAGAATATGATGCATTTCTGTAGATTTAAGTACTCAACAGCAAAGCAACTCAGATGAGATCAGACTAAAACATGCACAGTATTAAAATGCAGCATATTATATCAACGCAGAAGTAATTTGAATCCAAAATCATCATATATAATAGCAAAATGCTTGAAAGGGGACATTTTTCTTGCACAATAATTCCTTTTATGTTGCATGCTTAGTTCAAGGACAACTTTAAGTTACAGTGGAGTATTTTCACAATGTGGTAACTAATAATTAAATATAAGGGTAATCACATCTTCCATTGTAATGTGTACTGAGCTGTGTTGATTATGTACAGTGTTGTTTGAGACCTAATATTTTCCTTTACAGCCTTTTCATCCTGTGACATGAATGCAGCATGGCGGAGCATAATCACTGCAAATGACACATGCATATGGTTTGTGCATAAGCCAAAACATTAACCCATAAAGACCCAAACAGCCACTGGCAACTAAAACCAACAACTGATCTAAACTGTTAAATAACAATTGATCCACTAATTTTACCAATACATGTAAATAATTGTTGTAAAATAGAGTTTGTCATCTTTTCATGGTCATCAAATATGACCCATTTGGACGTTCAGAGGCTCTGTAGGGAACGTGGAAACACTGTCACCTTCTACCACCAGTAAAACCCAGTAAAACCAGTCTCCCACCAGTAAAACCCATAGAGTTGGATCAATGACAGTAGAGGGACACACTTGTTTCATGTTCTGTTATTGATATCTTTGCTGAAAAAGTCCCTTTTTCTTCCGTTTTCTCTGTTTTGATATAACATTTAATCTACTCATGAGTTTTCATGAATATCTGAATACAATAGGAAATTAAATGCAAGAAAATATATGATTTACAGTGAAAAATGCAAAATACAGAGAATAATATTAGAATAAATGGTGATAAATCAGTTAAGAAAGGTTAAATAGAGAGAAAAATTATTTTGGGAACTGACACAAAAGTAGCACTGGGCCTTTATGGGTTAATCAAGCACCAACTTTATGATCCTCAGCATAGGCCAAAAGTTTGTACCAATGAGTCATAATGATTTCAATTCTGACCAGTAGAGCTCCAGTCTATTCCATTCTCTTTGAGTGGCATGCAATGAGACTATTAGAAAAATGGCAGTGTGTCAGCCACCACAAACATGCAACCTTTTCTTATTTGTAGTCTTCAGTTGATGCAAGATAATCCCAAGTATGTGCAGTCAGTCTTTTGTGTCTAATTATTTGTATTTTCAATATACATTGCATGTTTAACCTGTGTGTGAGAATCAAGTAAATCCCTCCATGCAGGATTAGATGTCAGTGTAGATAATAAGATTAAGAACTTAACACAATCAATTGAGAAACATGACTAAACTAATACACGGCACTCGCATAGCTGCACATACACATGAACTACATACAGACGTTTGTGTGCGTACAATATGTACCATATAAGACATTTCTCTCTGTTGGAGTTTGTGGACTAGTTGTGTCCTTAGTGGTGGTGGGCTTTAGATAAGAATGTCAGTAATCTCAGCTCTTCTTATCCCGCTGCTACAATAACATGACCCTAATCCTACACTGCAGAGAATACATTCTTTAAAACCTATATTTGTACTGCAACAAATCAGTCAACCATCGCGTTTTCTTATCATGTCTGCCCCTTATGGACTTCACTTTTTCTTCTCTGTGACAAGAACTTTCAGAAAATTTTGTCACAATGACATTCTCTGCCTTTGGGCGTTGCTATAGGCAAGACAAGTCTGTGTGATATTTCCTCATGTTCGTGCCACCTTTATTGTCTTCAGTCATCCAGGCTACAAAAAAAAAAAATACACTGAGTTTAAAATGCGTCGGAAAACAGCTTCCAACCTCTCTTCTCAGTCATATTTCTAAATATTCTAAATCAAATCCTTAGAGCTGAAGTAGCCTGCATTTGAAAGCTGTCCTACTGTGTGGTCAGATATAGCTTCTGCTCTAAAGTGCTCAAAAGCAGTTCCCTCCTACTCAGACTCTGTCCCTTCTTTACTTACTCCTTCCCCCCTTCGCCCTCTCCTTCCTCCCTCTTTCCTCTCAGATGTGCGCTTCAAAGTGCGTCACAGATCCGGCTGTTTATTCCCATCCTTCCTCCAGGCGCCTCTCCTCCTGAGCATCACTTTCATTTGCCACAGTGGCTCTGATGGCCTGTCAACTCTGCAGCTCATGTCCTGACACATACTGTATATGCACATTGAAACACACAGACAGTACCTTCCACAAGATGCCAAAGTACATAACCACATGCTCTCACCTTTTGTATTTGTTTCTGTTCTTAGCAATGCACACACATGCAGAATAGCGGTGGCTGGCAGGGGAGGGTGGATGCGAGACAGGAAAAACTGCACACACAATAAAATGTGCTCGCAACTGCAGCTGTACTTATAGCACCTTTAAAGTAGTCTTTGCATTTTGCTTGTTCTGTTCAGTGGAGAGCTCTGGCCACAGCTGAATGCATTAATTACATATGCACCACTATAGATCCACTGTCTAACCTTGCTGATTGCCTTCACCCACCACATGTCAAACCTAATTGCAATTGTTAACCTTAAAGTTGCTCTCATAAATGAAATTGACAATCTGTCAGCTTCGATTAACTTGTGTAATAGAATGGATTGTGTAATTTCCTTTATACCTAAACGCACCTTCCACATTTCACGTGGCCAGTGTGCTAAGACTCGGCGCAGGCACTCTGTTCAATTCAGTGATTCATAATTTGGACTTTCAGATTTAGCCATGCAGGAAAGCTGAGACAGCACAGTCTAAAGGTCCTCATCTTAAACACGTGTCAAATATTCATTATCCTTCTCCCTGAGTGGTATCCAGTGACCTGCAGTTCTGAATATAGCACCTCTGATCTTGGAATGGTGCTTGCGTAATAAGGTCCAGAGTGTAATGATTTTCATGTTTTAATAATTTATGAACAAATGTTACACAACATGCAGAGCATCTCATGTTATTAATTCATTTCTACTTAATTATAGATTCACATACTCACATGCAATGTTGCAATGGCTTGGACAGTGTGGTCAAACTTTCACACGTCTCTTGAATTAATGAGGAGCAGCTACAGTACACTATAAAATGCAACTGGTCCCAGGTACATTCTATTGCTCTCATAAGTAGATACATTTTATGAGAAGAAGGCTACGTTGATTGAACTCTGGAGAGTTTAACACATCTTCGCTATTGGCACTATATTAATAATGCAAAAAAAAAAAAAAAACATGCAACAGCTTCATATCTGCTTCAATATGCACATCAATTATAGAGTAACTTGAAGAGGGATCGTTACAGTCAATGGGAGCGAGAGGAGAACATACATCTAACAATTTGTCATAAAACCTGTTTTTCTCTCTGATTGCTTCTCTGCTTCAGTCTGGCTCTGGGCTCAAACATGGAAGTACTGAGATTCATAAGTATAACATATCTCAGGTCCTAGCCCCAGTCCTGGACCAGAATAGACAGGATACAGAGGCACAGTATGATGTGCTACACATGACAATGAGACAAAAGACTTAACTGACATGAAATATAGAGCAAACTGCCTGCCAAAAATTACTGCTGCAAGTCCATATGAGAAAATGATGTATGTGTCTGATGATGTTCCTTATGAAGAAAAGCTTCTGTTTTATAGACACTAAAAAAATTAATAATAGACCTTATCTTTGAAGACTTCAATAAATAAATCAAGCACTCTTTAATGCTACAGTCATCCATATCTCTGCTTTACATTTCTCCAATCTATTCTAATTTAATCCAAATGCGATTAGATTTGTTACCATCACCTCATTATTTGCCATTTTTTAAAGCACAAAAGTTATAGTGTCAAATCAATCTTGAAATTACCTGTTGTTCTGCTTTAAAAACTCCTTTTAAAGTTTAAAAAGCCACATGCATTTTTGAGTTGGAATATTTCTTGTTAAATTCTGTGTTTTGTCTTGTAGGTGTCAGGTAGCTGACAATAATGAGAGCATGATATATAGTGATGAGCAGACATGTGAAAATTCTGGGCTTGGGGATAAAGTAGTAATAAGAGACAAACTCTAACAGAACTTAATTTATTCTCTAGCGGGTTATCAAGCCCAGGCAGCTTTTTGAGGCATTGTTGAAAAAGAAATGACAGAAATTGGGTTCTTCTTTGGGCGTGAATGTAGACGTTCTATCTTCTTTTCTGCTTGCTGCTTGCAGACACAATTGGTGTAATTTTGTCTTCATGCCTGATACCAGAGCTTTTTTTTTTTTTTAATGCTTTTGGAACAAGTACAAGTAGCATCTCAAGATTTGAGAAGGCAACTTAAATCTCATGTCCTGGAGGGCAAGCTGAGTCACAGGTCTTTAGAAATAAATTGCAAATCTTCTGAAGAATATTTTAGGTGTCAAAATAGCTTTTAAAATGTCCCTCTAGACATATTCTTGCCAGAGTTAAATTAATGTGTTTTTCTGCATAGTGAAGAACAAGTTCTTTCAGTGCATGGGCAATAATTAACAGTGTATTACTATGCAAGCACTAATCAAAACATGAGCAAACTCCCCTCAAAAACACTAGTAGTTTTCATTTTCTTTCACTCTAATCTTTCAGCTTCACAGTGCAGAATGATGTCTGTGCAGGTTGTTTTTTTATTCATCAGCTAAACCAGACTTTCTCTGTTCTCATCTAAGATATCAGTCAAAAGGGGAGCACCTGCAGCATTTCTAACATCACAAATATTTTCATAATGGCCTGAAAGTGGATTGAGCCTGCAGCTTTTAACTCTCAGCGTTGTCTTTGTAGAGGCAGAGGGGCGAGCTCAATCAGCTGTGGTCTGAAAACAGTTTTCTAGGGTTGTGATGACGCTGCTGAGGGCATCATCCTGCAAAAACAACCGACCCCATCGATCTCGCTCTATGTATCTGTGCATGAATGTGACGGAGAAGAAGCACAGAGCAGATTAGTCTCCAGAAAAAGATACAAGTCTAACACTAGTGTAGGCTGACTGTATTAGTCAGATGAGCGCACAAATCCACTGATGATAAATAACCTCGGCGATAACCACTGGATTAATGATTAGTCAATGTTTCTGTTATTGGAAGCACATCTAAAAGAACATTGATATAAATGAGCAGCCTTCTCAGTTAGCTGCTAATGCATATCACATGGACCATACTGCAGCATGCTTCCTGCACTAATGGCTCACAGGACTCTTTTATCTCAGCTGTGGCCCTGATCCAGATGATGTAACAGCTCAATTGAAATATCATCATGGGAGAAAGCCGAGCATAAAAAAAAAAAAAACACAAGAAGCACCATCCCAAAAACAAACTTTAAATATTAATTCAGCGATGCCACTTACATAAGCTTCAGCACCACTGGGAAGGTGGCAGACACGTGTGCCTGAGAGCAGGAGACATTTGATTTTATGAAACGCTGTTATAAATTCTCGTCAAGCTCCAACAGTCTGACTCATTATCATTAGAAAATCAAATTTCCCATTCACCCCCAGCTTCTGCTTCACTCTTTCTTCTTTCCTCTGCCTGGTGTGAATTCGTTGTGTGCTCCAAAGGCAGCGACAATTTCCTCCAGAAGAATTTCCAGATTTTTCATTTTGACAAAAGGGTAAGCAGATATGTGGTGCAAAAAAGCGATAGCAAAATGACAAACTTTTAATTGGAAAGGTGAAACAGAGGACCTATCACAGGAAACAGTTAATCTTTTTCAAGACAGAAAAGGTTACCCAGATTTTGCAGATGTCTCAAATATTTACATAAGGTGTGCGTGGACACTCAATCTCTCTCTGCTTCTTGCTTCCTTTCTTTCTATGCTGTGAAATATTTTACATCCTTCCTCTGAGGTGAAACACTGGGGAAATATTCTAAACAGTCTTATTAGACGTATCAAGGGAACCTAAATATTTGTGCAAGGGGATGGGCAAGAGGCCGACGGATCACTCTAGAAAGACGCCTGCAGAGGGTACAAAAATGAAACGTACTACAGCAACATATTACTGTTACTCTTTTCTTGCTGATATCTTATTATATTTGAAACATTTGTCTGAAAAATATTATTTCAGGTGCTGCTGAATCTGTCCCGAACCGATCTAGTAGAAACAAAGCAGTGTTGTATAGGAACAAAGTAATAATACTTCACTACTGTACTTAAGTATACAATTTATACTGGACTGAGTATTTTTTATTTCGTTTACTTTCACTTTTACCTCACTACATTTCCAAATTCAATGAAATTCCTCTGCTCTGATACATTTTTAATGCACAGTATCGATATACATAAGGAAAAATAAATTAAAGAAAAATGGTGTTTTCATCACTGACATTACCAATGACTGCAACAAAGTCACGAAGCTGATTTGTCATTGGGCCTAATCACATAATGAACAAGTGCGAATGATGGTCCACACTCCACCTGTCGATGTGAGGGAGAGCTGACTAAAGCTATGCCAAAAAAACAGGTTGATATTATGTCAACTGTTTAGAGTTTGGATTCTTTGTTTATAAAGTGTAATGAAGGCTCCATGTTTTGAGGTGCCACATAATCTACATTGTTTTTTTTTTTTTTAATTCTGACATTTCTAATCCCAGCAGTAGTCTACTCCTGTTTCAATTTTTAAAACCAGGTTTTTGAAGTGTGGGATGTAGGCATCATTTTCAATAGTTTGACTGCTTGTCTTTTGCTTTACCGTGTTTTAAAATTTCATAATATTCCAAATTCTGCCTCCCTTTGGTTGTTATTATCATTTACTTGTACTTTTGCTTTCATTACTTGAGGACATTTAATTGTAGATTACTTGATTTAATTAATTACAGTAAATACAAGATACTTAAAGACTTTAACTTGAGTAGCATTTCAGTTGGTGACTTGAACTTCTACCAAAGTACCAAGGTACCTGCAGGGGTGCTGCTACCAACTGTGGGCCCCATGAAAGGTAAACATTGTGGACCCTTTCATAAAATTCAGTATGTTGTCCATCTGTTGGGGGGGGGGGGGGGGGGGGGGGAGTAATATGTGGGGGTGCGTTCCATACATAAGGCCACTTACTCTGGCGTAAAAACAAAACTGAAACTTAACATACTTTCAACGTCTGACTCCCGACTTCTATGCCTCTCTTATACAACGGATCTTACACAAAATTTTCACAACTTCTAGCCTGTATCCACTGGACCCCCTCCACTGCTCTATGGGGCCCCCACAAATGCTGGGCCCCATGAATTTGTAATGTTTACCCCCCACTTATTGGCGCCCCGGGGTACCTGTACTTCTACTCAAGTGTGACTTTCCAGTACTTTGTACAGCCCTGAAACAGAGACGTGACAAAATACAATCTGTAGTGGGTTTCTAATTTCTGCAAACACAAGAAGAAACATATCAGAGAATTTCCAGCTTGGCTTCCTTCAGTCTCATAAATACTTGTGTCTTGTTTAATCAGAGAGAGGTTATTTTATCATCTCTAGTTAACATGCTGCCTCCTACACGAAGCAAAGAGAAGGAAATTAGGATTCCAAAGATAACAACGGCCAGGGTTTGCCATTGTGGCTGTAGTAATGGATACACTGCCATCTGCACCTCAGGGATAATTTGATTTGCCCTGACATGGTAAATTACCCTGCTACAACCTGTCCATTTTATTTGCTAATTCAATCCAGTGTCACTTAACACCCAGAGCCCAGGCTTCGACAGGGCCCCAGAGGCACAGAGAAGGCGGTTTACAGTACAGTAGGTGCTTCCCTGGACCGGTGAGCAGGACTAGGCTGGACTCTGGTGAGAACATGATGACCACGTACAATTAAAGCTCTCTGTAATTCATCTTTTTGACATAGATATCATCAGGGAGGTGAGCTATAAAAGGAAATTTTATACACTTTCCATATGGATGATAAAAATAAGTGTGTTTTCTCAGTGAATGGGCTACTGACCTTGTATTTCATACCACAAAATTATATTTCACGAACAAGCCATGTAATTTTTATTGCCTCTGTATAAAATTGAGGAGGAAAAAAAATCTGTGAGCAGTTATTTTTTTTCCTCTCTGTGGTTATTCCTGTTGACTTGGGTTTTAGGGTTTATATATTAGGATCAAAACACATTATATTGCACATACGAACACACATAGCCCACAAACACCTAAATTATAGCTGTATCGTTGTTGTCATTTATTATAGGTTATATGTTTTGTTTTTGTCATTTTCTTTTTTAGATTTTCTATTAAAGGTTGTGTAAGATTTGCACATACTTGAGTCTGTTTTGTTCCGGGAGTTTGACAGCAGGTCTAAGCAAACAGAAGCTACTGTTTCTGTGATAGAAGAGTATAAAACAGATATATATCTGATGTTATGGTGCCATAAACTTCAGTTCTGGGTCCAGTCAACATCAACAGAGCCTATATGATTATTGATTACTTTCACTTCTTTTCTTAGTGAGGAATGGGGTTCAGAAAAGGTTAAATTCATATCCTAAAATGTACTTATTAGCGTAATCTTCCAAATTCTGTTTTTTTGTTGTTTTTTTTTTACCTCATAGTTTATGGAGAGGCAGAATTACTACTAAATAAGACCGTAAAAAATTGGAAAATAGCTAACAACCAAATTGACATTATTAATACATGTATAAAATAGTACTAAAGTCTGTTTTCACTGGTGCATTACTTCACTTCATTCTAGTCTGTGCATATTGGCATAGATATAATACTTTACTTACACAAACACAGAGCTGAAAAATGAGGCATTAAGTGTGAAGACGTGAAACACCAGAAAACCCTTAATCTACATCAGGGGAATCAATAAAGATCAGGTTTAGCAAATGCAGTGGGTACTTATGTTAGGTAGCTAATGTGCTAATGTGGATATATTATCCCCCGCGACCCTCTAGAGCACAGGTGTCAAACATGCGGCCCAGGGACCAAATCCGGCCCGCCAAAGGGTCCAGTCTGGCCCTTGGGATGAATTTGTGAAATGCAAAAATTACACTAAAATGTTAACAATCATTTTAGTTCAGGTTCCACATTCAGACCAATTCAATCTCAAGTGGGTCATAATAACCTATAAATACTCACAACTCCAAATTTTTCTCTTTGTAAATGCAAATGTTTTCATATATTCACACTAAAACAAAGTATAATATTGCAAAAATATCTGAATAACCTGAACAAATATGAACAACGTGAAATGTCTTTAAATTACATATTTTTTTTCTGTTTTTTCATATTATACACATTGTTTGAAAGGATAGCTTGTAGATGCAAACATTTTCATAATGTAATTTTACTTTTTTCACTCTCAAACAGAGAAAAGTTTAGAGTTGACATTATTTATATATTATTATATTATAATTTTACTGGTTCGGCCCACCTCTGATCAAATTTAGCTGAATGTGGCCCCTGAACTAAAATGAGTTTAACACCCCTGCTCTAGAGGATAAAGCGGTTCAAAAGATGGATGGATGGATGGATGGATGGATGGGTATTTTATCTTGTACCAAACATCTGTTTAAGTTATAACTTTACTTATTAACTTAATCCACTTTTTCTGCTCTTGATCATCACATGGACAGTGGTAGAATGACATCAGGATGTGTTTTATGGACTCAGAGACAGTACTGCAGCATATTGAATAGATCCTAATGAACAGAAGTGGACCTGGAAACTGCAAGTAATGTCACTGCTTAACAAGAGGATTGAACTCAGGAACAAGTATAATGGATTTCACAGAAAAAAACCCCAGTTCCTCCACACTGATGTCCGTGTACAGACTGTTGTCATAGATGTAGACAACTGAGCTTAGCTTGGAAATCAACAAATGACCAAAACAGACTCTAACACAAACTTAACATAAGCACACAAATGGAATTCTAATCTTCCATATTGAACTTTTAAGTAAGTTTAGTTTAATTGAAGAAATTTCTGTTTATGTGAATTCTGTCTTTATTTTTATGGTACAGACAGTTGTTGCAAGCATTTCACTTCACGTTGTACAGACTGACTCATAAAATTTCAATGAACTAAGATGCTCCGTCCTGTTTCCTTTCTTGTACTCCTATACCAAATGTTGGTGTTCTGTCTTTTATTGTTGATGTTTTTCAACCCAAAGCCCACTCTGAGCTTTCCAGTAGACTAATATTTGTCTTTCCACCTCCTCCCTCTCTCCGGGAACATCTGGACTGGAGCATTGCAGAAACACAAACTTCCTTGGCAAGCCGTTGTATCTTTTGATGATCACGTACATGACCATCGACAGTTTATCGTGACCATAAACATTTCTCTTCTGGCCACCAACATGTAGCCACTCAGCTGACTGCAGATTTTTGTCAAGAACACCATTAATCACAGGAAATTGTCGCATTCTCTAAGTCATCTAGTTATTGTGGTGAAGCAGCGGGATGTGTATTTATGGACGCGATTTCACTGATTGAAACAAAGGCAAGCAATCAAATGCAATTTAACTGAAACCACAACAATCTTTCAGATAAACTTGAATTTATCACTAGATAAAATTCATCATGACACAATGCAGCTTTGAAACACTCCAGAGCTCCTGAGGTGAATCATCATAAAATATGCAGATTTTTTGTGCACAGTTTCTGAAATCAGGTGAATCAATAAATCCTCCAAGTAACTCAGCATGAAGTCTAACTTTTATACTTTTTCTTTTTTGTTCGAAGCTTTATGCCATGATTCTGAAGGAAAGATGGTCTACAGGGGGTTGATGGGAATAATATGACTGGTCTGAGCACTGTGAGGGAAATATAAAAAACACGTCAGATCCTTTGTTCTGTAGCACCTTTTTCCTGCTGTTTTCTAACACTGAGGTAGTTATTACAGAAATGACAAGGAAGAAAATGAATGTGCACTGAAAATGAACATGGATTTGCTTTAATTACAACTATATATGTCTGTGTGAATGTATGCATGTATGTATGTATGTATGTATGTATGTATGTATGTGCATACCCCTTTTCTTCCTGCATCCTCTGCAGCTGTGCACATTTTCTACATGTCACCAAGTCAAACAGCCCGAAGTTTGGTCCAATTTCCTCCGTGCAATGGAAGTCATTACAGCTTCGGCTCACAGCTCTGATTGAAGTCTTTTAGTCACAATAGGCCGGTGTGACTTCGTCTGAGGCAGGGTCAGCAGAAGCAGGCTCAGTAATCAGGTGGGATTCAGGAAGGAAGATGTGTTCAATCAGGCACACACCAGCTACACTCTGCAGCTCATGAGACAGTGAATTTTCCATGTATAAACAGAAGCAGGCGTGGAATACAGTATAGATAGAAATGTATGCATGGATGATTGCATGCATATATAGGCAGGCATTAGAATGTACTGTATTTGCTGAGAGAGAGAGGCCAATTCTATTTGATGCTCCAGGAAATAGCTTTGTGTCTCTGTAGATGGCAGTGTAGCACAGAATTCCTGTGGCTCAGTGTGTGTGTGTGTGTGTGTGTGTGTGTGTGTGTGTGTGTGTGTGTAGGTGTGTGTGTGTGCGTGTGTTTGTGAATGCCCTCTGTACACTCCTGTACAATCCTTTTAATGGAGGGATTCCATATATTCCTGCTCTAGCTCACTAGATTTTTCATAAATGTACGAATGCTCATAAAAATAAATCACTTAACCAGATTTAAGTTCAGTCCTTGTGAACTAAATTGTTCAAATTAACTTAAGAGCTTTGATAAAATTGATATACAGGAACATTTCTGCATTTGTATGTGTTTTATAAAAGGACTAATGGAAACAGCAGATTCCTCTTCATCCGCTACATGAGCTGTCAGGAAAACAAGCCAGCTCTTTCAGCAAAAATAAACCAAGTCCTGCATTCATTTGCATTCATGTTTCCAGTAAATATATTCCTCTGTGATCCTCAGACAGAGACATCACTGTGAAGAAGTAGCTCAAGAGTGGCCACAAGCAGAGAGAAGGGTGCAGGAAAAGGGATGAAACACAGAATAAAGAACAGATTTGACCAGAATTGGCAGCGGAAACGGTAAATATAGCAGCTATGGTATTGATAAGGGAGAGGAGGAATGCTGCCAGGAAGGACTTTGACACATATCGTAGTGTTGTGAAGGGGAAAGGAGGAAGGAGAGGACTGACTTTATGTTGAAAGAAGGAGACGGATGTGACCCAGTGGTTAGTAATGTCCCTTGTGGGGGTCCTGGGGGGCCGGCAGCGTCTCTTGATTCGCCTTTCCCTCTTCGTTCTCCCTCTCTCTCTGTCAGGCCTCTTGCACTTTTGTCCTCTGCTCTCCTTCAACATCTGGAGTCTGTTTAGCATCATCAACGCCAGAGCCCCCACCATGACACCTCTCCTAAAAATGCCTTGGTTCGAGATTTTTTTCGAATGGTCGGAGGAATAAACAGTCCACAGAGACTGTAGGTGGACTATCCAACACTTACACATGGACAGATAGTTTATAGAATATCTGTAGTATTTCAAGAGATTAGGTTTCATTCTTAATATGTATTTAAAACCAGAATTCTGTAAAAAAAAAAAAAAAGATGGGTTTCAAACTATCTCACAAATTTGGACCAGTTTTCTCAAATATTCATGCATGAAAGGGGGGAAAAGTGATATGTGATGACTCATCTATAGACAAAGCAAAACAAATAAGTTGTTGAAGCTGTTGAAATGTCACAGATTTTCTGAAAACTCTGCATATGTGATTTCTGGTGAAGCATCTGAAGCTGTCTCTTGTGGCTCCACACTATATATATCTTAAGTTGTCTGTATTTATCATTCTTATTAATCAGCAGACCTCATTACTTCATCCACAAACTTAATGATGTTGGTCTAAAAGCATTTCCATAAGAACATAATCTGCTACCTTAATGAAAAACATTTCCAGTAAGGTATGGCTCATAATGAGATACTTTGATGACTGTTAACTACAAGATTCCTGTGTTTATAGATGCAGTGATAGTAAAACTCAACTACTGTATGTTGTTCTGCTGGTTGACAACATTGTAAATGAGTCATGTTTAATTGGATGGTTTTACATAAGCTGTAGGCCACAGCCTATTTGTAGTAATCATTGTGTGTGTGTGTTTTATGTTTACACAGAGCTGTCACAGAGCCCCCCCCCCCCGCTTATAGCCAAAGGATTAGAGGTTAGCAAACACCTCTGTGAAAGTGTTTAACATCAGGGACGATGGCGGATTTTCACGCTGCTCAGTCAGCAGATGAGCACACCATTCATTTTGTGTTGTCAGAGACATGACCTCTGTGTCCGCCCCGGGCCATTCCCTTATGCCTGCTCATGGGAAACAACGACGAAGATCTGGGGTTCTAGAGTCTGTGATCTGGTCAACAGCTCAAAGCGGAGATGCTGTAAAACGGGGTGTAAGGGTGGGGGAGGTGATACGTCTTGGTCTGTAGCTTTTAGGTTTGGGGCGCTGACAACTGTAAAATGTGTTATTGAGTTCATATGAGGCATACGTGTGCCGTGTGGGCTGAGATGCCTAATGTGTTATGCTCTGAGTTGAGATGTGTGTTCTGTGTCAGCTTCTGCAATGAAAAGAATGGGTGTGCGGTCTTCTAAGTATCTCTTGGGTATTTGTAAATGCAACTGCTGTGTACGTGTACATGTATGAGTGTGTATGTGTACCTGTGGGGGTCCACAGCGGAGAGGGCAGGAGTTCCTGGGCACCAGGCCTTTAACAGTAAAACATTTCAGAGGTTGTCCATCACAGACCTAATGACTTCTGCAGACAGAGCCTGGATTTTGGCTTTTCCACACCGCCAACACCAACAGCCATAAAATGCTGCATGTTTGGAATGCAGAACATGGATCCTGTGGACGAAAGCAGCAACAGCGAGATCAAACACCAACCAGATAAAAACAGAGGCGCTAAAGCCCACATTCACATACTACTGGCATTTTGAGCAGGACACACATACAAATAACATGTGTGCATGAAATCACATTATCCTAATGGTATTTGTATGCAGAGTGATCTGGTTCTACAGGGTTTAGGATCCTGAATGATTCATAGAGCGGTGTAGGTGACCATGTTTACAGGAGGTCATACCAACCGACCAGCCCTCCTGACCTCTGAACCCTAACCTATAGAGGCTAAGGGAAGGGTTAGTTTACCAAATGAGGACAGATCCCAAGGACGGGGCATCAGTGACACCTCATTTAACTATAAGGTATAGGATAGAGAAAGAGTTAAGATGGAAAACAGATGAAAAGGGACAAAAAACGTGACAAAGGGGTGTTTGGATGTTTTGGAGAAAATGAAAACAGTAACTCATACGGAAAAAAAGCACCAAATTAATCCAAACAGGCTAAACACAGAGGTGGAAAGAATATCTGGGAATAATGTTAGCACTCTGACAAACCATGTCAAATTGCTCTGCATGTGTCCATTAAAGTCCCTTATCTTGGCCCACCTCCTTCACACAGGGTGGAGGTGGGGTTAGGTTACTAAGCTGACCTCCCACATGGAAGTGGCTTGGAACACAAGTAGGTGAATGAGTTGGATTTAACCCATAAAGACCTAAACAGCCACTGGTGATCCAAACCATCTACTGTTCTTCAATGTTTAATACCTGTTGATCCACTAATCCTATCAATACATGTAAATAATTGGTGTAAAATTCAGTTCGTCATCTTTTCATGGTCATCAGATATGACCCATTTGGACGTTCAGAGGCTCTGTAATGAACATGGAAACACCATCATCCTCTACAACAGTGATTCACCAGTAAAACCCACGGAGTTGGATAAATGACAGTGGATGGAGACGCTTAGTTTATGTTCAATTAATGATATACTGTATTTTGTTGAAAAAAGTCACTTTTTCTTCAGTTTTCTCTCTTTCTGATATAATAAAACATAACTTTAATCTGAGCTTTTATGAACATCTACATGATCAGTGAATTAAATATAGGAAAATACATGATTTACACTGAAAAAACACAAAATACTGAGGATAATATTATCATAAATGGTGATAAATCAATTAAGAATGATTAAATAGATAGAAAAATTCATTTGAGAACTGCCACAGAAGAAGCACTGGGTCTTTATGGGTTAAGAAAGTTCCCTGTGCATTTGAAATCTGCACCTACTTATCTGATGCTTCATAAAACTCAAACATACAAACTTTGCATCCTTCTTTTACATATTTATAAACTTCTCTGACTAAGCACATCATCCAGACACTTCCTGTTCTGTACATATAAACAGTATAATGACGTAATTACCCCCTGGTGATGAGAGTTTCTGTGAGAGTGATAGTTTTAATCTCACTGTGGCGTACATGACAGGTCAGGCTTATCCAAGGAACAACTCAGCGCCCCAGAGGTCATTGTCATTTGTAGCAGATCCCCAACCACTGTAATAGGTCATCTCCCCAGGAGCCACCGCAGGCTTAGAGCCCGGTGCCATCACTATGGAAACCAGACGGCCGCAGGGGGGATTAGACATGATGAGGTGTCACATCTGAAATGAATACAATGGTTATAAGAAAGTGGACAGAGACAGACACAGAGAGGGCGGCTGCCAGGGGAGCAGGTGAAGACCGTCGTATTAGGAGGAAGTTTGTCGTCTTGTTAAAGTTTGATGTGTATTTGAAGGATTTATGATGGGTAGAGAAAACTTTAGATAGGGTTTCCCAAAATCTGGTGTATGTTTTTCTTTTTCTGTACAAAATGAACCAAAGCAAATCTATACCAAACAGGAAGAAAGTTTTATTATGTGTTTTTTTTCAACACAACATCCTCAGTTATATCCTGGATCTAATATCCTTCCTCTCATTCGCCCTGTGGACATGTCTACTGTTTTGTTTTTATAAGATGTATGTGAAAATGTCTGTTTTGTTTACAAAAACCTGTCTAATAAAAGGAGAAGGGAATACCATGCTGACATGCAGATCAGGCTTGACAGAGTCACAATAGCTGTTTTTTTAGTGAAACTCGCTGAATGAAGAGCCCTGAGGTACACCCCAGGTTAAAAAAGACATCACATTGTCATTGGACTGGTAAATGAAATTCTATTGGTCCCCTCTAAGAAACAATTTAACGATTCAGTGACCACACTCTGAGTCAACAAAACACACTGCAACTTAAAACCCTCAGCTATAAACAAGTAAGGGAAATGCCACGCAAAACTGTATTATATCCTCAAACAACACAAATATCAAATCATCCCAGGCCAATTTCATTATTGCTGGACATTTCAGGCCATGGGTGACATTTTTAGGGGCATTATATTGTTTATTGTTACAAGAAATGATGGTGAATCTCAACACCCTGCACTTCCTCTTAATAGAGATAGAGGGCAGTGTTTGTCTTTTCAAGTAAAGCTGGCCTCATAGTAAACACAGGACATAGATGAACACAATACAGACTCACAAGAATTGGATATGTTATATTTGGATAGGATAGGATAGGATAGGATAGGATAGGATAGGATAGGATAGGATTTGATATATGTTCAACAAGTCTACACAAATTAGTGTAAAAACATAACTTTCTTTAGTGTTGTATAACAAAATAATAATACTTCACTACTGTACTCAAGGATGTTTTGGGAGGGTTTGTACTTTACTGAGTATTTTTTATGCTGTTTACTTTCACTTTTACTTCACCACATTTCCTAACTCAATTGCATGCTTCTGCTCTGTTTCATTTTTAGTGCACAGTATCATTACAAAAAAAATTAAAGGATATTTGGTGTTTTCACTGCTGAGATTACAGGTGACGGCAACAAAGTCAGAAAGCTGATTTGTCATCGGGCCTAATCATGTAATGAACAAGTGCAAACAACGGTCCACATTCACCCTGTTGGTGATCTGTTGATGTGAGAGAGAGCTGAATGAAGCTAAAAAACCAAAAAAAACAGGTTGGTTTTATGTTAGTTGTTTAGACTTTGGATTTCTTGTTTATGAAGTGTAATGTAGGCTCCATGTTTTGAGGTGCTACATAAGATTCCCAGTTTTCTTTTTCTTTTTTTTTGTTGAAAATTCTGACATTTCTAATCCCAGCAGTAGCCTACTCCTGTTTAGATTTTTGAAACCTTGTTTCTGAAGTGTGTTATGTGGGCATAATTTTCAATAATTTGACTTTTCTTTTACTTTACTATGTTTTAAAATCCTGGATAAACTTTATAATATTCCAAATTCTGACTGCCTTTGGTTGTTATTATCATTTACTTGTACTTTTATTTTCATTACTTGAGTATATTTATCTGTAGATTACTCGATAGACTTAAGTACAATAAATTCTAGATACTTAAAGACTTTAACTTGAATAGTGTTTCAGCTGGTGACATGAACTTCTTCTTTTTGGTAGGGTACCTGTACTTGTACTACCTGTACTTGTACTCAAGTATGACTTTCCAGTACTTTATACAACACTGACTTTCTCCATGTGCTTTAGCTTGAGTAGCAACAAAAGTTTGATACCTTCTACAATAAAAATAATCTCACCAGTCACAACTGACAGACACTTTATTCAGTCGGGTCTATCTAAAAAGCACAGTCCTGGGTGGAGTTTCTATTCTTATTGTGGTTTGTATTTTTACCCTACTTTGTTAACCCTGACAACAATTACTTACTGTAATTAGTGCTCGTATGCTTTTTCTCTCTCTTTTGACAAGATGCATTGAGAGTGTCTTAAGAATAGTCTTGAGTGCATCTGTCTCCCTCGAGGAGTTAAGAGTGGTGTGGTTTTTGTAAGCTGCCTCATTTGCCCTGAGAGTCTGTGTCTCCGTCAGGCTCTCTGCTTCTCCTCCATTCTACTGAGAACAATGCTCACTCTGGAACTTTGATCTAGATCTAACATGGAAATAACAGAGGTTTGACCAAGACTCACACAACGACAGTCAGACTGCTTGTTCCACTTCAAATGTGGGAGCGGAGACACTGGCGCTGTTGACATTTACCGCTCCACAGCCAGATCTGTTGGCTTTGATTTTGTGAAACCATGGATTTTTTTATTTACGTTGGACCGATCTTCAAACAGTACCTGTATTCAACGACGTCATATATTGTCAGCAGAGGGACACGTATCATTTATCTGTGAGACCAGATGAGCTAAAATTGTTTCCAAGTTCTAAATCCAGCTGTAAAGTTTAGTAAAGTGACTTCTCCTCAGCTGACTGTTAGGTCAAACGATACATGGAAAGTTTTACCTGTTTGTGACCTTAAGTGTCAAACAAATCCCTTTACTGCATCCCTGAGAAACAGATTAACTGTTAAATCCCCCCTCTGTGTGCCACCTTGCCTCTTTCTTTGACAAGGCAAATGTGTGACAGTGACAACTACTGACATAATAAGTTTTTGCATGTCTTTAAGCTCCAGTGAATGAAGTCAGTGTGTTTGTGTATGTGCGTGCATGTCTGTTTTTCTGCAGTAGGTGGGTAAGATTACTGCTCGTGTCTTGATTGGATAGAGTTGCAAGTCTTTCCGTGTGTCAGCTGCATGTCCAGAGGAACTCCACCGAGTGATTTATGAATGTGCTGGAGAACAGACACATATGTTTGTTTCACTCTCCCTATGGGGACACTCCACTGACATATTGCATTCTCTCGCCCCTCAGCCTAACCTTAGACATCACAACTGAACACATAACCACAAGTCGTTTTTTTTTTTTTTTAAACTTTATTTTTCAGTTTTCAAATAGATTTCTCCATCAACATAGGACAAATGAACTAGTCCAAGGCAGAACAACACACACAAACATCAAACCCCGCCCACCCAAAGGCTCAAAAAGAAGGAAAAATAAATGAACAAAATAAAATAAAAAGAAAAGGGGGCACACATTTCAACTGACTTTTATCATGTAAAAAGAAAGAAAATTAAAAAAAAAAATTACAATCTGATGCATAATGGTTGTGTTAATAGTCTGTTATTTGTAAATAGTTATATGACACCAAGGGTCACAGCAAAGATCAGAACAAATAACCTCAAGTCTTTAACCCTCAAGGTTACTTTGCATTTAGTTTATATCCTCT
Organism: Sphaeramia orbicularis; assembly: GCF_902148855.1. NCBI lineage: Eukaryota > Metazoa > Chordata > Actinopteri > Kurtiformes > Apogonidae > Sphaeramia > Sphaeramia orbicularis. Next base: position 36,112,772 of record NC_043960.1, read on the forward strand.
CTGAGATATAAAAACAAACACACATCATTGGTTAAGGTTAGGGTAAGTCACAAAAAAGGACATATTTTTATGTAACTTCCAAAGTCGTCAGCCTAAAATTTAATGATTTACATGATGGTGTCCTGCTTTTTGATCCCCATGAAGTTATCAGACCCCACACTGTGAGTGGGTTCCCAGTTTTAAGACCCTACAAATGTAGAAAAACCACACACACTCATTGCCTCCCTGCAGAGGGGCTCAGTACGGACAGGACGCAGGCCCATGGTCCAGACTAAACAGTAAACAGACACCTCACTGGGCAGAGTCAAACCAAACAAACACAATCTCAGATTTTCCACATATAACACGAGCATAATTTTTCATAATCACAGAAAACTGGAAAAGACTTTGAAATGGATTCACATTATTTATGACCACAAGTTTTTAATTACAGAGAATGTGTCATACAAGAGTAATGTGATAAAAAATAACAGCAGTGACAAAATCTATAAGCTCCAAGTGTGTTCAGTGTATCCATCTGATTCTTGTGTGTGATGTCTGTCAGCCGACTCTTTGGTGGTGTGGGCTGCATTATAGGAGGATCTGGCCTCATAATGGGACCCTCTCTATGGGCCCTGGCCCACTGCCAGCAACCCCAAATGCCTCTTACTGGCTGTTGGTTTAGCCGTTGATCCCTGGAAGTGGCAGTGGAGGATCACGGCTGTATTGGCGCTCATATAAATCACAGGATATGGTTGGTTTTTACTGTGGTTGGTTTTCTTGCATCTCTACAATGGGCCCAGGCTCTTTAACAAAGCTGAGATACTTTTTACCCACGCTTAAAATAATCCTCTGTGTTCAGATGGGACTGTAACCCAGCAGGCCACAACACAGATCTGCATCTTTAATGTTCGTTTCACCTCTTTAATGTCCGTCTGTCTCAGCCGAACATATTACAGCACCCCTTGACTAAGTCCCCCTCGCTGGTCCTCTCATGCGTCCCTGCTCTAACCTCCTACATGCAGTCACAGACAGACAGGCGGGCACAGACGCAGCCGAGCTGAGATTATAGCTGTCGGGGCCCAAACTCTTTAATCAGAAGCAGAGGAGATGTTAGTCGCAGCCAAAATGGCTTATTTGGCACTGGCTGGTATAAAGAACAAGGCACATGTTTTTTGTTTACAGATCATTTCCTTTTTGCATAGTGGAATTCGCATTTTTGTTTTATGTTTTGTCAAAGATCTTTCTCCTACAACCTGACAGAAAGATGAATTCAGTGGTAGATGAAGTGTTAAAGTCCGTAGTAATACCAATGCAATGTATCCCACCAGACTAGAATTAAATGAGACTGAAAATAGAACCTGTTTCACCATAAATTTTTGGTTAATATACAATTATGATTAAAAAAAAACAAAAACAAGCATTCATTATCATATTCTCGAAAATCAGGGAACAGGGTAGGATATTATTAGATAATATTTTCAAAAATGTCCCTGAACAGAAAGTATATAAGTATTATCAGCAAACTATACTAAGCACATGATAAGTACTTATTGTGCAGTAAAATGGTCCCTGTTGGTGCTTTTCAAGAGTTCAGAACACCAGCCCCATTTATGACTAAAGACAAAGCATTTTCCATATGCAAATGGGTTTATAAGAGTTCATTTATCTTAAAAATGAGAAGAATGTTGAACTCAACCCATAAAAGAACATGTTGTCCTTCAGTTTATCACAGACATTTATCAACATATTCAGAGATGATTTTCAGACAAGAAGAGGATGAAAATTGTTGAAAAGAATTAGCCTGTTTTTGATAAATGTAGTGGAGTAAATTGCCTCTGAAATGTGGTGATGCAGTATTTTATAAATAATTAAGAGAAATACAAGTACCTAAAATGTGTTCATAAGTGCAAGACATCAGTAGTGTTGTCTTAGTTGAGTCTTAGACAAATCTTGAATGGTGTGAAGAAAATGCCTAAAACTAACACAGGCAGATGCTTTTATTTTGATTTATTATGACTATCATTTTAACAACTTGGTTAGGATTGAGTCTAAAACACAAGTGGAAGACATGTATACTTAATTCTAACTCTGATCAGATCAAAGATGAAATTAATTTTTTAAAAAAGGTAATTTTTAGATGAAAGCTCAAATGAGTTGAAGACACCAGGGTTTGACCTTTTCACTGTCTTGCTTTCATTACACCTCCCTTCCTGTTGATAAAAATAACACACCATTTAACATTTTACTCTTTCCAACATCACTTAAAAACCTGCTGTATAAATCACATGAGCCCAGAGTATTTCTCTTTTTCTGCATTTGGGGAAATAAATTCTCTGAACACCTAAAAATAGGAGCAGAAGATCCCAGAGAAAATGGAAGATATCATCCCGTCTCGTCTCATCAGGCCCGCAGGCTTATCCTGGTTGTCGAGCTGTTTCACTGTGTGAGGCGGCAGATCCACCACCCACAGCCCCACCCTCGCCGTAATGAAAAGTGTTATGAATGTATGTGTCTTAATTCTCTTCTACTAATGTCTGTGGGTGGCAAAATTAGGGTGGGCTGTGTTGGGGCCACTTAAATAGAAAACCGTGTCCAGTTTAACTGAGCTGCTCTAAGCCGATTTTTTAAGGTCACATTGGCACCAATGGGGGATTAGTTTGGTTCAGATCAATGTCTGATTGGGATCTTTCTCTCTGCCATTGCCTCCCTCTGTCCTGGGAGAATGCAGCCAAAGTCTTGCGATTTGTACTTGGGGAGAAGAAAGGCTCTCCCCTCCCATGGAGGACAAAGACACACATTAGCTCAGTTTTGCTGTTTTTTTCTCCTCCAGCAGTAAAGCTCCCAGCCTAAAGGATCAAACGTATGAAGACATGACCAGTGATGGCACCCCACGGCAGCTGCTGTCGCTACTGTTCCGCTGTCTGTGTGTGTCCAGTGTGTGTGTATGTATGTGTGCATTTTCTTGTGCATGTGTTTTAGAAACTGAAAAAAAAACAGGTGCCTCCCTCAGCAGCAAGTGCATGCATCAGTTGTGAATATATGCCGTGCCTGTAAACACCTTCTGCTCCTGTGAATTTCATCTGTGTAAAATATTACCTCTAAATGCGGTGCTGATATTGAATGCTTGAGATGTTTGTCATGTTTCCCACAGGACATTAAACATGACCTAAACACTGAGTTAAACACATGCTGCAGTCAGTGTCATCCATACAAACCAAAGCCTACATGGTAATTTAAGCAAATGACATTTATATAACGCTGTTAATAATTTAATCAACCAGACTCTGGAAAAACACCTATTGGAGGGTTTGTGCTTTTATCACATTTAACAAATCACAAGCTTTCAATAAATTACTTCACATTAAGAGAAGATTATTCATGCTTTTATCTTGTTTTGCTGTCAGATAATATAATTACACCTGGCTCAGTTACAGTAGCTCAAAGGCAGCTGAACATGAGTGAACATCCTCTAACCAAATCTTACATCCTTTATTAAAAATTACAAAGATTGTGCAATAATTAGACAAACAATCTACTCTGAAATAATAACCCATAAAGACCCAGTGCTACTTTTGTGGCAGTTCCCAAATGGATTTTTCTCTCTATTTAACTTTTCTTAAGTGATATATCACTATTTTTCATAATATTATCCTCCCTATTTTGCATTTTTTCTGTGGAAATCAAATATTTTCCTATTTTTAATTCACTGATGATGTACTTTAACCATCAAGCAGCTGAGACTACACTGGAGGATTATTCTACCAAAAACAGAGAAAACTAAAGAAAAAGTGACTTTTTTAGTAAAATCTATCATTAACTGAGCATAAACCAAGCATCTCCATCCACTGTCATTCATCAGACTCCATGGGTTTTACTGGTGACTCAGTGTTTTACAAGATCACAGTGTTTCAACGTTCACTACAGAGCCTCCGAATGTCCAAATGGGTCATATCTGATGACCATGAAAAAGTGACAAACTGTATTTTACACCAATTATTTACATGTATTGATAAGATTAGTGGATCTAAAGTTATTAAACATTTTACATCAGGAGATGCTTTTGGTCACTGGTGGATATTTGGGTCTTTATGAGTTAATATTCATTTTATGTTGTGAGAACACAGTGAGTAGACAATAGATCAGTTAATGCATAATTAAAGTTCACTAGTTTTGCACATTACAGTTCATCCCTGCAGTAAGAAACTTAATGAGGTCAGGTTAGATCTGAAGATGGGATCAAAAACTACCAAACTATTTTCTAAAAATAAAAATAAAAACAAACAAAAAAACAAACACTTGATCATGTTGTTTGTCTCTATCTTATTCTGTGTGTATAGAGTGTCAACCACATTGCATTTCCAAGATCATTATTACAGTCAGTTACAGATCAGTCTTACTTAACACCACGTTTTCCACTTCATATTACTGTCCACAAACAGCCCTGTTCACTGTAACAAATTTCTGTAATTTCTACAGTAAAAAATTACAGTAACTTCTTGCTTTAACAATTTACAAGGTGTAACTGCATATTGCAATGCATTATGGGTAAAAATATTTACGGTAATTTCAAGCATTTGTTCACAGCATCACACTGTAAAATTACAGGTTGGTTGTGTTTTTACTTGGTCCTGACTGTAAATGATACAAATGACAACTAGAAAAGCACTCGGAGAGCGCAAGGCCAAGGCAGATCAGTGCCCCCCCCCCCCCCCCCCCGATCACCACCAAAACGTAATCATTTGTTCCTTGTGCCAGTATCAACATTTCCTGAAATTTTCCTCCAAATCCGTCCATAACTTTTTGAGTTATCTTGCACACGGACAGACAAACAGACAAACCAACGCCAACAAACATAACCTCCTTGGCGGAGGTAATTACACACTGTTAGTATCAGAAGGCATGAAAGAGGACATGAAGCTGGACAAGGGGGAGCAAACCCCACATCCATCCATTCAATAAAGTGTAAGTAAGACATTAGTAGCCCACAAAATTAAAATGTGATTCAAGTTGTAACTTCATACAGTATAATTTAACGGTGTAGATGTTTATTTTAACTTGTTGTGTAATGTAGGCATGTCTAAACCAGCATTTTAGTAAGAATAATTTTTCTTTATTTGTGTGAGTGACTGTATTTCACATTATTTTATTTATCTTAGTCGTGTTTCAGACAGAATCTATGGGTGTGGGACTCAGAATGCACCATTTTTGCAAATGTTAGCTAGCAAAAAACTGGTTAAGTTAAGCTAATGCTAGCTGCATGCATTAGCCCTGATCAGAAATGCCTTCGATAGTCCATTCTCCGTTAGCGTCATTAGCACAGCTATAGTCAAACTGGGGCAGTCAAAACTAAAAAAAAAAAAAAAAATACAATTAATGGTTGTTTCTAATATAAAACAACAATACATTGCTGTGATTTATATACAGCAAAAAACTGTAAAAAGTAAAGTAATTTTACAGCACTTTATTATCAACTTTTTTGCCTGAAATGTACTGAAAATTCTACAGGAAATTTGTTGCAGTGTTGTTGTTTTTTTTATTAACAATGAAGTCATAACAAATTTCCCAACCTCTTAATACTTTTCTTTCACACACCACAGGACAAATCAAATAAGTAAGTAAATGATTAAGGATGTCAGCAGATCGGATTCTTGCACTCACTATAAAATACTAAATAAAAAAGTTCATTTGCTAATAGCCACATAAAACTACTGCAATTTGTCAGCTGGAAAAAGAGATGAAATTAAAAAACAAACAAACAGAAAAATAAAAAACTACACGGTCATTTTTTCAGACCCATCACCTGCTTCTCAAGCCCAATCCCAAACAAGCCAATTAAATCCTACCACAGTTTCTACAAAGTAACAACTTTTATCAACTCCGGTCTTACCTTTAGGGATCTTCATCACAGTATTCAACACTTCATTGGTAAAGCCTCTCCTCAAGAAATTCAGTCTCAGTTACTTAAAGCTTTTCAAATATAGATCCGTCTTCTACCTGCCTGTCATTGGTAAATATTAGGAGAAAATTGTTTTAATCAACTTTTTGTGGATTTAATCAGTGAAGGCCTTATACAAAGAATAATTATTAAGCTCTAATGGAAGTTACAAATGTCTTGAGAACTATTGTGGATATGAACAACAAGACTTCTGATAAAACTAAGCACAAGATTTGACCATGTTTGAGCCTGGTGTAATTCTAGTTTACGGGTTCCCAATTTCTGAGTGAGACTCAGCTTTAAATGTGGTACTCCTCAGGGAAGTATTCTCAGCCCACTTTTTTTATATAGAAATATTATTCACCATCACAATTATATATTTCAGTGTTACTTAAGTGTGCTCTCACTGCCATCTTCACTGAGAATAATGCATTCATGCAAACTTTTTTGGCCTGAATTAGGTAAGAAAAAATTGAACATGTGAAGAAGACCCAAAGCACTGAAAGAGAAACTGCCCTTTGTGACGTTAGTCATAGCAAACGGATGAAATCATAAATCAAAAACTTCTAATTTTATAGACTTTTTTATTAAAGCATCGTCTTTTCACCACTTAGAAAAAGCTAACATGCACTTATATCACTGGCCATTTACAGTAATACCCTTTTTACGAAATGAGTCTTAAAAAAAATCATGTTTACAAAGCTGTAAATAACATTGCTGCTCCCTGCAGAGATTTCCTTTCATTTTGTGTTCCTGTAAAAGCTGTAAATAACTTGTAAATAACTTACGCCTCCCTGCAGAGATTTTCTTTCATTTTATGTTCCAGACAGACCACTAAAGTCCTCCTCTGCTTTTCTTTTAAATGTTCCTTAAATGTCTCATAAAAGTACCGATGGGGCCACCTCTGTTTTTAGCCCCCAAACAGAAACAAAGCATCTTGATGTAAGAACAGCATGGTCTCGTAATATGTTAAAAAGGACAGTAGGGAGTCTTTTTAATCTGTATTTTTGTTTGGAAAATCATGCAGAAAAAAACAGAAAAACAGAGTTAAAAAAAAAAAAAATTGAGAGTGTATTTGATATAGTAAAAATGACTTATTAGAGAATGAAGCACATACAAATAATACAAAAGATGCTACAGTGTGTGATATATGCATTTGTTGGTATAATGCTGTGAGGTAATTGTACTGAAATTACCAACATATATTTATAAATATAGGGGAAATACAAGTTATTTTAATCTTGCTATGAGAAGCACTTTTGGTTCCATGTTTGTATGAAAGGTGCTATATAAATAAAGTTGAGGGGAATTACACTTCATCAGGATGCATAACCATGGAAAGATAATTGTTGGTGTACATGGAGAGTAAAATGTTTCTTTGTTCACTTGGGTCTTCAGTTACAGCCTAGTGTATCATTATCCAATCAAGATGAAAATGACTAAACAAACAGGGCATGCCATAATTGATGATGAAGCTGCGATAGTGATCTGTAATTCCAGCTGTTCACAGACCAAAAACAATGTCATTATTTAAATAAAAGTGCAAATCAAAATGTGTCAGGTGATTTGTCTCTCATATTCCTGCAAACAACTGTAAAAATTTATGCAGCAATAGTCCAAGAATAAATAAAACTGGTTCCCAAGAAAAACTAAAAATAACCCTAGAGGGACTATAAGCATCAAGAGATCTGAATATTTCATAGAGACAGAACAAGCAACACAATATATTACATTCCAATATTTTTCTTCTTCTTTTCCTAGTATCTGAACTGAGTGAACTCTTTATTACTACCAGTATATTCACATGAAAAGTGCATTGTTAAACTGGATTGTGTGTGAACATTTGAATTGTTGTTATTTGCTAGCACAACAGTGTCAAGTGACTTCCTTTAAGAGTTTGGTGCTTACTTGGTTTGGCCTCTCCTCCCCTTCAGTTGAAGCCATTGAGAGCCTCTGCAGCTGGGAGTGTTTGCCTCCTTGTTCTACACTGGTGAGGGTTGCTTAAATTAGGGTCACGGGTCAAAGGTTGAACCCAGCTCTGGTGTAGAACAGTTTTTATTGACACAGAGCCAACCACCTCTGGCAGTCACCTGTAACACTGGTATTAGAGCCGTCTGGATTTGACTGCTTTGAATTTTCATTTTGTTTGCTGCTAAATCCAAAGCAGACAGAGCCACAATTAAAAGCTTTTATTCCAGTTAACTCTTTCTACCCCACCTCCACCTTTTTCACCATTCAAACTCTGTTTTACAATTAATCATGTATGATTTGCATTTTCTGAGTCCCTTCACACTTGGAAATATTGTTAAAGAGATGGGTTGGTGAATTATTGTTGAATGATTTAGTAAAACTAAGATACCTGAGGGCATCTGATTAGGGTTAAGTGTTGTAGTTTCCTCTGTTTGCTTCTATAATGTTGCCCATTATAATGAGTCTCACTACCTAAATGATCCACACAGCTGCTGAAGTCAGAGCTTTCCTAGAAACAGCAGCCTCTGCTGGAGGCAAGTCTCTGATTGTCTAATTATGTTAAGCGCCCATGTAGATTAAATGGTCTGAAAGGTCATTATGAGGGGATGGTTCTCACACAGCTACAGGCCAGGGCCATGTGTGTGTGTGTGTGTGTGTGTGTGTGTGTGTGCTCATGTGGGTCAGATTATTACAGGTAGAGGTTGAGGCTGAGCTAAGTAAATATTTCCACACAGTTAAACAGACTGAAACAAAAGCAGAGGAAATGAAAATGAATTGAAATGAATCTGAATTAGTTTTAAAACCGTCATATTGAGCACAAACAATATCAGTTATTAAATATGTGGGCAAGGTAAGATACAAAATGTAAAAAATCTTTTCTCTCTTAACCTAATCTTACATTTAATTAATCCATAATTCAGTTCATATGATGCCATGTGTGACATAGATCACAATTATCATCAGGACCAACAGAACATGTCAAATTTAATATATTTAGCAATTCTTTTTACCCATCAGATGTTAGGGTTTGAGAGCACTGGGTTTTTCACAATTGTTGCAGTTATTCAAAATAACTGTGATAATTTCACAAAGTCATGGTAATTGTATTCATTCACCAATGTGAGAACAGTCATTGAAAATAACAGAAATAATAATTTTTCATTATTTCCACACTGCTACCATCATTTGATGTTGATCATTTGTTTTTAACAACATCATCTTATCCTATATCCTACAACATACTATATCAAAGTGGAGCTAGCACCACAGGTTTATTTACATTTTGTACCTTGGTCAGTATTTCATTAATTTTTCATCTCATCTCATCCATCTCTTTATTTGCTTCAATGCTTTATTGACTGAAATAAAACCATGGCACACAAGATTTCCATGCCAATTTGTCATTTTTCATACACATCAACACCATAGAAAAAGAAAGTTAACTACTGCTGCTGCTACTACTACTACTACTACTACTACTACTACTACTACTACTACTAATAATAATAATAATAATAATAATAATATTTTTGTTTTGTTTTGTTTTTTTGTTTTGTTAATTAGACAATTGTTGTATCTATTCTGTACTGTTTACTTGTCAATATTGGATTTAGATTAAGGAGTGTCTTCTTTTGCATAGGGTGGAATTGTGGGAGGGATAAAAAGAAAAATGAAAGAATGTAAGTCCTCTTTATCACATTGCACTGTCATACCTGTGAAATTACTTCCAATAAGAAAGTTAATAAAAATAATAATAATAATAATAATTATAAATAAATAAAATAAATAAATAATACAAAGTATTATTAGTCTTTTTGATGGAGTTTTACTGTTTCAGTCATAGTGTTTATTTTAGTCATACCATATCAGTAATGGTAATTTTTTTTCTAACAAAAGGTACACATAAATATATTTTTATTAAATTTTACTCACTTACTTGAAATTCTAAGTGTCATATTTGTTACATATTGAAAAGTTCTGTAAATTAAAAAATAAATAAATAAATAAAATTATTTGAACATGCTGTGCCAATAAATGGTTCTTCCCCCTCATAAAATATATGTGCATAACTGAACTACTATTAAACTTAATTTAGTGTGAAATAAAATATCAGTGCTGTCATGATATCAAATGCCAATATGATGACAGCACCAGTTTCTCTCATAAGATCTTGTTTCTGTTTGAAAAACCGTATGAAATCTGTCTAATTACAATATGTCTCCAGTATCACAGAGACCTTTGTTTCCCCAAAGTACAATACTCGACACAATGTTAATTAATCTGACAACAGTTGATGTGAAGACGTGGTTAAACTACAGTAACGTAACTGCAAACTTGTAAATTGCAGACTGAGACAGTTAAGTGAAAATAGAACCGTGAAGTTCTTCTCAGATCAGGAGAATAAGATGAACTGACACAGCAGACAAGCCCAGTTAAACTGGTGAGAACTGAGCCAAAAAGGATGATGGTAGTGGTGGTGTGTGGGGGGTGTTTGTCTCTTTAAACCACCCAGGTCAGCACAACATAATGTGTATGAGCACCTTTACAGTATTGGTCTGGTTCATGTTTTAGATACATAAGAAAAGGGAGACACACTAGTGGAAAATGGTAGTCGGCTCCGTTTTGCAGTCATCCACACCAAGTGCTTCAGGGCAGAAACATGGTTCATGAATACAAATGTTAAGTGTTTCCATTTTTTAAAATAAATATAGAAAATATTCCCCAGACCATGATTTGTAACCAACCTTGAATCTTGCATACTGTTACACGCCTAATTTGGTATTCTGGCTGCTGCACACAATTTTTCCCTTTTTTTTCCCTGAGAGAAAAAAATGTTTGTTTTACTCATGGGTTAGTTTTTTGGTATGAAAAGGAAAGATTGACAGTGCACCTGTGGGCTGCCAATGAAGGACTGACCCTGAAAAAGAGAGGGGGAAGAAGAGTGGGAGTGGCAGCCCGAGAGGTTCCTCAGCTCTGCAAACCACTTCAGTTCTCACTTGAGTGCCTCTCTTTGGGCCTTAACCCACCCGGACCCCCACCTAACCGCTTCAGATTGAAATTCCTCCACTCGGCAAGACCCTGTGCTCCCCTCCTCCTCCAGCGCTCGGCACACACCAAGGGGCATTCAAAACGCATTAACACCAAATCAATGGGAAACAGTGAAAAAAGCACAAAAAAAGAAAGAAAAGAAAAAAATCTCCTTAGCAACATAATCTAGACGGCCTGACGAGAGGAGAAGTGAAAAGAAAAGAAAGAGAGAGGGGTGGTGGGAGGGTTTAGGGAGAGAAGAAGAATTGGACACAAAGGCTGGGCACACAGACAGCAACAAAATTGAAAATTAACACAGAAGAAACTGTTCCTTTTTTCATGGGAGCACAATCAGCTACATTAAACCCGAGCCAGGCACCTCCTCCTCGCCTGGTCCTCCCTCGCCTGTGGACGGAGGTTCCTGCAGGACCTCGCTCATTTTCAAAGAACATAGTAAAAACGGACCTAATTAAGAGATTTATTTTAATTGTGAGGTTTAAGTTTCATTATACATACATATTTTACAATATTTCTAATAATGCCTAATGATGCTTATTAACTTTTAATGATGCAAAATAGGGAAAAACAAAGAATCTAATGCAAATCCTCTTGTATGTCCACATGGATTTAAGTTGTCTGGTCTAGCCTTTAGACAAACACTTAGTCTGGCTTAATGAGCTCAGAGTCTATGACAGGACAATGCAAAAGCCCCTGAGAGAGACCGAGAGTCTGAGGATGGTGAATTCATTAAGACTCAACTAAATTAACAACAAAAAATAAATAAATAAATAAATAAATAAAACAAATTAGACAAAGACCAATTTTGGTTCATTGACAAAAAAAGGCACCTCTTGGTTTTTTCTTCAGGGATGGATACACATTCTTACATGAATCCTGCAGGATAATTATGTTGTGTTAATTTGGATATATTGAACGGCAATTAGCACAGAGCAGGAACTCTGGCCACCAGCAGCCCTGTAAATGACCTCTGACCTCCACTACATGATCAGCCCATTGAGACGAGGGCCTGCTTTAATTAGGAGGTCATTAAGACCCAACCTCAACACACCATGGGACAACATAAAGCCTGCACACACTCCCACCTGCACCCCAACTTTCATCCAAGTACATCTGACCACACCTCAAAGCTGCACGTCTGGTTCAGTGATTTCCACAAACAGACTTTACTTTGGCAAACCGACCCCGGTTTATAAATGGTCGCTTGTATTTCAGCCAATTTTAATTCACGTTCAACTGAGATGTGCAGCAAATCTCATGTAATATAAGGATTGTTTAAGCTTTGTCTAAGAATTGAAATGCTAAGTAAAAACACAAAGGTTTTTTTGCCTTTTTTAAACACAAGGACCAACTTTATACGCAACGATAATGTAAAAAGACGTTTTGCAGTCATGATTCCTGAGGGGAAATATGGAGGACATGAAAATGATTGCCAAAATTTATAAGGGGGGTGTGAGCAACAGAAAGAAGACCAGAGTCTAAAGAGGTGAAGCGACAAAGTCAGAGTATAAAGGTGGAAAATAGATGACAAGGGAAAGAGTGATTCCAGAGCCCTTTTATTCAGGCCTCTGATTTCACACTCAGCTTTGGGGACGTTTTCCTTTTCACATTCTTTCTTCTGCATTTATTCAGTGTTATTCTGCAGTGCAGTGTCTCCTATATGGGAGAGAGAGCGCTGCCCGGAGAAGAGTCAGCTCCATTCACAGCTTTATAAATCACCTCAGCATGTGCAGACCGTGGCCAATCGGCCAATTACGCCCCCCTGACACACCGGGGCTGATAAAGAAGGCCCAGGACAAAGGGATCACAGGCCAGATAAACGACCCTTTAATGAAGTCGCCCACAAAACAGGCCAAAACCGCGCGCCCCACTTACGTATTCCATCATGCCGTTGCCCTCACATTTCCTCTTGCTCAGCCGCCACGGCAGGCACAGCTGGGGAGAGGGAGACACAGAGAAAGAGAAGCAAAGTGAGAGAAAAAGGAGAGAAAAATGACTCTGTGCTCTGACACTGCTAAGCCCCCCACCCAAGGCCCCTTTCAGACTTTTGGCCGAACAAAAGCATCTGTTGCCATACTGTGCCGCTCAGACCCCCCTTAACACACACATACTCAAGTTGGGTAAGAAGCCTTGCAGGAGCTAAAAAAGGCAGCACTGGGCCGTATGCAGCTGAGGCTGCTCACCTTGTGGCACAACCCATTGTGCGCCCCATTCCAGGAGCTTCTCCATCCATCTTTGTGTCGATGGGACAAACAGAGAGAGAGGGAGAGAGTGAGGGAGAAACTTTGTATGACAGAGTGAGAGACTGAGAGAGAGGGGCACAAGACTGCAGCTGCAGAATGAATAGGAGAGGGAATGGAGGGATGAGGTGGGAGTCAGAGAGAGGGAGAAGGGGGCAGCTGCAGGGTGGTCCCACCCCTCCGTCCCTCCACCTCTACAGTGTTGTTTGGCTTTGCTTTGGATTCAGAATACAAACAACTCAGCCGTCCTGCGAGATGTTCTGCTGCAGACGGTTCCTGACAGAGCCGAGGGTGAAGGGGTGAGACAGGAATATGCACAGGTGTATGTGTTTACCTTATGTATGTATGGAAACATCTGAGTAACAGAGGGGTTCACTTATTAACCCTTTAATAACACAGATCCATTTAGCTTTTCTGGATTTTCCCTCCAAAGTATGCTTATTTTATCTTCTAAGTAAAGAAAATATTTAAAAAAGAAAACCAGTCTTATAATAATTTTAATGTTATACAACCTGGTTTTATAATTCTCAAAACAAACTCACTAAGACTTTGCAATTTCATAAAATTTCTAAAAAAAATATAATAATATTTTTAAACATGCCTTTTATCTGATCTTATTATGAGAAAATATATCCACTTTTGTAGCAGTGAGATTAAGATAAGTTAAATCAGTCGTTTTCATTGTATCTGAGCAGAAAACCCAAGATTACTTTCATCATATGAACAGCATTATACTTTTGCAACTTCTCAATTTAAGGATACATATTTTCATTGCTTGAGCACAGTTTCTTTACCTGTTCATAGATTTCTTTGGCTAAATTTTAAAAATGTGTTTTCTTTCTAATATTGTTTTTACTGTTTATGTCATGTGTTAATTCCAAATCTTCCAGGTCAGGTATATGATGTTTACAGTGAGTCAAATACTTAAAGCCAAGACTTTCTGTCTTTGTAACTGGACATATTTCAGTCGTCTTGTTTGCCATGTAGACATATGTGATATATTTAGAAATATTGGAAACACAAACGGAATGAAAGACAGTGAGGATCAAAAATGTTCAAATACAGATGACTACATTGAAGAGCAATGTCAGTCCAGTCCATTGTACAGCAATGAACCTTAAATTTGCAGCATATTATTGCCTTGATTACTATGTTAAATGTGCTGAGATAGTTTTAGGTTGTGATTTAGTGCTATGTAAATAAAACTGAATTAAAATGAACTGATTAACAACTCGCTGCATGAAAAGCAGAGTTTACAATTTGTCATGAAGGGTCTCTAATTTAAAACAATAACAAAACTCTGGCTTTTACAATCATTGCTGATAAAACTTTGTCTGATGTGACCAAAATTAAAATCATGTACACAAGTTTTTATTATTATTATTATTATTATTATTATTATTATTATTATTATTATTATTATTATTATATTTATTATAATATATGTATAATAATAATAATAATTATTATTATTATTATTAATAATAATAATAATAATAATAATAATAATAATAATAATAATAATAATTGTACCTTTAATTATGTAAATTATAGATCTTTTAAGTTAGTACTTAAGTCAGAGATCGGCCCAAACGCTTTTTTTTACACTGACTGAACTTCAGACATTAGATGCCGCAGTAAACTCCAACTGAAATAGTAAATGTTTCAGGAAAAAAAAGAGAGAGAGAGTTACGGTAGTTCGTTGGAATAATAAGCTGATAACTACCACAGCTGCAGGTGCAGGAAGGGTGTCACCAAGTTCAACTCCCTCCTCCCGTCTCTCCCCTCACCCTCGGCGGTGGCCTCCCTGGAGGACAGCAGCAGTGTCCAGCAAACGTCCACTGTGGCATTGAACGCCACAGGCCAAACCTCCAGCCGCCTAAACATCTCCCACAAACGTACTTCTCCTTGTGTTGCTTTTCTCCTAAAGAAAATTTGATTTGTTTTTATTCTTTATATGAAAATGCTCTTTTGATGCTTTTTTCCGATAAAGTACCTTTGTCATGAGGCTTGAACGTCCTCCTCAGGGGTCTGTGTATTTTTCGGATTTATATGCAGATCAGGTCTCGTCCACAGATCCTCCTACAGTATCATCACTGTGGAGATGTCTTTTCTTCATCTGCACAAACATCTCTCGCTCGCACTTCAAACAAATTTACTCTCTTGGGTATTGTCATGCCTCAGAATGAGACTTTTTAGGAGTGTGTTTAGCATTCAGGTTTAGTTATTCATTCCCCCTGTCTCAGCCAAGAAATCTTTGTTTGACCGCTCCTCTTCAAACCTTGGAGTGTCAGGAGGGGCGGGGGGATCGATTTGATTCTAATCGGACCATGAAAAGAACATGATCTAACTACTTTCAGGCCGGAGTATATTTAGGCCCACTTCTCTTTACACTCTCCCTCTCTCCGTTCCCCCCCAGTTTAGTGTGGGCACAATGAAGCTGGCCAATTTAAAAAGCTTTGAATGTCTCGTCAATGACTTTGTGAATACAGGGGAGAGAGATTTGGAGAGGGAAAAGAGAGAGAAAGGGAAAGCTGGAAAAAAGGGGGAAATGGAGGAAAAAAAGGCCAGGGAGCAGACATAAAAATTCCAAGAGTTGTTTAAGCGTGGGTGGGTTCATTTGCATGACAGCGCCATGTGAATAAGGCTGACCTCTTGGACCGCCCCAGTGCTAGGCCGAGCTGCAGCCTGACGTGCAGGCTTTGACCCAGCTCATTGACTCTGAATGGATACTCTGTCAAAGGGAGGGACCTTGCAGCTCTTAGCCGGACAGGCATCTGCAGACCTCCTGTTTGACACCCAGCTACCTCTATTTCCATCTCCCTACTCCTATCACACAGAGGCGTGTACATGCATCCACACATTTACCAAACCATTAGGCTGAGCTCCAGCAACTCTCTTATCACCGACCCCCAGACCCTGTGAGAAGAATCGCACACAGTGAAGTAAACATCCAAAGAAAAAAGCTAAAACAACTTCATTTGCAAAGACCTTTCTTTACTTCTTCACAGCACACACACACACACACACACACGCACACATACACACACACACACACACACATACAGACACGACAGGTGCAGCAAAGCTCTTGCACGTGCAGACCCATCAACACGCTTCACTTGATTGCTCTATGATTTACTGCAACAGGCAGGTGAGAGGACATAGAGTGGACCAGGGGGTTGGCTGTGCGATGTAGTCTGCATACAAATCTTAGTTACTGCCCCAAACTCCCCCTCGACCCCATACAAAGTTGTGACTCCGTGCAAACACAAAGCTCAGACAGCGTACAAACACACTCTCCATTTATCTGGCTGGCACAGAGCTGGGATGATGCAGACTGAAGCTCTTGGCCCTGACCTCTACTGTCTAGATACTCTCAAAGGGAAGCTCCCCGCACTTGGAAATGCAATCAGTGTGAAGCAAAGCAAACACTTGTTAAATTTCAACAAATTAAATTATTAACAAAGAAGACGAGTAAGATGCTCTTTACAAAGAAGCTTTCAGTTTGTGGTGCTGAAGTGACCACGCTGGCGCCGTTTTTTAGTTCTGGGATTCACTTTTAATATAAAATCAGTCTGAGCCACATTATAGAGAGTAAGTTCTTTCATACAGAGTCCACAGTGCTCTTTATCTGAGTCATTTTAGTTTCATATCACTTTTTTGTTTAGTCAAGCGTATTTTTATTTTATTTTCACACATACCAACTATAATATTAGGCTCAAAATTCCTCAGGTGTAAAGTCCTGTAACACATCTGCTTAAAACTTCACCACAGAAAAGGTTGAAATGCCTGTGGTGACTTTGAAATTAGATTTAAAAATAGTAATAAAGATTTTTTTTTTTTTTTTCTTACAAGTTTTACTGATACTCCTGTATGTATGGAACATTAAAACAAAGGATGTAAATCTCTGAAAATTAGAATATTACTTTATTTCAGTATTTATTTCAAAAGTTCTTCATTTACTCAACAGTTTGCATGATGTTTTCTGTTTAAATTTAAAAGCATTCACATAAGCTTTTGTTATAAATTATTATATTTGATGAGGATTTGAGAATTTAATTTACAAATTACATTTAACAAATCTCAGACACATAACAGTCAATAAATAAATATCTACATAGTTCGTACTCTGGGTGACACTTTTTTCTTTTTTAACACTATGTCAGAAATTATGAACTTGATGAGGATATGAAAGTGGAAGTAGATTTTATTTGTCCATTGTGTCTATTGTATTTCTTTTGGCATATTAATCTATTTGTGATGTTTGTCTAATTAGAATAAATCCTCCTTTCATAAATATTTCATTCTTTAAGCACAACTGCACTATTGGCCAAATGTAAATAGTTGTGCAGATTTTAGACAATTACATTCCTGCAAATGTTCATCTAACTGCTGTAATTCATGTACATATACAGATTAACTTTATTGATCCCAGGGGAAATTCACTAATTCACCACTTCATCATTTATCATTCATCTTCATTCAAGTCATTCTTATTTTGCTGAATTTCTGTGTTTGTCAGTTGTATTCCCGATGCCTCACAGACCTAGAGGTAATTTGCAGTTTACACCAAACCCTTCCAGTTCATGTCGCGTCTGAAATATAATAAACTCTGTGAGGCTCTAACACTTTATCAGTTCCTCTTATTAGCATCTCTGCTGAGATGAGTTTCATATATTTGTTTTTTCCTACTATTTTTAATTGCATTTGTTCTATCTGAGAATTATGCTAAATATTTGTATAGGTTTGTATAGTTTTTTTCTCCCAGATTAGACAGTAAACTAGTCTAAGACCGCCTCCCCTCACCAATTAACACATATAAATCTGATAATCCTCTGTAAGTGACAAAAGAGGAAAAAGAATCACACGCTCTGATGGAAAGGAACATTTTCATGACTGTGTATAATATGAGAAGGGTTTCAGTGGCAATGGATTGTGCTAGTAGAACAGATAAATTTGTGTAAATGAACAGCGAAAAGCCAACAGCTGGAACAATATGAAGACAAGAACACAGAAAAATCAGATCTGTGCGTTCTTTATTGTCTAAATGAGCAGAGAGTGTGGATGGATCCTCCTGCAAACTTCAGCATGTCTCCAGATAAAGCACATTAGAAGAACACTACATGCATAATGGACAGAAAAATGGGAGCATTATCTCAATTAAGAAACATGTGAGTTTTCTTCTGTGTGTAGAAGCCTCAGTTAGACCTCAGATGCAGGGACGGATGAGGACGAGGCTGGTTTGACAAGCTGCTTCAGAGACACTAACGGGCAAACAAGAAAATCAACATAATGACAGACTCTGCCTAACATGACACTTTTCTAAATCAATATTTAATCTGGGGTGGAAAATACATGAAGAGGTTCCTTTTTGTATAAAAGAAGACTGAGTTGTCTCTGAGTTTCAGAAGAATTAAGCAGTAAAATTCATAAAGCAAAAGCATGAAAATTACAGCCTAAAAAGAGCAGGTTTCCATGTTTCAATCAGCTCGTCTGTGCTGATTGGATTAAATGAGATGCGGTGGAAGTTATTATTGGAGAAGTTGAGGAGTTCAAACATCCCATCAGACAGGAAATGTGATTGACAGGTATAAGGTGGCGATAACATGCGGATAAAACGTTTGGTTTGTTTGCTCCTTCACACTCCGATAAACAGAGGACACAGAGATTGCGGCCCATGTCTATTCACAGCCTGGATGGTGACAAAAGACACGGCCTGGACACACATTCCAGTCTGCTTCCGCTCCAGCACACAACCTCAATCCCAGGGATTTCCCCTTTCAGACGGAGAAAAGGGCTACAATATCACCTCCTTTAGATTGAGGGACAGACTGGTAGGGGTAACTTGGGTGGAGGGACTCCTGTCAGTCAGTCTTTGAAACATTTCCTGATGTAAGTTTCACAGGAAGTCAGAACGCATTGAGAGCTGAGGAGGGGTGAGAAATTTTGGGTTTGGGTAACAGACTCTTCTGGGTTCCGTCCATACAGTGGCTCCAGCTGTTTTTGATTTCTAACTTTTTCACAAATAATTACTGCAAGAATTGTTCCATAATGGATAAAAATATATTCTGTGTAGGTTTAAAACACTCTGCATCCAAGCAATTTTTATTCAAGTCCAATCATTGACAGAGATAAAACAACATCTTGATGTTCTTAGATACCACTGAAGGAAGACCATAATAAGTCATTACATCTGATAACTCCTTCAGTAAGATCAGTGGATGAATGTGTACTGTTCAAAGTGACCAAAGGAATAGCTTCATATTAAAATAAGGAGGAAAACTGAGGACTATTTGACAACTCAAGCAAGAACTGATTGAAATAAGGGCTGTAGTGTGCTCTGTGCCTTATTTTGGCTCTGTAATGGCATTTGCTTAGTCTTTTGGAAACAACAGAGGAAGCAGAGGGACACATCAGGGCTCTAACAATAAGCTTTAATAAAGACACTGCTCTGGGAACTTAAGCGTGATTGGCGTCACTATCAGTCGGTGTTTATCTCATTTTCGAGACTCTGTAATTGTGTGCGCCATGAAACACGGACACATACACATGCTGCTGTGTGGGGTGCTCGTCGAGTGTGGACATCCAGACACTCGTTGGGCACAGAGGCACACTTCAGTCTGGAGTGTCTGGACTGAGCAGCTCTGTGAGACTGAGAACCGTCTCCCTAATTAGAGGGAGCCTGGTGCAGGACATCTCTATAGGCCATCAACAGGGCCCTCACTGGCTTTGTTCAGCAGCCTCTTCTTACACTGAGCCTGTCACTTTACTTTTCTATAGGCCTGAGAGCTCTGCTGCCTAGTATTGTCCGTCCCCAATCACAAAAAAACACTTTGTATATGTTTTTAACAATATTACTACTGCTGCACAACAACTACGCAGAGAGGCTGCTTCCTCATCCATGGACATTTTAAAGTCAGGTTATTGATCTTGACTTGATTTGGAAGATCTTATAAACTCCTGGTGTGAACATTAAAAGGGTCTGCTTGTCTTTGTTTATCTGGCTAAGTTGTCACGGTGTTTTAAGATGTAATTATTTCCAACTCATTTTTGCATAGAAACCTAATTATTCACCCAGATATAAATTAGATTCCACATTCATGAAGCCCATGAAGCCCTAACTCCTGCAGGATGCTATTCAGTGCAAGCCTCTTTCTCTGCGCTCCCCTTTTCTCTGGAAACCATGAGATGGAGAGTAGCCACTGCAGCTGCTATTCACATGAACGAGATAATTGTTAATGAAAAGTCATTGCGTGGCATTATGTTGTCCACGGGATCATTGTTCATTTTCCCATCGCCATTGAAATCTATATGGAGGACCAGAGTGTTTCCTTTGAGTTTTGGTATTCAGGATCTGTTGCCTGGAAACTAATAAAGGGGCAAATCATCCACTGTATTGGCCAAGATGGGCCGCAGACTGGCCTTGCACAACAATGCAAGGTTTGTAAAAAGGCGTTGATACAAGTTAATGACGCTTGTTCAACAAAACATTAATGGACTTCTTCACGGTATAATATGGCATGGGATGCGATGTGAATGAGAGGGGGGAACTTTAGCACTGCACTTTAACAAGTTTGTGTGTTTTTACTACTGGGAGGAGCTGGACACACACACACACACACACACACACACACACACACACACACACACACACACACACACACACACACACACACACACACATACTACACACAAACATACACCTTTTTTCCTCTGTGCGCACAATTACGCACAGACGCGCTCAGGAAAAGACAAACGGAGCATTTGTGCTTTTTTTTTCCCTTATGAAGAAGAACAAACTAAACAACTTTAAGAAACACTCAACTCTCTAAATGCCCTATTTAAGCTAAATTTTCCCTTTTACTTTATTGAATAGGTCCGTGATTAATTGCCCATCAACTTGATGTGAAAAGGGGGTGAACAGAGGAGGTTAACTGCTGCAATATAAAGTCAAAGGATGTCAGAGAGACAGAAGAGACAAGTGAGAGGTGGGGCCCTGGGAGCTTTATACATTTCTGAAATTCTTTATAATCGGACGTTTAAACAGGAGTGATACTCCAACGGCCCCGTTTGTTGCACCGGCTTCTTAACCGAAGCGAACAAAAAAACTGCAGCTCTGTCACCCCGAGCAGAATAAAGAGAATCAAAGGATTTTTCCCTTAAATGGACTAATTTTCTCCTTGAATTATGAAAGTAATGGCTAGGTAACAGCCTGTGCTCAGTACCCGACTGTTTAATGCTTCCTAAATCCTTCCACGTGGCTCCACTAGTCCTGGCAATTAGGCCTCATTATAGCCTCATAAAGGATCTCATTTGTGGGATTACTTAATAGACAATGAAATTTTATCGTGCAGAATTATGGAAAAATAATATTAGAGTGAGCATGGTGTGATGAGGGCGCGCGCCACGCATCATTCCGCTTGGTTAACCTCTCTCTCTCTCTCTCTCTCTCTCTCTCTCTCTCTCTCTCTTTCTCTCTGGTTGGAGTGTGTTATCTGCACCATAACAACTCTGTGCGTCTTCACGTCAAACACTGCATCCACTTTATTAGAGCAATTACTGTCTGCGTGACAGACGTGTTTATTTGTGTCATTATTTTGGTTGGATTTTAAAGACTTTCTAATGCGTCAAAAGGCTGCGTTGGAAATCATACTTCAATAAATGCCTCTGTTTGCGTAATAACTATAAGAGTGGATGATTTCACGTTAACTTGTTGAAATTCCCACTAAGGGCTTATTCCACTTTTGTTTATGGGCTAAAGGCCAGACGGGAAAATAAAGACATGTTGTGTTGAAGTTGAACCGTTTGCACTATAAACCTACTGACGGCTCGCCTCTGTCTGAGGGTCCGAGGCGTTAGTTGGCAGATGAAAGCAGAAGCTAAACCTACCGTTGACCCGCCTGGGGATCAAACTCGCTAATTATTGTCACAAGATGAGGGATTAACGCATTTCTGAAATAGCTGCCTGTTTACCCCTGCACAGACCGACCATTATAAACACTTTCTAATTGAATCCTAATCGCCATCAAATAACCGCAGCCCAGACTCTCCATCAGTTTATAATTCTTTAATTGCTGGAAGTGAAACCTTAACCAACCAGATCCAAAGTATGATTAGGCCGCAAAGCAATTAGTTCTTAGACTATAGTCCCGTGCACAATTGTTTAAATCTCATTTGCAAAAAGAAAATAGTGATGGATAAAGTCCATTATAGATTACACAAAGACAATCAATTATATCCAAACTTCTAATTAACACTGGATTATGGTTACAAATCAATCTCAAAGATTCTTAACCCGTGGACAGAATATGTAGTTCCTTTTAGTCCTATATATATTTGTGTTAGTCCACCTGCTGTGTAACTGTGTGTTTAACTTTCGTCATCTTATGTAATGACATTCATTCAGTTCATTTTTGTCTATTTGCTATTTCAGATTACTTCATGATTTTATTAAATACTACTATTTCCTTTCTCAATACACTCAATGACAATATAAGTATTCTTTTATTCTTGCAATCGTAAGAATGACTTCATTTTATCACAGTTTTTCAAAATGATTGTTAAGTTACCGAATAATGAAGGTTTTTATTGAGAAAGTGACTGCAGAAATTTGTGTTTGGTTTTAGAAATAAAAATAACATTAAAATAAATGATTGAAACAAAACACATGAAAGGAAAAGAAAACATTGGTTGTAATGTTATTGTGGTGTCCAAGACTGTGTAAATTCGGGGATAAAAAGAGTAAATCTGCAAGTTGTGATTGGAGGCCCTGGGAGACGTCACGTGGTTTGGGTCGCTGACAGTATAAACCCTTGGAGCCGGGTGCGCACGTGGGTGACGCTGCAGGGCCAACCCTCTTCGGGGTCCCTTTTGTTGAACCATCAAACATAAGCACCTTTGGAGATCCCGAGGGGTTCAGATGAGAAACAGCTATCCTCCTGCGCAAAGGGCGATCACTTAACAGCGCAACAACCATGTCACGGTCTTTTTATGTTGATTCTTTAATCATCAAGGATACGGTGCGACCCGGACCGGCTGAGCATCACGGACAAGATTTCCTAATTCCCATCAGCATGCATTCTCCGAGCGTAATGACTGTCAGCGCTCCGGTGTGCCCATCCAGGAAAAACGGAACTTTCTGTGTTTGCCCACTGTGTGTCACGTCCCACATCCACTCTTCCCGCGGCGGCATTCCCATGCTGAAGACGCAGTTTCCAGGAGCGGACGCACAGTACTGTCAGAGAATAGCGCATCAGCAGTCTCCGGCACTTGCGCATCCTGGACATACACCTGTCTGCACACCCACCTTCAGTGTCACAGACCCCAGGAGATATCACTGTCTGTCTATTGGTAAGTCACTTGTTTGCTCCAGTTTGCTTCCAGGATTACTGTTCAGCACCTGTTTGATTTGTTTCACTACATGACACGAACACTTAAGAGAATCACACGAACGTTAGCGCTCTGCTTTTACGCACGGTGGCACTTGGCTCTAGTTCTGGCTATTTCATTTTTAGAATTTAGAAAATGTAAAGTGTTCACACCAAGCTCAAACATTCTTTTTGTATTTTTTTCCCCCTCCAACAGGCGCCTCGGAGAGTAGCCACATACAGAATGGCAAAAGGATGCGCACGGCTT
This sequence comes from Sphaeramia orbicularis, assembly GCF_902148855.1. Taxonomy (NCBI): domain Eukaryota; kingdom Metazoa; phylum Chordata; class Actinopteri; order Kurtiformes; family Apogonidae; genus Sphaeramia; species Sphaeramia orbicularis. The sequence continues at coordinate 36,136,583 of NC_043960.1, forward strand.
TCACAAGCACCCAGCTCTTGGAACTGGAAAGGGAGTTTTCTTCAAATATGTATCTTTCAAGACTCAGAAGAATCGAAATCGCCACATATTTGAACCTGTCAGAAAAACAGGTAAAAATCTGGTTTCAGAACCGCAGGGTGAAGCACAAGAAAGAGGGCAAAGCCACCCAAAGGAGCGCGCACAGCAGTTGCAAGTGCACAAGTGGACACACAGACTATTCAAGGTCAGAGGACGAGGAGTCTCTATCTCCGGCCTCTGCTTCGGAAGAAAAAGAGGTGTCACCCATCTGAAAGCGTCACGAGTCGTACCACTGTTGGCACTTACTCTGCACTGCTACAAGTTATGGGTTATGGCATTATGCAACCTCTGGGCCAAACTGTCCTGCATGAAATATGAGAATTCTTCAAATGTCAGCTACGTTTCACTGTTTATAATGTTTATCCCACTGTTAAATTAAAGGATATTAAATGTTTTCATACCTTCTTGAAATATGTGAACATGACCTTTAAACCGATGTATTCCAATGCCTCCAGTTTCAAACCCAGGTCTGGTTAATTCTCGTCCACATAAATGTATCCAGTAATTGCCTGGTATCCTATTACTGTCAGTGAGGTTGTGTGGAAATGAAAGCCCTTAGAAATACTAGAGGCCAAACCTGTGTTGAACCTGTACGCAAGAATGTGTAAACTATGTATATGTGTATTTATTGTAATAAACACGAGGAGCTGAATTAAGAACTTGTCATTTTGAATGAGTGATTGTACTGCTATGAATAATGGGTTAAAGTATGACATAATAGAAATAATACCTCATTTTTTTCCCCACTAATATTGGTTTAAAATGCTTCACTATAACTGACCCACAACAGTACACTGTTTTCATTCTTTGTCCTCATATGAGCTATATGTACTCACCACACAGGAAGAATTACTGGGCATTTTTTCTGGGGTCAAAAGTATTGTATATTTAGCTCTATATTGAGAGTGGAGAACTCGACCCAAAGAGCAACTTTTACTCTTTTTTTACAGAGGAACCAAATGTTATCTGAGTAGAGTGAAATGTTCTTCAATTTGAGTACGTTTTTCCTGTGACCATCGTTCTGTAACATAATGATCTAAAAGACTGGAAACCATTTCCAATAAAACATCAGATGATAAAATAAATACATAAAAAGTACTTCAATTAATTTGACAAAGTCACACCAAAACCTTTAAGTGCGGGGCTCTTCAGTACTATAACCTCCTAAGACCCAGGAAATGTCAGCAAAGTACCAGCTTTTTTTTTCTTTTTAATTAAATAAGTGCCCAAATTGGAAACATCATCATTTTTAAAATTTTTATGGAATGTCCTTTGTGGTGGACAGTTTTCTTTTTTTTTTTTTTGTTTAAAGTTGTGAAACTCTTGTCCACAAATGTGGACAGAAAAAACCCACAGCTGGGTCTTAGGAGGCTATAGAGTTTCTATTTTTCCAGAACATTTTGTGTCACCTAAAGAAAAAGAAGAAATGACATCAAGTAGAGATAGAACTTCTGTTTCTCTTTCTATTTTCTTTGAATCAACTGACAGTTTTTGTTATTAAGTTGTCATTACTATGCTATTGGTGAGAAGTTGTAGACCTGGTGTTCACTGTGAATATGTTATTTCTTAGCATCATACAACAGAGCATCGTCTACACCATACAGGCCATTTGAGTGAAAATGGATGGAAAGTGTAGCTGTAATTTCTCCTTAGATCTGACCACAAAAGGGTACCCGATAACGCCCCCGGGGAGCAGCCAATAGTCCATTAATGCTCGCTTTTGAAAAGATTTTGGTTGTCCAAAGCGAGTTTAATTGCGTTTTCGGTCCCACGTTGGTTGATTATGCTGCTATTGCTTCAAACCACGGAACAAGGATATATAGAAGTGGGCAAAGGCTTTGACAGGTTAGATTGTCCTGCCTTGGGACTCGCATTTAGCCGGAGACCCCCGACGGCTGTGTGCTCAGAGAGCTTTGAGAGACAGCTACAGGGTTCCTCCGAGCGACAGAGAACGATTTAGTCACTGTTTCATTAGGCACTATTTGAACCTTTCAACTTCTGTTGAATTAAAGGGCCATGCTCAAATGGATAGACTGTGAGGAGGGATTACGGAGGAGGGGCCACTGGAAATTAGCTGACGCCTAATTTAACTCGTTTCTGTCGGAGTTTGGGATACATTCCTAATTGAGAGGGGAAGCAGGTGAAGTTTTGGTCCCACGCAGACCCATTCAGACCGCGAATAAATGGTCCCCTTTCACATCCCACTGGTGATCATATATTATCAGGGGAAAGCCACCTAATGAATATATAAGTTCCTATTAATCGAATTAGAGTTCCCTTGCAGGTGTGAAAGACCAATGCAGCATTTAAATGGATTAACAATAGAAAAAAACGCAGTTTTTGAGAGAGACTCCCCCTTTTCAGTCCTCTTCAGTACGTGACCTCAGACTGTAATGTCTCTCTAATGGGTTGAAGCTCATTTGTCCAGGACGAATGGTTATCTGTGCAAAACGGTCACATTTTCACCCCCCCTCACTCTGACTGAAACCTGTTTTTTGGTTATAACATAAGGAATATACTGGTGGATGTAGATTTCAAAAGAACTATACCTACTAATGCACAGAGAAACCACTCTAAAGATGTCAGGCCTCGACGACCACCATTGAAAACGCTGCAATTACGCATGACAAAAGGCAATTAATAAGAGCGCTTTTCACCCGGGTGCAGCTGCTGTCTCATGCGGAGATAGAAGCAAGAAGAAGCTGAAGTGCTGGTGTGGAAAAAAAAAAAAAAAAAAAAAAAAAAAGGAGAGCTGTGATGTCTATTCCCGAAGACACATAATGATCGGCAGTGCAAAATTCCTCCTATGTGGCCTTTAAGTGTCTTTGGTAACACATCTGAGAACAGTGGGAGAGTCGAGGGTTTTTTCCTCTAAATTGTGAACATTTATGTGAAATAACTCGGTCTTCTGGCCTGACAATCACACACTGTTCATCCTATTTAAACCCTCTGGTCCCAGTCTTAAATACTGATGATGGACTGTCACTGATGTATGCGAGCTACAGCTGCTTTGGTGTTTTGTGAATAATATAGTGGACTAATTTGTGGAAACTGTGCCACTTTCTGAAGAAGCTAATCACTGTGTATTTATGTGCTGTGTATAATCAGTAATGACCTTTCACAAGTAAAAGTCAAGTATCTAAATATGACTTGTATTTGTTCTCACAAACAGGATAAGGGTGGACAAATGATTTATTAATTACTGTTGATAATGAAAAGTCAATCTATTACTGCCAAGAAATATATTTTAGGCAGTAAATGTCAACACTTAGAATTTATTGAGTTTAAAGTGATAGTGTGTGCAGTAATAATGTGATGTACATAATCTTTCCTTTGAACATACCTGCACTTGTTGAAAAGCAGGTTCACTAACACTTCACAAAACACTTGACTTTCTCCACTATCTCAATTTATGTATTTATTATTTAGACTCTTATTTGACAAAGATGTACACAAGTACATTTGAGACACTTGTATTTCCATTTTGTGCTTCTTCATATTTCATCTCAGAGGAATATTACTTTTTTTTTTTTTTTACTCCACTACATTTGTCTGAAAACTTTAATTACTTTTCAGATTACAGTTCACAGAAAAAACATGTATCTCCAAATATGTTAATGTTGAATAATTTGAGATCAACTGAAGGACAGATGTGTTTAGTTAATATTCTGCTCTTTCTTAAGCTGAATAACCTCTTCGAAAACTTATGTCTTGTGTTCAATGGAAAATGGGGACAAAAGCTAAAAACAGGCCTGTTTTCTTTTCGCTCATGAAAAGTAGATTGTTTTTAAATAAATAGTTCTTACAGTAGAGATGCTACAAACATGTGATGATCTTATAAAATATGATACATTGCAATAAATGAAACTACCCAACAGCATACAAAGCAGTTAAATGTGCTCAACCTGCAGCTAAATCGAACATACACATGAATGCAGCAATAACAAGAATACCACAACCTCATGCACTGTTGCCCATAAAGTTGGAATAATTTTTTTTCAGACATATTCCTCTTTTTGTTCCTATTTGTACACATCAGTAATCACCCTTGACCATGCAGGTCCAATGATTAGAGTCCAAGTTACACTTTATCTATCAACAATAAATCACACTGTCACAATCATTTCATGTAAAAGGTACAAATATTTTAGTCCAACTTTATGGGCAACAGTGATAGGAACCAGTTTCAAAATTTAGCAGCATTTTGCAGGTAGTAGTTACATAGTTTTGGTTTTTTTGTTTGTTTGTTTGTTTTTCTTTAAAAACAAAAACAAAAAACAAACAAACAAAAAAAGGTTTTGAATGCATAGTCTTTACTTGTAGTGCAGTATTTTCACTGTGGGTTATTCTCTGAAGTCAAACCATAACCTTGGCATGACTTGTAAAGACTATTTTCAGCACGCTGGACAGCTCCCACGGGGACCTCCGCCCTCCGCCCGGGGCCCACTGTCAGTCTGTGGAGTCATCCTCAAACCTTCATCTGCTCTGCATCTAGATAACACAATGAGTTAAACATCCACGAGTCATGTATGAAATATAATATATAACCCGTTTTTAAGAGAGCGAAATGAGAGATTTAGTCATCTGCTACGCTCTTTGCTTTAGACCTATGTTTTACACAGATATAGTCAAATCACCTTCTGATTTTTATTTTTCTATTTTGTAATTATTGTCATTATTATAATGTTTGGGCCTTTTCATTTTTTCCCCACATAGCATCCATGAATATTGTCATATTAATTATTTTTCTGTAGCCCCCTGGTGGACAGTCGAAGGTAGGGGCAGACTTGGATTCATCTTCACATCCAACTGAATTTTTACACCCACAATATTAAAATATTACGAAACACAGCTAAATCTGAAAACAGCATTGTATTTTAGTGCCAAGGTTTAGAGAATGCAGACTTACATGCATAAATGTATTTCTACAAACTTTGTAACTTACTCAAAGCAACTTCACATAAAAGTTGGAGGAAGAAGGCTGCATGAAACCCTGTAAAAGTGATAACTCAGCCAGTTTGAGGTAAGCTTGGCCATCTGAAATTGAGATCCTTTGTTTGGAGAACAAGGACACTGTTCTTTTCGGCAACATGTGGAAGTAATTGCGCCAAGCGGCTGGAGCTGGGAGGGGGTAGAGGCGCAGCGGGGCCCGGGGCTCTGCTGCAGAAACACCGGCCCGATACCCCTCTGCTGTGCCCAGAGATAGGTGATTCACAGGGGCCATTATTCTAGTGCCGCCCGTCAGAGCACAGCCCCAGGGTAAAAGGGAGCTGGGGTAAAATAATGGCCGTGCTCAGGAGTCGGTGAACAGCTGACGCAAGTGTGCCAATAAACATTGGTTTTCTGTGAAGCAGAAAAATATCTGATAGTGTGAGTTTCTTTGTTTCTTTTCATCCATTCTAACGGAAAAGGTGAAGATCTACGTGTGTCTGTGTGTATTAGTTTTTGTGTGCGTGTGAGTGTGTGTGTGTGTGTGCAGGGTTGTACACACAGGCCGGGACAGGAGATGTGGTTTGTGATAGGATGGTGTTGGAGCGCCCTCTATGAGTTCTCTGCGTCTCTACTGTCTGACTGATGCACAAAAACTGCTGCGCTCACATGCATCACACAAAAGATTTTCATAAAGTGCATTTTTAATCAATATGGTAATGAAGTGTGAGATGAATAGTAAAATGCCACAAAACAAGAATATCTACAATACATTGTTGGATGAAAGCATAAAATATTACTGTATACGTTTGACATGCGCGTCTGACTTGTTTTTATCTGGAAAAAAACAACAACTCTCGAATCCAAACAAAACCGCATGAAAATGTCATTCCTGTCCTTGTTTCGGACTCTTAAAAGACTCTTACTTTGAAAAGAGAACTGGGGCTAGAAGGGAGGAGGAGGGGGGCTGTCATTTCCTGAGAGTTATTTACTTAGAGCCAGATGATTACTTTTTTTGTGGAGAGGGTGGAGGGCAGGGGGTGGACTGTAACACTGAATCAGTTACAGGTCGCTGTAGCTGAAGCGCAGTTGTGAGGGCGGTCGTGGATGCAGACAGAGGGGCGCACATATGCTCTCACAGCGCAGGATCTCTGAGGATTATTACAGCTGTAAAGGACCCTTACTGCGCCTTTTGGAGCGCTCCTAACACCGACCAATTCACTGTGGATATACTTACACGAAAGGAATATAAAGAAGGGATTACTAAAGGTAAATACAAGGTTTTGGAATCCAAAAGTTAATTGCAAGTAAATGGTTTTAGTTTTTGGAGGTTTCTAAAGGAAGGAAGCGCATCAGAGATCAAATTAGAGATAGAAAAACTAAAACAGGGGTTTAGATCTAATTGGTAATTGAAATGCATTCTTATTGAGGGTCTCAGATTATTCTACATGTTGAAAAGAGATTTTTTTTTTTTTTTTTTTTCATCTTACATGATAGTTCTGGAAAAGTTTCTTTAAAGTTTCAAGGCGCTCAGACGGGAATGCTCCGCCGTCCTGCAAGTTGCCTGCAACTTCTGCGTTAGGCAATGCATTATTTTTTAGATTAGATTTCACTGCCCCATGCACCATATGGCCTCACCCCTGGACGCCCAACGAGGAGATGTCGCTGACTCCGCTGGATAAAAGCACTCGATTTCGGCCTCACAGCTGGAGGTGTCACTTGGTCGACTGGAGCAGCATTGTGGGATGCTGCCTGGCATTTAATGGGAAACACACTGGAAATTGTACATCACGTTGTTTTCTCGTCTGTTGGTGGAATGTGAGGAATTAAAAATGGAAAAACGGCACTGCAGGCATTTGGAATAAGGAGTTTGAAGAGTCAAAGCTGCAGCTCAATGGATTCAAGAGGGAAAAACAGAACCAGTGTGATTTTTGGAGCCACGGCGCATTCTTCATTAACCACTCCTGCTGTGACACCAGGGGATTTTTAATACTTCTTGAGATCAGAATTGATCACATATATTGTGTAATAGTCATACATAAACATTAGAAACCTTTTAATTGGCACTGATACTGAAAGCATGACCTTTTGACAGTTTTTGTCTGCTCAGTCCTTTCCATGGAAATTGTTGACGGGGAACTGAACTCTTTAATCGTGCGTTCAGAAAGTTAAGACAAACCATTATCAGCTGTTGCCCAAACGTCTCAGGCCCAGCAGAGCGATGCATCTGCTCTTTGGAACATTTGTCGAGTCGCTTGGTGAGAGCGGAGAAGTAAAAGAAGAGAGTGAGACATGCAAGCAGTCTGCCACTCAGGGAGAGATTTACGCACGGACGGTGGCTGGAGTGGATACTGGCCAAGCGAAAGCAAAAAGTCTCTACTGAAACTGTTTGAGACAAGGCGTGTGCACAAACACGTCAAAACCAATTATGCAGTCTGTCAGAGGATTCCCACGCAGATATGTGCTTTTGTGCGAAGTTGGTCTAGTAATTATAGAGTTAAACAAACCCAGGTTACCCATGGATAATTAAGCCGGTCTCAGATGCGCCAAAGCCGACAGCCACAGGAAGCTTTACAAGGGCCAACTGGCTTATTGTTTGAGGACACTGTCCATTTGAGAGTCAAAATCTCCTCTAGTGACAAGTCTACTGTCAAATAGAGAAGTTTCTCACATGTACTTGCTGCATTTCCTAAACAATAGCCCCTAAATCATAAACGGAACAGTTCAACGTATGCGTTTTCGTTTCTGAGCGCCTCAGACTGTGGGCCCTCACGAAAAACTAGATCCATCATCAGACAGACAAATATAGATACTGTTCAGTAGATAGCTCTGACTAAACTGAACATTACACGAAGCATTACGAAGAGTTTTGAAAAACTACAAAATGTCTTCATTTAGTAAGATATAAATAATTTAATGTAAAACCCTGTTTTTTGTTTGTTTGTTTGTTTGTTTGTTTTTTTCAATCCTGGTGGCAATAACCTAAACAAGTGGCAAATTCTGTCTTATTTCAGCTGAGGTGCGAGAAAATCAAGCAAAAGCAAATAAAAGTGTGAGTTTCTTTGAATAAGACAATAGAAAAACTTATGGAAAAGCGGGCGATTAAGTAAGAGATGGTGAGACAAGAGGAGGCTTTGGTGCCGTCAAGAGGTGGACTGTGTCGCCCTCTACTGACGGAAGGCGAGGGAACTACTCTGTCCTGCGAAAGTACACTGGAGTCTTTTATCACAGAGGAGTAAACCGACCTCACACTGAATGCATTACTAGGTTACATTCAGATGATGTGGGAAACCAAAGAGCATGTTACACTTTAGTTCCCCAAACACCCCCAAAAGTATTTTAAAAAGCCTGATGAGACAAGATATGAAGCGACCAGTGTGTCTTGTATGTGTCCATGAGTGGAAAAGAGTAAATAAGGAGACAGTGGTATCATGTCTTACCATAAAGGGGACAGAATCCATTATCATAACTATTATTTATCCTTGCAGGCCAGAACATCCATAACCATGGATGAAGTCAAGACACTCATCGTCTTTAGTGTCTTGGTGGTTCTAGTTTCAGGTAAGTGACATATTTTTTAAGGTGCATCATATTATTTTGTGCCCACAGACACTCTAATGTTGACCAATCTCTGTTGCAGTTACCTCTGGACTGTCGCCACCAACCATTGTGTCCAATGAAGAAGAGTTCATCCTGCAGCCCAATTCAATATTCAACATAAGCTGCACCGGAAAAAGAAAGGTCATCTGGGCCGAACCCCTACCGACAAACACATTTGTCTATCCGGGCTACTTCACGGCCACGCTCTTTATTTACAATGTGACTGTTGCGAACACCGGGTACTACATGTGCACATATGAGACCCCAGAGGGTGAAGCAGAAGATGACAATGAGGCTGGGATCTATGTGTTTGTTCCAGGTGAATATGTTTTTACACTGATTTTATGAGGAGATGATGCTTTAAATGTGGAGTAAAAACTGCAAGAAATTCTATGTGACAATAACATGTATGCTATTGTATATGGATGCATGGTCAGTAATACTTTGGGATGTCTTTCCCCAGATCCCCTGGCTCCTTTTGTCCCTGAGACCCCTGAGAACTTGGTGGTCCCCATGGACTTGACTGGAGTGCCCATCTCCTGCCGTGTGTCTGACCCCTACTCTCATGTCATCCTGAGGAGCGTCCCCAGTGGAGAGGAGATGCCTGCCTACTATGACAATAAGATGGGCTTCTTTGGCAGTCTGTCTCCTGGACAGTACCAGTGTGAGACCACTGTAAATGGACAGACATTCCAAAGTGTCGTTTACACTGTGGAGAGTGAAGGTGAGTCAGTAATAATCTACAGATATGTACCATACAAGAGACTGTTTTTGGTTTGTTTGTTTGTTTTTTAACATTCTAGCAGAAAAACTATTGGTTGAATTCATACCAAATTTGGTTTATAGATTGCCAGTGACCTCGACTAGATCTCATTACATTTTGGGAACAGTAGATCAAAGTTCAGATTTTTCATGAATTTTTAAAATCTTTTTTTTTCCTGTTTACTTATGAAGGGCAACATTTCAAATGTCTGTAGCAGCAAAAATATTTGTTGAATTCATACCAAATTGGGTTTATAGATTACCAGTGACCAAAAATAGATGTCATTACATTTTGGGAAAAATAGGTTAAAGTTTCAATTTTTATGAATTTTTTAACTATTTTTTCCCCCATTTATTTATAATGGGCGAAATTTCACATGTCTGTAGCAGCAAAACTATTGGTTGAATTCATACCAAATTGAGTTTATAGATTGCCAGTGACCCAAAATAGATGTTATTACATTTTGGGAAAAATAGGTCAAAGTTTCAATTTTTATGAATTTTTTAGCTCTTTTTTTCCTCCCATTAACTTATAATGGGCGAAATTTCACATGTCTGTAGCAGCAAAACTATTGGTTGAAATCATACCAAATTGGGTTTATAGATTGCCAGTGACCCAAAATAGATGTAGTTATATTTTGGGAAAAGTAGGTCAAAGGTCAAATTTTTAATGAATTTTTAAAATCTTTTTTTTTCTTCTCCCATTTACTTATAATGGGCGGAATTTCACATGTCCATAAAACATCAATTTTGTTTCAATTTACCTCAAACTTGGCACATATATAGAGGCAATTTATATGCTGACATAAGCTGGATCGATGCCAAAATAAACTACAGTACCTGTGAGGGGCAGGGTTTGTTGTGTCTGGCACCACTTGTTCACTATGATGTGGCTTAGGTGCAATATTAATGCCATTTTAGTCAACCCACATTAATTTAGAAGCAGTGGAGAGTATCAAAAGTAATTAAATGACTTTTCCCAGATCTAACTGTTGTAGTTGATTTTGGATGGTTTTTTATTATGGAGACTTTCCAAGTTTTAGAATAGATATGGAGAGAACCTAATGCCTCTGAAAACATCTATTAGAACAAAAAAGGAGATTCTGTTTTGGCTGTCACATGAAAAGATGCCAAATATATCAGAATTTTCATGTCATGTCACTAAGACTCAATCTGTCATCGTGTTTTTTTTGTTCTAAAATTCTAAAGTGATAGGATAAAGATAGAGGACTATATTGCACAGCTGGGATCATTCCCCCAGCTCTGTTTACCGCAAGAGGCCTACAGGGTGATGTCACTGCATGAGCGCTATGACATTATGTCATTATCACAGGGGAAGATGACTTAACGGGCCTGTTTTCACTCTATATGTGTGTGTGTGTGAGTACATAATGATGACCTGCTCTGTGATAAATGAGCTCATGTTAATCAAGTTGTCACTATGTGAGAGGCTGACGTATATGCGCTGTGGTTGTCTGTAGATATGGTGGACGTGGAGGACTTTCAGGTGGAGGTAAAAGCCAGTGAGGAGACCGTGAGAGCAGGTCAGCCTCTAAACATCACCTGCATCGCTCCAGCTGGACCAGGCTTTCAGCAGCAGTGGCTTCACCCAAAAAAACAGGCAAGACACAACACCATACCAGCTTTTCTTCCCTTTTCCCATTTGTGTGTGTGTTTTTTTTCTTGCTTTATTTCAGTTTTGGTTCCTTTGTGGCTTCATCCATAACCAGCTTCAGCTTCTCAGGCTTGGCTCCTGTCTGTCTTGTACTATTTCCTTCAACCCCTTGTCATATTTCCATGTCATTTCCTCCCCAGCATCACTGAGCCTTAAATTAGCGAATAATGGTTTTGGATGCAAACACTAGTGTGCCAAGTGGAATATAGTTCTGAGGACGGCCCTTAGTGGTTACAAAGTATGCGTTAGGAAAGCAACGGCTGAATGTTGTGTCTTCATTATGACGACGTCGGCCAAAACAGCCCGGCAGTTAACTCCATGAGACACAGACGGGAAAGTTTGGGACAAATGTCTTGAGGGAAGGAAGCAGTTCAAAAGAAGGGAAAATGGAGGACAGTAAATCCTTTGACCCCTGTTACCTTGAGACGTGGACAGATGCTGTCTACACATGACAGCCAGTGAAACATTTAATGCTTTTGAAGTGTTAGCCGCAAAGATCAGACAGAGTTTCATATGCAATTTATGTTTGTTTGTGTTTATGTTCAGATTCCTAATCTGTATAGCATGTTTTGTCTTTTTCTACACGGGATTCCTCTAATTCCTTTTCCAGAGACAGTCAGGGTAGGAACACAGGACTCCTGACTCCTGGTTTTGGTCTCAGTTGCAATTACAGGCTTTTAAAAGGTTTCTGTGATCCTGATTTATCTCCTGTGGCCTAACAAGTGTTTTAACCATTAGCCTTTAGCAGCACGTCAAGCAGATACTGATATATTTCAGCTCTAAAATGGAAAAATTCAGAGTTAAATTCAGATATCTTATTACCAATGATTCTTTTTATTTCCTGGTAGTGAGATCTCAAACCCATATTGTTCTTCTTTTCTTACAGGCCGTGGATGCTGCTCAGATTAAACACGCTTTTCCTGACCGGGTCATCTACACTCTCAGCATCTCACAAGCCACTTCTCAGGACAGTGGGACGTATGAATGTTCCGTCACTAATGACATAAGCAGAGAGGTCCGAGTCAGCAGTGTGGCTGTCACTGTCTTTGGTGAGTTACATTTAAGATTCACATCATCATTCAGGTGAACTTTCTATGGTTTCATACATGTGTATAATCTTCCTTTAAATTGTGTGTGGAAGTCATTTGCTACCATCTGATTGTAAAGCTTCACCTCTGCTTTCAACATCAGATACTGTGTTTTATGGGATGGCTTCAGCAGATGTGTGTCTTCCACTTCACCACAGGCCTTTTCTGTCACTTACTCTTCATCTCAGTCCTTGCTTTCCATGACTCTACTCTCTATATTCTAACTTATATGCCATCACCTTCTAATTGTTTGTTTCTAATTCTCTGTTTCTCACCTCAGAGGAGAATTCCTTTGTGGCACTGGATCACAGCGGGATCTTAGGGACGGAATTTGTGAGTCTTTTAGAGGAGACAGAGTTTACTATCCTAATTGATGCCTACCCAGTTCCTAAAGTCACATGGCTGAAAGATGACAAAGACATGCCAGAGAACTACTACGTCATTGCCAAAACCAGCCACCTTGAAGGAAATCGGTGAGAATAAAGACTGTGATTTAATGAGAGAGAAACTGTTGAGATATTTGCAGTTTCAACACTGAACATGGTGTTTGATTCCTGTCACAGAGCTAATAAAGAACTTGTACACCACTGTCATATCTGCTCCGTTAGTCACAGCTGACTGACCCAGGACATATTTAACCCATAAAGACCCAGAGATACTTTTTGTCAATTACAAAAATGAATTGTTCTCTCTATTTAGCCTTTCATATGTGATTTATCACAATTTATTCTAATATTATCCTCTGCATTTTGCATTATTTAAGTCAAAATCTGGTATTTTCCTACATTTAATTCACTGATCATGTAGATGTTCATAAAAGCTCAGATTAAAGTTGAGGGTTATTATAATAAATTATTATAAACAGAGAAAACTGAAGAAAAAGTGACTTTTGCAGTAAAATCTTCCATTAACTGAACATAATCCAAGCATCTCCATCCACTGTCACTGATCCAACTCTGTGGGTTTTACTGGTGAATCAATGTTGTCGAAGATGACAGTGTTTCCATGGTAACTATAGAGCCTCTGAAAGTCCAAATGGGTCACATGTGATGACCATGAAAAGATGACAAACTGCATTTTACACAAATTATTCAGATGTATTTGTAGGATTTGTGGATGAACAGATATTAAACAATTTAGATTGGTAGATGATTTTGGTCACCAGTGGCTGTTTGGGTCTTTATGGGTTAATTTACCCCATGTTTTGTTTTGTTTTTTTAATTAAACTTTTATTGGTTTTTCAACAAACAATTAAAAAAAAGAGGCCAATGCTTTGACTTGCATATTGATTTAGGTACCTGTACAAAGTGCGTTGGAAAAAAAAGTAATGAGAAGAAAAAAAAAATTCCCCCATGTTTTACTTTACTTCATGTGTAAAAGAAAAAAAAAGCAGCTGATTTTATTGCAAATATTGTGCTGATTTTCTTTTCAGATATCAAAGCATTCTGAAATTTCGGCAGCCGCTGGAGAAAGATAATGGCAAATACACCATCAGAGCTGAAAGTGGCTCACGTTCTGCTCAGTTCTCCTTTGACCTCAAAGTCAAAGGTAAGATACATAAAAAGACTGATATAAATCTATATAAATATAACCACTGTCTGCTGTTGAGCACTGTTTACATTCTACTTTCTCTCAGCTCCCACTGCAGTGATATTCCCACCATCCACAACCCCCATGCTCCTGCCACAGATGGAGGAGATGGTGGTGCCCCTCCACACTCCGTTCAGCCTGACCTGCCGGGGGAAGGCTAAACTGGCCTGGGAGACGCCGTTCGATGTGCCCGAGCAGACGCAGGAGGACAACAGCGGCCTGTTTATAACCACCATCACAGTGGACAACGCCACTGCCATGCACACCGGCTTCTACAGCTGCTTCTACAGTCGAAACAGCACTGAGGAGATCGATGACACCAGCATCTACATCTATGTGCCAGGTATGAGGCACACAAAGACAACTGTACACATGTTAAGGGTTTTGTTATTTTTGTTGTGGGGTGATACTTGATAATCTGGCTAAAAATGATGATTTACACACAGATCCAGACGTACCCTTCGTGCCATCACCGGTGCCTTTTGGTAACCACGTCCTGTCCGATCATGAGGAAATGGAGATTCAGTGTCGTGTGTCTGATCCCACTGCTAACGTCACCCTGATTAACGTCGACACCCAGGAGCCTGTGCCCAGTGTTTATGACAGCAAAAGGGGCGCTTTGGGTATTTTCACTGCTGGAACATATGTCTGTAAGGCCGTCATCAATGGAGAGGAACACCAAAGCGGAGAGTACATCGTCCACGGGTGGATAGGTGTGTGTCTGTATGGATAGTGTTTGTACAGATACATCGGTACTCTGACAGAGGTGGTTTAACTTTGTTATTTGTTTTATCTCAGGTAACGCTCTGCATGTTGAGCTGACTGCCAAAAGGACTGCTTTACTGGTGGGAGAAACCATCACAGTCTCCTGTCTGGCTCGAGGCTCTGAGATTCTGGAGGATCACTGGAAATATCCTGGAAAACTGGTGAGAACATAAGTCAAACCTATGCAGCACAACAGACAATAGACCTTTTTCACAGCAGACGCTTTGGCTCATCACAGCAGGAAAAACACAGGTGATCCTAATAGCGTTAATGGTGGATCTGTTCCATTTAAATGTCTAAGAATCCATGCCAGGGAGCCAGCAGGCATAAACCAAAACCTTGGAACTGGTGCATCTACTGTACATGGAAAGCAGCCATTGTGAATTAAAGTAATTACACATACATTTTCTCCCATAATAAGTGGAAAAGGTCATTCACTGTGTCTGACATTTGACTGTGTTTTGGTTTCACACAACATTAAGTCTCAGATGTTGAGCGACAATGATTAATATACGATCAATTTTGCTAAACTAGGTTTAAAATGAGTAAATCCATGAAATAAAATGTGTTCATCCTACTCTTGACTCTCCCTTCTTGAAAAATAGATGAATAGAAGATAAAAAATTCTCCCTTTGCTGAACTTTGAAGAACAGCCATTTTAAATTATCCTCAAGTTTAAGGTTAAAATTCAACATTCATACATGAATTTAATGAGGATTTAAAGTAACAACTAAACTGAGTTTTAAAGAAATGGTTCAATAAAGTCCTTGATTTGCAGATTTGTTTGGTGCATAATTGCTGAAGAATAAATAAATCCCATCCATCCGGTCCTTATGCAAGATTGTTTGACACTCAGGCATCTCTTTTTTTTTGACAGGCTAACCGTGGTATCAAAACAGTGCAAGAGAATAAGAGGAATCAGGAAATCCTTTACACCCTGACGATCCCTCAGGCCTCACCTAAAGACAGCGGCATCTACACATGCTCCATCACTGATGTTATTAGCAGTGACACCCAGACAAAGCAACTGGCAGTTACAGTTTTTGGTATGAAAGTGGCATTTTCTTCTTTCTTTACTAACATTAAATCGAAAGTGACATTATTGAAAATATTGTTGTTGTTCCTGTTTTGACAAATCTTCCTGTTTTTCTAACAGCAAGTGAGTTTTTAGACCTTAAGCCTGAATTTGATGAGTATGAATCTGCGGAGCTCGATGAAGTGCGGGAGTTCAAGGCTGAAATCCACGCCTTACCTGGTGCTCAAGTCACTTGGCTCAAAGACGGCCTCCCACTCGGTGATGTGACAGCGGAGATCTCCACCAGCCTCCGGCAGCTCAGCGAGACCAGGTGAGACCCTCATTCATGGTCTGCTGGTTATAGCAGAACTAATGACAAGCTCAGAGCAACATTCCCACAGGTTGGCCTGTAATTAAGGTTTAGTGTGACTGTCAACTTCTATGACTGTGTGCTTATTGTGTGGTTGTGGTATTCTGTGCAGGTACCGGAGTGTTCTTACCTTGATCCGAGCCAAGGAAGAGGACAGCGGGAACTATACCATGCAAGTGAAGAGTGGAAACCAAAGTCGTGGTGTCAGCTTTACCCTCCAGGTTAAAGGTCAGAGAGAGGAATGTCCCAAACCCTTTATTACATTTATTTACTTTAATACAGGATCCAGAATGAGCCCCCTATTCACTCATTCACCTCTGACCACATAATAAAAACTAAGTGTTTTATTCAAGTGGACAATAAATGGAGGCTTTTAACACTGATAGAGGTGGAACTGGGGGATATAAACATATTAAATTTTTTGATTGATATTTTTTTTGCATGAAAAGATACTAATACCTGTGTCAAAAACCAATTACATACACCATAGTATCATTTCAGGTGTCAGTGTGTATTTTGTACGTGTGTAATTAAGGTAAATGTGAGCTGTAGGTTGTAAACACTACAGTTGACTGTTAGCAGAAAGAACTACACCTGACAGGGACATTACCTTTTATGATGCATTGTGGGATACTTTTAGTAACTGTAAGAAATGTCCCTATACATTCAGACAGCAACTCATTGTAGTGAATACTATAGTGTTTCTGTTGCAGATGTGTTTTTTACTTGGATATGTCACACATTTTGCTCTGCTCACTCTCCTCTGTTGCACTGTTACAGTCCCTGCAGTCATTGTGGACCTGATGGACATCCACCACGGCTCGGCTACAGGCCAGTCTGTGGTGTGCATCGTTAGAGGGCAGCCCACTCCAGAGGTAGAGTGGTTTGTCTGCAAAAACATCAAACAGTAAGTTCATTTATTTACTCCTGTTATTAAGAAAGTTTGCATACTTTGGAACATATTGAATGAATTTGGGTTTATATCTCTGTCTGTCTGTGCTCTTACAGTTGTGCCAATGACTCATCTTCATGGGTGCCCCTCGCTGCCAACTCCACGGAGATCGCAGTGGACTCCCACATGGATGAGGAAAATAACCTGGAGAGTCAAGTCATGTTTGGCCATCTGGAAAACACACTGGCGGTGCGCTGCCTGGCTAAGAATGATATGGCCGCGGTCAGCAGGGAGGTCAAACTGGTGTCTAACGGTAAGAACACAAACACACTGAAGTCACTTTCCTTTCTCCCGTCTTTCATTTGACATCTGATGTTGTTGTTTCCACCCTGTTTCCTCCTAAGTTACTTCCATTTCTGACACTCAAAGTGTGGCAGGCTTTGTCAGTGCCTGTGTTTGTGGCTGAGTCGGTGCTGTCAGTGTAGCAGCAGCTGTTAGATGATGGGTTTGTGGTGAGACAGCTGAGAGGGGGCTGTTCTTTCAACCGTGAGGAAGGGGCTCCCTATCCTGACAGATAATTCAGAGAAGATCGTTTGGCCATTTGGTTCTCCCAGATGAGTTTTACACCCCTGTACTCACTCCCTCAGCCTCTAATCCTCCAGAAGGTCCCCTTTAGAGAGCGCCTGGGCCCATCCCCCACTGTGTCCACTTCCATCTTATCTCCACTGCATACCTCTTGGTCACAGTAACCTGGACACCCTGCTGATTTCTCATAATCCTGCCAGACGACATTTCTTATGCAACACTGAATCTACTTAGTTAGCTCTTTGGTTGTTTTAGATCTTTGATTCATCACTCGCATTTCTTGCTGATGTTTCACCTGTGATTAATGCTGTTTCCATCTAACATGTGTGACTGCTGACTCTCCCCTGAACAGGCCCTCACCCTGAGCTGACTGTAGCTGCTGCTGTGCTGGTGCTCCTGGTCATTGTCATCATCTCACTCATTGTCTTGGTTGTTATCTGGAAACAGGTACAGGTGCCATTCCTTTGCATTTATCCTTCTTTTCTCATCTACTCACCCTGTCACTCACTCATCCCCTCTTTTACAGCATCCAGTAAATATTGTTGTAAAGCCAGGCTCAAAGTCATGGCAGGACTGTGTTTCATCTGTTTGTTGAAATTCTCATCAATTCTCATTAAAAAACATATCATTTTTTTCACAAAGTAATAAATGCTCCATGCTGTGTATTTTTGAGCAGATTTTGCCAACATAGAGTATGTGACAAACCTTATTGATGAATATAAATAAATAATCTCAATAGCCAAATCTGAGGCTGTGTCTGAGGAATCTGGCAACACAGTATCTATCATGGCAAAAGCCCAATTTTAAGAAAATAAAAATGACTTTTGTGCAATTTTCCCAGTAGAATGTGCACTTTCTTTTGTCATAGTCCCAGTAACATTTGACTCTGTTATCCAGTGGTTGAGAGTTTAAACATTGCACAAACTCAACCACTGTCTCCTATTAAGTTTGCATGTAAACAGTTAAAAGGCAGTGTAGTGTTTTTGAGAAGTATTAGACTAACACAAAACACAATATTGTGTTATATAGCTACCTCAGCAGTACCATGTCTTGACTTGACAAACTTATCTCCCATGTGTCCTCTCTTCTAGAAACCACGATATGAGATCCGCTGGAGGGTGATAGAGTCTGTGAGCCCAGACGGCCACGAGTACATCTATGTGGATCCCATGCAGCTTCCCTATGACTCCAGATGGGAGTTCCCCCGAGACAGACTTGTTCTTGGTGAGCTGACGGTCATTTTTTAATTATGCTAAACTGTGTAGTCTTGTGGCACTGCAGCCTCCCTGCAGGGATGTTCTGGTCAGGATGTCTCACTGTCTGTCTTTGAAGTGAGGCTGTGATAAGCTAATCTGGTTTGGGCTGTGTGGTTTGCTGGCTTTGGTTTTGGTTTGACTCAGTGATCAAGGAGACATTCAGCCACTGAAGGAGTCACAGATGAGAAAGCAGAGGCATCCCGAGTGTACAGATGTGTTTGTGAAAATGCTTTGTTGTCTTGATTGGCTTTTATGTTGTGTGTTTCGCAGGTCGTATCCTGGGCTCTGGTGCCTTTGGGAAGGTGGTTGAGGGAACCGCCTACGGGCTCAGCCGCTCCCAACCCGTCATGAAGGTGGCAGTGAAGATGCTGAAACGTGAGTTAAACAAAATGCAACTGACAAGACATTCAGTGTTCCTACCACCTGTTTACACAGAGAAGATCCCGTAAACTAGTCATGTAAATGCAACTGTTGATAGTGTTGCCATTTAGCCGATACTTAATACAAAGTGTTTTGTATTAAAGAAATCTGACAGATTTTGCTTGGCTATATTTACAGAAAAGTCTAGTTATACATTTATTGAAAACAGTCAATATTCTTGATTAAAAAGTTTTGCAAGTGGGCCCACTCTGAAAATAAGGAAAACAATCATGCTTATCTGCCAGGATAATATGCGCACAAATATTGTAATTGACTAAATCCAGCTCAGTACTAGCTGGATCAAATCAAAGACAGATATCGGTTGTTCAAAAAATCATGGGAAGGAATGCTTCTAGGACCCCAAAAAAGAGTTTGTTTGAGTTGCTCTTTGGAAAAAGGAATTCATAAAGTAGATGACAAACAGGAAGAATACTCCAAGGCACTCTCTTTAAGCATTAAAATGCCTTTATTCTCACAGCATGGTCATGTATAGACCTTAAAAAACACCTCAACGCGTTTTGTTCTGGTAGTCTCGTAGCATAACTGTGCATAACTTTACTCTCCTAACACTGCTGCTTCATTTTTCATCATTGTCTATGACCTGAAAAAAATATGACTTGGACAGTTACGCTATGATGCTAATGGTATGTTTTCTTAAAAGACGATTTTGTTCTGATAAAAATCATACTTGACAGAGACAATGTTTCCCTAGATAAAAAACATCTTCATCATAATCCAGAACCATGAAAATGGATCTGGATGTTGGCTTTTTATTTACTTGAAACTGTAATATGTGTACAATTAAATATTACAGTGAAAAACTCCTAGAATTGTAATCTCATATGTAGAATTAAAGTCCTATTGATTGTGTTTTGACAATTACATACGACAGAAGAGCAGGGTTATTTAAGTTTTTCCTTATTTATAGTTGTTATCTTACATGACCTTCAAGCTATTGGCAGTAAAGTATTACTTACTACAAAAGAACAAGTGCTGACTGAGGCAAGTGTTGCAGTAATAGTGAATAAAAATAATGATGGAATCAGCAAATGATCGTTGTCAGAGGCACACCTACAAGCTGAATCTACTGGTGGGAGTAGTGTGGAATTAAAGTAGAGGTGGAGATAAAGACGTATAACCCATAATTCAAGTGAAAAAGATCCTCGTTGAATGTTTGTTTATTTGGTAGCCTGATTGTGTGTGATGATAGTCATGGTTGGTACGTTTCCTTTCAGCTACAGCACGCTCCAGTGAGAAACAGGCCCTGATGTCCGAACTGAAGATCATGACTCATCTTGGACCGCATCTCAACATTGTCAACCTCCTGGGAGCCTGCACTAAGTCAGGTAAAGACTATACACTTTGTTTTAGAACGACTCACAACAAGATGAACTCACAAAATATCAGTTTAGTCTTGTCTAGAATTTGTTTGTGTAACAGTTGCCACTTTGCCCTAACACTGGCAAAAACATGCACACACTTGCTTGTGTGGCTTACCGATTTAGCATTTTTCGGCAGCTCTAACAAACCAAATGAGATTGACAGGCCTGTCTCAGCTCTCTGTGGGTGTGGTATTTTAATAGGCTTTTTATGGGAAAGTAGAGGCTTGCCCTCTTGACAGAGCTTTTAGCTTTTATGAGCCTCTGATAAGATTAGACTGCAGACTGACGCCGATGCATGGCTTCATGTGCTGTTTTTTTTTTTTTTTTTTTCTCCAGGTCCTATCTACATTATCACAGAGTACTGTTTCTATGGAGATCTGGTGAACTACCTGCACAAGAACAGGGAGAACTTCCTGAGCTTGAACCCTGAAAAAAATAAAAAAGACTTGGATATCTTTGGAATCAACCCTGCAGATGAGAGCAGCAGAAGGTGATGTTTCAGATGTTACTGAAGATACACATTTCTGCAAACAAAAGGACGTTCTTTACCTCAGTTCCCCTTTTACCAGTCCTAAATTTTATAGCCATACACCCATCAATTTACACACTTCTCTCTTACGCACAAAATCTCCCCTATCCCTAATCGGTAACTCTATCACCATTTTCTCCCTGGTTAAGGAGATTGTCTGGCATCTTCACCTAATCAAATCGTGGTCTGAAGTGGTCTCAGCTTTCAGCCTAATTTCATTGCGTAGGAGGTACCTGTTAAACTGTATCGACTCAGACGTCCATTGGTGAAACTGCAGCCCCACTCTGCCTCTTTCCTTCTCTGAGGGTCATCTGTGTTGATGGATGACTCACATCGACCACACCTCAAAATGACCATAACATAATTTAATCCTGGCTACCATATTAGCCTCAACCGCATCTTCCTTAACCCCAGACAGAAAGAGTGATTTAAGGACACACACTGACATGAATGAGCAGGACATTTGCAGAAAAATCATGCATTAGCCCCGCTATAACAACTCATCATCAGTATTCCCACATGGGAAAACGCTACAACCTGTTCTCACCTCATCATTAACCACATTCCTCTCCCTTGTCTTTGCATACAGTTATGTGATCCTGTCCTTCGAGAGCAAAGGAGATTACATGGACATGAAGCAGGCTGATAACACCCAGTATGTGCCCATGCTGGAGATGAGCAATGCCTCCAAGTACACAGACATCCAGGGGTCGAACTATGACCACCCACCGTCCCAGAAAGGCTCAATGGGTAAGAACATAGAGCAGCGTCTGTCCTTTACAGTATGTCTTCTTCACTCTCTCCTTGTAGTTATTGGTGTGTGTTTGCTTGGCTTCAGTGCTGTGTTTGAGTCAGTTGGTTGAAGGGTACACCCTTGTCAGAATTTAGGACTGGTACAACCTTGTAATTATATGGAGAGGATAATTGTAGCACAAGCATAATAATGCCCAGTTTTCCCTACCATTAGTAAAAGCCAGGTTTCAGCAGCCAGTACTATATTTACAATACATATATATTCATGGACTGCCTCAAGACTTTTTTTTATTTTTTTTTTATTTGTTTTTTAAACAGAGAGCGAGATGGACACCCTCCTATCAGATGACATGAGCGAAGGCCTCACCACCACTGACCTGCTCAGCTTTACCTACCAGGTGGCCAAAGGCATGGAGTTCCTGGCTTCCAAAAATGTAAGTTAGACTGAAAACCCTGCAGCGGAACAGAAACTAAATGAATATGAGTTTGGACTGTTGGAGTTTCTGAAGTCTGAGCAGCTTAACTGTCACGGAACAGTTTGCAAAGGTCCTGCGGCCTTGCCACTGCACTGATGGCAGGTTGTGGATTTGTGCCGTGTCCTATATGATGACAGCTGTGCCGGCCAAAGGGACTGAGGAAATCAGTGGTTGTGTGATAAGCAGTCCTGTGACGGCTGAACCCACTCAGGAGGGAGGCCAGGGGCTGAATATAGCTGCACAGCCAGACTAGAATTACCAGGCAGGGACATACTGCAGCCAAAAGCTATTCATTCAGCTTCATAGTTATTATCCCTAAATATCCAGTGGTCACAGCCATCCCTCCAACTGGCATGTTTACATAAAGACCATGCTTTAGAAAGCAATGTGAAAAAGCATTAAAAAATGAACTCAGCTGAAAAACATACACAGAAACAGATGCACTCAGTCGGTGTGGGAGCAAGAAAAGAGATTGAAATGTCTTGATCTGGCAGTGGGTGACTGACTGAACTGAAGACGGAGCACAGTTGTACATGATGAAAAGAGGTGCTAATCAATTTTTTATGAGAATTAGCCGATAACTTTATTTTCCCAAATGTTTGGCACCATTCTGGTCTGTAATATGGTCAATAACAAAGAAAGAAACTGGGAAAGAGCATCAAAGAAAAACAGCAATATAAATGAGAAAACAAGCTGAAAAAACACAAAACAGTTACCAGGTACCATTAGAGAAAGGAGAATTTTCTTTAATAAAACCTACAAAGCAATGCAAACATAAAACAAGTGCAAGAAGAGAAAGTACTCACATTAAGAGACAAATACCTGATGATGATAGTGATAATATTATCAGCTAATCCCATCTCTACTCTTTCTCTTTCCGTGTGCAGTGTGTGCATCGGGACCTCGCCGCCAGGAATGTCCTCCTGTCTCAGGGGAAGATAGTGAAGATCTGTGACTTTGGACTGGCAAGAGACATCATGCATGACAACAACTATGTCTCTAAAGGGAGTGTAAGTATCTTCACTATCATTTTAACCATAAAAAATATTCATATTAGGCTGTTTTCTCACAAGCTTGATTAACTTTTTGTGACTTTTTGTTGACACACAGACCTTTCTGCCAGTGAAGTGGATGGCACCTGAGAGTATTTTCGACAACCTGTATACCACTTTGAGTGATGTCTGGTCCTATGGCATCCTCCTCTGGGAAATATTCTCATTAGGTGAGCCTCTGCTAAAGCCTCTTACAATGAATGAATCAATTAAACTGTATACAGCAAAATTTATACATCAGCTGCATCTTAGAGTGCTGGGTGTGATGTTTAAAGACAATAATACAATAATGATGTTTGACAAACTCATGAGAATGTGTTTTGTTCTGAAGGTGGCACTCCATACCCGGGGATGGTCGTGGATTCAAGCTTCTACAACAAAATCAAGAGCGGATACAGGATGTCCAAACCGGAGCACGCTCCTCTAGATGTGTACGTGACCATTCACATGATACATATTCATAATGACTATACTTCACCTCGTGCCCTGCTTTGAGTGTTTGAACTATGACATAAGTCACAGCAAAATTACAAGGTACAGGACAGTATGTAGTGTTCTCTACGGTAACAGTGTGTGTTTTGTCTGTCTCAGGTATGAGGTGATGATGAAGTGCTGGAACAGTGAACCAGAGAAGAGGCCGTCTTTCCTCGGTCTGAGTGACACCGTGTCCTCTCTGCTGCCCTCCAGCTACAAGAGGGTGAGTCTCCTGGTGACCTCTTACGTCCTCATGTGATTTTGTAACACCTGGTTTCTAATTTACCGTCGCTCCCTCTTGACCCCATCGTTGGATCTCCACATTCTGTTTCTTTACATCTTTTAACGCTCACTGGTTATCTTTGGAGGTCACGTTTTTTTTTTTTGTTTGTTTTTTTAATGTACAGGGTGGGGAAGCAAAATTTACAATGAACATTTAGTTGTTTTTTCTCAGCAGGCTCTACGTCACTTGTTTTGAAACCAAACATATATTGATGTCATAATCATACCTAACACTATTATCCATACCTTTTCAGAAACTTTTGCCCATATGAGTAATCAGGAAATCAAACATCAAAGAGTGTGTGATTTGCTGAATGCACTCGTCACACCAAAGGAGATTTCAAAAATAGTTGGAGTGTCCATAAAGACTGTTTATAATGTAAAGAAGAGAATGACTATGAGCAAAACTATTACGAGAAAGTCTGGAAGATACTATTAAAGAAGAATGGGAGGAGTTGTCACCCGAATATTTGAGGAACACTTGCGCAAGTTTCAGGAAGCGTGTGAAGGCAGTTATTGAGAAAGAAGGAGGACACATAGAATAAAAACATTTTCTATTATGTACATTTTCTTGTGGCAAATAAATTCTCATGACTTTCAATAAACTAATTGGTCATACACTGTCTTTCAATCCCTGCCTCAAAATATTGTAAATTTTGCTTCCCCACCCTGTACATGTGTTAAAAGTAAAGTACAGGTTGAAAATAAGCAGCAGGCAGTTAATTTAAACCTGTTCCACTTCCTCTGTGAGTGGATTTGGAGTGCTTCTGTGGGCTTATAGTTCTGTGTTTCTGTAAAGCAAAACCTACATGTGATTATAGTGCAAATGCAGTAGTTGGATGTCAGAGTGGCTGGCCTCAGTCTGGGTAATGACGCAGCCCCAGTTCTCGCCTCCAACCTTAATTACCCCATTAAACCTCACATGGCACATCAAAACAGCGCTACCTCTGCCTCCTTCACAGAGCTTTAATGGCAGGGGGCAGAGGAGGAACCACCTACTATTTTAGCATCTATGGTTTGGATGGGATGTGTGATTTCCAAGTTGAATTACACCGTCCACTTGGCAAAAAAACACTACTCAAACCACAGCTCAGGGAAATTTACACATTAAATCTGTGCCTACAGTGCCCGCTGGATTGCATCATAGTAGCTTCTGTGCAGCAAAAAGTGTTTCAACTGTTGAATTATATTAACTTGTGATGGATCTTTCTGTCCTTTTTTTGCAGCATTATGAGAAGGTGAACCATGAATTCCTGAAAAGTGACCACCCTGCTGTGACTCGGGTGTGCTTGGAAAATGACGACGCCTACATCGGCATCACCTACAAGAACCAGGGCAAGCTGAAGGACCGAGAGAGCGGCTTTGATGAGCAGAGGCTGAGCTCTGATAGCGGCTACATCATTCCCCTCCCCGACCTGGACCCTATATCTGACGACGAATACGGCAAGAGAAATAGGCACAGGTAATGCAAAAGGACCTCAGTTTTATCTGTAATTAGAGTACTGGACTTTGAGCTGCTTTTTAATCATCATCCTGATATGAACATAAACAATACACACAATAGGAAGAACTCCCCAAAACACAAATGAATAAGAACAATCATGTCATTTACTTGCTCACACATTCGGTACGCAAACAGTGAGCAACTACCATCAGATTAACTACTGTCGGTTTGGTAGCAACTACACTGTCAGGAAAACATTCGTTTAGATGCAGGAGGTTAAATTTCTCATAAGTCACATTTACAGGTTAGGACTTTTTTTATAAATGCAATAAAGCTGTGATTTATATGAATCTCTCTTCAACTGAAAAAGTACAATGACTTTCAATATTTTCCCTGATCAATATGATTGTATTTTCTAAATGTAAACAATATAGATTTTGAGTTTGTTAAGAAATACAGTAGGTTTTATATATATATATATATATATATATATATATATATATATTCTTTTTTTTTATTACATTTTTTAATCATTTGGAGACTGGGGACTGCACTCATTTTTCTCCATTTATGCTATAGCTCAAGATGTCTTTAATAAATTACTTTAGTTTTTATTATGTTTCAGACATCATCCATAATTTTTTTGAAGTTGGTGTTTGTAGGTTTAAAATCTTCTTTAAAGTAATCATTCCATGGTGAGGTCTTCATGCGAAATTTGTTGTTTAAAAGCATACATTTTCTTTCTTAATTCAGTGAGAAAAGGGTTTTATTTTTTATGTTATGTTTTTTTTTTTTTTTTTTTAACCTTACTTATGAGCTGTAAAACTAATAAGCACACCTCAGTACTTGTATTATTTGTTACTTTAGTAGTAGTAGTAGTAGTAGTAGTAGTAGTAGTAGTTTATTCGGTCATTACTTTAAACAACAAACAAAAAACAACATATCCATTGTTCCATTTACAATGTGACCAAAAGGGTTTAGGCTGAAGTAAAGACTTATTTTACCAAACCCTATTTACAATTAACACAATGTTTCCACATGAAAACAAACAAACAAAAAACTTCAGTGTAATCACTGCTAAATATCCAACAGAAGAGAATACACATTTCATTTAATTCAGGTAAATCATGTCCTTATCTCAACTACCTATATTGATCCTAGTCTTTTAAACAAGTATTTTCTTTAGTCAATCCTGAGCTATATTTTGGAATAATAGTCAATTTACAATTTACACATTTTACTCATAGTCACTTAGGCCTAATATGTTAATGTGTTATCTAACTTGTGTTTTCATTGACCCTGCAGCTCTCAGACGTCTGAGGAAAGTGCAATCGAGACAGGCTCCAGCAGCTCAACCTTGGCCAAGCGCGAGGGTGAGACTCTGGAGGACATCACACTGCTGGATGAAATGTGTCTGGACTGTAGTGACCTGGTGGAGGACAGTTTCCTGTGACGCCAGTCCAGTCTGTAAAGCAGGAGCCGATGAAAGGACGAGGAATGTGAGGATACGGGGACCTGTAAATCAACCAAAGACTCCTCTGTGTTCCTTCTAGTCTATCTGGTCCTCCTCCTTCACAGACATTTACAGAGGACAGAACAAAAACCACTTCACTGTCTGGATAAGTCTGTGGTGACGGTACTCTCTACACTTCTCCATGGTCGCTGCCCCCTGTTGGGTTGGAGGAGTCAATGAGCATTAATGAAGCCAGACATCAAGGACTCAAAAGGACTCTGAGCCTGTGTCGGACCTATGTAGAGTCAGATGAGTGATAGCAGATCCAAGGCTGGCTTTTTAACAGTAGAGCTTTATTCTATTGGGCATTCTGTTAACAGCAACATAAGCAAAAAGGGACGAATTAAACACATGGTCAGCAATTAACATGGACACCGGGGGATACTATTCAGCCATATTTAACCACTACAGATGCACTATTTAAACTAGATACGTCTAATAGGAACAACATGAGCAGGTAAACTCATCCTACACATGCCTGCTATGAGAAGCACCTGATGCTGGCACAATCAGTAGTACGACTTAGATTTTAAAGCACAAAATCTAGACTGTGTGCGTTTTATTTGTGTATGACCATATCATGTTTTCAATGGCTTCAGTAATTCAAATTTATTTTTTTACTTCATCATTATGTAAACATGTATTATTTGTGAATACTGAGTAGATATTGACCATAGCTGTTGGAATGAAAGGTACAGTAATGAGAAGACC
Source organism: Sphaeramia orbicularis (assembly GCF_902148855.1). Classification (NCBI taxonomy): domain Eukaryota; kingdom Metazoa; phylum Chordata; class Actinopteri; order Kurtiformes; family Apogonidae; genus Sphaeramia; species Sphaeramia orbicularis. The sequence continues at coordinate 36,164,224 of NC_043960.1, forward strand.
TTTTATTAAGCTGCATACTTCTTTGCATTGTGTCTTTCACCTTTTTGCTCAAATACAACATCGTGTCCAAGAAAAATAGTTCCCTGATGATCCTTAGTAATATTCGGCGTATGGACTCTATCAAATGAAATGTGATTGTAATGTAAATAGCTCCAGAGTTGCTTTATAAGAGAGAATTATTGGGATGACACTCAAGTATTTTATATAAGCACACATTATGCTTCTGCACCCTCAAAAGTAAAGCTAATGCTTGTAATGATTATACCAAATTTCTGGAAATATTTGCCATCGCAGTGGACAGCTTACAATGTTTCACAACACTTGGGGATACAACATGAGAAATATAACTTTTTATCATGAATTGTATCAACTGATTCAGTCGCTGCAAAACTGGCGATGCTAAATAATAAAGGTCAAAGCCAGTCAGTCATTTGATGCAGGTTCTAGGTATGAAAAGACACTATTGATTCATGATGATCTGATGTCATACATCAGTTATTTGTCCACTCTTTGTAATCCTCCTCCTACTGTACCAGCTATGCCACTGCCTTCCACTCTCTCTGTCGACTGTGATGTACTCTCCAATCAACTGTTGCACTTTCCTTTTTTTCCATTTTGTTTTGGATGCTGCAGAATAGTTAATCAGGCAGAGCTAAGATGGTCTTGCTTTGGCTTTAGATGAATCCCTGTTTAAAGCAGAGTGGATGTGAATGTTTGTGCCGCTGATGAGTGATGTGTTGTTGACGGTACAGTATTGTTAATTGTAGGTAATCACCCAATATGATGATTTACTACTATGCTCCAGTATTTTACATCATGTACATTCAGATGATTTATATTTCAATAAATGGTTTATAATGTAAAAAAAAAAAAATCTTGTGTCCTGTTTTTTTTAACTAAAGGAGGGGAAGGGACAGACCTTAAAGTAGGAATATGAGAATGAAAAGTATATTTATGATAGATTTTACCCTGATAACCGCAAGGATTTTAGATGTAAAAGGGTTTTGTACAAAAATGGTAACATCAGCAGTGTTAAAGGAGCAGAAAAAAAATACAATCTTACAGCTTTTCATGCAGGAAAAAAAAAAATCTGCAGAAATAAACTACACTTGGAATAACTGTGGCACAACAAAAACGCCAGGAAAAGCTGCAGAAAGAAAACATATTAACATACTTGAGTCTTGTTATATGGTTTTCATCTTGTTAAATTTGTATGATATGCAAAAATGGACACACCATGGATCAGCTTTTTTTCTCTGTTACTGCACAATCCTTAAATGTTGAAATATATCCTGATATTAGGAAGATGTGCAACGATACAAAATAAAGTCATGCAAAATAACTAACAACTCCCTTCAAATGTTTTGAATCATAAAGTAAGTGAACCTGTATTGAGGACGTCAGGAATATAATCATATACTGTTAAGTAAGGAGTAAAAGTAAAAAAAAAAAAAAAAAAAAAAAAAGTCAGAAAAATTAATACTCAAGTAAAGAGAGATGCCTGAAAACTCTACAAGCAGAGTTATAAAGTACTTATATTTAGTTACTTTCTACCTCTGCATATTAATGATAAAATTAAAATCATTAAATATGGCTACCAGTAATGTTTGTGCAAGATCAATGTTTTAATCAAAGTTAGCTTTCAAATTTAAATAAAGTTCAACTAATGTAAGGACATTTTTACCACATGAAAATCCCACAGTGGCTCCTCAGATGACATGATGTAATTACCACATATGTCCACTAGAGGGTAGAAGTCTCTTGTTTATATTTTGTACCTTCAGGGCTGGAGATTAAGCTGGTTTGTGAGAATATGATGGTCAACAGAATCTAAAGGTGATGATATTTTATTAGGCTGTATCCTGACACAAGGGGTGGACCTTCAGTAGTTAAACATTCACAACCCAAACTTTCACTCTTATCATAACACCAGCCGATGAATGTGTGTCACGAGGGAGGTGTGGTATTAGGAGGAATTAGGTGGCATCACGCCATAGCCAGATATATCTGTATTAATGATAATAACCAGTACTTAGGATAACTCAACCTGCCAGTTAAGAAATTAAACTTAATGGCATAGCGTGACAGGAGGTTTAACATGAATTGTATGGTATTAGAATAGATCTAATTGAAATTATATTTTTAAAAATATGGGCTCATATACAGTAATCTTTCCCTATAATAACAGCGTGTGCACAGTTCTTCTGCTTTATTTGTTAAACTGATTCAAGCTAGTTTTACAGGTTTTTCGCAAACTGTTGAACCCTTAAGGCACCTGTGCTAGTGCAAACAAGGACAATGTATACTTTGCTGTGGGATTTTTCCATGAGATTAATAAAAACAGCTTATATGCAGGATTCCAGGCAATTCTGGCACAGGGTTCAGTTTTTCAAATGACTTTATAATGAGCATTTGCACCTGGGCCAGAAATGTCTCACATGTGGGTTCAGCTGAGTCAGCCAGTGTCAGGTTTTGCATTCTAGCATTCAGCAGGGGCTTGTACATGGGTTCGCCATAAAAAAAACTCATACAACTTCTGAATATGTCAAAATAATGTTCATAAAATTAAAAATGTTCCCAACGGTGTACCACAGGAAGCTTTGTTCCTGAGAAAAACATAGGTTTGTGGTGTGCAGAGTGAAAGATACAGTAGATCGCGGCAAAATGATAACAAATAGCCCATTTGTATCTTTGTTTAATGTGAAACAAGCATGCAAGTGTTGCGGTGAACATAAAGTAATAAAATAACTGTAAGTTTGGCTGCATGTATGGAAATTTCTTCTGGAGAAATGCATCTGCTGGTAAATGACTCCCTAATTTACATACATATAAAGGCCAGCTTCGAACACAACACACAGATCTATATACAGCGTGGGGAAGCAAAATTTACAATATTTTGAGGCAGGGATTGAAAGACAGTGTATGGCCAGTTAGTTTATTGAAAGTCATGAGAATTTATTTGCCACAAGAAAATGTACATAATAGAAAATGTTTTTATTCTATGTGTCCTCCTTCTTTCTCAATAACTGCCTTCACACACTTCCTGAAACTTGCGCAAGTGTTCCTCAAATATTCGGGTGACAACTTCTCCCATTCTTCTTTAATAGTATCTTCCAGACTTTCTCGTAATAGTTTTGCTCATAGTCATTCTCTTCTTTACATTATAAACAGTCTTTATGGACACTCCAACTATTTTTGAAATCTCCTTTGGTGTGACGAGTGCATTCAGCAAATCACACACTCTTTGACGTTTGCTTTCCTGATTACTCATATGGGCAAAAGTTTCTGAAAAGGTATGGATAATAGTGTTAGGTATGATTATGACATCAATATATGTTTGGTTTCAAAACAACTGATGTAGTGCCTGCTGAGAAAAAACAACTAAATGTTCATTGTAAATTTTGCTTCCCCACCCTGTACTACAGCTTTTGTTTTGTTCATGGTCACATCTATGTTGTGCAAAACCTAAATATTTCTTCAGAGTCATCATCACTCACTCTTCTCCACGAAGATACACATACTCAGAGTGAGCGCAGAGCAAATCAAACTTACAACTTACCTAACAGATGTGCTAATGTGAAGAGATAACAATCTTGCTGGGGGGAGAGTGGGTTAAGACAAAGACACACTTCACTGACTGTGCCAACACTTGTTTATTTACACTTGTTAATTTGATGTGTAGTTCACGGTATTTGCCTCATTTCTTAAGCTAATGCACCTCAAGACAGTTAGTGCCTTGCAGGGTTTGGATCTATGTTACATCATGTCAAATGGGGATCACTAAAACACACATGGGCTAAAAAAGACAATGACCGGGGAAGTCCACACATGGAAAAACTTCACAAATCATATGATTGTCTTCTAGTTACCCAACTCTCCCAAAAGCTGCCCAGTCTGAGTCGCAAATCACCAGCTGAATAGAGCCAATATTGTGAAGCCATTTGCAAGGTTGTAAACTGCAAATGTTTTGAGAAGCAAAATGACAGCAGATTTGATTTACAATGACAAAAATAAAGATCTCTTTTAACAATATGGAAAGACTCAGTGAGACCTTACCAGATCATAAGTCATGAAATATATTGAAGGAAATTTGATTTTATCGTGTTTTACTTTGTGAGAGTGAGAGGGAATCTGATTTTGATATATTTGGCTGCACGAGTGAGTGTGAGACAATTAGATTAGCGATCTCTTTGGTTTGTTTGATATGTAACATCAGTCTCCTTTGTGAAACTCGATGCCTTGTTGCTGTGTGGTCTCCATATCCCATGCTCCTCTGGGAGAGCAGGAGTAGTGCAGGTCCAAGTCCAGGAGCAGTCAGGGTTTGGACAGATCTGCTGTAAAAGAGATTTGTCTGCTGACCATGTTGTGTCCTCAAAGTCGGTGTCCCATTTCAGTATTTTCTCTGAGGGCTTCCATGTGCTTCCCATGTGTTTGTTTAACGGGGGCATCATATCTAGATTAAAACGTTGCCTCTGTAAGAGATACCACCATTGATCTGTCACACCCGGACAGGGAGAAATGAACAGCATTTATATTACATAAAGAGTACTTATAGCCAAACCTCCTAAGACGACCACCACACACACACACACGCACACACATGCACACACACACACACACACACACACACACACATGCACATGCACGAGCACACACACACACACAAGCAGCACATGTATGTTGAAGTAGGAGTGAAACCAATTGATCTCAGTATCTAATTTATAGCTGTAACCGCTTAGGTCTTGTTGGGAACTTGCTGCAAGCCACAAAAACATGCTAACTCATGACTGTGAAAAGAGTTGCTTTAAGAAATCATATGAGACCGCTTGAGGCTGGCCAGTACAAGACTCCAAACAGCACTTTTTTTTTTTTTTTTACAAGACTTCCTTTTATATTCTAATGCTTCCAACTCTTGTTTGGTCAGGGTTTTTCTTTTTTTTCTTTTTTTGCATTTGAAACAATATTGTTGAAGGATATTTTTCAAATGTAAGAGTAGTAGATTTTTCATATCTTTCGTTAGCATCGAAGTTGAAAAACAGAAATAAAAAGCCTTGATTTATAACAAATTTTGCATGCAAATACAATCACTGATCTTATCTCAACATGAGCATCATATTTTCTGAGATAGTAAGTGTGAATAATTGTTTTGCCAAGTTTTTAAGTGAGACTGCTTGATTTTCATTAATTTCATGTAGGCGCCAAGGTCAGCAACAAGTGCCACTGCTTCATCTTACAATCCTTCTTTTGAGTGGGAAATATGTCTTTTCATTTCATAAATCAAGCAACAAAACACATGGTGCCTAATATTATTGAGTCCAATCTTATGCTGCACAAGAAATTAATGACCGAATTGACTTATCAGCACCATCTATTTCACAATCATCCTAAATTTGCAACCGTATATTAAACATTCAAGTCACAGTACAAATGACTTTACCCAAAACTAAAATAACTCCAATCACAGCCTTGGCTCTAGTTTACTGTAACTGAAAAATAACAACCAAGTAATTATCTATAAGAAGGCAGTTCATCTTAATAGAGGATCTTTTTGTCTGACTTCAAGGTGCATCATTTGGTCCTGAACTCCTAGTAGCAGCTGAGGATACAGGACACCACTGTCTTACACCACCTCAGCCACATAGTATATTTAAACATTTATGTGTCCACACTGCCTCACATTACCGGATTTCTTCAATTGTCACTGACCGTACTCAGTCGGGACTAAACTGAAAATGCTGTCACCAAAACTATATCACACATCACGTTCTCTCTGGAGTCTCCGAGACATTACCTCCTGCCTCCACAAAGAGAAAACTATGTTTATTGACCGTACTTAGAAGTTGTTTTTGACTAACTCTTTGCTTTGTCTGCCTTGAAGCTAAATGTACTGGAAAAAAAAAGCTGTACTTAGTGACCACTGCCCCAAAGTTCTGCAAAGCAACACAACCCACAGCATCTGCATCACCACATAAGCCCTCCCTTTCCCACAACACACACACACTGGCATTTTAGGACAACCAGACAGAGTGATGATTGTTTTTTTTTTTTTTTTTATTTATTTTTTTTTTAATTTTAGTTAACCCCCTCCTCATTTCTCAGTTTTATAGCTTTTAGTCATGAACACAGTGCTTCTTTGTTGCTTTCTAGGGGGCTGACCTGGATACAACAATGTTTATTCAAAGCAATTGTGTGAGTAGGTTGTTTTTTAACTTGTGTGGGCTTGTTTTTGTATAAAACGGTTTGTATTATACAGGATCTACTGTGTGTTTGCAGTGGTGTGTCTGCTTATCTTTGTGTATGTATGTGTATTTGCGTGCTATTAGGCAAATGTAATAGTCATGTGCTTCTTGACTTGTGGCCTTGGCCTGGGGATGACACCCTTCCATTCATGTGATCAGTGACAGTGGGCTGTGTTGGTACTCTGTCCACGCCTCAGGGCCCACTGGGATCATACACAGCTCTGATACACAAGACTGACACAAATAAGTTTTCTAAAGCCACCCGAGTGCATCTGTCTCCTAAATAGTTACCGATAAGGACCATGACATGTGGGTTGAAGTAAACATATTCCCAGCAACACTAGCTGTGCATGTGCTGTTTAAAAAGGAGCTGTGAAGATGGTTTTAATCCTGCTGTGATCTGGCAGAATCTGTACACATGCAGCGTTGGCAAATCAACTTTGGATCTGTCTTCATTTTAAATGTGGTGTGTCCAACCACGAAGCACTGTCATTTAACACTTGAGTTACTCTGTACTCCCATATTGTTTTTCCCCAGTGGAAATGGGTAAAGTGACACTAACATGTTATTTGACTCTCACATTTCATAGGGGAATGCATCAAATAATTTTAAATACAGCAATACATTGTAATACACTTCAGACAATGCTTACGGTACCGTGTCAAAGTATTAGGTCACCTTTAGCAGGGTTGAAAGGAGAATACATATTTATTTCTCATTCTCTTTTCTTCAGATACAACAAGAAAATACAGTAAATATGTGCACAGCCTTAAAAAACACACAGAATAAACTGAACTAAATGGGTTCTACAGGTCAAAGTCAGTATTTAGTGTGACCCCTGACCCCATGACAAGAAACAGCACAAACAGTTAAAAATATCTGACATGTGTTGAAATTGATAAAATAAATCCAGGAAAAATATATATTATCAACCTGTTAGTAATTTTTGCCAAATTTCACATTCATTGCACTAAATTTGTACACCAATATCCAAACATTATTGTTTTTAAAGCCCTTTTTTTCCAATTATTTGGACAATTTAGAGAACATTATAAACTCTAAAGCAAATAGAATCAAAAAACTATGTCAAGTATATAATCTTATTTAATTTGTACAACTTCTATTTTATACCTTGAGCTTTTTTTTTTTTTAATTTTTAATTTTTAATTTTTAACTTCTATTGGTTTCTACATATTTGAAATGTAAAATATACAGTGAAATGTGATTTTTTTTTATCCTACTTGATACAATTATATATATATATATATATATATATATATATATATATATATATATATCTGATGTGTTGAATGAAAGCTAGTATAAAACAACAGAAAATGAATGATGACTCATATTGTCTGAACAATAAAACAATTAAAGACATATTAAGTGTAAAGGGTGGTCGCTTGAAACCAGGGGTAGTCAACCTGTGGGGTCATATACGGCACTTGGACGCTTTTCCATTGGGTCAATATGGCTTTGTCAAACACCATATGGAAATGAAATGAATGAATACTTTTTTTTTTTTTTTTTTTTTACAATTTTGCTATTATTGTCACAACCATGAAGTGATTCTGATGTTACGCAGTTGAAAAATGTATATTACATTCCAAATGAATTAAAAAATAGTAGTAGTATTCTAACCCAACAGAATCCTCCAGGAGCAAACACTTAGTAGTAGTAGTAAAAGTAGACTACTTTTATGACACTGACGGTATTCGTCTGTATTCTTCATTGCAAAGAAAGCCTTCACATACCAGTTGATATTTGCTGCAAAATGAAAATAATGACAAATATCACTGTGTTCTTTATTTCTGTAAATGCACTGAAACTGATTTATCCTCCACATATTCTGTACAAACTAATCCTAAAGAGCTTCTCAAACAGTCACCACTTTACCACTTTAAGATACACGGGTATCTTTTGGCTCCAGACAGTTTGGTTTTTCTATTTCTGTCCTAAAATGGCTCTTGAGTTTGCATGCTTGAAACACTACCGCTTTGTTTTTTTTTTCCCTGAAACTTTTGTTTTAACTGCTGTACATACCTTGTACATACCTTCACATATATCCAGGTTTTATCTTAATACAGAGACTGAGAAATGCATGCGTGGTCATTATAACTTTACCAAACCAACAAACCTAATTTTGTCCTGGAACTTTGACACAGTACTGTATGTTTAACCTATATTCCACCACATGACAGAAAGATATTGAGTGACTTACATAAGAAGTTATTGTTACATATGCAGCTCAGTGCTTGAGAAATAGGCCATAAATCATCTCCATGTGAGTATCAGAACCAGTGAAATTCGTGATTAGCTGGTTGTCAAGTCATCTGTCACCACTGCCATCTGAGTGTCTCATTGTCCATTTGAAAAGTGATACTCTATGTGAGTAGTAAACAGTAGTAGCATCCTAGTCCCTAAACTTTCCCAAAGCATTTATAATTGTTCAGCCACAGTGAAAAAACCCATGAAATTGTTTTGGCCTCCATGTTATGACTTTAATTCACCAGCAGCTAAGGTCTGTGAGGAGACACATGGATGCATTTAAAATAGTTATTCAGATTTTATTTTTGTCTTACATTCACATCTGTCAATACTGAAAGCATTCAGAATGATAAACAAAAAAACATAACATTCATTTCTTTTACAATGAACATACTGATATTCAGGGAAAGTGGACACTGAAGAATCGAACATTTATTTTACAAATAGTACAAATGCAAATGTATGGAACTACAACATATATATTGAAATATTCATGACATGTTCAACAAAGTGAAAAGAAACCACTCCCCACAGAAGGAACTGATACCAACAAAGCAGGATATAACAGGTGTACCTTTCTACTGACCCTACATTTACACATGACACATTAAACACACCCTCTATACACTCTGTAATTGTGCTTGCTCTATATATAAAAAGCAGATGAGTATTAAAAAAAAAACAAAAAAACATCTTTACAAACAAATGTGAAATTGTTAGACACATATAAGTAGCTTGTCTGAAAAACCACTGTGAATAATTGCCATAGATGAGACATTTTACTGTGGGAAGCATACATTTCCTCCTCATAGTTCAAGTCTTTGTGAACTTGGATGAAATCAGTGTGAAAATTTAACCATGTAAAGTGTTGACATTGTTGGTTGTACGCCTCTGCCAACCAGTCAAGTTGGAATTATGTCAAAGTCTGTCCAGACTCAAACAAAAATGAACCTATAGTAAATTAGCATTATCACATTAAAACATCTAAATAAATAAATGAATAAACTAAAAAAAACTGGGCCTATGTTTTAATAAATGATTTATGATGATATTGTTAAATGTCTCCAACAAAGTTAAAATTTAGATAAATATATACAATTATTTTCATTCATTTTTATCATTTCATTGGGTTGCCTGTTTTCACTGACAGTACTTTACATTTAATGACAAAACACAAATATACAGTTCATTATTAAACCTAATGTGAATAAGTGATATGACCTCATGAGTTATGTAAAATTAGATTTCATTGGTGGCGGAGGTGAAAACTCTCATGATCTCATCCTACATTTCACTTTTGTTTTGATTCAAAAACCACAACAGCAACAGCAAAACAAAAAAAAGGAAAAAAAACAACAACAAAAAAACAAACCTTATTGCATGGTTAAGACTTAAATATCTAGGACTGCTTCAGTGGTGACTTCCAAATCAATTTTCCACTACCTTTAACCTTTCCTAAGTGATTTATCGCCAATTATTTTATATTATCCTCTGCATTTGGCATTTTTGAGTGAAAATTTGATATTTTCCTACCTTTAATTCTAAAGATTATCATATCAAAACAGAGAAAAGTTTTTCAGCAAAATATATCAGTAACTGAATGTTTTAAAGTGTCTTCAACTACTGCTATTTATCAAACTAGAGGGGTTTTACTGGTGAATCAATGTGAATCAGTGTTGCAGAAGATGTTCACTGTGGAGCCTCTGAACGACCAAATGGGTCATATCGGATACCAGTGAAAAACTGAGACTTTTTTTTTTTTTTATGATGGGAGGTTAGACCATTATTAAACATTTTAGATCAGTGGATGCTTTGGCTATTGGTGGCTGTTAAGAACAAAAAGTACAAAGAGTTTTTAATTACTGCTGGTGTGGAATACGTTTGCATTAATATGGAGAAATTTTAATTTGAATCCACTTTGTCTTCACTTAGATATTATTTTTCCCGAAGAACACAGCATTGAATAATGTCCATGAAGGTATTTTTTGCCAAACATAATGTTATAATGTGGTTGATCTTTCATCTTCTGGATAGAAAATATCATCATGTCATATTTTATCCAATTAGACAGTTTAATTAGTGCATGAATTCTTGAGTTGTAGCCAAAACATTCTTTATGAACTGCAGTGAGGTCAACCTTAGACACCAAATTCTGATCAGTTCATCTCTAAATCCGAGTGTGTGTTGGGTAACATTTAGATTCCCCTGAGGCGTTTAACAAGAATAAGACAGACGCAGAGACAACCCAAAAATATATGACCTCCAACCAGGGCTGTCGCTGCCATAAGGGAATTAACACAGTGAGAGATATTGTGTTTTTTGTCTGTGATGTATATTTATGTTCTTTCAAGATCTGCATCTGCAAAATCTCTTTTAGATCATCCACACAACAAAATCCTCCCAAACATCTAAGCAGCCTCTAATTGTTTCACAAATCAACAAACCCATAACCGCACCTCACTTTCCTTATGAAATAGTTTCTAAATAGACCATTTAACTTGATAGATTCCAGCAAGAGTTTTCTTCCATTTTCACACACATTTCAGTAAGATAAACATGAGGAATCAAATTACCCTGTCTCAATAAGACTGAACACTTCGAGGGGCCCTGGACGACACATTTCCATATTGATTTATAATTATGAGCTGACACACCCACTATATTACAGCATATTAAAGACCGCAGGTGTCAAACGTTTGGCCCGGGGGCCAAATCTGGCTCGCCAAAGGATCCAGTCTGGCCTGTGGGATGAATTTGTGAAATGCAAAAATTACACTGAAGATATTAATAATTTTATTTTAGGTTCCACATATAGACCAATTTAATGTCAAGTGGGTCGGATCAGTAAAATACTACCATAGTAACCCATAAATACTCACAACTCCAAATTTTTCTCTTTGTAAATGTAAGCATTTTCACATCATTTTACTATATTCACGCCAAAACAAACTATCATTTCACAAAAATGCAAATAACCTGAACAAATATGAACACTTTGAAACATCTGAAGTGCAAGTTTACTAATATTCTGCATATTATTAAATGTTTTGTGTATTTGCAGATCCACTGTGATCTATAAGTTGTAATGTACATGTGTAAATGATAAACTGAGACATAATATTGGTAAAATTGCACTTAGTTTTCTTAAGAAATTTCAGTTTGTTCATGTTATTCACATTGTTTTAAAGGATAGTTGGTAGATGTAAACATTTTCATTTTCAATTCAATTTTCAATTTGGCTTTTTTTTTGCTCTAAAACATAGAGGAACATCTGGAGTTGACATTATTTACATATTATTATGTTATTATTTCACTGGTCTGGCCCACTTCAGATCAAATCTGGCTTAATGTGGCCCCTGAACTAAAATGAGTTTGACATCCCTGTTATAGACTGTAACAATGGGAAAACATCATCCACTTTTATGCCCTGATAAAAACGTAGTAACTGTGAGGAATGATGAAAATGATGTAGATAATACATTTTTCTCCTGTTTTTGAGGTGATTCAACACTGTCCAGCTGTCCTGAACCAGTAATTTACAGCCTTATATTGTGTACTGTAAGGGTCATATCATATCTCTATACAAAACTATGTAAATACATAGTATATATATTATCTGTGTCAATATTGGTTTATGCAGACGGGATGGTATTGAAGACTGCATGAGGCCTGTTTTGACCCGTTTGTTCTGAAGAAAATTTGAAGCAAAAACAAAGAAGTCCATGGAGGAAAGTGAAGAAAAGTCTGCCTGTTTTTCATATCCAAACATCTCTGCTTGAGTAAAACAACAAACCAGTCCTGGTGGAGTAAATTATCTAACTGACATAAAAATGTCACTGTTCTCCCAACTGTAATTTGCTGTCATATGTACATTGTAAATGTGTCTGAACTCATGCGACAAACTGCTCCACCCCTGGGAAACTAGATTTTTAATGTCTGCACTTTGATACATAACTGACAGCTGGTACAAGAGCAGTAAAGACAACATTATAATGTGGTATAGACTGGCTACTTCCTCTCTTGTGACTCTCACAGGTTCATTGCACTCTGTTCGCATCATGTTGATTGGTTTATGACTCATGACAAACAAAGCTTTATATTTGGAAAAGAGAGCAAAACACTCATGTTGTATGTATAAAATTGAAGGAAGTGCAAAGTTGACATTTCACACCGTGGAGAACTATAAGTGATAAATGCTTATTCCTCTTTCGGGCCTCTTTTGAAAAACAGCAGCCATCCTAACTCAGCAGTTCTGGGAACCATTTGAGTACCAATGTGGAGTTTACAAGAATAATATAATAAAAGAAAAATGTATTAGCATTGCATTTGTTTTTCCTGTTGTATCTGTATCTCTGATTAAATCTTTTTTTTTTTGTCCAACCAATACTTTTTAAAGGATAGCACTGTTACATTCAAAGAAAATAAATAAATAAATAAATAAATAAATCATCTAACGCATAGTAAATCCAAGGTATAAACAATAAGCCCTGGGTCTTTTAGCATATATAATGGTTGACTTTTATTTGGCTCTAACATGCTTGGAAAAATGCTGCTATGAATCACTGTTGTCATTCTTGTCCATTAGAGAACACAGGGCCTCTCTGGTGTGATAGAGGTCATGTGAATAAATTACCGTGACACACTTAGGAACAAGAATAAGAAGAAACTACAGTACAAACATATAAAAAAAACATGTAAAAGCCGAAAGAAATAACAGACATTACAGAGTGTGCAGGGAGGTAGAGTTTCAAAGGATCTGTTTTCCAGAGTGATGGCACTTTTTACTGTTTTTTTTTTTTTTTTTGGTTCCCTTAAATTGAAACATATTTTCTCTAGATATATCTACATTCAAATATGTTTTCTTACCTCAATAATTCTTCATAGTAATAATAGTAATAACAAACAGCGGCACAAAGGCCCAGTGTGGAACATTTAGGGGGATTTAGGGGGATCTAACCGTAGAAAAGGAATATTCTTGATGCATAAAAAAAAATAAAAACTTGTGCTTGTGCTTAGAATAAGGTGTTTATATCTACAGAGGGAGCAGGTCGCCATCACAGTGTGCCATGTAGCGTCCTGTGTTTCTACAGTAGATAAGAACATACTTCGTCTTCTTTTTTCTATTTTGTTTTCTTCATTTACCGTCACCTTCTATGTGAAAAACATGGGTTCTAATGGGGAGCTCTTGTGATTTTGCAGCCTCTGGAAGACAAGTACAAAGGACTATTCAGTTGGTTGCAACTTTCACATTCACCACAACATATTGTGAAATAGAAGGCGGCATGGCAGTGGATCTGCTCAGAGTAAGATGGTCTGGGACTCAAACCCACTGGAGACCCTGTGTGATATGTGGTATATCACACATGTGTCACATGTCATTATCACATAATATGATATAGATGTGCATATGCTCCCATGTGGGTTCTCTCCAGGTTCTCCAGCTTCAAAATCCAATGACATACATTTTAGAAGGTCAACTATCTCTGCATGTCAGCCCTGTGATGAACTGGAAACCTGTCCATGGTGTACGCTGTCTTCACCCAACGACAGATACGATAGACTCCAGCCCCCACCACACGACTCCGATAAATGACTCAATGAATGAACATCATGAAATACAGGGTGTCCCAAAAAAATTGACATCATTTGAGATGTCCATATCAGAGTGACTACATGGTCAGGAGAAATGATACTTAAAGGTCCTGTACAGACTTTCTGCGTGATCTTAAAAAAGTCTCATTTTTATATACATGTCTGATCATAGTCTGCAATTTAAAATGAGATTATCAGCACCAAAACAGTGTATTTCCAAATGCTATTTCCAGCTTCCCTGGTTGGGTCGGACAAGACTGGACTGCTTTACAGCAGACTTACGTCACTATGACAACACCACACCAACCGGCACCATTTAGTAGAGAGACATAAGCTTAACAAGTGAAGTGTAAGATCTATCCTTTTTCCTAAAGAAAGGGATTTGTTGGATTTATTTTGTTGTAATGGTGGACACTGGAACTGGAGCTGGACTGGCAGAAAGAAAAAGAAAGTTAAACGGGAGAGTGAAAGAGCACAGATTAAAACACCGATAAACCTGCATTGAACCGATGGAGAGAACAAAGGGAGTTAAAAGGAATGAAAACAGAGCTGGAGTTGTCCCTCCTCCTTCTCCACAGGTATAGAATGCTTCTGTTCTTTATACATATACATTGGAACATTGGATTGGACTTTAGTGTCTGTTGTAGCTCAGTCAAACACTTAGTAAACACTTGTGTTAGCTACAGGGCTAGCTCTGTGATGTGGGTAATCTGTTTGATTTGGAGCATTGTTTCAGTCCAAACTAAGGGCTTTGGAAGATGAGACAAATGGTTCTGTATGGAGTTGAATTCATGCTGGGGCCTGGATACTAAACTGTCCTTCAGGAACAAGACAGTTCTAACAGTTGGATACTGTGAATGCAGAAGGCTGAAGCAGCTAGCACTGAACTGCTAATGCAGAGTGATGATGTTGAATGACTGACTTCATTTATGAAAATGCTTGAATACTGTGTGGAAAAGCTAGATCAAATAGATATTATTGGGACACGTCTTAAACACCGGTCTGTGTGTAACACTTAGTAAAAGAGACATAGAAGCAGGAGTTGGATGTCCAAAGTTTGGTTTCACTTTCATTTTCACACCAGTTACTAATATATACTACAAACAGACTTCATGAATTTTCCTTGTCTCATTTCAAACATCATTTTGCACCTGCAAGTTACTGTCTGGAAAAAAGAAATGCAGAGTTGTAAAGAGGATCCGCTCTTCAGTCATTTGCTTCAAAACGCCTTAGCCGGAGTTATCCCCTTAGGCGCTAGTGCTCATGGGAAGCGAAGTCTTTGTCCTTATAAACACCACCGGCTGAAGGTGTCGGAGCAATCCACTTTAAACGAATTCTCTGTACAGGACCTTTAATAGGACTTATTTTGGGCATTAAAATGTTTTATTCTACAAATTTCAAATGAAAAATTCTGGGGGATGGTCATTTTTATAATGTTCCAGAGTTATTACAAATGTTCAGTGTGTGTGCTGCTTGTGACACGGCACACATCGAGTCAGTAGTGGAGTTCCTGCCACACTCGGGATATAGACCAGTCCTTTCACGGAAACCCACAGAAAGAAATTGCACAGCGTTAGGTCAGGAGAGTGTGGGGGCCATTTCAATAGCTTGTTGTCTCCATCCAAATTATTAGGTGATGAAATGATGTCACATTTTTTGGGACACCCCGTATAATACTGGCTTCAGTGTGCCACAGTGAGAGCGTTTGGTCCTACCAAACCACAAAGGTCTGGCAGGCTAAAGGTACAGAAAACCATCTGAACTTATGACAGATGTTTGTGATGGCCATATATGTCTCCAGGAATGAACCAACAAAATCAAAGATAAAAGGTTGAAAATCACTTAAAAAACTGAATATGCAGTTCAGCAGTTCCATAAAGAGTAAAATAAATACTGTTATATGAATTTTACAGTGAAAGAATGAACTAAAAGTAATAACGGAAGTCTTTAATTTTGTTAATTAGCCTTTAATAAGAAATGACTTGTCAAGGAAACAATAATAAAGAGTTAGTTTCAATGCAGCTTTTTTGCAGCTCTGGATTAATCTTGCATAAAACTTCTTTTGGAGACTGTGTAGGTTCTCATTTACCCAGGTAATCATTCTTCTTGGTAAATCTTCTCATTTCAACTGGACTGGTTTAACTCTTTTGAAAAGGTTTCATCTCTCATCCAAGAGACTTCCTCAGTTCTTTTGGAGACATTTATAAATATGTACAGCCAATTAGCATCCAACATTGACTAATAATGTTGCCAAGTGGGGTTTATAAATTGCCCACTGGCACTGCACTTGTCACATGAACAAACATCAGTGTCACCAGTGTCTGTTTGATCACTGCAAGAATTTATTAAAGACAAGAATTATTGCGTGATAATGAGAAAAATTATCACAATTTAGGAATAAGGTCGACCAAACCCCAACGCAACTGGAACCCTAAATACAGTAACTGTGGATGTTCCTGGTTCTTGCCGACAGAGAAAGAAAGCAGACATCCATCACATGGTATAAACTGGGTGGTGACATACCAGTTAATAGCCCTGGTCTAAAATCTGTGTTAGAAATGACAACTGCAGGACTGACTTTCCCCTTAAACTGCTTAACTGTTGTTTACATAAATAAAAATACAAAAGTCTCTAATATTGTTATTTATATGAGACAGAAACACAATTATATCATCTGCATAAAATGAAAACTTCTACCTCACTATAGACCATACACAGCAATGTTATGTTGCAAGTCTTGAACCCTAAGGAGAACCAAGTCATTCTGAGATGATATTTAATCACACTAAACACACAGACAAATTTGATTTTTATTTCCTGAGGCTGCATACTATTCAGACACACCATCATTACACAATTACACTGTAGGCTCACTATTACTGCGCTGTAACTGTGAATGTGCTGCAAATTCACTAGAATTAGAAAGCAGACCTTCACCAAGGCCAATAGTCCACCCTTCTTCTTCCAAAATATTATTAATCCACAGAGAAAATTTAATCTGGGGCTCTTCAGTGATAAAGAAAGGGAAAAAATATTTCCTTAGTTGGCATCTTCCTGAGGATCTGATCTGAAATCAAAGGGTTTCATAGTGTGTTCATGCCCTTCCTTTTGACCACGTTTGGTGACATTCATTGTAGTAGTTTTGTGTTGGCAGAATACTATGGGCTGTAATCTAAAGCTTCACCATATTCATGCACAAACATCAACAACTTACATTATATCGGTTGACCATCAGTGGTCACATACAGCTTTGTTTTACATAGACTTACTTTAATGTAGCTTTTGATTCATTCTAACCCAACTAATCCAGTTTCATTAACATTACATTTATGCCACTGATGTTCTCAATATTTACATCTAGTTTCTCAGACTCAGATCCTTAAATCTTTCAATTCCAGCAGTCACTTCTGGGGGAAAAGTCATTCATATTTTCTTGTTATTGCCATTATTCTCTTAGGTTTGTTCTTTCAACCACACTCCCCATTTTCCCATCAGTTTGAATGTCAGCCTCATTATTTTTTGAGACATTGTGTGCACCAAATTTGTTTAACTTTTGTTGCTTTGTTTTTCACCCCGTCTCTGTTGGTGCTCTTGTTCTGAATGTCAAAGTGCCCTTTTGTTGACCAGGATATGCCTGTGCCCTAACAGGACACTTCCAGGCTTTATTTTGCCCAAAAGTCAAACTACGGGCGCTCCAGCAGCCAAAGTGCCCCTGGATTGACCTGTAGTTGGCCCACTTTGCCACTTTATGATCAATTTTGGACATTAAAAAAAAAACAAAAAAAAAAACACAAAAGTGAATACACTCTGTTACTATGAATAGAACCACTGTAGGTTTAGGATGCTGCTCTTTTGGGGATGTTATGGCCCATATCCTTGAAGCAACCTGAACTTTTATACAGTTCTTATAAACTTCCATATCAAAAGAAAATAAAAATAACTATCACATGGTTAATGTGATTGGTTAGGTTGCAAAAGATCTGTCGTTAAAGAGTTTTAGCCTCATAATGTTCTCACTACTCGTAAATATATGAAACAATCATTATTCTGTTCAACAGGCCTTCCACATGCCTTCTTAAAACTATTTGCAGAATACTCATACCCTTGCAAAGTCATGTCTCTAAAAAAAATTTCCTAGCAACCTAATTTTATTTTCTGCAGAGGCATGTGCATCCAGACAGTGTCAAACTGGGGATGCTACAGTTCCTGATCATCTCCACCAACCACGCACATGTTTGCCACCCCAGTTTTTTCTTTCCTTGGGGAATCATTTTGTGACACTGCAGAAAAAGAATCAGCCTCTTTAGAAAATGTAATAAAACAGTACACTGTGTACATTTGTTTCCTCTAAGTGGGAAATGAATATGTTCTTGCTGTTACTGGCGATGCTAAAGGGCCAGCTTCCTGTCAATGCACACATCACACATCCTGGTTTATATAGTGTGTAAAAAAAAATAAGAATCTTCTGTCACTTTCTTGGCTTTATAATGTGATTTTTTATTACAGAGGTATAAAATAACAGAAATAATAATATAAACAGCAAATATTCACACTGGTATAGCCATGCAGGACACTAAAAATAAAAATAAAAAATGACATTTGATAGTTTTGTGATCTGATGTGAACAGCTTTAGGGAAATTTACACTGTCCCAAACGTAAAGTAATGAAGAAAAGCTGGAAGTTCTGGCTGAATTGAACACAAACATACAATATAATCTGCACTTGGCTACCAAAAGTAATACATCAGCCATATTTGTGGAAGAGGTTTATGATTTTTCTGACAAAACAAGAATGATGGGATGGATGAACGGTAAAAGATGTGGGAATGAAGAAAAACTGTGCATTCAGCTACAACAACGCAGACAGCAGTTAAGAGTAGAGCACTTATCAGTTGTTGTCTCTTCTTGTTCTTGTGTGTGTCTGAACAGTATTATCTGATGCATGGCTAAGATTTATGATAATTATGGAATTTGTACAACAGCTTTCCCCTTCGTATGTTAGCAATAATTCCAAAAGTGTTAGTAATTAGTGCAGGAGCTAATTGCTTTTTAATCACTTTCCCAACATTGTAAAGAGGTAACATGCAGGTCTGTATTTACACATCTGTTTTCAGCCCTCACATACAGTATGAGATGATTAACAGGACTCATGAGCACAGCAGTTGTTAACTTAAACTTTAATCAAATCCTCTATTCAAATTGAGAAATCTGACATATTTTTTATCGAATCAGTCTCTTTAGTGCAACAATTTCCCTCAACCTATCATAATTTTTAGCCTCTGGTATGATATTTTGGCATTTCCCTTCAGGCAATGCTGATTCTGGCAGATATTTTTGGCAGTGTGAGGGGTCTGTCCTCAACAATATTTTCCGTGTCGGCTTTGGGGACTTCAGGAATGCATTATGCCAATTGAGATCTCCTCACAGTGCTCTTTGGTGCAAACAAACCAACTGTGTTATGTGCTTTACTGCTTTACACATTATAAGTGCTAGTCATGTCTCAGTTCATTTGCTTTTTAGGTGACTCTATGTAAACAAGGAACAAGGAACAGTTGTTCTGATATCTGATTCTCTGCTGCTGAGATGAAGGTTCCTAAGGGGTTGTTGACTGAATCACATGCACAAGTTTTAACAAGCCTCAGCTCCCTATCAAAGTACCTCTTCCATCATGTCTCCATCTCTGCATCGATACATGTTGCATACAGAGGTGCCAAAGCCCTCCATGAAGTTTTATGTTCTTACCACAGAAGTAAATGTCTAACTATATATCAAAACTGAAACCACAACTGTAACTGTGAGCTCTGAGACCGTTGCTCCTAGATGGGCGGGTACAGATGTAGACAAACACTATTTAGCATGAGCACAAATATTATGCTCCTGCTTCCCTGTCCCAGTATCCACACACACCGTCCCTTACTTTCTTCACACATCTGAGGAAAACATTCTGGAAAACAACACAGTCAAAAGCACAAGTATAACTGAGACCAGAGTGACGCTTCTTTTATCAATAAACAGATTAGACATGGGGGAATGTTGTTTTCGTCTGGAAAGGGTTCCCTGGCTACAGATAAATAATCAAATTATATATTTATGTGCATTAACTATCATGCAGACACACAGATTGGGCTATTTTGCATATTTTATTTCATTTTTTTCCACAGATAAACTAATATGTTTTTTTCTTTTTTTCTACATTTATCCACTGACATAATTTCCTTCATTGTATTTTCTAAAAAATATGATCTTTTATTGTCCTGTGAATATATTATGAGAATGCGTGACTTTCATTTAATAATCAAAGCTGTAGCAAATGTAGAAATGAGCTGCACATGTTGATCAGACAAAAATAATTTTCTGTTCTCCTAAAAGACATTTATGTGAATGGAAAAATCAATGTGTGATAATTGATGGGTCTTTTACAGGAGTTAATGTTTCGAGGAAGTTAAATTAGAGATTTGGTTTCAGTGTGTACGCCATCTGAGCCTTTAAGAGTGGTCTGTGATGTTCATGTTAGGGGGAATAATTCTGGAAGGGCCGTTCCGGTGTGAGTTTATAGTTTATACCTTTTTACTGCAACGATTTTTCCTTCTCCAATATGCTCCAAAAGTCCTAAAACTTGGTGATTTCACACGCAGGTTTGCATGTAAAATGAAAAAGTAGCTCAGTTTGACTTCTACTCATCAGGGAAAACATGTAATGAAGCACAATTAAAGGCTGTAACACATTATTTGGCGTCTTAAACATATTATGTTAGAAAATACTGAATTAAATATATATTAACACAGCAGTGACTTAGTGGTTCGTGTGTTAATTGTATGTTAAAAGTCAGGTTAAGTGTTTTGTAAGCACCTTTTTGTTATTTTATGTTGTATCAAGTTTCCATATCAGAATTTATGACATTTTAATCAATGGATTTACCATGACATTTCCTAGTTTCAACAGAATTGCTTGTTGTGATCTGTTCAAGCATGAATCATGTATTAAACACAGGCCAGTGTTTCTGAGTTTAGGGAACAGTCACAGCTGCAAACAGTATATCAAATATCTTAATGTGCAAAAATATGAAAAGCCAGTCCAAACAGACAGAATTCGATGATCATCATACACAATACATACTGTGTTGATGTACTTTAAAAATCATAGTGGTATGGCACAAAATAATACATCACCAAACATTAAAACTGTAATCTTTCCCTGATTAAGCCGTCACTAAAGTCACTAAAAGATTGTGAAATAGGGGAACAAACTCTACTGTGAGCGATTAGAGACCAAATTTGATGTGAGGGATGTGATGGATTATACATAACAGCCGTTTGTTTGAAAGAAAAACAAACTGCCATCAACATTACGCACCATTAAAACCCAGTTAGCAGAGTGTGGCTGACTCAGACAGACTCTGGGGGTGTGTTCGTGTTCAACATACAAAAGATAAATCAACAGAAAAACAACAAAGTGTGTTTGTGAGGTGTTGGGATGGGGTGCATTTGCGTCCTGGTAGAGACCACTCCCATTAGGTTTATCCTTGTATTTGTGGTGGGTCTTTATGTCAGGAGGGGTCTCAAGGGAGGACGAAATGAAATGAAACCAAATGTCAAAGTGTGCATTGGAAAAAACTACATAAAATGCAAAATAAACTGGAGAAACTGCAGGTTATTGAAGGTTTAAGGGAGATAATATGTTAGTATCATACAGATATCCAAGCGCGTAACGGTGGGTGCGTGCGTCTTTTGTCTTGATCTGACTGGCTCTGAGCTCGGTTTTCTTGTCGGGAAGCAGACAACAGGTCCCAAACACCTCCCTCTGTCTAACGTGTGAGTAATAGGCTCCACCACTGGCTCCTATAAACATGTTGTTGACGCCACAGTCAGTCAGAGATACCTGGTTGGCTTTGCACCGTCCCCTCTGGCGCGCTCCAGGAGAACAGCATGATTGCAGATAGGCGACGGCTGCTGCTGTTGCGAACTACACTGAGCATCTGTGCCTTTAAAGACTTGTAAGTGCGCCTCTGTCAGAGTCCTCCGGCAACTTCCCACAACTCCGACGCGCTCCGAGACCAGAGTAGTGCGACTTTAACCATAAAGGCACTGGCGCACCTTCCCAGCTAGACCCATGGAATAATAACTATGGAATACCACTGGATACTACTGTCTGTCTTTTTACTGTTAACCTTTCATCCAGGTAAGGCTGATCATTTGCACTTGATGCACCAATTTACGCACCCAACTTGTTGCTTTTCACAAGAACACCAAAAGGACTGGATACTTTTTTTTTTTTTTTTTTTAACGAGTGCACATATTCGGCTTCCTTTTGCTGCATTAGATTAAGTTAATCCACATCATAGTAAAGTGAAGTGAACTTGCTCCACTTCACTTCATCGGCCTTTATGATGCACGTCTTCGCACTTTTCTTTGTTCCGTAAGTGGTGCAGTCGGATGTAAAGCCTGATAAGTCACTGAAACCTAATGAGGAAAGTGGATACTTGGGGTGAAGAACTGGATGCCAAGCGCGCTACTTTAATAATTCATGTTTTATTCAGACAACAGGGCAACATTAAAGAAAAGTAATCACACGCTTGAAAGTGGGCTGATGAACAAGATCTCCGAGGAGACTTTTTGATCATGTTATCTTAGGTGAGCGCAGCAGGTCTGTGTGGTTTTTCCTCGAGGTGAAATCGAACGTTACAGTCATTATGGAAATACTCCAAGCCTTATTCTTTGGGAGTATATGCAAAGCAGTATTTATCACATGCTGTACGCTTTCCTACTGTCTCACCTTCTAAGAAATATGATCACATGTGTGCGTTTTTACGCCGCAGCCGGTGTCGGAACATTTATCCACGGTGGGGCTAGGGGTGTTTTGTGGCGTCCAGAGGATGTGTTTTAGAACACATTGCAACTATTATGCTATGGCACCATCTTCAGAGACAAACTGCAGAGGCCATTGTCTATAAACACCCAATTGTGGTTTTTACTGCGTTTTACTCCAAATACTTTGTCTTTGCGTAATAGCTTTAAGGGGCTTTTACTCTGATCATTTGTTAGTCCATTGTTGAAGATCAACTAGACAGATCTCTGCACATATTCACTGAAAGCAGCAGTAACCCACAACTTTGCGCTTGGCCCTGAGTGTGTTTGCGGAGCCCCCTATGCAGCAGCTCAGGCCCGGATCAGGTCTAGTCCTTAGCCCCACCGACAGCTCAGTATGTCCAGTATGTCATCATGGGACGCCTGTGGTGTTTATGTCAGGTCGACATGGCCGCATGTACTTTAAATGATGGCACATCTCCAGGCTGCGTGGACACATCTACCTGTCATGTGATGCAAAGGCACGCCTTGAAGTTTGCCTGAAGCCAAAGACCTAAACAAGTTCAACTTGTGGATAATCTTTATTTTTGTCTTTGATGATGATGAAACCTTTACATTAACCCTTTCAGGCATAGTGGTCCCTACAGTGGACAGTTATTCTACAGCTGTTCTCTTGTATATTCATAGGTTTTGTTGTTTTAGTTCCATATCAGCCAACACAGTGGACACTTATGCATCATCCCATACACTGACATTCACACCATTACTGTACCTGTGCAGTCCTTGATAAACCTGATCTGCAGTGACATGTTTGAATGTAAATCAATTATTTATGAGGCAATTTTTTTTTTTTTGCATATTATCTCCATGAAGTGAGTAATTACTAGTATTAGAATATGTTAAAATGTGAGAAGACATCAGATTAGCAGCTTTAAAAATGTTTTTATTTCATTGTTTTCATATCACTTTCTGATATTGCGTTTTAAACCCATTTCTTTACTTCAAAAATTAAATGCATAGATATTTTTGGAATTCCATAGGAAAAAAAAAAGACTCGATCACATTGTTTTTTTCATGGCTAAGGAGGAATAAAAACACTAAAATAAATCTTGACTCAAGTTCTCACAATTCATGCATGAAAGGGTTAAATTCCATATGTTGCTGTGAATGTGAATTTAACCAAAACATTAAAGTTGTTGAAAGAAGGCAGAACAAACACTAAACAGACAATAGTTTGTGTCAGATTCTAATAATTAAAATATATAAAATGTAATAAATCCATTATGTCCTGACACCACAGCCTTTCTTAACACTGTCTCTATTCAGAAAGATTTAATCTTTATTCTAATTTGTGCACTTGATGATATGTGAAATCTATTATACCCATGATTTTATTGATTTTATTTCCTGATTTCAATGAGGGGTGTGTGGACGAACAGAGCATCTTTGTCAGCAGCACCCTGTTTCTTTTCTCACTCCCACTGCAGTCACACCACGGAGGCTGCAAAAAGTAGAGCCACAGTCCCGTAGTGTTTCTCACTGAGATGCTCCAACAGTGGAAGCGCCGTCCAGTGCATTACCCTGCAACCATTTTTGGGTCATTTTGCTTTGCAGGGAACAAAAACCATTACTTATGCACTTTCACCACCAGTTTTCAGTTGGTGCAGGAGATCACATCTTTAGGCATCCATCCCCTTCACCAAAGATCCACTGCACAATAGCCAAGTGATGATACACACATATGGTTTCTTCATTATATATCTGATCATCAAAGAACGTTTTATAGATTTAGCACCATATCAGTCTCGGCTGTATAATTTTCTTAACATTTTATTACTAGCATTTGATGTTTTAATGCAGTCCATATTATGATGAAAGAGGCTTGTTCTACAGTTGGATATATAGTGGATATATATAGTGGTATGTGTTTAAAATCTAGCATACACAGAGCAGATTGTACATAAGAATTCTCTGAAAAATGTGTTGATTCACAGCCAGATAGATAAAACTGACTTTACTGCTCTCGACTCAAAGATTCTTTGTTGTATTAACCCTTAAAGACCTAGAACTACTGTCTCGTGACTTCTAAATCAGTTTTCTCCTAATTTTAACCTTTCCTAAGTGATTTCTTATAATATTATCCTCTGCATGTTGTAGTTTTAAGTAAAAATCAGGTACTTTTCTATGTTTAATTCTACTGATCATGTAGATGTTCATCAAAGCTCAGAATAAATTCAAAGGTTTTATATCAAAAGAGAAAACTGAAAAAAAGTGAATTTTTTTGGTAAAATACACAATAACATGAAAAATGAGCATCTACAACACTGTCATATGTCAAACTACATAGGTCTTACTAGTGAATCGATGTTGCAGAAAATGTGTTCACTATGGAGTCTCTGAACGTCCAAATGGGTCATATCTGATGTTGTTGAAAAGCTGAGAAACTGCATTTTACCTGAATTATTACAATATATTGATAGGATAAGTGGTTCAGAAGTCATCAAACATTTTAGATCAGTAGATGTCTTTCGTTGTCGGCAGCTGTAAAGGTCTTACAGGGTTAAAGTATCAATACATGATAACATCTGAAATATCATCAATTTCAACATGTGATTAATTTTTTCTTTTTCAGAAGAACATGGTAACAAATTCAATACTTTGTGGTCTAAATTTAGTACTACTTTGGCATGTTTTTAGTAGACGACTTTCTTGGGAGCCAGTTTTTCACAATTTTATCCCCTTTTTTAGGCGACTGCAAGCCCACTATCACACCCATCAGCTCCAACCTTGTCATCGGCACCCACCTCGCCGTCGGCCCCCACCTAGTTGTAGAGCTGAATGGTCCCTTTGGCCTTCGTTGTCAGGGAGAAAAGGTGATGTACTGGCGGCGGGAAGACCGGATAAAGGTGCGGGGAGAAAAACAGACTGACGGGATGTCCACCCTGCATGTCCTCAAGGCTCAGCCCGTCCACATGGGCCGCTACATCTGCACAGAGGAGGTGTCTGGGGAGCACGCTTCCATCTATGTCTTTGTGAAAGGTAGCTGGATGAATACACTGATTTAGTGGTATTTGAAATTAGGTTATTGATTATTTACTGTGTGTGAGTGAGGAGAAAAAGATGTTATAGTCTAGAAGAGGAAACACACACTGCAGGATGCAACAGACGAAATCTTTCAGCATTTCTTGTTGCAGTGACAGGGATCAGTGTGTGTGGGTGTGTTCCCAGTTGAAGGTGTTTGTAACTTTGCCCTCGACAGGTACAATAGATACTGTATCTACTGACTGAGTGTTTGACTGAGTTTTACTGTATTTCCTGTATGTGGCTCAATATCCCCTTGGCCTACTGCCATAACTGCAGGCTTATATCATGTGCTGATCATTCACTCCAGAATCCACTCATCTCCCTTTGAGGCGAGCTCTAACTGTAATATTTATTCAGCTTATGAACTTGCGGAGGAGTTAACCTTTATAGTAAGATTTGATGCTGTTGATTCTGCTTATTTATTTAATGTGCAAATCTTGTTCTTGTGAAACTACAAATTTGGGAAAGTCTGTGAAAATTGGATTTAACTGTGCTCACAAATTCACAGCTGTCAGCGTTTATGGAATTGAAACAGAGACAGAGCAGACTACTTGGCTTATAAACAGCCTCAGCATGCAGTCAGTTGAAAATAGAATGAAAATAGAAGGGATGTATTGTGCCGATTTTTTATAAGATCACAGCATCAAACTTTAAACAACTCACTATGTGGCCTTGCTTTTAGCCCTGACACTGACTTTTGTTGTGTGTTCATATTTTTGGCAGATCCTGATAATCCGTTCAGAAAATCAATGGTGTCCAAAATTCTGACTCGTGAAGGAGACACTGCTTCTATTCCCTGCCTGGCAACTGATCCTAGTCTGGACAACCTACACCTAGAAACATGTTCCAGCAAAGCTCTAGCCTCTGGTCTTCAGTTTACTGCCAGCCTGCAGCAAGGCATCATCATCCACAACACGCAGAAGGCTTATGAAGGCTGCTATGTGTGCAAGGGAAGACTCAGGGAGGAGGATGTTAAATCACATGACTACATTCTCACAGTGAAACCAGGTACAGTGGTGTTTGCATGCATGTACCGTATGAGCATGCAAACTGTTATGCGTGCTTGAAAAGCTTTTGTTGTGACAATTTAAGTCAGTAATCTGACACACAGGTGATTCCAAATCAAATCAGATTTGTTTTTGATTCCCTCCAGTCCCTGTTGCTCCTCCTGCAATTGAGATGCAGGCACCAAAAAGAGTGATTCTTATCCGCCATGAGAATCTCTCCCTCACCTGCAACACATCTAATATCAATGGAGAAATCCAGCTGAAATGGGTCACCCCACCTGGCTCGGTTAGTGGAACATCCTTCTAGATTGTTTGTTGTTGGTTCAGATATGTGAAACACTGAAAGCTCTGTGATGAAACAGTGTTTGAGAGTTATGGTTTAGACAGCCATTTCAAATCAGCTGCCATGGATGTTTGAAGCAACCACCAGTATTATATTTTTCACAAAATCTTCTATATGATCTATTTTACCCACCCCACTTAGTAAATGTTTGACTCCTCATGATTGCTGCCCAACAGCTAAATTGGCAAAGAAATGTTACAAAAGAAGATTCAACTCAAACCATGCTCCCAAGATGCACATGTCGTGGTTTTTGTCCTGGATTCAACATTTTCTGAAACCAGTTTTTATTATACTGAAGACAAGGATAGACATATAGAGAGGTCTGCATGTGTAGAAAGTGAAAGGGTGGGGTCAAAGTTCACACTGTGTAATCTCCAGGATCTCGGTTGTGTGTGTGTGTGTAACTTGTGGATGATTTGCATACGTGTGTGATGTGTGCGTATATTTACATGGAGGTGGTTTGAGTGTCGACGTTAGGGTTAGTGTTTGTGTGCTTGGCAAAGGTAGACACGAAGACGGGGTTAATCTCTAGAGATCTCTGGGCGTTGACAGGGTGCCGTCTGGTATCCACAGCAACCAGCAAAGGTTGACAGTGCTTCACGTATCCTGATGGAGTCCTTCACCCACGTGCGCAGCGCCACGTTGAACATTGTTGCAGTCAGACCGCAAGATGCTGGGAGGTACCAGTGTGAAGCTGAGAACGAAAAAGGGGTCAGCTCGCAGTCACTGTGGCTTGATGTTTATGGTAAGTACGTGAAGAGATTGACTTCTTGATAAAGTTATGGGGCTTGTCTTGCAGGAACTAAGCATCAATCTTTCACTTATATACAGCAATCTTAAAATCCACACCTCTGCAGTTATCACTGACACATGTCATGTGAAAAGTGAAATCAGCTGCAGTGGTAATAAGGTCATAGCCAGCATGAGTGTGTGCATACAGATACACACTAGATGTTGAGCTGAACCTTTGGACTATAAAGTCTCTAAATGCATGCATGGTTTGAATTCTAAGTTTCTGCATAAGCACAAATAAAGAAATAAATTCCAAACTAATTTCACTTTTGTGTTTTCAGAAAAAGGATTCATTAACATGACTCCCAAAGACAACAGAACCATTCACGTCCGTTCAGGTGACAGTTTGACCCTGAAGGTTGACATGGAGGCTTATCCACAGCCACACACCTCCTGGAGCTTCATGGGTCACGAGCTGAGAAACACGACCGACCACGTCATCACCACACACACTCTGGAATACAGGTGGAACACAACACACAAGCTCAGTCTTGCTTTAAGTGCCCTCTTATGAACACATGACCCAAAAATGTTCATTACACCCTCTCAGTGACATTTAACACCTTAGCTTTAGAGTTGGCTGCAGGTCAGTTCAGCTGCTGATGCAGTGTCTACATGGGAAATGTAGCTGAAATTGGAAAAGTGCCTGAGGTCTTCCAGTGAAATGGGAACTGTCAGAACTTAGATGGTTTCACAAGGAAAAGCACCCATTAAACAGGTGTAGTAAAGCTCAGTGCTGCAGAGAAAAATATTTAATAACATTTTCATTTTTCTTGCTTCAAGCATTCATATCAGTGTGGGAAGAAAAGGACATGACTTTTAAGTCTTATTTGGACATGGTCGCTTTAATCAAATGGAACAAGGTTGTTGAAACACTTCATTATGTTGCAAATTGATAGATTTGTGGCTATGAAAAGGGACTATAGAGAACAGAAAAAGACTAAGAAAGAACTAGTTATAATCAGTTCAAGTCCTGCCTGTTACTGGAGTTTGCACAAGAGAAGCTTTAAACTGACATTTTCCCTTTGTATTCTGAAGACATAATAAATGATTTTATGCCAAAGGTTCTTCTACATCATGGCCTCTTTGTATTTTTAGATTCAGCAGTGAGCTGAGGTTGGTGCGACTGAAAATATCAGAGGGCGGCGTTTACACCTTTCAAGCCGCCAATGGTGACGCATCAGTAAACCAGACATTTACCATCTTTGTGATCAGTAAGTCGTATCATAGATTTTTGAAAGGTTATTCATTCCCCTCAGCCACATAGGGAACCTTTTTACCTGTGTCTGCACACATCTACAGAATGGACCTGTGGGAAGAGATTTCAATAGGTTTCATTGACCTTTTTTTTATGTATAACGTACACTGAACAAAAATATAAATGCACCACTTTTGTTTTTGCTCCCATTTTTCATGAGCTGAACTCAAAGATCTAAAACTTTTTCTATGTACACAAAAGGCCTATTTCTCTCAAATATTGTTCATAAATTTGTCTAAATCTGTGTTAGTGAGCACTTCTCCTTTGTCCTTTGCTGAGATAATCCATCCACCTCACAGGTGTGGCATATCAAGATGCTGATTAGACAGCAGGATTATTGCACAGGTGTGACTTAGGCTGGCCACAATAAAAGGCCACTCTAAAATGTGCAGTTTTACTGTATTGGGTGGTCCAGGGGGGTCAGAAAACCAGTCAGTATTTGGTGTGACCACCATTTTCCTCGCATAGTCAAAACTTGTGACATCTGTGGTATTGTGCTGTGTGATAAAACTGCACATTTTGGAGTGACCTTTTATTGTGGCCAGCCTAAGGCACACCTGTGCAAAAATCATGCTGTCTAATCAGCATCTTGATATGCCACACCTGTGAGGTGGATGGATTATCTCAGCAAAGAAGAAGTGTTCACTAACACAAATTTAGACAGATTTGTGAACAATATTTGAGAGAAATAAACCTTGTGTGTACACAGAAAAAGTTTTAGATCTTTGAGTTCAGCTCATGAAAAATGGGAGCAAAAACAAAAGTGGTGTGTTTATATTTTTGTTCAGTGTACTTTAACGCTCCGTCTCCCCTCACCCATGCCTCGCTATCATTCAGTGTGTAAGTGAGACCTAATGTTTTTCCTGGCTGACATATTCTGACATTAATTTGTGTTTGTTAGGTAAACCTGAGATTGTTTCTCATGAGGGTCCTGTGGACGGGCAGGTGCGCTGTGTGGCAGAGGGGTTTCCTGCCCCTCAGATCACCTGGTATTACTGCGAGCAGCCGTATGTAAGGTGAGTTCACCTGTAAAAGGACTGCAAACCTACCAACTTCTCATCGTCACTCTCTTCTATCAGAGTAAGAACAGCTGGTTATTTTCGCAGTTTTTGTAATTCCTTGTCTGTCATCGTAAGGTGTGGCTCAGTTGGAAGAAGGTGTTGGCATTTCATTTGGGCTCTAATCAAAGTTTAGTAACATTTGAGTGAAATGTCATGGCTGTCGCTGAGTTGTTTGCTTATGTTTTCAGGGAACTGACAGTTAAACTTTATCAAACCTCACAAAGCTCTGATGAAACACACATGACTGATGAAACTCAGTAACCTTAGTAATGACTGAACCCAAGTGAAACGATGGAACTGAGCTGTGTTTACTGGCAAATTTCATGACATTTGCATTTAGGCCTGAGACTGGTTAAACATTATACATCACATCTACTTTCATTAATATATATGTGAAGACTGAGGATGTTGAAACTATTATTTCAGTCCTTCCTGGTACTTCTGCCCATCTGTTTTCTTTATCTGGGGTTTCATTTATGTTTGCACACTGCACCATTTGTTCCATGTTAGGTATCAGTTCAACATTTCATATCTGTACTGTTGTAGATTAACACCCACACTTTAAAACCTCCACCAAACTCATGTGAAGACCTCGAGGGTCCTTAAGGTCACGCTAAAGACACATTGGATCGAGTCAGAAATGATGATGACGGTGGAATGTTGGATTGTGGGATTTGAAAGGGCTGACTTGTGATTGGTTGACTGTGACGATGACCCCCCCTCCATGTGACAGGGAATTGGATGGAATTGATTTGTGATTGGTTGCGGCCCAGGACATCTGCCTGGATACACCTGGACACTGTCAAACATGGTGTGTTGTGGGAGGAGCCTCTGGTTGACATAGCAACACCAATCCCAAGCAGCACAGGCAATGAATCACAAGTGTGATTATCCAAACTTTATCCAGTCATTGAAAAAATACAGTCAAAGCCAATTACAGCTCTTGACTGAAACAAAAATTAATTTGACCTGAGTGAGCCTGTCACCAGAGAGCATGTGATAATAATGAGTACACATTATACTAGCGTGAGTCAGAGTTAATTTGACTCGTTATTCATGATAATAGAGAAAATCTAATAACCACAAATACACTGAATTTGACATGTTTACCTCTGCATTAGCATTTTAGGGATTCAGGAAAAGAATGTACATCTTGCACAGCCTTAGGGAAGAGATGGAGTTGACAGTCTGACAAAGAAAATCAGTGAATAGCTCTATGATCCAGTAAATCCTTTGTCAACAATGTGTAATCTACTGCCTCTAGGTGCTCCCAACAGGTGAATGCCACCCAGGAGGAACACAATGTCATCACCGTCACACTGTTCAGTCCCCTGTTTGGCAAGACAGAGGTGGAGAGTCGGGTGAACATCAGCAGAGGACGGTTTAGTACTCTGGAATGTGTGGCGACAGTGGAGGGAGAGCAGGCCTACACGCTCTTTTCTATCAGCGGTGAGATGTCACATACATGAGTGCATACATAAATGAGTCAGGGGGAATGCAGTGTGGGCTCACACACACACAGATTGTTCAGAGAGAGGCTCTGGGCGTAAGCAGCTGCCATTTTCATGTTTTGTTGCTGAATTGATCTAATTATCCGCATGTCCTCACCTTCAGGTTAGACTTAAGTGCACTGCTGACCTCAAGAGACAGGCATACTGACATGGAAAGCTGTTTTTCTTCTTATTGTAAACGTTATCTGTATCTGCACTAGAAATCTGCCCGTCAGACACATGTTAGTAGCATTAACACTTCTGTCACCTGCCAGTGACTCCCTGCTCTGTGGACTAAGAAACAATGTTATCTTAGCAGCTCTGCCCCTCTGTATTCACACAACTTTAGGAAATCCACCTGGGATTTACTCCTCAGCTCAAAATATTTATGAAAAGCATTTTTGGTGGTGTTTAACCCTTAATAGTAGTCCTATAATCTGTTAGGTAAACGAGGAGATATACCTCAGACTTGATTGGTTAAGATAAGATGTCACTTACAGATAGAAATTAGCTCCAGCCCGTTGTTTATGGTGTGACTCCAAATCCGTACTCTTATAACGGCTTCCCCATCTGCCATACAATGTACTCAACGCAGTGTCAGTGCAAGAACCGAAAGTACAGAAATGTTGTCGCTGCCTAAGCCTGGAGACTTTAGGCAGGGGGTCATGCAGGACATGAAGGGGGGGGCTTGTTGCGACTACAGCGGGTCTGTGGGTGAGTATTATAAGGGAGGAGAGTATTTGCAGCCAGACAGGACAGGCCTTTGGGAGCATGTGCCCAGGATTTTTGTGCTTCACAGAGTAACAGCAGACCAGGCGGAGGCGCTCAGAGTGTGGAGCACAGTAGGAGTCCTGGCGGTGCTGGGAGTTCTGGGGCTGTGGGAGGCTTGGAGGTGTCAGTGAGCTGCAGAGAATACACAGGGCTTTAGAAACCACTGACAGGTTTACAGGGGATTAGTTCCTGCAGACTCTGCATTCTCAGATTTGAAGTGGAGAGAAAGCTTCTTATCTCTAAAGAGCTTATTACACCCCACTGTACAGAGGAGCAAAACAATAAGGCATCACAAACACCCAGACACAAAGGAACAGAACACTGATTACATATAATTACTCACCACCACAGCTGTAAAAGAAACAGCAACACTATAGTAAAATAGTGTCTTATCGAAAGGGATTTCAGACAGTTAAACAAAATATGG
The DNA here is from genome assembly GCF_902148855.1 of Sphaeramia orbicularis. Taxonomy (NCBI): domain Eukaryota; kingdom Metazoa; phylum Chordata; class Actinopteri; order Kurtiformes; family Apogonidae; genus Sphaeramia; species Sphaeramia orbicularis. The sequence goes on from NC_043960.1 coordinate 36,197,363, forward strand.
TGCAGACAAAAGAAATAAGGGAACCATATAGTATGTATACATATTTAATTGGATTAGTTTGTTGTGATTTGTCATTGTGAAGTGGGCTTCACAGTGACTTAGCCCTCTGTGGCTTACCCTAATGACCCTTTGCAATGTCAATGGCAGCCCAGTGAAAAAATCACTGATTTGAATGAGGGGACAGCGGTCTATACTGCAGCTCAGTAACAACATGGTACAGTAATAGTGTTAGAACAAAGAAATATCAATTAAGCAGTACCTGTGTAAATACCAAAGTAATAATCAACTAATAGACTGATATTAATAGAGTATATCTGATTAATGTTAAAGCTGCAGAGGTTCATAGTTTTATTGTGTCACTGGAGAAAAATTTCATACTAACCTTTCAGCATATTGTAATTTAACTGGTCTGAGTAGGCATGATACTTCAGACTCCACTGCATTCTTGTTTGGGTGTATTTACACTGTAGAAAACCTGCACCCTTTTGCAGATTTTGTCTTATCACAGGCGTTTTCACACAGATAAAGGGGTTAAATACATGATTCATGGCTGTAATTAATGATCGCTGATCAGATTCTATCAGATGCAACTTGGATGTTACTCTACTGCTGAGTCTTCCCCATGTCTCGACACAGAATCTTAGAACAACGACTTCACTTTTCCATAGCAGTATGAAATCATCAGTTCATTTATATTTATTTATTTACATTTCTGATTTGGACTAAGGGGAGAGATCTGCAGAAATGTTTTTACCTCTGAGTTTATCTCCTGCAGCTTTAAGTTAAAGTTTAATAAGAGGTTTAAAACAATGGGCTACAGGCAACCTTTTCAGTATTGGTACAGTTATATTTTTGTAACTAAATAATAATATGCTAACAATAAAATGGTTATATTTGAAATATTTGGACAAAATGTTTGACATTGATAGGGTAATAACCAGATGATAATAATAAAGTAATTTTATAGTATAATAACTTCAGAATCACATAAATGTCATTATAGATTACCTAGACATACTTTGTTTTATTATATCATTTTACACAGACCTTTAGGCTTGGAAAAAAACGGAAAAGCACAGGTGCCCTGATAACGTTCACCATGGCTCTGTTCCATTCAGTTAAACCCAGGCAGCCCATTCCAGTGAACCCGCATGAACAACACCAAGTCCTGAAACTGATACACGTAACTAGGATGTAGCCACTCTTAACGATATCAGTTACACCTGTGGGTTTTCTCTTATGATGTCAAAATACTTGCGGTGAAAGAGGTCTAGTAAGCTGTTATGTGGATATTATTTTAGTGATTACTTGGTAAATACAACTGTCATCTCATTATTATCAAACCAGGCTGTAAGATAAGGCTTTGAAATGGGATATTAGTATGTGTTGTGATAATGTGACTTTAACAATATCTTCTTTCTACCTGCAGAGAGAACTGTTCCACATGGTCTGTTCACCCCCCTCCTCATTGGCACAGTGTCAGCAGCAGCCATCCTCTGCCTGGTCCTTATCATGCTATTCTACAAGTACATGCAGGTAGGAATGAACTGTTCACATATGACACACCCTCTTTGATCCTATCAAACATAACAAGTCAACAAATTAATGTCATCAGTCATCTTAAGCTGCAACACACTGCAGTAATTTATGTTTGGTGTTTTTGTCTCATTTCATAACAGAAACCAAAGTACCAGATTCAGTGGAAAGTTATCGAGGGGATCCATGGAAACAACTATGTGTATATTGACCCCACCCAGCTACCATACGATCACCAGTGGGAGTTTCCTAGAAACAACTTGCGTTTTGGTGAGTGTCTTGCACTCTTTGCATGTTGTAGTGAACCATTTATAAAAAAATATGTGCATTGTATGATTATCTGGGCCTTAATTCTATCAATATTTCATCACTGACACACAGATGAAGTACACATCCTGGTTGTTAAGTCAAGTAAATCACTGTAGGAGTGATGTGGTCATAAATGGTGATTTATCTCAATAATAAGCTCTAGCAGTGCAGTTGGTATGACATCATCTCTGTCACCCCCAGGCTACTTCATGCTGATTGACAGACACACTGTTTTCTGTGCGTATGGACACAGCATTAAGGTTTTAACCATGTCTCTGGTTATTACTGATGAACCAGTTCCACAGGTCATTACAAAGAAACCCTACTCCCGCATTACAAACATAATATTATTGACATATTCTGGGTGTTGTTTTTAGCTAACCTCCTTAAACAGGATCCTGCGTGTCCAGGTGCCTACATACACAGCCCAGAGGCTCAAGCTGGTGTTGTCCTAGGAACGCTGGCTTGGGGCCACTTTGTGGGAGGGAAGCAGGACTGGGAATAACAGTTTTATGTGTCTCTCTCTCTCTTCTTGCCTCTTAGGGAAGACACTGGGATCTGGAGCATTTGGAAAAGTGGTGGAAGCTACTGCATATGGACTCTCCAAAGCAGATTCAGTCATGACAGTTGCTGTGAAAATGCTCAAATGTAAGCATTGTCAGCACACATGCAAATGAAGTGTGACAACAAAAAAAGCAGAACAGTTCAACTGCATGCAACTAATGCATTTAACGGTCTAACAAATGTGCATAGAGGTTGTGTTCGCGTAAGGTGTAATGAATAGATAATTTGCCAGAGGGTGTTTGAAGACAGGTGGGTATTATGGAGATACTGTATTTACACTGCTGCTAAATCAAAACTTCTGTCATGCATGTATATTAGCTTTAATTGATCTCCAGCACTAACCTGTTTTAGTCAACAAACACCAGTCCACATATGCAACATGCTGATTTTGTTCCAATATTTCTTATTTCCACAGCAAGTGCTCATGCAACAGAGAAGGAGGCGCTGATGTCAGAACTCAAAGTCCTCAGTTACTTGGGAAACCACATGAATATTGTGAACCTGCTGGGAGCCTGCACGGTTGGAGGTGTGGCAGTCATGTTCCCTGATTTTTATTAAGAATGCAGCATGGACAAACAAAAAAAAAAGAATGCAACAAGAAACTGGAAGCTTCAGAGCCTGTTGACTGATTTTACAGATATTTTCTACAGTTATATTCCCATTGACACTATTGTATTAGTATTTATTTGTGTTTTGTTATCACATTATCAACATCTTTTTACACTTTGATAAATGCAGTGTCTTGTCTTTTTGGCAAGATCTTTGCCATAAAGTTTGTTTTCATGTCTGCAGGGCCTACACTGGTGATTACTGAATACTGCTGCTTTGGAGATCTCCTAAACTTTCTGCGCCGAAAAAGAGACTCCTTTATCTGCTATAAGCTTGAGGAAGACTGCTACTACCGTAACGTCATGTCGCAAAGAGACGCCACAAGGTCAGGTTCTTTTTTTTGTGTGTTAAAGCAGAGTGGTTTATTGTGTGTGGCAAGAGACAAGAGAAGTGCTAGTATTTACTATCCAGAACGTGCGTAGGATGAGAGTATTTGGACAGCAGCGTGCCTATGTGTTGCTGTGCTCAGCTGAGACCAGACTGCTCCTTTCCTCTTCACAGTGACAGCTTGAATGGCTACATGACCATGAGGCCTTCTGCTGCTGGCAACCCGCCATTCGGCTCATCATCCGAGAAGAAACGTTCACTACGAAAAGGCAAGCCAGCCATTCATCAAATTTCTATGTTGTCAAATTGACACGGTGTAGTGATAAGATAGTATTCAAATAATCCTTGTACTGTGTCGTTAAAATGATGAGTGTTTGTCCTCTCAGGTGGATCGTATGTCGAAGCAGACGAAGAGGATGAAATGTTTGAGGAGGATGGTCTGTCTATAGACACTGAAGACCTTCTCAGCTTCTCTTATCAAGTGGCCAAAGGCATGGAGTTCTTAGCCTCCAAAAATGTGAGTGTTGGCCTCTACATGTACATTTTATATGATCACGTAGTTCACGAAGGGTGTTGGATTAAACTCATGCCCTGAATTTAAGTGAAATGAAATACATTATGGTCTTTTTTTTTGTGTACAAAAGAAAATACTCACGCACACTGTCTTACTTACTGCTGAAAATGATGTAGGATATTTTAAGTTACAGTATCTGGCTATTATTAAGTGCATAGGTAGTATCAAATACTTTATGCATATACAGTATATGTAGACATAGAAGCTACCTCAATCATTGTATTTTGTGTTAAAAAATAGTAACATCACACATATGTCCTCTAAAGATAACGTTCAATATTAATAAATCCAGTATGCAGAAACTTTTTTCAAAATATGTGTACAAAAAGCGCATATTTTTCTTTGGCTGACCTCTGTAGATATATGTTAAAAGAAGTGCATTAAAGAACAATATAGCATATGCAGGCGCATCATATTGATGACCAAACGGACATTTTCAATATGCTGTTACTGTTTTGAGCTTTTTAAAAACACTGAGCAGGGATCATGTTTTCACAGCTAGTAAAAGAATCTAAAATGCATGTTGGAGCACGCTGTTGAAAAATTTATTACTTGTGAAGGCTAGAAGATACTGTGCACAGAAAGATCATGTATCAGTGTCAGTGGTTGTGTGTTACAGATGTGAGTGTGGAAATTCAGTGCCAAACATCATTCATGGCTAATTATATTATGGGCACATTATATTATTGAGTCATCACTAGTATAAAATGCTCACAGGTGAGACATAATGGTGAACTTTATTTTTCAGTGTATCCACAGGGATCTGGCAGCCAGAAACATCCTGCTGACCCAAGGCAGAGTGGCAAAGATCTGTGATTTTGGCCTGGCCCGGGACATTACCACAGACTCTAATTATGTTGTCAAAGGCAATGTAAGTGCCAAGCAAAGTGAATTGTATCATGCTGTCTTCCTTCCAATCACTCTTCCATGTTCTTCTCTTTCCTGGTTGGGAACTGTCTAAAATGATTTGTGGTATTGCTGTGTTTTTCCGGCATTGTCTAATCTACCAGATACACTTTTGCACATAGCACACCTTAACTTGTACTGCTATGTCTCCAGAATCTCAAATCGCAGTGTGTTTGTCAATAGTCATTAAGACTACTGTGTTTAGCTCTTTAGATTTGAGGAATGTCCTATAAATCTTGCAGTTACTGATCTACTGCATGTGTGAAATGTGTGCCTTGTATTTATTTGCAGGTGTCAGATGTTATCTATTTTGTAAATTCTTATAGACCCGCAGTCAAATACTGTGTAAATGCTTGTCATTTAGAGGAGCTTGTGAGTTTAAACTAATTAAACCCCTCTCTATTGACTATAAAATAAATTCCAGGGAAAGGCTTCCTTATGTGATCGTCTTCATCTCTCCATCTGCTCACCCAGTGCTTTTCATTTCAGGCCCGTCTGCCAGTGAAGTGGATGTCTCCAGAAAGTATCTTTGAGTGTGTCTATACATTTGAGAGTGACGTATGGTCCTATGGCATCTTGCTCTGGGAAATCTTCTCCCTAGGTATGTCTAGCCATCTGGTGTGTGTTTGGGTTTTGTGTGTGGGTGTGTGTGTGTGTTTGTCTAGCTGTCCATGTGTTTTCAGTAGCGTGTAACATAACTAAATCTCCACTCTCATCATAGGAAACAGCCCCTACCCTGGTATGCCTGTGGACGCCAAGTTCTACAAACTCATAAAAGAAGGATACAGAATGGATGCTCCAGACTTTGCACCCACTGAAATGTGAGTTTGTGAGGAAAAACAAATATAAATGTGTGTTTATCATAGGAGAAATGGTGTGATTGGATAGATAGAGGTGACAAGACTAAAAAGGAATGAAATGTGAGGGACTGGAAAATCAGCCCGCTCTCTTCCTGTTACATTTGGCTTTTACAAGCATAAACTAAAACTAGGACATGCTAAATATTATGTGAAACGGAGAATAGAAAACAAGCAGTGCAAAAGAGAAAGAGTGTGTAATAACCGGCGACAAATTAAGACCAGAAGTGTTGACGTTTTCTAATGCTCCTTTTCAGGTATCAGATTATGAGGTCGTGTTGGGACGCTGACCCTTTTAAGAGACCCCCCTTCAGGAAGGTCGTGGAAAGGATTGAACAACAGCTGTCAGATGCCACTAAGCATGTAGGCACCACTTTCATGTTGTTCACTTTTTCTTGACATTGCAAAAAAAACACCTCCATTCCTTGTGAATAATGAACTGTGACGGCGTAGGTAGGAGGTACTGAAATAGAGGGAGCTCTTGGTTCCAAAGGTGGTAAATGTTCTTGTGACATTTTTACATCTGCCTCCAAGTGGGAGAAGCTTTTACGCAATTTGGAGACCATGAGGCAGCTGAGTGTAATGGAGACCATGCTATTTTACTCTGAACCCCCCTCCCCCTTTTTATAATAGAACTGAATGGAGCTCATTAATTGATGTGTCACTGCAACACAGTGACTTAAAGCTGGAAGAAAGTTCTTAAAAGTTTCCAACTGAATTGTAAAGTATAATTCAGTTTAATGTCTGAGGCCTCTTAACAGCATGAGCAGATGTGTTTGAAATCATATCTGTCCAATCCATACAAAATACTGAACAGCAAATTATAGTTTACAGAGGCTTTTTGACACTCTACCAGTATTTATTGGCTATAAATAATGACTTTTGGGGGTTGCTGATACTTGTCTGACAGTGTGGGAAAAGACTCTTCTTTAACAGTAGCTTTATTAAGCAAATCATCTTCTCCAGCTGCATTTGACCAATTATTCCTGCCATATGGGTGTCATCTTGAGGGAAAATTTCAGTTTGTATCATAGACTGGTGGCCAACGTTCATGTTATTCATAGAGTGGTCACCAAACTCAAAACTATAGTAATAAACATTACATTTAATAAAGTGATTTTAGACTTTTCAGGTAGATTTCCGCTGTTATTAAGAGGTTGTTTGATGTTACTGGCTGGCTGGAGTAGATGATATCCATGTGTCTCTACTGCACAGGCTCCGGTCCTAAATTGTGTTACTGTCAAATTTTATCTTTATTTTCATACAATGGGAGGAGATGTCATAACATCTACAGTATTTTCATATACAGTCTATTTGCACAACGTAAGAACAGACATACAGCATTCAGAAGTAACCGGGTAAATTTCATTGAATTTTGAAAAAAATCCACTTCTGAAAAACCCTACTTATCAAAATGCTGGTGATTACTTACAAGTTACATCTGAATATTTTCTTTTAAAACAATTACATTTATAACATTATTCTGTTGCTCTGCATTGTTTTATTCTGCTGGGAGGACATATTCTGTCATATCCAAATACTGAAGGAAAGCAAAGTTGCTGGCACTAATTTGCATGCAACGCCTTCAAGGATAGAATGGCTTATACGATGTCTAAACAGATTCATTCATTTGGCAGGAGGCATTCACATTCTGAGCGTTGTTCATTTAATTCTTACCACCTGTGGTTTTGCGATCAAATATCAATCTGCTTTTCCACTGCCAGTATCAACTGGACTCACCCCGCCTCAGCTTGTTGTCATTTCCACTGCATTAGAGCTGCCTTCAGATACTATTTCTAGAATCACCATTGTTGAGGGTCCACACAGGCTGCAGTTTCAGTAACATGGCGTAATGGTGCAGATTGCAGACTGGTCCATCCAGAATTAGCACTGTCTCAATGTATACTGAATCTGTGACATCGTGTCCTGAAGGCAACCTCACAATAGTTGACGTAGTGTTGCTATGACAACCAGCCATGATGAAAGTGTACCAAGCAACCTTGACCTTAAACCTAGACCTTAGAGTTGGTCCTCTAAAGGCCTGGTTCCTAAGATTTGAGCTGAACTTCTCTCTAAATGCACAGTCAGCATTTTTTTCCAGGTATCATTTCAGTCTCTTCCATTTTATTTGGACCCTCTAATAACTGATCTAGTGGTCTTTAAAGTTTTCCTCCATTAATCAGATGTCAGGTCAAATAGAAGCCCCTTATGCCAGTCTATATCACAGCCCACTCCCTGAGTTGGACTTTTGCAGTTTTTCTTTATTTAATAAAACACATTTTTTTCCTGACACACAGCTCCACTGTAGTTGTGGTTAATAGGTTCTATTAACAAAACTATTAATTGACTTTGCTGTCCAGTGCTTGATAAACTTTACCACATAACAATTATTAAGCTAGCATTCAGAATTAGCTCATCCATAACCTCTAACTCCTCCCATTCCTGCAGCTCCGCCCCTTACATCCAGTCAATTCAGGTTCCACAAAGCCAACATGGTGGGGGCAAAACTAAAACTACCACACTAACTGTGCCACAGTTCTTCCTTCCACTACGGTCTATGGGGAATACTTTACCCACAGTGTAAATGCTACACAGTCCAGAGTGCAAATGCTGGTGGTTGAACTGAGCATACTTGTGCCAAAGCAACACAAGTCAAGGATTGAAAAAGCAGCCTGAGTCTGCCATACTTCACTGCAGCTGGTTGACCACTGGAATCCACATGTAGAATCCAGAATTATCATGGCCTCATTTGACCTCCTGGACTCACTCCATCCTTCTGTTACCAACAGGACACTTAGGACATTTAACCAGGGCTCACTGGCCCTTCTCCCTCTCTCTCTTCTAAGAGCTAATGGTAATCTTTGGATTCCTTTGGTTCCTGCAATGTGGAATAGACCTCCTGTGATTTATGACCTGCCGTGTCTTTGATCTCTTCAGAAACTAGCTAACTCATTTAGACTCATTTATCTAAAGCGAGACTTTAATCTTCTCCTTCTGTCTAGTATTACAGTCTGTTTTAATGGTCTGTGGTTTATTCTTTGGTGGTTTTAATTGTTCTTTAACCCCCATTTTAACGGTCTCCTTGTTGTGATGCATTTTAGAGACACTTTGTGAGCCTTTTGGTATTTATTGTTGCTGTGTTTTTTAAGAACTGTTGCTTTTATTCTTGTTAGGTAATCTTTCCTTAATTGACTTAAACTGTGATGAGGTTTCTTCCTGGTTTACAATTCTGATTTTAGGAAAGCACAAGGAAAGCAGTGTGATAAGTTACATTACTTTCAGAGTTACTTGCATTTTTAACAGTGTAACTAGTAATGGTAACATATAACATTCCAAAAGTAACCTTCCCAACATTGCATACAGAAAATTTACATGAAAATCTGTACAAATTGTGCAGATGTGATGAATGCTCACTGAACAAATTTTAACAATACCATCATAAATTGTTTCTTTTGTTGTCTTTAGATTTATCTAAACTTCAGCTCCAGGCTTCCTGTGACGCAGAGAGTCAGGGAGGAGCCCAGTTCTCACCCTCTCAACCCAGCCAGCAGTAACAGTGCTCCAACGCAGCCCTTACTGGTCCAGCACGAGGTCTTCCTTGAGGGGACAACCCTTAGAGCCCAGTGGGTGTAAGGACCCACCCAACCTGTCTGGCTGCCTCATAAAGTGCCTGTAACGTTCCGCCACAAATCGCCCAACCACTACACCCACTCGCTGCCCCGGTACCAACAGCATTCAATGCCGCATCATAGCGGACCTGCTAACTGCCACCTATTACCACCAAAGTGGACAACAAAGGAAGAATGGCTTATATTGTTGTTATCACCGCCCGCTTATTACAGGGAGGACAGCTGGACTAATGCTCCCCTGTAGCGGTTTAGGCACCGGGGAGGTGGAGGGACACCAACTGTTACTCTACAACTGTCATTAAGTACATTATTACACTGCTAACTTTTTTTATTTTCCTTTTTTTCAGTTACATTTCCTACACATTTCATAAAGGTTGTTTTGTTGTTCTTTTTCTCCATTATTTAATTGAATGTTTCTTTCTTTTTATGTTTTGTGTTTTGTTATTCTCTCTTGTTTTTCTGTCATGGAAATGTATGTAGCATTTTTGTTTTTGGTTGGCTGATACAGTTGTTGGAGGAAAAAAAAAGCACTCGAGGCACTTGAACTTCATACCATTCCATACACCACACGATGCAGCTTTCATTTCTTTTGTATTCCTTTATTGTCAGTATTATTTTCACTCCTGTTCAGTTCTGTTTATATGAAGGAGATACCTTTTGGGGGCCAATTAAAGTAGAAATAATGAGACACTAGTTTATAAGCTATTACCTATTACAGCATGACCAGACATGCAAGTGTATCAAGTGGTTTTATTTGATACACTTGTGCTTGTACATCACTAGAGAACAACAAATGATCTTCAGTGGGTCTGATTAACACACATAGACAATTAAACCTAAAGGTTCTGTGTGTAATATTTAGTGGCATCTAGCAGTGAAGTTGCCAATTGCAACCAAGTGAATTCCCCTTGTTTGACCCTTCCCTGCAGTGGCCTTCATTACAGTCAGTGTTTGGTTCATCCGTTGGGTCGTTTTGGTTGACAAATGCATGCTTCTGTGCTTGCAAGGAGTTTGTTTTGGAGTCTTTGTTGACCTTAGCCCACTCCACTTCTATGCTAACTTTCTACACTAGTGTTGCACAATGTTGTTGTACTCGAGGAGCAAATCAAAGTCATTGAAACACATAAGGATTGTCACGTTTTAATCAGTGCCCATATTGTCCACTTCATAGAAATCAGTGTACAGACACTTTTCTGTGCATGTAAGCGACTGAGACTGTCGTTATCCTAGAAACTGAGTAAGCTAACATCAACAGATGATCTGCACAAAACGGACTCCAACACAAACTTCACATAAGTACACGAGCTTGTGCTAAGCTTAATATTGAACTTTTATGACAATACCTGGATCAACACAGTAACTACTGTACAAACATGGCAACGCAACATGTTAAACATGCGATACAACATTGTCAAACATGACCACACAACAAGTCGACATGTCTACAGAAAGAGCAGGTCCCTTCCTCATTGTCTGTAGATATTAACAGCTTATTTTAGAAACAAAATGATTGTTGTTTTGAGGTGATTGTAAACTAATGAAAACATTTTTGTGAATATTCCATACCTGCTTTTAGATCCTCCTAAATCTTACACACTGAACCTTTACTGTATAGGCCTATGATTACTTTAAACACACAGTTGTCTTCAGAGATATGGTATAGACATGGTACGCAAGCTTGTTCATTTATGTGCTTGTTGACTGTATATGTGTACATATCTGTAAGTGATGATGCTTGTCATTGCATTGACATCATGAGATGGGAAGCGTCAGAGTTGAACATGTGACAAAGACGTCACTCTGGGAACCTGTAGCTATGAGCTGCAGTGTTCATCTTAGTTTTGTTACACAGGCAGGTAATGCAGATGTATAGTTTCACTTTTTAACAGCTCGAATGTTGGAGAGTTTTCATGCACAGTTGTAAAAAAAAAAAAAAAAAAAAAAAAAAGTGGTTTATATGTTTTCTCTCCTGCCACATCCCGTGAATGATCTTTGTTTACAAGCACGAGACAGGTACTGCCATTTCAGAGATGTGTTTCTTTTGTTTTTCACCCTCAACCACTTTATAAAGGAAACCAGGAAACAGGAACCTTTGTGTTCTGTATTGTATATAGCATGGATAAAGTCAGGGCGATGCTCATGTGAAATGCCATTAAGTGGACTGCAGTATTCACTGAGGTGATGAGCCAGAGGAAAACTGAGGGTTTTTAAGCCTCTGTACAGGTGTGGACACTGGGTATAAAGCGTGTTGGTCAGTGTGTTGGTCAGCTCATTGTTCTCCGGCCAGTAGCTGGTTTCCCAGCAGTCCTTCTCTTCTTTGTATCCAGCTGTTTCCTCCGTCAGAAATGGGACTTTCAGCAGCCCTCAGCCAGTCGTCTGTATCAGTCCAGACCATTATGATTCCCCTCTTCCAACTGGTGGAATTTGTCATAAGGAGCACCAGGAAAGTGTCCTGTTTGTGTGTATGAACATGTGTGTTTGTGTTTGTGTGTGTGTGTATGTATATGTGTGTATGAGCATGCACACTGTATGCATGTCTTTATGATTGCAGATTTAAATGAATTACTGTTAAGAGGTGCCACTACTAAAGATTCATCAAGTTGTTCAGGCTACTAAAACCCCACAGTCTTACTGCTCTGTCTTTTTTATGTAAATATAAATGTGCATATATTTTAAAGTAATGTTGATGCTTTTGAAGATGTTTATCTTTAATGAAGATGTGGTACATTGATGCAGAATTTTATTATGCTGTATTTTCTTATGTGTGCTCAGATTTCCAACTGTGGATCCAACTGGAAAAGCTGCTTGTGTCAGTCACCATGGTAACTTAAAAAGATTCACTTTGGCAATTTCTTTGATTTTGGCAAAATCACTCCAACACTTACGCCAGTTGGTTACTGCCACAACCGAACAGCCTAGACTGTTCATATCATCAATATCCACGGCTACAGTCAGAATGATACTACTCCATTTCATAATGGAGACAAGAGATGTCTCATATTAAAAGAGATTATTTTTCCTGTCATTGACCCCCTTTTAACTAAGAGTATTTCACTGCATTTAGCTATATATTTATTTAATCTGAGGCTTTAGTGTTACTGTGTAAATTTGATGTGATACTATTACATGTGTCAATGTAAATAAAATTGTTTAAACTTTCTTGGGCCCTTTTCACATTCTTGCCAACAGGAATGCGTTGCATCATGCTCACCGTACTGGCATCCATTTAGATCTCCTGCATAGTAATGTATGGAAATCTTTTCATGCTTTACATATAACAGTTATTTTTTCCCTAATGCAGTGTGAGCCATCTGTGTGTGCCTGTGTGTTTGACTGCTTGTCACAGGTTTCCTGCCAAACACTTGCCAACTCTTAAGAGCCCTTCTCCACTCAAAAAGAAATATTTTTTGTATATTTGTTCAGTCTAGTTTTTCATATTCATTTTGCACAGTGATGTCTGTGTTTGGCACTTTCAGGGTTTTCTCACATTCATTTGCTGCATGGAGAAAGTTTCTCACAAAAATCTGAAATTTAGTTGTGGACCCATGAGCAGTTTTGTGACATAAAAATGTGGAACTAATCATTATCTGGTACAACTTTTACAGCCAAGATGTGGAAACATGAAGCCACCAGCGCATAAAGATTGAAAGTGGATTGAAAGTCCACATGAAACAAAATTCCCACCAGATAAAAGTTATAAAGTATTTTTATTGTGTCTCACGACATAATTGAATCTTAAAGGACTCAGATTATCTGTACTTGTCTAGGGGAGATTCTTTTTTACCAAATGCTACTATAAAATACAATAATGGATGCATACTATCTGATGCTTAAGCCATTATTCCTGCTCTACACTAAAGTCCTTTGGCTCGAACCCAGAAATGGACACCTGGTTGTGAGGGAAAAGCCAGGAGGAGGACAGCAGCACTTGGAGTAGTCCTGTAGACAGGCTGGGTGCACAAATTTGCGTGGGCAGAGTCCATTGTTTCAGAATCTAACTGATAAGAGATAGGCAGGAAATCCCACCATTGAAGCACAGCCATTGAACGCACATGTTTGTTAGTTGGAGTTAAGGAAGTTTTAAACAAAAATAGGGGAAGACTCAGATGATTCTTACCAGCATTATTCTATCAGGCCAGTTGTATAATAAAATCTAGCTTTTTCCAAACAGTCATCACTTGAATGTTAATGAATAGTATTTAAACAGTAGTTAACCCTTTAAACCCTAAACCTAAAATGATCTACTTGGACTTTTTTTCTTATTATGACTAACTAAAAGATTAGAAAATTTGCTGTGAGTGAGTCCGTTTGCCCATTTTTCCAGAGCATTTTTTTCCCCAGATCTTTCAAAATCTAGCAATCATTTACAATTTAGTGCATGTTATAATACTGCTAAAATGGCTTCTTTTCCAGCTTCTAGTACAGGTGTGAGTGAAAGTACCATAATGACCCAATAAAACCTATGAAGTGCATTACCTCAGGTTTGAGAAACCATTGGAATTTTTACAATTGCACAAACAGTGAAAGAGTCACAGCCATCCAAACTGCAAATGCACAGGGTGTGTCACCATTGACACATCAGGTTTTAGAGAGTTGATAGTCTGTTAATAATGAGTTGCCTGTTGTGTTTATCCAAATGTCAGTCATCACAGAGTGAATAGTAAATGCTGCTTTTAATATAGTTAATTAACCTGTTGTACAGATTGATTGCCTGTCAACCCTTTCCATTTTGCCTGGACTGCTTTCAGCTAACATTAAATAACCAGACTTACACCTTTAGGGCTAACACTGGCAAATCCGTGTCTGTCACATCATCTACCAGAGAAACATCCTGTCATGTATATATAAAATGTGAAAGAGGACTGAAAATACGCTAACTTATACTCTACATCTACTTTCAAAGAATAATATCTTTATTTCTATTTTCTTGTGGTAAATCAAAAAATGTGTTTCCAAAATGTCTGAACATTTGACCCTGTGTTTTGTGCTGCAGTTCCTCTGTCAATATGTGGTTGCTCAACTCACTGTGGCTTCTTGGTGTGGTTGTAAATTTAATAAGCATGTCACTCTCTTTCCGACACTGTTTGTGGTAAATCTGGTGGTTGAATATGAAACACTTTCTGTATGTTTTTAAGCTTGAGGTAAGAGGGAAATAAAAAGGCCGATGCACACTGGCCAGTAAAAGATTAGAGGCAGTTTCTGTGGATGCAAACATTACTTTTATTTGTATTTCTTTTTGTGTTTGGGTGTTTGTTCATCACAGTATATTTTCTTTTTTCCCGAAAGCACCATTTTAAAGCAAATACCAGAATTAAATATGCCTTCAGCTTCTAAGTTTCTAATTGCAAATTATTCAGAGGCAAGAAGCATTTCACAGCACCTCCAGGGCCTCTGTTAAATGAACTTAGTTGACTCCACACAATGTGTTTTCTCAGTATCATGTGATGCTTCATGCCTTACCATGTGATGCTTGAAGCTCCATCTTATTTTCAGCTAATTTCTATCTAACAGAGATAGCATCAAGTCTCAAAAGGGATTGTTGTGATGTACACCAGAACGTATTCTTTTTCATGCCTCACAGCTTGTTAAATCAGAATATACACTATGAAATTAATATTCAGATTAAAAAAACCCTACAAATTATCCAACATACACTGTCTTTTTTGTGCCCCTCTAGCAGTTAACTGATACACTGAGGTAAGAATGACAGGCAGCATCGGTATCGCATATAGGTTACTTTTCAGGTCACCACCACTTCCCGTATTTGCTCAAGCTGTTCAGGAAACATTTACCCCATGTGTGCACCCTGGCCCAGCAGAGAAAGGGGTACCGCTGTGGCCTGCCAGCCAGAAGCTCTGCGATAGACGTTGGATGGTTAACTGTGGATGAGCAGTGTGTGTGTTTGCAGAAGGTGGGTTAGTGTGCGTGTGTGGGGGTTGATGAGGGGCAAAATTTTATCTAGGGTACACTGCACTTCCTCATGTGTTAAGAACGTACCTTCTGTTCTGTTCCCAGCTCTGTGTCAGGTCAGTAACAGGCTCGATTCAGTCCCAGGCAGGGCTCAGCAGATGGCTGTTATCTAAAAACACTGAGTAAACTTCACAGATAAACAACTTTTTCATGCTCCGTGTGTTGTATAACATTTATAGAGTCTTATTGCGATACATAAAAATGTCTTGAATTTTCTTATATTTAATCTCTCGAGACCCAGCAATGCATTTTTGTCTTCCTGCAGCAGTCTAGTGTTTCACAGCTCTAGTCAAAAAAAAAAAAAAAAAAAAATGCTGTCCGCTGCAACAGATATTCAATAAAAAAAAAAATCATATTGAAAAATGTATCATTGCATTATACTGTTTCCAATGAAAACAATTATTTAATGTTAATGAAAACTTTTACTTATATCTCAGGAGAATTTAAGACTATTCAAACCCAACTGGGTTGCAAATTTGATCTATTAAAATGCAAGAACATGAAATGTCATCTGTAAAGACATGGATTACAAACATATGCTGTGTTCATGTAGTCTGTCACTTAGACTTAAAGGAGAAGAAAGTATTTAGACCTGATCGACTCCACCTCTGTTCTCCACCTCAGGCATGGACTGGAGCCATTTTGTTTTTGACAGCACACAACAATGCACCATAGTAACTAATTTTGTTTTCCCATTTTGATCTGGATGTAAGTCAATAATATGAGAGAAGGATTAAAGTATAACTACAGACTGCTGGGAAAATTGGGCCTCCTATTATGACTCAAGTCACAAATATAATGTGATGATTATTTTCTGACAGTTCTCACACCCAAAAGTAAATACATATGATAACGTAGCACTAAGCCTTGTCTACTTTGTACAGTTATTGAGTGTGTTTCTTCATTTGGTCAAAAGGAAATCTTTGCTACCAACAGCTTCACACTCAGAAAAAAAAAAAAAATCCTAAATATAATAGATAGATCAAGCACTGTTATGAGAGAATATATAAAAGTACAAACATCACAAAAAAATGTGATTCACGTTAGTCCTCAAAGTTGATGTCTTGGAAGCAGCAAAAATGATCAACGTAATGAACTAAGTGACTTTGACCAGGTCCATTTTGTAACGGTGAGGACTGGGTCAGAACATCTGCACAACAGCAGGTCTTGTTTGTTCCTGGTCTGCGGTGGTTAGAACTGAGCAAATATGGACTAATGAAGGACATCCCAGCCTCAGGATAGTTGAACATCTGTGGGAGGTGTTGGACAAATAAGTCTGATCCATGGAGGTCCACCTTTCTACCTCCAGGACTTCAGGGATCTGCTGCTAATGCCCAGATACCACAGCACACCTTCAGAGGTCTGGTGGAGTCTAGGCCTCGGGTCAGAGCTGGTTTAGTGGAAAAAGGAGAACCTACACCTTATTAGACAGTGGTAATAATGTTCTGCTCATATAGATGCTCAACTAGTTGAGATCAGGTTGTTGTTCCTTGATACTTTTGGTAGGTTCTGACCACCATATGTTATACTTATTGATAAGATGCACCTGAATAAATGTATGTGAAGGAATATATGACTGTGGAATGATGGCAGGAGTGAATAAGTCGTTCTTCATCCCACTCCTTTTCAGGGCAAAAAACTGTTTCTCTGCATAAAGGGAATAGACACATCTTTCTTTCTTTCTTTCTTTCTTTCTTTCTTTCTTTCTTTCTTTCTTTCTTTCTTTCTTTCTTTCTTTATTTCTTTCTTTATTTGTTTATTTATTTTCCTCAATTCTGACATTGTGAGTATTTTTGATCATCTGACTGATCAGCTTCCCATGATATTCCAATAAACAGTAAAAAGTGCAGAGTACAAAAACCAAGGCCCCTCTTATAATCTTAAAATACCTTTAGGGGTTTGTCCCCCCTGATGAAGCCCAGGCTGAAATGTGTTGGGACTCAGTGAGGTCCATTGAGACATGCCAAAATTAATAAAGGCATTTTAAAATTATAAGAGAATGTCTTGGTTTTTGTATTTTCTGTCCACTGACGGTCCCTTTGCCAAAGGGCACCTCTTTGACCATTTTTCATTACTATTTTTAATTTCTGCTTGGAGTTCCATGAAGCGCTCCTTGTTACTGTTTGTTCAAACAGTAAAAGTGTCTGGTAGTACAACTGGTAATGTGGATGGTTGAGGAGACTCAATAATTCCTTGATCTCTGTTGTGAATAAACACACCACAGCCACTTTAGATGAGAAAGAAGCAGATGCTCTACTTCTTCTACTCCATTCATTAGATCCATGTGCATCATAGCCTACAGCGCCACCCTCTGATGACATTCCACAGTCCAGTTTATTTGATCAAATGCAGTTTATAGAAATGCAAAGATTTTTTTATTTTTTATTTTTTTTTAATTTTTGCAGGTTTTGGGGTTTTGAAGTTTGCTTAACCAAGCCTCTCAACCAAATCATCAGATTATGCTGTAAAACTACGGGACTGGATGTGAAGTCCCTGAACTGCATTTGTCACAGATGGGTTGAAAAGAGAGGACAACAGATCACCTCTGACACCTCCCATTCACTCCATTACTACTACAGCTACTTACTGTCAGGACGTAAATACAGGTCCCTCACATTCAACCAGTTTTGTACTCAAATAGCTCTATTAGACTTTTGGACGCCTGAGCTAGTCTGGGTCTCTGACTTATTACCAAGGAATTGTTCATTTATAAATTTACTTTATTACTCAAGGAGACATTTTAAAGCAGTTCTCTTAATCATACATGTATTTTTATATGCACTCCATATATTTATGTACTGTACATGTAATGGAAACACCAAAACAAACTTCATGAATGCATATAAGCCCGCACACCTTTCATAGTGACAATTTTGTGGCCTTTTTTCTGTTTTGTAACACTTAGTGTTGTATAGTAATGAAGTAATAATACTTCACTACTGTACTCAAGTATGTTGTGGGAGAATTTGTACTTTACTGAATATTATTATTATTTATTCTGTTTTCTTTCACTTTTACTTCACTACATTTCCTAACTCAATTGCATATTTCTACTTTGATACATTTTTAATGCACATCATTGTTACAAATTTAAGGAATTTTGATGTTTTCACTGCTGAGATTACCAGTAACTGCAACAAAATCAGGAAGATGATGTGTCATTGGGTCTAATCACATAATGCGCAAGTGCAAACAACGGTCCACATTCAACCTGTCGCCATTCTGTTGATGTGTGCAGCAGTGTGTGGAATATTCCAAATTCTGACTGCCTTTGGTTGTTATTAACATTTACTTGCACTTTCACTTTCATTACTTGAGTACATCTAATTGTAGATTACTTGATAGACTAAAGTACAGTAAATACTAGATACTTTAAGACTTTAACCTGAGTAACATTTCAGTTGGGGATGAACTTCTACCATAGTAATTTTTTGGTAGGGTACCTGTACTTCTACGCAAGTACTTTATATAATACTGGTAACAGTGGACTTTGCAGTTTGCATTAAACCTTTTTGGACCAAGGTCATGATAGTGTCAGACTGACGGTCAGGATGAATGAAAAAGCTGTTGCTGCTCATGTTACAGCAGAGAAGCAATGGCTACTATAAACACACAAATAAAGACAAAAAAAGTCATTTAACAACCTGAATTATTTTGGAAATAGGTATATCCAAAGTAGTACCAGCAAGCTACTGCAAAATGCAATTAATTCAAAACATATTACACATACATCACTACCCATTAACACTAATTCTGTTATATTATTTGGCTTTTTTTAGTTCGTTAAGCTTTTTTTTTTTTTTTTTTTTACTAATGTTGTAAAAGCATGATGATGTCTGGTTTTAGTACTTTGAAAACTCTAAACCCTGAAACCTCTGCTAAGTTTTAGTTGTTGAACGGAGCTGCTTTCTTCTGTGAAGCACTTTTTGTGTGCTGGAACATTCCACTGGGTGAAAGGATATCAACTGTCCTCTCATCAAATATTTATCTGCTGCTGCGAGGCTGACAAAAGCAGGGTATTAGGTTTATTTTAATCTCCAGTTTCCTTGAATCTGCCACATAGCTCGTGACATTTATCCAGAGTTAGAGAGCTGCCAAACATGCCATTCATTTCATTTCAAAGTATTGTCCACTCTGCTGTTACGTCTGTGCTGGACATTAGGCTTTTTGTGAGCCTCGCTGTCTCTAAAGCCGCTGAAGCCAATCTATCAGAGGCTTTTGTGCTCTGTCACCGGTGACAAATTTTCTACACGTAATAGCTCTCTGTTTTGGAAAGTTGGACGGCTTACACAACTGAAAAAAGCAGATACATTTCAGTATGTTTAGCTATCAAACTCAAGCGTAATGTCTTCAAAAATATTTAATTCTTCTCTCATGTCAGCCATGCAAACATTGTTTTTCTATCAAATGGTGACTCAAATTTCATGTTCCTTATTTACACACAGTACTTTCTGCAAGGCTGTGAATACAACAAACTGCAAACACCTCTGAATTTAGGGCTGTTTTCATCCATTTCATGATTCTAAAGCTCTTTTAGTTGATTTTTGCAACACTCAATTTATGATTTTCCATGCATCCATATTTTATTTCTATAGAATATTCTTATGTAAGGTATTTTAAGAGTAAGAATTTGTGGCTGAGGTGAATGCTAAGATACTTAACCTCAATAAAAGGAAATTTGAAATGAAAGATTTTCCAAAGGTCTACATTTGGTTGCATGCACTGAAAAACATTTATAACGGATATTGCCATATGTTACTCAAATAATGAGTGCACTGGACTGTAGAAATGAAGCAAGCTGTTTCTTATGGTCCCTCAACCCCTTCACATATGGTGTAAATAAGAGAGGAAATCTAGAAAGCATGCAAGACACGAGGCAGAAAACCAGAGAGTGAAAAATCTATGTTAGTTGAAACAGACTCATCAAATTATTCTGGAAAATTCATCTTGTTTTTGGAGGAAAAAGTTATTTATTTTCTTTTATACAAATATTTCTTGTCAAGGGGAAAACATCATTATCTGTGTAAGAGCAGCCTGAGGGATGAGACGCTTTGGTTCTTTTGCAAATACAGCACTATGAGGAAAAAAAAAAGGAAGAGTTTTTTAAAATAGGCTGATTTCCATCATCACAACATGACAGTCCACTCATCATGACAAGAGCATTTCTCAGTTTTAACAAGATGTATTGTCCTGACACATTCCTTTCTTGCTGCTAAGTCATGACGACAAGGTTTTCATTATAGCAACATATGAGAAATGTACATTTTGTTTTTAAAGCACATGTTGCTGCAAGAAAAAGAGGAAGGACACTCGTACAGCTTTTCACCTCCTGTACACCTGAAGGAACTGCTTGGTAAGTGTTGAAGTCTGCAGTTACCTGTCTGGAATGTAAATGTACATACCAGACATACATATAGACAGTGTGACTGTTTGTGTTGGCTCAGACTTGAGTGTAAGCAGCAGATTGACTGTTTGTATTCACAGAGACACATGGTGTAGTAGCAGGAGAAGTCATTTTCAGAGATTTTACAACACCTGAGGATGTATCATATGTTTCTTTGCTCTTCGTTGAGTTGATGCCAAGCACTGAAAGAATTTCATGTTAAGTACTTCTGCACCAACAGCTAACAGCGTCAAATAGCTAACAGTGTAGTTGTCATTGTTGTGATACTTTTTATAGTTGGAAAACCAAAACTCTTGCTGTGGGATTGAAATTAAAAAGTTTTGAGCATCACTTAGATACATCTTGTAATTCAGTGTTTTTTTCTTTATTATTCATATTTTCCACTTTATACATTAAGACATCAAAACTATATAAGAACACATATGGATTTATGTAGAGACCAGAAAAGGTGAAAAAAAAAAAAAAAACAATAATACCAGAATGTTTTGTATGTTTTAGTTTCTTCAGAGTAGCCACTCTTTAGTCAGGAGTTAGTCTCCTGGAAAGGTTTTCCAACGGTTTTGATGAAGTTCCCAGACATTCCAGTGCATTTTCTGGCTGTTTTACATTCAATCTGTGGTCTATCTTATCCCAAAACATGTCAGCAGGGTTTGGTTCAGGTTGAAGTGGATTCCATCAGTCCTCTTCTTGGTTAAAAGGCCCTTTCACAGCCTGGAGGTGTGTTTGGAATAAACAAATGATGGTCCCATCAGTGACATGTCACTGCAGAGCACTGTGGTAGACCTGCTGGTTAAATGGGCCTTGAATTTTGCATCTAGCACCCACACACCACCACACCTTCATGATCCACAGTGGAACCACACATGTAGAAATAATCCATCCATGTTTTCTAAAGGCAGGTAGAACCAAAAATCCTAAATTTGGACTTATCAGACCAAAAACTTCCACTGGTGTTCATTCCTCATGTTTCTTGCAGCAAGCAACTCTCCACTTCTTCAATACTTACTTCTTTGCAGCAGTTCAACCATGAAGGCCTGATTTACACAGTCTCCTCTGAACAGCTGTTGTTAAGATGAAACTACTACTTGAACTCTTGAATTTGAGACACATTTATGTGGAGTCTCCAAGGAGGTGCTGGTAATTTGTGGGCTCTGATGCTAGTAACTCTAAAAAACAACCTCTTGTTCTTCCTTTCCTTATTAGAGCCAGTTCAATCGGTGCATTTGACTACACTTGAAAATACATTCAAAGTTCTTGAAATTTTCCGGATTGACCGCCCTTCATGTTTTCTTTGTAATAAAAGTATCAGAAAATGTCTTTTTTGCCAATTCTTTCACACCTTTGTTCTCAGGAAGAACTTAACTTTAAATATCTGGCCATTAATTATCATTAATATAAATAATAAATGCTTAAAACAACATGTTTTAGTAAAAAAAAGAAAAAAAAAAAACACACTTGAAGTTTTTTGCATATTTATTAACAGAAACAACTGTAAATATCCATAAAGAAACTTTCTCAAATTGCAAAAATAAACTATCTATTTATCTATATTTTGTTTGTTATTTTTTAGCGCAAACAGTTCAGGAGTTACAGTAATCTGAATACTGTAAAGTGCAAAATGTAGCACCGGAGAGATTGCAGTTGTTAAAGGGTTAAGTCATATACTATCATTTCTCTTTATTTAGTTGTGTGGTTCTTGCCATAATATAGATTACAGCAGTAGTTAAATAGGGCTTATCACCGAAATTAAGCGTCTGCCAACCCAACCTCTACATAACACAACTAATGGTCTCAAACACAGGAAGAAGGCAATAACTTTTGACATCTGTTAGCTGAGATCCATTCCAGGTGACTATCTCAGGAATCTGGATGGCAAGACTGTGCAAAGCTGTTATTACAGCAAAAGGTGGGGTCTTTGAAGAATCTAACCTATAAATCATATTATTTTTTGTTGTGTTGTTTCATAGTTTTGATGACTCCTATTGACGATGATGAAAACAAAGAAAAATCCCTAAACCAGGGGTGTCAAACTCATGTTAGTTCAGGGGCCACATAAAGCCCAACATGGTCAGCAGTAGGCCAGATCATTAAAATAATAACACAATAATACATAAATAATGTCAATTCCAAAATGTGTATGTCTAATTTCTATGTTTTAGAGTGAAAAAAGTAAGATTATTTTATCAAAATTTCTACATCTACAAACTATCTTTTAAAAAAAAATATGGAAAAACACGAACCATGACCAAAATGAAATTTATTATGAAAAAAAGTGCAGTTTTAACAATTTATGCCATTATTTGACCACAGCTTCTCATTTTTACATGTTCATTACAACGTACAGATCACAGTGAATCTACAAATACACAAAACATTTAATAACAGACAGAATATTGGTAAAATTACTCTTAAATCTCTTAAGATATTTGAGGTTGTTCATATTTGTTCAGGTTTTTCACATTTTTTTGTAAAAGGCTAGTCTGTAAATGTTAATATTTTTGTGTAATTTTACTTTTTTTTTTACACTAAAACAAAAAGAAAAATATGTGGTTTTCATTATTTATACTTTATTATGATAGTATTTTACTTGTCTGACCCACTTTAGATGGAATTGAACTAAATTTATTTTGACATCCTTGATTGTTAATATCTTCAGTGTAATTTTTGTATTTCACTAATTCATCCCGCGGGCCAGATTGGACCCTTTTGCATTTTGGTTTTCGTTTTGGCTGTGGCCCCCGGGCCTCATGTTTGACACCCCTGCCCTAAACAGTGTGTCCAAACTTCTCTCTGTAACATGAGGGTTCACAAGGAGGCATATTAAGAAGTACAGAACGCTGTGTCATTGACTGGAGTACTGATCATACTAAATAGAAAGTGTAACACAGCTTTGTAACCACCTTTGTGTTAACCTATCCTACCCCGATTGAAAGAAACACTGACTTTTATTTCTTTACTATTTTAAATCCTCCTTAAATAGCCTGCATCCAATATTCACCAGTTAAACCCTTAATCCGGTTCACATTTTAAGTATTTCTGAGCATTACCGGGCCAGTCATTAAAGTGGGATTTAATTTCAGTTTCAACCCAAAGTCAATGCCCACTTAAGGAAAGGGTAGCATCACGGAGGACTGACTCATGCCAGTTCAAACAAAATGACGATTAACGGACTCATGCGAGGGAGGCTAGGTTTTGTGCTTGTTTATGCAATGTTTCCAGGATCTATCGTCATGTTATTCCCCAAGCCTCACTCACCTGCAGATAATTTGGGGGCTGTGAGTGAATATTATTATAAGCAGACTCCTGATATTATTAGCTTTAACATCCTGAAGACAAGCTGCCCTGAGGTGAGGATATCCATTGTTTGGTTTTGTTTTTTGTTGAGTTTTTTTTGGAATTCATGGTTAAAGCTGTGTGAATCTCCAGAGGTCAGTCACTAGAAAAGGCAGGTCAGCGTTTGTCATCCAGCTCTTTCAGATTCCTTTCGGTTTAAAAAAATGTACTTTTGAAAGCACAAAATAATGAATGAGGTCTACACTTTACGACTACAGTCAGTTGTTTTTGTCACACTTTCTCATTTCTGAAAACAATTATTTTGCTTTGTAGATCAAGCCAAAGATTAAGTGATTTTTGGGTCCAAAACAGATTTTGTTGCCAGCGTAAAGTTTCTGTTCAGTCTCCTAAGTGGCCTGTCTTGTTTTGGCTTTGCATTCCCAAAAGTGGGGTTGTTTAACTTGATTATTTCCCCATTTTTATTTCCTAACGTGAACAAAAAGAAGATGTTTTGTTACTGAAACTGAGACTCACCAAGAGGATATGGTTGTGACCGGGCAGTGAACAATCCTGTTATCTCTTTACCTTGAGTGGTACACACCAAACATCCTGTTTTCTACATTTCTTATTTTCAGAGTGAGGATATCTCTCTTCCTTCCCTTCCAGTCTGAGATGTTTGTGTCTCAATAAACATACAAATGTAGAGCATGCAGAATCTTTCTCACACTTATGATCAAACAGATAGTGTCAGATTCACTCCTCCTCCACCTGTAAATTAACAGTCATCCACTCGTCATTTTTGCACATTTAAGCTGAATTTAACACTACAACTACTCTGCTTAATCACCCGGAAAGGCTGGGCGGTCTAGTCTCTACTGACGGCCAAGATCATAACTGTCCTCTCTACATGGACAAGGATCCATATGACAGACCCAAGGGGAAAATTCCTGGCTAAATGCCTTCCTACATGGACATTAATACCCTCTGATGCATGAATTACGAAAGCCTGGGTCAAGAATTTTTCACGATTTTTTTTTTTTTTGCTTTGAAAGATATCTTAATAAACTTTCATAGATTTTAAAATTATGTAAGCCTATTATTGAGATTTGTCTAGTTGCTGTACATTATTCGAAATCAATTTACAATTTAAGGCAAATATCTTGGCTCATTATTGCAGAGGAAAAATCAGTTCTAAGAAACAACTCACATTAAGTGTTGCAGCCAGAGTTGTTGTTTTGCATGAAGTTAATCCATCACACATGTTACTGGAAATGTTTAGGGGGTGACCTAAATTTAAAACACTGAAAAAGTTTCACAACCAAACATGTCCAGGAATTGTGAATGATTCAGTTAAATGTTAATTTATTCAATTCAGTGTGTATCTTTAACCCTTTCATGCATACTGGTCACTCCAGTGGACAGCTATTCTCCAGCTGTCCTCTTGTATGTTCATGGATTTTGTTGTTTTAGCTCCATATCAGCCAACACAGTGGATGCTTATGCACCATCCCAAACACTGCAATTGAAAACATTACTGTAACTTTGCTGTTCTTGATAAACCTGATCTAACATGTTCGAGTGTAAATCAATTCCTTGTAAGTGTTATTAGACTGTAATTAACAACAAAAGTTGTTGTTTTTTTTTTTTTGGCATATTATGTCCATGAAGTGAGTAATGACTAGTATTAGTGTACATACACTACAAACAAAAAGTTGAGGATATTTCTTTTTTTTGTCTTTTTTTGTCCTTTTTGCCATTTGTGAATAGAACTATGTCTGGTCATTAAAAAAAATGTGTTTCAATTCAATTCACACACAAAAAGTAAGTGTGCAAGAATCCCAACTGAGAAAAAAAAGCCCAAAAATTAAAAATATCCATAACTTTTTGTTTGTAGTGTATGTTAAAATGTGAGAAACCATCAAATTAGCAGCATGTAATGTTTTTATTTCATATTTTTCACACAGTATATCAGTAAATACATGTTTCTTTGCTTCAAAAATTAAACACATGGTGTCCAGCTTGGTGGACATTTTTGCAACTCCATGAAAAATAGCTTCATAAAAAATAAATAAATAAATAAATAAATAAATAAATAAATAAATAAAATAAAATAAAATAAAATAAAATAAAATAAAATAAAATAAAATAAAATAAAATAAAATAAAATAAAAAATAAATAAATAATAATAATAATAATTGCATTGTTTTTTTTAATGCCCAGAGAAGAATAAAGAAAAAAATCTTGATCAATGTTCTCATAATTCATGCATGAAAGGGTTAAATGTGTCATTAAAAGACAAGAAAAAACCTTCAGTTTCTTCCAAAAGGGTGAAATTAACTAAATGTGCAAATGTTGTATGAAAGCATCTTATATTATATTAAAGGTTGTGAACACTTTAAACCTTACAATATGCCTGGACTACAAGGAATTATGAGTAATGATAGGAGCTAGACATTTATCATTTTAGTATCTTGAAAAGTCTAGCCTAGAATATGTGCAAGTAAATCAGAAAACATTCTTAGACTGTAAAGAAAAGAGGACTGAGGTCAGTATTTTAAAGACACACTGGCACCTGAATAAATAAAGTTAATGAAGCAACCGTGCTGGGGGACACAATGGAATTATCAGATTAGTCATTGTTGACTGAAACCACACCCAGGAGGAAAACATCAGTTGACAACCAATAAGGGGAAAAAAATCCTGTCATCTTTGATTTTACACGGTTTGTGTGTGTTTATAACGTCTCTCTGATTCAGGAGTGACATGTGAGTCTGGGTCTTGAACAGAGGTGTGAATGCCTGCAAATAGAAGACTTTGTTCAAGAAAAGACACAAAATTCCCAACAATAAACATCACAGTACACTACAAAATGCATCAAAAATTAAAGAAGCTCCAAACACTGGAAGGTTAATTTGACTGATTTTACTCTCTAAGTACCTAAGAAGAGTTGTAGCTGAACATTGACTCCAGCAGTGGGATACTTGTACTATTTAATTTGACCTCAGATGGTTTACAGCTGTGACATGTCCTCTCTAAAGTGGTAAATATGCATCATTAAGACTTTTCTTCCTTAATCTGCTTTAGTTCCTTTCAGTTAATTTCCTCCATAAAAATCCTCTTAAAATGACAAACACAACATTTTCAAAGAAAGTTTATCATTGATCTATGCAACTCAGTATACTCCTCTGTCACATTTTGCAAGACTTGAGGCATCTTTGTCTGCAGTCCACAAGTGTTTTTCATTAAATTTATTGGCAAGAAATGTTCACAAAGGAGTAGAACTGAACTCAAAACACAAACCTTTAGGTGTTTTTGCAATCCAGAGCTTTATAAATAAACTGAATTGAGCTAAGTAATTCGGTTTATTGACTCTAGGACCGGCGGCTAATAATTTAAATCCTTCATGAACTTTGTTTTGTTTTGTGACTTTCTCTCCTCTTCAATTTCAGTTCGTTGTGAGGAATTTTGTAAGAAAACCACAAAGGACTTTTTCTTGTGTGTTATCTCTCCCGTCACTGGTCTGGTTTCCCTGCCATGTTTTCCCTCAGAGAACAGAGAAAACATGCATCTGTAGTGTAACTGTGGATGACGTTAGTGTCCGGTGAGAGCACTGATAACCTGAGAGGGTCTCCTTCCTGTACAGCTGTGTCTGAGCGGCACAACAACTCTTATGAATGAATTATTCACCAAAGGCACGTGCACCTACACACACAAACAAAGAGCTGACATAGGTGCTTCACTTCTCTTTTCCTTGATATGCTTAGTGAAGTTGGACGTTCCTATTTCGAAGGAAGGAACCGACAGCGATATGATGACAGAAAGAAAAACATCCTGAACTTCAGTCCTCTCTTGCCCCCCCACCAGCTCTTCTGCAGCCTCCCACTAGTTTTTAATATCTAACAGCTGAGTGACCTCATGAGAAATTTGTGAATGGACAGTCCAGCCGGTATTCTTATCTGGCGCTGCAGATTTCAACCCCTTGTAGGACTATGAGACATAATAACAGTGAGGCAGCACATCCTGCTTAGCTCACTACATAATGGATAATTGTGCAATCAATTGTTGTGAATTTACATTGCAGTTGCGTAGGAAACATTCAGCTCATGTGGTGATACCAGCTGCAGATAGTAATGTTCACTAACAATGTCTGGTTGGAGCTTGGCCAGGTGATTTTTTTTACCTCACTACAAGCACCATGGGAAATCTGGGACTCTCTGTGAGGCTCTCAGTAGCATATGTCTCTTCATGGTTTTCATTTTCACTCAATCCAAGAATAAAGAGTGACTGGCATTCATAAAATGTCAGTATAACCTTCAATAAAACTGATTTATTACATTTTGTGCTTCAAACTAGCAGTAATACTATTGCATAGATAGCACAAATATATCTCTTCCATTTATCTCTGTTATAGTATTTATTCTAGTGCTTTTTCATGTTGCTCTCTGCTTTTTATCAGATACAGAACAAATTCCACCATGTTAATATTTATGCTTTTATGACCTGTATTATACCTGCTTCTGTTTATCTCAGCCCAGTTTCACAAAAGATAAATAATTGCAGTTCCTGTTTTCTAATAAGTGCAGATTCCACCCTCTATTGTTGTGACTGTTTCTTACACATAACAAGTGAAGACTGAACTGCAGGGTGATTCAATAAGTGGGTTCAACAAAGTAATATGATCCTGTTTCTGTTTTTGTGAACCCTCCACAATACCGTGTTAATCACAATGTCTATTGTTCAGAGTTAAACTTGTGTTTATGTGAATAAATTCTTTACATGTCAGTGTCTCCTAGAGTCCATAGTATTCACAGTGGTGGTGAGTTTGAATCATTTTCATCTGTCATTAAAAATGTCTTTAATTAAACCACATGTTGGCTAACATTGCTATCAGGTGTGTTGTTGAAAACCTGCACTTAAATATATCAACTCCATTTTTTTTTCTTACTTTAGTAAGAAAGGAATCTTTGATGAGAAAAAATAAGCATGCCAGTCCCTGTTTATAGCTCTTAAATCAGTCTGAAGTGTTGATGACTGCTCTAAGCAATAGATGGGCCGCAGTCAGTGAGTCTGTCGCCAACATGAGACACACAAAACACAGGCTGATGGATGGGCTGAGTCTCATACTTCCTGCCACTGACAGCAACATGGATCACATATTTTTCTTTATTTGGTGTCACTGATGGCATTATGACTGCAGCAGACACTGGGCTGCATAGTTTAGGCCTGAGCTGTTTTGAAACATTTCATGTAATTTTATTAAAAGAAAACCAGAGATGAGAGGATGTTGTGGCTGATATGTGATGTACTGGTCAGTGGTTATAGGGTACAGTGCCCCCTGTGGGTATTTTAGTGATCTTTTTTTTTTTTTTTTTTCTTCTTTTTCTTTTTATGGGCTCAGCTGGCTGACAGGCAGCTGTCTGTACCGATAAGGCAGCAGCCGACACCAACTGTACTCCCAGCCATCATTGCCCATCTTTCTCACACCTTTGCTTGTGTATCCTCTTTTATTCGGACATTTTACCAGGGAGTATCTCACATTAATATTTTATTTATTTAGGTATTTTAGTGATCTAACATATTATTCACGGCCAATCCAACCCTTACAGGACAGACCACATCCCAGACCACCGATAATGAGGAGGTGAAAGGAAAACAATGATGAGCCAAGTTGTTTTTTTCTTTCTGGAGTCTTTGAAAGTGTTTAAAGTTGTTTTTAATATGTTATTTTTATTTTAATCAACATGATAAACAACCAGAGGCAGAGCCAGACATTGTAAACATTCAGGGTGCAGCTCAAATCAATCCAAGAGCACGCTCCCCTGAGTGGAATTTCCACCCCCATCTATTTACTGTTTGAGTGTGACAGCTAAACACTGTGATAAACTAATGTTACAGTTTTGTAAAACAAATTTCAGTAATATTTTTATGACTGTAGTAGTTTATTTCACAGAACATCCAAACACAGCACATGTCCTTGCAGAGCACCGCAGGCTTTTCCCTTTCTAGAGGGCTTTGTGATATGGCATATTTTATTTTCTTAGAAGATATAAAGTTTCTGTTATTTCAAAAACAAACGAACAAAAAACTACAAGGGCGTTTGAGGAAACCCAGAAGCAACACCCCACGCCACTGTGACTCCATTTGTAACTGATACAGGATGTGATTATGAATTGTCTAAGTAATTATCAAAAATATCAAATGATTCACATTCTCACAAACCACAAGTATAATCATGGCAAAAATCTTCCCCACAGCACAGCCTGTGCAACCACAAGACAACTTCACTGGCAGGTCAGCCAGAGGAAACATGCACATCTTAGAAGCTTCACTGTTTTGGGTTTACAGTCAGGAGTCGTCTGTGTCCCAGCAGCATATCCTGTAGGCAACTGGTCAGACTGACAGGCTGATGGGAACATTACAGTCTGTGCCTGGAGGCTGCCACACAGCTCCATATCACATCCTGCTCCTGCAGACCTTAGTAACCCTCCTAAACACAACCCAGAATGAAACTAAATGAAATACAGTAAGCCTCAGGCCTCAGTATTAGTGTACCCTGCACACTGTATTTATTTATGTTTGCTTATCATGATTCATTTAACATTTTAATTATCACTGAT
This sequence comes from Sphaeramia orbicularis, assembly GCF_902148855.1. NCBI lineage: Eukaryota > Metazoa > Chordata > Actinopteri > Kurtiformes > Apogonidae > Sphaeramia > Sphaeramia orbicularis. The sequence goes on from NC_043960.1 coordinate 36,227,939, forward strand.
TTGCCAAAGTTTCTTTTTCTGTGTTCCTATTTCATACTGTATTTCTAAAGAAAATTCAGCCCTGCTCTTCTCTCCATTTCCTCCTTCTCTGAATAACCAAAGGCCAGGAGTCGATTTGCTGCTACATTGTCTGTGTATCACCAAAGTCAATCTTGGATGCCAGCAGGTGAGTGACAGCCTTGCATAAGCAGCCTTTAAAAGCTTGGGGCATGTGACAGAATATAAGATAAAGCTCCCATGGGCCTGTCAGCGAGAAAGGCATATCTATTAGATCAATATGTGTGTGCAACTTTGAGTTGTGTTAAAATGCATCGAAGCTGCTTTGTTGATTGATTGTTTTGTATAGACAGTTTAAGTACTTATTAACAAACTGGCAGCATGACAGAAAGAAAACATGTTATCTCTGACTGACACATTGATGTTACTCTGACAGGTTAACAAGTCCATCTGTCAGCTTTGTAATTATTTGTGAACGAATATGAGTTTTTGTGGATGTGTGCTGGATTTATGCTAATCTCCTCTAATGTGATAAGATACATGACTCAAAAGACCAAGGAAGAGACTATCACCCTGTTTCATTTCTGTCCATGTCGCAAATGTCACAGCATCAGGGTCCTGGGGTCCAAACTTTAGGCTGTGAGACCCCTATAGAGAACCACAATTTAATATTACAGGATCTTTGATGTTAATGTTAGAGCGTTACTACCCCTTAGTGGTGGGAGTCTAAATAAAGTCAGTCCAGTCACATGTGACCACAGCTGTAGACTTTGACCAATGGAGACATGGAAAAAACAGTCAGTCATAAGAATTGACAAACTGAACAGAACCTTCTTCAAAAGGTTGTTTCAAAAGCTTTGTGTTACATTGCATTTTCAACAGTTGTTCTGTTTCTAACCAAAAGTCAGAATGAATGCATCTGCAAATGTCAGATGGTGAAACTGTAAATGAATGAGTAACATTACAGCCCCTCTGAAGTTATTTTCTATCAAACAGTTCCAAAGTAAGATTATGTATAACCAGATATGGTGTTTGGGGAATTCTACGTTTTAAGGTCACGCCACTAATGCAACTATTTGTATGTCATGTCTATATTCAACTGTGAATCCATTTTAATTAAGCACAAGAACATAAACCTTTCACTGTCACCTCACTGACCCGTATGCATCTGTCAGGTTGGATGTTTTTTTTACATTCAGACTACTTGATGTCTGACTCTGAATGCCAAGGTATTTCCTGTCAGTGCACAGTAATGCCTCCGGCGTGTTTGTCCATTCCAGAGGAAATTAGAGTTCCTGCAGCTGAAGATGTGTCAGGTCTTTGCTGCAGATGGATTTCCTTGTGTTTCCTTGGGTGTAATTCCAGGTTTACCACAGTAGAGTGCACTGTTGTCCAGGTCTATTGAACTGATATGTGCCATAAACAATAGTTTTGTTTGTTCAATAAGGTGATCTTCATTTTTAATATTGTTTTCTCATATAGTTTGATCTGAATTTATCTGTATCCCAACTGAAAATGACTTTATTTTATAAAATTAAGCTTTTAATTTGTTTTTCCTTCACTTCACTAATGCATCAGTATTGTGACATGTAAATAAATACCCTTTGACTCTGTCTCTTTACATGGATCTTTTTAAGACATTAAACTATTCTCCACACCTTCTCCACTGGCAATGGCTTTCTAATTTTGGCCTCTTGTTATATGTGCAGGACTGTGGAAACAACTCCTCAGAGGCTTTGAGTCGTTTCCTCTAGTACTCTGCTATAATTAGCTGGGGGTTTTGTTGTCTTTGATTGCAGACATAATACGTTGTGTTCTCATGCACCCACTCACACTGACCAACACCTCTTCGCCTTTAGTCAGTCTTCTGTTACAGCTGACTTTAAAGCTGGAAAACAATCACAATGGACATTTATAAAATGGAGACGATAACAGCTTTTGTTAATCTCAAACTGGAAAAAAAATTGCTTCATACTGGGTAAACTGGTTAACTATGTCACACTCTATAGGCCTGATTTTGTTTTCACAAATCAGTGATTGTGTTGTATGGTAAAGATCACACTTGTACATAGTTTTGTTTGTTTTTTGTTTATCTGCCTTTCTTTTCAGTGTTTGGGCATAAAACAAAAATATTATTTTGGCATTTAGGGCAGACTACAAATGTATGATATATGTGCATCTGATGTACATATGAATGTCTGATATTGAATGTCAATAAAGACTAAGTTATAAAAAATAAAATAAAATAAAATAAAGTAGGAAAAGAGCTGAAGACAAAGCAAGAAGTAATATGTTGATAAAAACCTCAAAAAATATATATTCAGCACAACATCACATCATATAAAACATTTTCTAGAAAAGAAATCAAACATTTGACCAGTAAACATTGATTTAAAGGTTATTTTAGATTTAAAGCTTATTTATCCCTGTGATCAGGACTGTGTCCATAGCAAGGAGTCTGGGAATGTTTCATTAACCAATCAGAGAAGACTATTCAACAAATTAGTGTAATAATGCTACATTCATGATAGTTAATATATGGTTTACTCTTAATCTGTAAATTACTTATGCACTAATTATCGGAACTGATTTGGAGTCCTCAGTTTTTTAAAAAATCTATAAATTTTAAAGTTTGTTTTTCTTCAATGATGCATTCACACTTTTTAGTATTATCATTATTATTATTATTATTATTATTAGTATTAGTAGTAGTAGTAGTAGTAGTAGTAGTAGTAGTAGTAATAATAATAATAATAATAATAATAATAATAATAATAATAATAATAATAATAACTTTACGTATAACTTTTCACAATACATGATAATTATAAATGTAGTACTGCTAGCAAGTGTTGTTGTTGTTGTTGTTAAAAAAGGTAGATTGGTATATTTATGTACTAATATAGAATAATAAAGCCACTAATAATATTATATTACCTTACAGTCAGAATATCAATCAATACTATCATTTATTCCTTATCAACATTTGGTCTGGTAGTCTTGAGAAGTCCAAACTAACACTTTCTTCCCTTGTCTCATGTAAAAACAGTGACTATGGTTTCACCCAGTATCTGTCCTGTGATGTGTCACATGTGATCACAAGTGTTTGAAAAACTGACTGATTTTTCAACCTGCTTTATAAGAGTAAAGTGCTCTGTGGTTGTTGTCGTATGGGTCTTTACTGGCCTTGGCAGGGCTACTGTAGGGCAGTGGGCATTGTGAGCTGAATACACCTAAGAAAATAACCAAGGTTGTGAGGGCATTGTTCCTATAGGACACACAGGGTGAGAATGGCCAAGGCTGAGAAAGTATTGTTTTGTCTAAAACAGAAGGAAAGGAAATGAGAGGTGTATGACACAAAAAAAACCACAAAAACACACATAGATCATTAAGTTTCAACAATGCAAAGAGCAGGAGATTGAGAAAATAAATATCACACAAGGCTACTTTTAACCAGTGAATATTTTTATTTTTATAAAACTAGATACATTTATTGCAGGTTTAGTAAATACACTTTCAATAAAATACTGTTTGTCAAATGATTAAAGAATCTGTACAAATGTGACTGTAGAAACATGTTGATCTGAGAGAACATCCTCCTTACTAAGATAGAAAGAAAGAAAGAAAGAAAGAAAGAAAGAAAGAAAGAAAGAAAGAAAGAAAGAAAGAAAGAAAGAAAGAAAGAAAGAAAGAAAGAAAGAAAGAAAGAGATTCATTTCTCCCAAAAATTCCAGATGTCATTTCCTGTGATAGAGGAAGTGGGTGGATTGTGCTTCAGGAAGTAGGCGTATCCTCATGTCTCAGCTCCACAGACCTTCCACTTGCTGTGTAAACATGATAGCATTCCTCAGGCTGTCCAAAGAGAGCTGCACTTACAAACTTATCATTCAACCTTCATTTTTCCCCATCTGACTTATTAAGTTATCTCTTGTGAAAATATCTCCACAGTGAAAAGAGCTCTATTGCATGTGATGACGTAGTTCCTAAAGTGTGGGCTAATACCTGTAAAAGGTAAACAAATACTGTACAATGAAAGACTCGGGGTTAAAGGTTGGGGAGTTTGGAGTGTCAGACAGGAGGTGTACTGTAGCGGATCTCTGCATTGAACTTGTCAACCGTCTTGGGCAGCGGAGGCTTCTTCAGCATCTTGTGCTTCATGATCACCTCCTCATTAGCATAGATGGGCGTGTCTGTGTCATCAGAGTGGTATCCGGACTGGTATCCACTGGTCTGATTGGACGACTCTGAGGCCAAAGACTCTTTACTCTTACAGCGCAGCAGCTGGCTGAGGAGACAAAACAGGATAGGGACATTTACAAACACAAAGTATGGAAATTTACACACATTTCAATAAGTTTTGTTGCCATCACCTGAAGTTGGGTGTGATTGGCAGCTGTTGGTCCAAAGCCTTTACTTCCTCCGGTGAGAAGCTCATCCCACTGTCTGTGTGACCCTCCTGTTAGAGACACACTTACATTTAAGTACAGTATGTATTTATCAGTTTCAGGCATGAATTGTTAGAAAAATAAAATACTAGTGGTATTATTGACTTAAAATATGTCCAACTGGATTTCTTCAGTATCTTATTTTTTTAGTATAATACCCACCTACTCATTGTAGTGGATTCCACGCATCAACAGTTTTTAAGCATAAACACATCCATAGACCTCTTATAGAATAGAATAGAATAGAATAGAATAGAATAGAATAGAATAGAATAGAATTGAATTGAACTGAATTGAATTGAATAGGTCTTTATTGTCACTGTTACAGGAACAATAAAAATCAGTTTAGTAGCTCTGTTTCTGTTTAGTAGCAAACACTTTAAATGCAAAAAAAAAGACTGTATGAAATATTACACATAATTATACTGAAAATATATACTGAAAAATATTGACCATATACGAAACTACTAAGAAAAACTAAAATATGTACTACAAATAAAAGAAATATGTACACCATATAAAGATGTATACAGGTAATATGGGATATATACAAGGTAAAATTAAAAACAAGGTGCACAAGTCTATATCACTGATTTAAAAAACATATTATTTTAGTGTAAAATGTAAAAGTCCACTGTGGAGAATGTCATGAAAAAGTGATTATATTCTGAGAAACTTCAGTTACTGAAAAAACAAAGACAAAAACCATAAGGATTAATCTGTGAACAAACTATTCCTTAAACTGCAGCTTAATAGAAAACACAATGGCAAAGTAATTAAGAGTTGGATTCATTACTACAAACAATGTAGCTTTAATTAAAGACTGAATAAGTGTCCTGTGCAGGAATGTCATGCATGCATAAGCCTTTATTCAAAGTCTAATTTTACGCACGTTCTAACTACTTATGCTGTGTTGATTATGAAAAGAGGAAAGAGGCTGAGATGGAGATGTTCAGTGTCTGAACATCTAGACATAGATGGGAGACATGAGTAGTTCAGGGACATTCATATGACAGAATCACAAGATAATCTGAAAGGGTTCGTTTGGTCTGGTTTTGCCACCTTATAAACACCTAAAAATACATATCAATTTACATGTGCATTATATATAGGTTATTTTTGCCTCATTTTCTTCATCATCATATAGTTCTGTTCTATGGGGAATATAAGCTCTGAAGACTCTTAAACCTACCACAGTTCACAGACAAAAAGAGTAGTTTTGCAGCCTATGTCACTGTGGTGTTTCAATATGTCGTTTCAGATTCTAACCAATGTGTGCTATTAAAAGTCAAAATCACTACCAGCATCTGATTCCAGTGCTTCAAAATAAAATTAAAAACTAAACATTTTTAAAAATGGCCTAAGTTCAACCTGTTGGAAAAAGACGAGCTTTGGTAGAATCTGGCTGAAAAATGGCTTGGACGGACACTTCTGATTAGAGGCAGTAACACTGACTTTTTTACACAGATTTCATAATATTCTCACATTCTTCACATTATTCTCCATTTGTTCTGAAGTTCAATTCCACATTATCATCAGGATCGTAAGACTCAAGAAGATTTCCAAACAAGAAAGGATGAGATGAGCTACTTTCATCAACAAAATGCAGACTTCAATACACATGTTGATTTTATGTGTAGTATCATGTGTACTAACGCAACTCATCACTACTGGGTTGTACAGTTTGGTTCACAGCTCAAAAAACATGTTTGTGTTTTGTGTTACTTTGGGGAAAAGTACATAAGTACCAGCCGCAAAATGTAGATAAAGTATTTAAGTAAGTGTACTATTTCACTGCCTCTAACTGATAGATTATTATTTCATTATATAATTACTAATAGTGAAGCACCAGTATGGGAGCAGGATCTGTTTATTACAAATATATGTTTATATTTGTTTAATTTTTTTTCACATTTGTCTCTGATCTTTGTTTTTTGAGGTAACCACATGAGAAACTTACAGGAAAAAATCACTCTATCACCATTAACTCCAATTCTGGTGCCAAAAATGGAAGCCACTGGTTGTTTATGTTTAGATTTTAACAGATTGTTACATGATGCATAGGAGAAAATCTTCTCCTTAAAAGTAACTAAGAATTACAGCTGTCAGACAAATGTAATGGAGTAAAAATATTTCTATTATTATTATTTCTATTATATTTAAAATATTTCTTTGTTAGATGTAGTGACATAGAAGTATAATGGACGAACAAACTATTAATTCCTCATATACCCAAAAATAGCACAAATACATACAAGTTACACTTATGTCAAGTGCTTATAGGCGGTACCACTGTCCACTCCCACACACAGAAACATTACATAAATAGAAGAAGAACTGAAGAAGTCACTTGGATGAGAGATGAAACATTTTCCAAAGCGCTAAACCAGTCATGTTGAACCTAGTAGAACTACCAAGAATTACACAAACAGTTTTATTAATGGTGTGTGTGGGTTCAGACTCACCATGACACTGCTGCGTTCCACAGGGATGTCCTCAAATGTCTTCACACTGAGGGGTCGACTGCATCTCTCACTCTGCTGGGACAGTCTGCAGATGGAACATACAACATTAAAAACATTAAAAAACACCACTGAGAATCTGTAATTAATATGTATAGCTGTAAGTTCGTCATGCTGACCCAAGAGATGGAGCATTGTCATAATGAAGCTGGGTTTCCAGGATTTGCCCACTCTGGGGTTGGCTGTAGGGGTTCCTGGGGTCAGGGGTCACCGGCGTTCCTTCTGCCTCACCTGCTGTCAGAGGGATGTAGTCCTTCCCATCCTGAAGACCAGCAGTGTTAGTGTTAGTTATTCTCATATAGTTCAAATGAATATACAGTCATATTCCCTTTGACATGTAGTTCTGCAAACTCCAGCTGCTTATTTTCAGTGTGTTCAAGTGGGGAATGATGCAAACACAGCCTCCACTTTGATTTTATTGAAAAGGGGCTTATGCATATAGAAAACCTGTTGATATCTTGCTATTTCAGATTTTAGAGCAGATGTGTTGTTCTTTCTGACCCAAAGTATTGTTTGTATACATTCCTACCTGTGTTGTCTAGTTGGTTTGTGTATATAACACATACATCTGACTAGAATCTGGAAAGAGCTGCTGCAAACTGTAGGTTCTAAATGTGCTGTGTACATTTTCATAGAACGATCCTAAAACACGATAACATCAACACATCCCACATGTCTCATTAAATGTGAGCATAATGTCATTGTAAAAGAACATTTACTCAATCCATGCCTTCCAGAGGGTACTTTACATAATGTTAACATACTTTTCTTGATTTAACATGTGTGCACCAGCTTGTTCATCAACTTCAGCTAATGTCTTCCTAAATGTCTTAACATAAACCTGGCAGTACTCACGGAAGATATGGAAACAAATATTTAATTTGAGCTTATTCATTCACAAATGCAACAATAACAGAGCAATAGAAAGACTGTAGAGCTGGGGTGCCAAAGGGTCCAATCCACTCATGAGATGAATTTGTGAAATGCAAAAATTACACTGAAAATATTAACAATCAAGGATGTCAACTTTTTGTTCAGGAGCCACATTCAGCCCAATTTGATCTCAAGTGGGCTGGAACAGTAAAATACTATCATAGTAATATAAATAATAAATAATGATGTTTTAGTGTAAAAAAAGTAAAATTACATGAAAATGTTTACATCTACTGTCCTTTCACAACAAATATGAATGACTGGAACAAATATGAACTACATGAAATGTTTTAAGAGAAGTGAATGGAATTTTAACAATATTTTGCCTGTTAATAAATAATTAATGTCTTTGTAGATCCACTGTGATCCTCTTTAAGTTGTAATGTACATAAGTAAATGAGAAATTGAGGCATAACACTGGTAAAATTGCACTTGTTCATTCGAAATCTTGGGTTGTTCATTATTTTTCATGTTGTTCATGTTTTTTTTAAAAGAATAGTTTGTTGATGTAAACATTTTTATAATGTAATTTTACTTTTTCTACTGGTCTGGCCCACTTGACACCACATTGGACTGTATGTAGTCCCTGAACTAAAATGAGTTTGACACCCCTGCTCTAGAGATTATTATGAAACTGTTGACTCTTCATGGTTTTAAGAGGTTTTATGAATGCAGACCTGCTGGGCACTGGCCTGTAGCAGGTTACCCAGATGTTCAACAAGTTCTGCAAACGTGGGCCTGTCTGTTGGACGATCCAGCCAGCAGTCCAACATGGTCTGGTATCTGTTTGAAATAAATGATTAGCATTGATGGTAAAGTCAAGAGATCCGAGTACATCTTTATACTGTGTATGTCAGGTTTCTTCTCACATCTCAGTGGTAGCATATTCTGGAGGTCTCATCCTGGTACCTTCCTTTAGCCTCCTGCAGAATGACTCATCAATACAAACACCTGGATAAGGGGAGGCTCCTATAAAACATATAACAGAGGTGAGAATGCAGACGCCAAAAAGCCGTTATAAAGTGTCTTGAGTTACCTATACTAATGAAAAATAGGCTTACCCAGAGAAAAGATCTCCCAGAGAAGGACCCCAAACGACCAAACATCACTTTGTGTGGTATAAACACGGTCAAAGATAGTTTCAGGCGCCATCCACTTCAGAGGAAGACGTGCCTGCAGCAGTGAGGAAGAGCCGCTGTTTATGGTTTCACATAGATTAACTGTGTGATTGATAATATATCGACTGGTTAAAAGGACTCACATCTCCCTTGCGGACATAGTCAGGGTCTTTGTAGACATCTCTAGCAAGACCAAAGTCACAGATCTTCACCACGTTGTTCTCTGAAAGTAGGATGTTTCTGGCTGCTAGATCTCTATGGATACACTACAGAACAAAGACAAAAAAAAAACACAAAATGCATGTTTACTGTCTCTTCAAATTAGGATGTACAGGAGAACAGAATAGACAATTAATCTCATAATGGTGAGATCTTGATTTTGAGAAAGCATCTCATAATTAGAAAATGAAAAATTCTCCTTTTTATGTATTTAGCTTATATAAAATACAAGAAGCACTGAAATCTAATATAATTAAATGTGTGTTTTCTTGAGTTGTAATAGAAATCAGCTTGATCTCAAAATATCAAAACTACCATAAAAAGTGTAATTAAAACATTTTTGATTCCTATACTTTATACTCCTCCAGATATTATTACTACTATTTTTTTTTTTTACTAGATTTGATTCCCTGTTTTATTTCATATCAATATGTTTTAACCTTAACCCGATTCAGGATTAGGGTTTAAGTTACATTTGAGCCATGTCTAAACTGACGTATTGCAAATCAGTTATTAAAATACTCTCTTATAAAAGATAACTAATAACATGCATATTGCACTTACATTTGTTCTATTTAAGCCTATCTTAAGGTTAGGGTTTCCAGGAAACAGTATTATGAAGTCAAGCAAAGGTTGTTGTTTGTTTCACAGATTCCAAGATGACAATCTTGGAATTACAGGATAAGGTGTCTAATGGTTTGTTTCTGTGGTGTCTATGCCTCTCTGGAGACAAATTTTGTCATGCCTGCCACCAGACATTAGTCTGGTTTTGTCTGTCTTGTCTGTCTTGTGTGTCTTTTCCTGTTTTATTTTGTTAAGTTTCCCTCATGTGTCATGTCTGGTGTCTTTGCTTCCTGTCCCTAATTGTGTCCACCTGTGTGATTACCTGACTCCGCCCTAATTTGTTCCACCTGTGTCTCATTGTCTTCAACCCCTTTTGTGTATTTAAGCCCTGTGTTTCCCCTTGTATGTTGCCAGTTCGTATTTTCCCTGTGAGATACTTACCAGCGTTTTGAGGATCCTGTCAGTCTGTCAGTCTGTCTGTGTATGACCCGGTTTGCCATCTCTGTTTTTTGCCTGTTTGCCTTATCCCTGTCCGTACTTCAGCCTTCTACTGACTCAACGTGTGTTTGACCTTAACACCTGTTTTTACGGTACGTGAGCTAGCCTGATCCCTATGTCCTGTTGCTTATCCGTCTGCCTGCCTGTGTATGACCCGGTTCTGCCACTGACCTCCCTCTGCTTTTCCCTAGTTGGATTCCCGACGTTTTCTACCAACCCAGACTGTGGGTTTTTGTCTCCGGTCCGGTTCCCTAACCCAAAGAAGAACCCGGGGCTCATTGTTCTCAAGATTTTGTTCATTATCAGTGCACTGTCAGTGAGCTTGGTGTTTAATAAACACTGAACTTTTACATCTGTCTCTGGGGTCTCTGGGCATGTGGGTTCAGTCTACGTACTCTGAGCATTACAAATTTGTTTAGAAGCTTTTTATTTAACTAACTTGACTCATAATTACAAGGTACACACTCATACCTTTTTTCCTGTCTGTGTGCTTTGTAAATGTATAAATTGTACTAGTTTTATATTGATAAGTAATCATGTTAAGACAAATCTTAAGAAATCTGCAATTAATAATGAAACAATGTTAAATTAATGTAACTATGTGCTTTGTAAATGTATAAATTGTATAACTTTTATATTGGGAATGGACCCCAGGAGGAATAGTTTCTACTTTGGTAGAGACTAATGGAGAATAATATATACATAAACATATTTTTAATTGGCTGGATCCCTGTACATATCCACTCACTATAAAAAAAAAAACTCAAATTTGCACTTTCTATACATACTGCAATACAAAACCCACTGTAAACAATATGTACATGAACATATATTTCAATAGGCCAGATCCCTGTACACATCCACTCGCAGTATAAAACTCCAATTTGCACTCTCTACATATTATACATCCACTGTAAATCTCATCCCGTTGTTGTCCTTGTCTCTAGTTGAATGTTTGTCTATATTAGGTCTATGTTCAAGTGTGATTGGGTTTATGTTGTTTTGGGTTCATGTTGAAACGTGTGTGCAAGGGAAACCTGAGGCCAAACTTCTTGTATGCGTTCACATACTTGGCCAATAAAGCTGATTCTGATCCTTAAAGAAATGACCAGATTTGGATGCTGTTTGCTTTCACACAGATACCTACAGGAAAACACATTTTCTGGTGATAGTCTCACCTTGCGGGATGACAGAAACTCCATGCCTTTGGCCACCTGGAAGCTGTAGCATATCAGGTCCTCCATGGTCAGGTGGTCTTCGTCTGAACTCTCTGCAGTCACATGATGACAATCATTACAATGAGCTCTGACCAACAGCCATAAATAAGCAATACATCGATTGCAAAGGATAAATCTGTGTCATCTTCAGCACCTTCCTGACTGTCCACATTGTTGCCTGAAGCTCTGTCCCCTGCATTGGAGCAGATGGCCGTCCCTGTGCAAATATCCAACTGGGCAACCTTCCCCAAACCCAGATCTCCTTCACTGACATCCTCCTCTGCAGACGCCCACCTCTGGCTGTCCACCCGCTTCCTCTGTGGACAACACAGAAAACACAGACAACTAGTAAGACTTAAAAGTCAGGCTTAAATCAGCATCCTTGTCTGCATGACTCACAAATTAGTTGAAGCTATAAACCTATGGAAGAGTTCTGGGAGAATGTGATGTCATTTTCACACATGTTTAGATTGGTCACCACACAGTCCACACCTGAACCCCACTGAGACTTTACCCTGTGGGCTGACTCTCCCATCATCAGTACAAGATCTCAGCTAAAAATGAATGCAACTCTGGATGGAAATAAATGTTCTAAATATACTGTGACACTGGGTTGAAGCTTTAGGTGGTCCAACAAAATATCGTTATTCATGATCTGTATTGAAGTACATGCCTGTGTAGTGGGAGACGTATAGCACTAAGGCTCAACTAGGACAAAGAACTTTGAAATCAACATTATACAAATAATAACAAGACACTTCATTCACACTGATGTTCACAGTGATTGGTTAGTTTAGTGAGATAATGCCAACTTTGTCAATCAAATATGCAACTGCTTTAAACAATCACGGTACTACTGAACATTCCTCATATTCTGTCAGTTTATATTCCGCCTCTGACTAGATTCTAGGTGAAACTCTGAGTAACTTCAATAATAGTTAATTTTATCAATAATCAAAATTCCCATCAATTACTGTGGCTTTAAAATGTCTTTGCTTTTTACTTTTATTTATCCTTCAGGTTTGTTGTTTGATCATAATTTAGTTTGTGTTAGTTTAACCGTAACCATAAACAGTTTTAGTGTTATTTTTATTTGGAGGATTTGACTATTTCAGTTTTTATGCAGAATTAGTGTTTTACTTTTTCAGATAATATTAAGAAAGACTAGTTTATAGAGTCTGAAAAAAGAAGAATGAATACCACGTTTTATGTCACTAATAAGGAAAAATTAAGGAAAAAAAAAAAAAGATGATTGGCTGTAGTTTCTGAGGTACAGTCTAAGGTCAAAATGAGAAATTCCAAGACTTAATGAGAGAATGGGTTTTACTCAAAAGGAATGTTTGTCTCAGAGGTACAAGATCTACTTCAAACACTGTCTGTACATTACAATACATTCACTTTACAGGTTCTTTCTACAGGAAGATTTATAAATTTGTTGTATAAATGTACATAAACCAATATATATATATGTGTGATAAAACTTTACCATATACATTGAAAACATTGAAAACATCTGCACCAGCACTTTTGTTATTTGTTTTGATGTGACATTTAATCTCTGAAGATAGTTTCTAGAAATGTGTACACCAATATTATGAACGGCCCCATATTTCATATTTTGGACTTAGTGTAGAAAGCAAATTAAGGTGGTGGGAAAAAAGTCTAAATGATTTCTACTGTGTATTAGTTCATGTAACACTGTCCATTCAGTCTTTCTTTTTTTAAACCATTGCATGTTTACATTTATTTATTTTCATTAGTCAGTTCACAATGATGTCCATATAATTTGGTTCATAAAGTGTGTGTTGAATATTTTCTGTATCATGCCTCTTGCAGCTGCTTGTTTTCAGGGTCTCTGACAGGGTTAAATCGTCTCTGACTGAGGTGCATTGCTGTGTAATGGTCTGTGGTCAGCGGTCTGGGCTCACTGCGATCACATCAGAGGCCAGTTTCAGTTCATGGGCTGCATGGGGGTTACACATCATTTACCTTGTAGGGACTGTACTCTCCACGCTTACTCTTCAGATAGCTGGAGAGGTTTCCATGTTTACAGTACTCTACAATCACCATCAATGGTCCTGGAGAGAGAGGGAAAAGCAAACAGGATAAAAAAATGAGGATAACAACTCCTAACTGCATCTGAGAGGACTTCAGAGTACTCCTATAGGCTGGTTTAATGACAGGTTTAATATCATTTAGAGAGAACAGAAAATAAATAATACTTTTCCAAATAAATCCAAATAAATTGATTGTATTAAGTTAGTGATATAGGTGTAAAAGCACTTGAGGGGTGGGATTAAATAAGTTTATACCGCTTCCTACTCCTTCTCGACCATGCAAAATTCAGATTTGCACGTACTTGAAGACAGATTCTGTTCATTTAAATGTTATTTTGTTTTTGTCTTAATTTATTTTGTTTTATTTCATTTCTTTGCATGTTCGAAATAAATAAATAGATAGATAGATAGATAGATAGATAGATAGATAGATAGATAGATAGATAGATAGATAGATAGATAGATAGATAGATAGATAGATAGATAGATAGATAGATAGATAGATAGATAGATAGATAGATAGATAGATAGATAGATAGATAGATAGATAGATAGATAGATAAATAAGATAACTTCATGTTTGGAGGTGGCCTATAGTGAACACTCACTCTCCTAAAGACCACATTATTCAGTGTGTTTGTAAAATAACTCACCCCCCGGCTTCGTACAGGCCCCCAGCAGGTTGACCACGTTGAGATGATGTCCAATATGAATGAGAATTTTCAGCTCTGACATCAAGGCGCGATACTCACTTGCCGTGGCTCCCTCTGTGACACCAAAATGAGGTGAGCAGTGTGTGGGTTTGACAGTTTACCAGCATAAACTGTCTGTAAGTTAATGTATATGTGCACATCTGTGGGAATATGGAGAGAGAGGGGACACCACACTTACCCTTGAGCATTTTCACTGCAACAGTAGTGCATGTGGTGGCTTTCTCGATGCCAAAGGCGGCTGCTTCTACCACCTGACCAAACGCTCCTCGTCCTAAAGGCTCACCTGTAACACAAATTTGACTACTTATACACAAGAAATACAGTCACATTTGTTGAACTGCATCAAACAAATCTTCAAATGTGTTTGTGATACTTGGGGGAAATGTAGCTAAATATTTGCAGGTTACACTTGCATTTGCTCATATTCTTTCATTTATAGACTAGTCAACAAAATAACTTTGGCTTTTGAAAGCTGCTTAGTCAAAACAAACTCATATTAGGCTCTGAAAAATAAAACAGGTGGTTTTTCAATGTCTGCAGACATTTTTGAAACTATGTATATAAATAAATTAATATCACTATATACTGTATTATTATGATATAAGATTGACACTTTTGTTTGACCTAAAAAAAAATAATTATTTGACATAAATCAGCTTGTGATTCAAATAAATCCATGTATTTACTATATTCATTATATACCTTGTCCTTACTGTAAGCCTGAGGAGTCACTCAAACAATAACTACAACTGTACAAGAATAATGTACAGTTTATTTGTAGGGTACCCCTCCTCAAGGAAACTATGATTAAATATGATGGTAAAACATACAATTACCTGCTTAAATTTCCCCAAAACCACAGTTTTGTCCACATTAAACAAACAATATACTGTACACATAATCTACACTAGTAGCCTTTGTGTACATCATAACTAGCCAGCACTGGTGCACACTTGCAAAGTAACCTACATGCCCCCAACAGCATATGGTCAGAAAGACAACAAGGTTCACTAAATGAACTGGAATTATTATTATTATTGTTTTGTTTTGTTTTTTTCAGTCGTTAAGTAAAAAATTTCACATAATGTTACTTAAATCACATCCAACTGTGAGCACTGAAGCAAAGAACTTAGATTACCAAGAACTAAACCTCAATATATTACTCCATTACAACAGAACTGCCCAAGCAGCAGGGCCATTTTTACACCATTATGCACATTCTCAAAAAGCACAAAACTGGAAAAGTTAAAACAGAAGAGGCTGTGATCACTGATAAACAAAAGGTTGTTGCTGAGGTGGCTCTGTGCACCCACTGCCCGAGGTGCACCTGGAGGTACCCCAGGTACATAGGGAGATACACAAGTGGATTCTTAAGAAGTACAAGACAGCAAAAGATCCCTCCTGATAAACCCCAGTCTGAGGTGATGGATATACCAGCACAACATTAACTAGATATAATCATGTAACACACTGGAGTGAAGTAAGAGTAAATAAAACACTATGGAAAGTCCTTTTATCGAGTCAGTCCCAGCAAAATACAGCTCCTGAAACTGAGTTGATTCCTTCTGTAGATGGAGGATGTTATTGCTGCAGACTTTAACCTACCTACTGTAGAAGAAAAATGTGGCTGAGAAAACTCACTCAGCAGTCTTTTAATCAAGGGGACAGAAACATACCCTCAAATCAGCCCTCAAACCACAGGACAACAAACCAAATGTCTAATAATAAAAGGCAACACAACCTGCTTTCAATCCATGCCCGAAAACCAGTAGCAACATCCAGAACAGCTCTGTTAACAGCCGGGGACTGAACAAGCAGGACAAAGCAGCCAGATGTGTCTCCTGAACGAACACAGACCCCTGCCAAAGACCTGTCAGGTGGCTGCTACAGGACCTGAAGTCCCCCCACAGAACACCAGCCCCAAGCAGCCTCTGTAGAAGACCACACTTAGATGACCTCCCAGAACCACAGCTGACAGTGGCCCCCAGAAAGCTAGTCAGAGATGAAGAACACAAGTCTAGGTCCTGTAGGAGGAGGTACTCTGGGAGAATCAGATCATGCCCTGACAGATCTTTATTAGGCAGCCCCTTGTGACCAACAATACTGGGCAAGATGTCAGGGAGTAACTTGTCTACTTTAAAGCAAAGATAACACAAAAAAGCCCAGGAGTTTCAGCATAACCTTTAAGATTCTTTTGCGATCGTTTCCCTCATTGTCATCATGGTTATCATGGTCATCATCATCCTTTTCTAACTGTTGCAAATAAAAGCTAATTCCACTTATTTGAAGCTACAGTCCATGCTCTTGAAAAGAAGAATAACAGTAGTTTAAGTGTGTCTCACCTAACTTCAGCCTGTCCCGAGGGAACTCCCATTTGTTGGCATCATATGTGAGCCTTTCACACTGCTCATCCATGGGCATGTCCTCTGAGTCCAGGATCATGGACAGGTAGCCTGTCTTCAGATCACCACCGTTTGGCTGAAACAGAGAGACAAAGATTAGGAAAGACAACCCAGAATATATATGAACGAATGAACGAATGAAGGAAGGAAGGAAGGAAGGAAGGAAGGAAGGAAGGAAGGAAGGAAGGAAGGAAGGAAGGAAGGAATGAGTCCCTATTTGTCTTGGTTCACCCACCTTGAAATAAATCTTAACCCTTTAAGACCCAAACATCCCCTGGTGACCAAAACTGTCTAGTCATGTTAACTGTTTAATACTTGTTGATCCACTAATCCTATCAATCCATGTAAATAACTGGTGTAAAATACAGTTTGTTGTCTTTTCATGGTCATCAGATATGACCCATTTGGACGTTAAGGAGCTTCATGGTGAACATGAAAACACCATCATCTTCTACAACATTGATTCCCCAGTAAAACCCATAGAGTTTAATAAATGACAGTGGATGGAGACACTTGGTTTATATTCAGTTAATGATATATTTTACAGAAAAAGTCACTTTTTTTTCAGTTTTGTCTGTTTCTGATATAATAACCCGCAATTTTAATCTGAGCTTTGATAAACATTGACATGATCAGTGAATTTAATGTAGGAAAAAACCTGATTTTTACTGGAAAAAAAACCCCTCAAAATACAGAGGATAATATTACAAGAAAAGCACTTGGAGAGCGCAGACCTCCACCAAGACAGATCTGTTGTGCCCCCCCCCCCCCCCCCGATCACCACCAAAATTTAATAATTTCTTCCTTGTGCCAGTATCAACATTTCTGGAAAATTTCATGAAAATCTATCCATAACTTTTTGAGTTATCCTACTTACAAACAAACAAACACGCAAACAAACACACAAACACACAAAGCAAAGCGATCACAATACCTCCTGGCAGAGGTAATAAATGATAAATTACTTAAGAAAGGTTCGATACAGAGAAAGATTAATTTGGGAATGGTCACAAAAGTTGCACTGGGTCTTTATGGGTTAAATGATCTTGTACTCTCACCACCTTTTTAACCTTTACATTATTCAAAGTACTTTACATACACTGTGCCACATTCACCCACTCACACAAACATTCACACACCTGTGAAACAGTCACTTGGAGCAACTCAGGGTTCCGTCTCTTGCTCATAGACACTTCAACATGCAGACAGGATCGGGGATCGAACCACCAACCTGCTCTACCAACTGAGCCACAGATAATGAATAGAAACTGTGCAGCAGTTTTCCAGCGACTCTGGAGCCCCTCCAGTTAGTGGGCCCCCATCCACATGGCGAGTGTACGTGACTTATGGGAGCAGAAAGTGGCCCCGTTGTTCTTGGACACAAAAGACGAGCCAGACCAGTCACTTCCAATCAGTCATACACCCTCGCAGTGAGTGTGCTGGTGCATGTGTGTTTTAGCTGTTATTTTTTCATCCATTATGAGCTCTCTTGTGAGTAACTGCAGGGAAAACCCAAGGAAGGAAAAGTGTGGCGAAGAGAGGATGAGGATGAGGATGAGGATGAGGATGAGGATGAGGATGAGGATGAGGATGAGGATGAGGATGAGGATGAGGAAGTTCTTACCCTCTTTCTCCCACGGATGACAAAGACGATCAGTAACCAGAAAAACATGGCGATGACCACTGACCCGATAGGAACAATCAGCTCCACATTAGTCTTTTCTTCAACACCTACAACAGTGTGATTTAAATAAGTAATTACAAGACAGGTTTGTGGGTTTGATCATGAAAGTAACTGGAAAAAATTGGAGCAATTTCAGAGGACAGCGTGGGATAGTTACTGTGGAATGTCAAGTACAATTTCAGTGACATGCTTTGGCAGTATTACATAAAGCTCAGAGAGGTTTGTCATTGTCTTTGGCTTCTATAAGTGTGTGTGTGTCTGTGTTTGGGTTGGAGGAAGGAGACTGTTAGAATTTGGACTGTAAGCAAACTGATAGTTTATCTAGTCACAACAAATGGTCAGAACAATTCTAGCCAAAGACAACTTGGAAAAATCCTAGTAAAGTGTAACTACATGCTCTAATGGATACTCTTCAGTTTTAACTTAGTTTTAATCCTTTGCTCTACTTGTCTGGGCTTTTCTTTTTGTTCGAGGTCTCATCCTCCACCCTCCTGGGTTTGCACTGCTGGCGTCTGGTCTCTGGGACTGGGTCTGCATTCTGCTGGCGGGGACCAGGTCACGTAGGCCCTGGTTCTAGTTGGGGCATTTGTTTGTGTGGATGTGTTCAGGACAGGAGAGCAGAGGCTGGAGCTGGGGCAGGGCCGGCCTCTCCCTTTGTCCTGTAGCCTCTTCATTGTTTTAGATTTAGAAACTCCCAGGAGGATGTGCGTTAACTGGGGAAACTTCCTGTCATGCGGAAGCAAAGTTATTCTTATGCTATATTTTAATATGAAAAATGGTGCATGCGTAATGTGAATCTGTGAAACCTTCAGGCAGGATATAAATACATGGTCTTCGTCAATATTTTGGGTATTGTCTAGATATTAAAGCTAAATTCTACTCATTTGGATGTGGATGATACATTATTTACAATCAGCTGACCGGAAATATTAAATCATGCTACACATGATTTGTGATTTGGCACTGGTTGAGGCCTAGACTGACCTTCAGTTGTCAAAAGCGCCTGTGAGGCATCACAACCGCGGCGGTTACATGCAGTGCAGGTGTACAGACCACTGTCTTCCTTCTTCACACGTTGGATTGTCAAAACATAGTTGTTCTGACTCAGAATAACACCTGGAAGCAGTCGACATAGTTTATAACAGCTGCAGCAACATACAGACCCAAACTGACTCTGGTTTAAGAGCAGTGCATGTCTCACCTGAACCTTCCTCTACAGTTTGGTTATTTTTGGTCCAAACCACTGTGGGGTTTGGGGTCCCAGCAGCATCACAGATGAGCTTAACTGTCGCACTCACGTTCACTTTTTGGTCGGTCAGATTGGTAAGGATCCTGGCCGCTTCGAGACCTGGAAGTGGATTTCAAAAGGATTACAAAGTACTTGGTTTTTTTTTTTTTTTACCAATATATGGATAAATCAATCAAACTTTTCATGTTTCAAGAATTTTCAACTGTTACATAAGACTTACTCGTTACCTCAACCCAGATTTTTAAAACCACTAAAAATAAAAGCTACAGTGAACAATGAAAACAAACTAAAGCAGAATAAAACAGCCTGGTTTTTGGATTAAAATGGCTTTGTGTAATATAACACTAAAACAATATAATTCTAAGAAAAAAACTAAACTAATATGAGTCAAACACTCAAAACAATCTCTTATATTAAATCAAAACTAAAGTGGAAGACTAAATAAAATAAAATAAAAAATAAATAAAAAGCTATGAAAACTGCTGTAAAGATGTTTTTTTTTACCATTTGATAGACTGTCAGTAGGACTATGAAAAAACTACTGCATTAATTCCACTGGAATGTGGTGGAAAGGCAGGACATGGGAAAAAGAGGAATTTCAGAGCACATATAGTATAAGTAGAAAAAACTGAAAACCTGAAAAATGTAATATGTTT
The DNA here is from genome assembly GCF_902148855.1 of Sphaeramia orbicularis. Classification (NCBI taxonomy): domain Eukaryota; kingdom Metazoa; phylum Chordata; class Actinopteri; order Kurtiformes; family Apogonidae; genus Sphaeramia; species Sphaeramia orbicularis. The sequence continues at coordinate 36,248,213 of NC_043960.1, forward strand.
AATATGATTTGCCTTTACAGTCAATTTATTGCCAGTGATTTATAGACTTATGATTTCTTTCTTTGTTTCTTTCTTTCTTTCTTTCTTTCTTTCTTTATTCATGTACATGATTTAAAAAAATCAAGTAAAAATATCAAATACAATAGCTTCTGCAAAAACGAAAGAAAGAAAGAAAGAAAGAAAGAAAGAAAGAAAGAAAGAAAGAAAGAAAGAAAGAAAGAAAGAAAGAAAGAAAGAAAGAAAGAAAGAAAGAATATAATCAGTTTATGGTAAGTGCTCTTAGAATAAGTATGGCTGATGGTAAATGGGAGCATAAACTTTAACAAAGTAAAACTCCAAACAAATTCACATCTACTCTGAAAACAACAAAACAACAAATCACGCTGGGATCAAAGAAAACAAAAAAATGTTGTCATTTGTTATTGAATACAGGAAGAGAGGGAACAATACAATCTAAACAGTGTCAGCTTTATTTACCTATTTCTGTTTGTTGAAAAGTAATCAGTTCTTAATAAAATCTTAAAAGTTAAACTATGTAAATGAAGTCACTAGAGTAATGCACTTGAATCCATGCATTTCCAAAGTGAACTGTTTCCAGAGCATTGTGACATTCATGAGTGGGGTCTGACTGATAGAACATTATGAACAGGGAGGTGTAAATATGAACGTTCTACCTTTGAGGGACAGACGGCGTAGCAGGCAGGTTCTCTCCTTAGTCTTGATGTTTTCCACCTGACAGGCGTAGAGACCTTCATCCTGGGTGGACACGCTGGGCAGCGGCAGCACCAGTGTCATGTTGGCATCCTTGGTGTCGCACAGCACCGCCTGCGACAGGGGTGTCGGCTGCAGGGCCAGGGAGCGACAGGGCTGCACCGCCGCCACCTGCTCTGACTCTGACACGTTGTTCACACGGTACCAGGCCAGGTTACCATAAATCAGCCTGTCTGCCTTACACCGCAGCGTCACATCATCCTCCTCCAAAGGCTCATCGGACGGAGACAGAGTCAGCTCAAGGCCACCTATCAGCACCAGAAGGACGATCAGTCTGTACATGTAGTAACGATCAGAACAAGGAGCCTCATGCAAGAAATAGAACAGAGGAAAACGCTCACGTGTCACATGGAAGAAAATGATGCGTGAATCTTCTCCAGCTTTGTTGGCAGCAGTGCATCTGTAGAGGGCATGGGTCTCGGCTTTCTGAATCTTCAAAGAGCTGACGATTTTCTAGTGAACACACATTTACTTTGTTAAATATCCACTGCACTCATTCTATAAATACTTTACTTGAAATAATGATTTATGTCTGTTAAAATACATCTCCAGCTCCTCTAAAAGTTAATATTTAGACACAAGATGATTCCTAATCTCTTAAAAATCTGTCTTTTTGTGTGCAAACAGTGATGGCGTATAGTGAAGAAGGACTTTAATAACTCTTCATATTCAAAATAAGAAATATTCACCTTTTGGGTGTGATCTGTGTGACTGAAAATCCGTTCAACAGGGTTGTGACCAGTGCTATTATTGATATCTTTCCAACTTGTACAATCCTCCAACTGGACCTCAGACTTATCCAGCCCTGACCTATTGGACAGAGAAGAAAGGAAAACCATCCCTTATGATACTTGGAAACAACATTAACAAACATACTGTTGAAATGGAATAGGTTAGGAACAGTGTTGTGCAAGTTACTTCCAAACTGCAATGGCAAGGCAAGGCAAATTTATTTGTATAGAACAATTTATACACAGGGCAATTCACATTGCTTTACAAAAATGGAAAAGAGACAGGTTAAAAACACACAATTACAATTAAAATAAAACAATAAAATATAAATAATAATCAATTAAAATAAAGTAAAAGAGAAGAGCGCAGACAGAACCCTTTCAGTTGTTCTATACACAGTTGAACAGAACTGTTTTCAGCCCACATTGTCAGAGTAGAGGCCTGTCTCACGTCATTACAGATTACTTGTTACTGTTATTTAAAAATAATTCCTTATCTTACAATATTACTGTCTCAGAATTGTAATGCGTTACATGACTTCTGTATTACTTTTGAGTTACATACAAACTCTTGTCATAAATGGCACGTACACAGTAGAAGTGTTGGTTTTTTTTATTTGAGCAAATAAATTATGGGCGAAAAGTGTGTTGTAACGCATCTACCGAGTAAAATATTACTGAAAATTGATTAGTAATGCCTCATACTACTGCGTTACAGCAAAAAGTAATCAGTTACTGCAATGCATTACTTTTGTAACATGTTCCCAGCACTGGTTAGGAAGTACTGGTACCCCGTTAAATATGTAGTGAGATGCATCATTACTTTTCTTGCAAATGCTTTAAACTGGGAAATTAAATTCAAACACATAAAAACATCCATATAAACGATCACTGTATAGCAATGTTTATATTTATATTATATATTTATTATTATTTATTTATATGAAGGACATAGTTAGAGTCCTTCAATATATTTTAAATTTTCAAATGTATAACAAGAAACATACAACTTGAACTCTGCAGGCTTTCTGATTGGATAATTGTCGGTGGGTGGGCCTAATGAACCAAAACAAAAAATGTTAACATAAACAAACGGAGTTACTTCAAAAATATGCCTGACTCAAAACCATGCATGGCTGATAGACAAATTATGTAAACTACTTATGTAGGTGAAGCCCCATGTCTTACTATTAAAATAACTAAGAATATTGGAATATGCTAATTAAAGTAGGACTTAGGAAAGGGAAATTAATCATTGTTGGGTAGATTTAAAATATGTTTGTGTAGTTATTTAGTACACTTGATGTGTTGAAGATTATAATGCAAAATGTGTCTCTTATTACATGTTTAAGGGCCCCCATTTATAAGCTGAAGACTGCTTCTGGGGTGTCCTATTACAAAATGTATTTTATTTATCAACTGTTGATTTTAATAAACGTGTATAATAATTTTGTAATAAATTTGTAAAATAAATAAATTTAAAAAAATAGGACCAATGGCCCTGTAGCTTACCGGCCAACTGAAAAGCTTTGGGAAATGTATCCAGATGCCATTTGTTATCACCCAGTTCTGTGTATTTACTATATTACAGAAATAGCCCATGTTATGGTCATATTCCAATCAGATCTGTAAAAAATTCAAATTCCAATTTGATATCATTGATATTTACTGATTTATTGTATCAATCCACTTCCTATCTCTTATAATGGGAAAATTTTTCAAAGTGGCACCAAATCCAGAATCAGATCCAGATCAAAATAATTTCAATACCTTGTGCTGACATCATCATACAGAAGCTGTATACCAAGTTTGAAGTCAATCAGAACTGTAATTTGGGAGAAGAAGATGATTGAAATGTTTTCCCCATAAGAGTCATTGTTAAATTTTCCATAAGTTCCCGGATCCAGAAGAAGATCCTGATCAGCATGTGGCCATTATGTTTTGGTCATCTCCCCATCAGGGCTGGACTGTAGAAATTTCCACTTGATATCATTTATATTTACTGAGTTATTGCATCGATCCACTTCCTATCTCTTACAATGGAGAAATTTTTCAAAGTGGCACCAAATCCAGAATCAGATCCGGATCCAAATACTTTCACTAACTTTTGTTAACATCATCATAAAGAAGTTGTATACCAAGTTTGAAGTCAACTGGAATTGTAGTTTTGGAGAAGAAGACGATTGAAATTTTTGTAACGGATGACAGACGACGACAGACGACGACAGACGCCGCATGACGACAATAGCTTATGGCCTGTCGGCTGGTAAGCTAATGAACATGAAACTGTTGTTTCAAATTCCCATCCTCCTTCTTGAAGTTGCGCAGATATGTTGGTAGCTACTATGCCTTCTACAAAGCTGATAAATAACTGCCAAGTGGCATAGAACTTTCTAGTGGAACCCACAACAGTATATCTAATTTTTTCTAGGTGAATATGATCTTTGATTCATTGTCCATATGTTGGGGGGTGAGAAGATGGTGGGGGGATTCCTCCATTTAAACAAGATAAGCCCCCTGGCCCAGTTCTTATATTCTGCATACAACCTTTTATCAACCGTTTGTGTCAGTGTAAGTTATTTTTTTACTCTTCTGCTCCAAACTCTTACAGATGTCGTCATGAATTTCTGAAGGCAAAAACGTATACAAGATGAGGCACAGCTTTAGCAGGAAAAAGCTCTTTTTTTTGATAGAGAGCACAAAAAGAAACAACAGGAAACGTATTGCGGGGCTGAGGAAGTGCTCTGATGTGTATGCAGAAGATAAGGAACCTGCTGATGGTCCTCTCTGGTCAAAGCAGCTACACACGCCTCCTCCTTTCTATCAACAGTCGTCAAATCGCTGCATACCTGAGTGCATTGTTGTGTAATCAGTGTTAACAGTCAAGTCCTGCTGCACAGACAGAGTTACTGGGTTGACCCACTGATTCAGGAGGGCAAAAAGTAAAAATACTTTATTGAGTTAAATTTGGAAATAAAGCCAAGAATAATTAATGTCCTTCTGAAAATGGACATTGTGAAGGACATGAATCACATCCGCTGATCCACATCGGGTCAGGGTGTACTCTCATTGTCTCCTCTCTTGTTTTTGTCAACATCACGAAAGCAGCTATTTGTCCCCTAAAATCAACAACCTGTTGACAATAACTGAGCGACCGGCGTGCGAACACTGTGTCCACGCACAAATGGAAACATACTGCAAGTTTTTCTTTGTCTCACACACAGTCTGAGGGCTGACAGAGCGACTTACATGAAAGCCTCTGGACAGTCGTCTTTGGACATCCACTGCCAATGGATCTGTGCAGGGGTGGGGATTCCCGAAGTAGTGCACCTCAGGGTGGGGCTGCTGCCATAAGGGTATATATCTGTGTCTACGGCCACCTCCTTCTCAATGATATGAGGTGGTACTGTAGAACAAAACAACCAAAATGACAAATGAAGTGTCATGCAACTCAATGAGAAACATACAATAGAATAAAAGGGATTACGTGCCATTGACCAGCAGCTGGAAGGAGCGTCTCTGTTCCTCTTTAGTGATCTTATTGGTCAGGACCATCGTGTAATTCCCTGCATCCATTTCTGAGACTCCACGAATGATAAGAGCATCACTTCTCTGTTTGATTTTGTAGTCATGCTTCAGTGGCAGTCCATTTTTTAACCTGCCAGAACAGTATAAAAAGTTATCCATAACATACATTTAACCCGTAAAGCCTGAAGCATTAAATCATTGACAGAAAATTCCAGTTCTTTGAAACTGGGGCCTTTACTGGTCCTTCTGAACAACCCCATTTTTTTTTTTTTTTAAATATCAATTTCCATGTATGAGTTTCAATTTTGTATCATATTTGATACATCAGGTATCAATGCTGAAATATTTTTATTTTTGAACAAACAAAAACATAACACAACACAAACATGCCTAACAAATTGGTAATTCCTTTTCAAAACTGGCAAAGTTCTGCCTCCTTCCTCATTAATGACAATAGTGTAGTGTCAGTGGAAAGGCCTCTGGTGAACGAATTCTTCCCCCTTGGTGGATTATCTGTGTATTGCATGTATCTAATTGTATACATCAGGTTTTTCAAGACAAAAAATCAAACTGATCATGTAGAGGGCTTCAAAACTCATGTATCAAATATGATTCCTTTGGTGTTATAGAGTTAAGGATGGATGTTTTCAACATGAATACAAGGTGAGGATGTATTTCTTTAGTGTGAATAGCTGTTCTCCTTCTGCTGTGAACATACCATTTGAAACTGGGCTCCGGGTAGGCTAAGTATTTGACGGGGATCTGGATCGATGTCTGATCACCCACATTGACCTCCCAAACCTTTGTCCAGGGCTCCTTCATGTCAATGAATGGTTTTTCTGAAAACACATGAAATCGTGAAACATATGAATACCGTAAAAAATGATTTACGTCAGTATTTACTGCAAGATGCACTTCTTAATGGATGCAAAAAGTGAGGGAAGCCAAAAAAGAGCTCAGCATGAGCTTGTATGATTTATCAGACACAGCCAGGGAAAAATTACAGAGTAAAACAAATCTGAAAAATGTTCTAGGTAAAGACAGTGGGAGTTCTTTATATTTATGGTTCATGGAAAAACTGGTTTTAAAGAGGATAGCATATGCACCTAGTGGTGGGTCTGTGGTTTAATTGATGCTCTACTGTACCATCCAGCTTGGATCAATTCTGCATGACTTTTCAGTCTAATCAGAGGAATGGAATTTCCAAAAAAGGAGGTTTACAAAGAATGATGTACAGATGATGTGACTATAAAAATACAGAACTGTTCTATTGTGATATACAACAGGTAATGTATTCTTAACGATACTTTCAAAAGAAAATTGGATTTAATCACTGACGTTCAACTTTTCTGTTATGTCAGAGCCAAAAATAATAAAATGCTGTCAGCCTCCCGTGACCTCCTACAAAGGATGGGGCTTTTTTGTTTTGATTCAGTATTCGTTACTTTTAGTGCACTTACCATAAACTTTTAGGAAAACTGTGGCACTTCTCTCCATCTGCCCACTGGAGGCAGTGCAGGTGTAGTCCCCAGTGTGATCAACCGTCACATTCTCCACTGTGAGTGTTTCCGACAGCTCCTGAGAGTTCCACAGCTTCATCTTGTGGCGTGTTGTGTGCATCGCCCTTGAGCCATTCACTGAGGTCTAACATACAAAAGATACATTGCAATTCCAACATGTATTAGTTTCGTACAGACACATGAGAGCATTTTAGTGTAATTATGAAACTGATGCATCATGGAGGACACTTAAAAAGAAAAGTTGTCTGCACATCTGGTGACCTTCACACTTTGACCTAGTATGAAGATAGGCTAAAGGATTCCTGAAAGCAGGAAGTAAGGATGTGCAAGGATAGCAGGAAGTGAGATACAGAACCTGTGGTATCTGTGTCAGACAGGCTGATTTCAGTTAATCGTTATCATCAGTGTGAAAAAACACTCTTGTCTTTGTTCATAAACGACACAAGAACACCAAATATCACACTGTGCGATTCTGTGGTGCAGTGTTGTTTACTGTTTATTCCAGTGTGCAATGTTTGTTTTCTTGCTGTTGGTAATTTAGTTCTCTCACCGCTGATCATCATTACTCCACCCCCTGAAGGGGAGGCAAGGGGTATTATTTTTGGTTCAGTTTGTTTGTTTCTTTGTTTGTTTGTTAACACTTTAGCAGCAAAACTATTGGTTCAATTCATACCAAATTAAGTTCATAGATTACCAGTGACCCAGAATAGATGTCATTACATTTTAGGAAAGGCAGGTCAAAGTTCAAATTTTTTTATGATTTTAAAAAATCTTCCTGTTTACTTATAATGGGCGAAATACGTCCGAGGGGTGGGGTTTGTTATGCCTGGCACCACTTATTATTATTATTATTATTATTATTGTTATTATTATTATTACTCACTTGTATATCATTGTTATGACTACTAATATATATATATATATATATATATATGTATATATATATGTGTATATATATATATATATATATATATATATATATATACATATATGACTTTATTACAACTTTCATTCTGTGATGATTAACTATTAATATTATTACTACTACTTTGCCACTTGTTTCTATTATTACTTTACAATGTGCAATTGCAATTTTTCACTACTGTTTTTTATAGTTATTGTATTACTTTTGTGGTATTTATTTTATTATTCTTTCTTATATTATTTCTTATATAGTCAGATATTTGGTATTGTACTGCTTTTGGAACCTCAATTTCCTAGGGGCTCTACCAAAGGATCAATAAAGTTCAATCTAATCTAATCTAATCTAATCTAATCTAATCTAATCTAATCTAGAAAACAGAAGCAGATGAAAACAAAATAACAAAAAAAAATAATAGGGGCTTGGACACTGACCAGGGCCTGACCAGAGTGTGTCCAGTTAAATTCGATGCCCACGTTGAGCTCAGTGGTGGCGGTGCAGCTCAGCACCAGCCGCTCCCCCACAGACAGCCTCACTTGCGTGGGGGTCAGGGTGAGGTCATAGATTTTGTATCCTGCGGAAAAGGGAGGGAGGACACAGCAGTTAGTCGTCGGCCTATTGTTCTCCTGAGACCACAGACTCTCTCCCAAACTCACCACTCCTTACTTCTCTTTTTTCATCCCAACATTAATAAAACATCATCATTATTAACCAACACATCACTAAGAGATCTTACCCACAACTGCAACAATGTAGAGAGGAGACTTGACCGTCTCGTTGCCTATTCGTGTTTGGCAGAATACGACGCCGGCGTAGCTGATCAGATGGCTGGGAACAGTGAAGCCCGTCTTAGCGTCCCACACTGAGTCCTTCCCATCGGGATGAAGCTCCTTCTCTGGATACTTCTAACAGACACAGAAATTAACTGATTTTGAACATAGAAATAAACCCCATCACCTTTTACTTGTGTGTCTACGCTAACATAGGATTCATTATTTAAGTGCTCGATAAACCGGCGACAGAAGCTGATAGCGACAGGGGAATTGACGTCACTTCTCAGAACATATTTGTTGAGCATTATGTTTAATTTCCTCAGCCTGTTAAAACAGATTTGTGCTTCTCTAGAGGAGTGAAACGTCTGAGAAAATGAACCCGTTGATGTCATCAGGGTTATCTCAGCCTGGTTCAGGAACTTAGGATCTGGTGTTTTGGAGTATGACCCACACATGGGACAGAAAATCTCAACATATTAAAGTCCATTTTTAAAAACCTGTTAGGCTCCACAAGAGAAACTGCTCCAATATAATATATAATCTGTACACATGTCTATATATATAATGATGCATGTAGATATGTGTATATAGGTGTACGTAGGAGTATCTCCCCTATCCAACTTGTGGCATGTTCAGCATGTGCACAACAGATGTAACAGTATGTGTATCATTTTTTGATTTGTTGTTTACATTTCCATATTTTCTATTGTATATCTGTTTGTTGTGCTGACTAAATGCTCTTTTTCCTCTTGTGTGCTTTGTTGTACTCCACTGTGGCTGCTGTAAATTTGGAATTTCCCCTTGTGGGACTAGTATAGGAATATCTTATCTTAAAAACGCCTAAGTTGATTAAAGTACAACACCAACATCACTGCTACAGCTCTTCAAAGAACACAGTGAACTCTAATAAATCAGTGAGAATTTTTCAACACGTTAAGTCAAAATAACAAACAGAAACAACTCTTCCGTACAGTGTGGAGTGTAACGTTGAGATTCTCGACTGAGCCTCTGCAGGGGATGACCACCCACTCTCCTTCTCGGATAAACACCACCTCAAATTCTTTCTCCGATGGCACGAATGGCACCTTGTAATCTAAAATCAGATCACACACACATTACATCAGAGGAAAGTCAGCATAAAACCAAGACGACAAACAAGGAAGAAAATCATCAGGATGATACTTACCTCAATGGATATGATATTTTTTTGTACATAAATGTCAGAGATATAAACTTTTAAGAAGTACACACAGTCACAGGAAAAATTATCAGACCATCAAAAGTCACCAAAAACAATAGTTATGCAATCAAGTACTAACTCCTGTGTGTATCATGCGACTAAAACAGGCAGAAAAGAAAACATGGAATGCCTAAAAGCACTGTTTTTGGCAGTACGATGTCATAGCTATTGATGTAAGAACTGAAGTGATTTTGGTTATTATCAAGAAACATGGAAAATGGGCGGATATCAGCTCTTAAGTTAAATTCTTAAGAGCTATTTTTGTTGTTATCATTATATTTTTCCAAACAAATATTCCTTTAGTTGTACCAGGCATTAAAATGAACAAAAAACTGAAGAAAACAAAGGTGGTCTAATAATTTTTTCCGCGACTGTTTGTTATGGTGAGTGGCTGCTTCACAACAAAAGACATACAACTCATTTATGTGAAACATTACATACTCTAATACAATACCACCCTTAACATAAATAGCACTACATAGGACTTAATGAAACTGAAGACCAAACAAAGTAATATGACAGTGTAAAATGATGCAGCCACTAATGCTTCAATTGAGAGGATGTAACATTGTGGCCCTTTAATGACATAAAGATTATCATACTTTTATCACTATTTTCATTAATGGAAGGTAGATTTTCTAGACATAAAATCAGCTAGGGCTCGGCCAAAAAACTACAGTATCACAATATAAGTTTATTTTTTGTTATACATCATTCATGCTCTTTAATCACTGAATGTATTTGTTTACATTGTGAACTAAAAACTAAAATACTTCCAAATATTTCAATGTTTTCTGTACATACTTGCATATATTGATATAAATAAAAGATTGTTTTTTTAGAATAATTACGCACATTTGTCAAAGAATTTTTAAAAAACAGAACTATCTTTTACATATTTGTGTCTTATTGATTTGTTTTCATCATATTACAATGTTCCCTTTTTTGTCTTGTTGCATCTTTTACAATGCTTTCGTTCTCGTGTTGAATGCCATTTACATCTTTTGGGTATTGTAGTGAACTTTTCTGTGTCATGTTATTTTCATTGTGAAATATCTTTTACAATGTTTTTGGTTTTTTGGGCCTTTTACATTATTTTTTGTTGCATCAACTATGTCATTTTTGTCCTGTTGCATCTTTCATGTCATTCATGTATCTTTCTTTTATTCTTTTGTCTTTATCTTTTTATTTGTTGCATCTCTGTTTCATCATTTCATCTTCATACATATTATTTTCATCTTTCTGCATCTTAAACATCATTTTTGTTGTGTTGCATCTTTTGCAAATCATTACAAATAAGTAACTGGTTGTTTTGTTTTTTTTTTTTTGTTTGTTTTTTTTTATTTTGACATTTATTGCTGTAATTATCAGTATCAAATGATATGAAATGAAAGTGATCCCATTTTGCCTTTACAGGTCACCACTAGAGGCTTTTATCTAAGACAACAAGGTGACATTATTACATAAGTGGTTACAGTATGACTAAAGACATACTATTAACCATGAAACGTCTATTTCTTATACATTTTTGGAACTATTTTTGTCAAATACCTGTTACATACATAATAATAAAAGCCCCATTTTTCAACATATGTCAGTCCATCTATGTCTGTTGCTACAAAGTACGTTAAAAGACAGTTTTACCGTGGACGAACACATAGGCGGCTGCAGCTGTTTTGCCATCTTCAATTTTCAGGTCTCTGTAGAAGCACTGATACTGTCCGGTTTCATTCACAGTAGAGTTGAAGATCCGAAGCGTTGTGCAGAACAATCCTGATCCACTGCAGTCACTGGTGGAGAACCGGGTGCTTGTGGGAGGGGTGTTCCACCTCAGGTATTGGCGACCTCTGCCAGATCAACACATTATGGGTTCACTGTTGTATATGTAGGATCACCAGCAGAAATGGAGCTTTGCACCATGTACTTACCTGCAGGTGAGTTCCAGGCTCTCAGATTTGTTCATCCTGTGGACGCCATAGAGGTTCAGTGTTGGAGGATCAGGCATAAACCGAAGGTCAAGGCCTGAAACAAGAGTAAACAAATTAATCACAGCAAAGTATGGACACAAATATTCTCATTTTTGTCTGTCTGAAACTAAAGTCGACCCATAAGTGGTTGAAAGGTCACATAGGTCGTCTTCAGAATTGTTTAATGCAAAGGAAATCTATTGAGAGACAAGGGAAGCAAACTGAAAGGCCGGTGAAGGTCTTGGATATGAGAATCACTGGACATGCTTTGAAACTAGCTCTCTGGGCACTCAGGCAATTTTTCCAGTCCTGCAGAAAATGGCGGAGCTGTGTCAAAACAGGAAGCTGGGAAAGATAGGCCGGGTCAGGCTCTATAGTCCAGCACAGTGTGGCCTAGGTGGGGTTCCTGTTTCTGAGGATACACACTGCCCACCACCTCCCTGTGAGGCCCTAAAGCACACAATGTATTGTATGGAAACATGTCAGGCTGACCCATCAACTGTTATATAAATGAGGCTCATTTGAAATTAAATGCACATCTAAAAAGTCAGTTCATGTTTGTAGATAATAGAGGATAGGATAACAGCTAGTGTGAGTTTTTTCTTGCCTTTATCAGTTTTTCCCTTTTTGTAAATGGGCACAGATTTCCCTCCATTTATTGTCACCATGTAATTTAGTGCCTATAGTTTCAGGCCTAATACACACTTTCTCACACAATTTATGTCACTGTTGCCATAAAGTTGGAATAAAATACTTTAACCTGTTATCATCAAATGATTGTAACAACGTGATCAATCCTTGATAGATAAGGTGTAACTGAGACTGAGTATGTAATCATTGCACCAGGTCAAAGGTGATTATTGATGTGTATAAATAGGAATAAAAAGAGGAATGAGTCTGAAAACCAAATTATTTCGACTTTATGCCCAACAGAGTACATAGAAAACCAAAGTATACAAAAGGTTCATGTATTTCCATCATCTTTAGGCCTAGTTGTGTGTTAGACTCACTTCACTGACAAAAGAATCTAATGCGTTTTTGACAATGAAAACGTTTTCTCTTACCTGCAACACAACTTATTCCCAGAACAATGCCAAGGAGAGAGGAGACGGAGCCTGCCCGAGCCATCATCCAACAGTCCACACAAACACCCAAGAAAAAGTTAGTTGTGACTCCGCTATTTAGGTCCTACAGGTGCGTCACCAATCCATTGACCCCCGCTGCATTTTATTCCACTCTGGTGACAAGTGCCAAAAGGTACAGACATGGGAACCCAGTGCAGCCCAGTGCGCAGTGGCCAGTGCGCAGTGATGTGTGCGCTGCGGCTCTGGCCTCATGGAGCTGTAGCTGAGGATGGAGCAGGCTGCAGGGGAGGAGCGTCTGTCTGACTGGAGCTACAACCTACCACATGAGAGCTCCTCCTGGACCTCCTGCTGCTGCCTCTTACTGGGACAAACACTGAAAAGGAAGGTTTAGCCCAATAGCTGTTTGCGTAAAAATTAGCCGTGACGCATAATTGCGTTAACATAATTATCGGGCCTATTTAAGTGCATGCTGTTTACTAAAAATGTGATATATATGTTCACGTTAAATTTATAGACAGATTTATATGTTATTGCTTAATTGTTAGGCTATTGCATAAGCATGTACTGATTCTTATTGTTTTTTGGTTTGTTTTGTTTTAAAAATAAATAAATAAATAAATAAATAAATAAATAAATAAATAAAGAATTTGCATTAATCCATAAAGACCCAATCCTAATTTTGTGTCAGTTCCCAGATGATTTTTTTTCTCTTTATTTAGCCTTTCTTAAGTGATTTATCACTATTTATTATAACATTATCCTCTGTAATTTTCATTTTTCACTGTAAATCACGTATTTTCCTATATTTAACCCTTTGATGCATGAATTATGAGAACCTCAGTCAAGATTTTTTTTTTCCAGTGATTTTATTCCTCTTGTGATTGAATTTTTTTTTTAAATGAACCTATTTTTTATGGAGTTACAAAAATGTCCACTCAGCTGGACACCATTTGCATAATTTTTGAAGCAAAGAAACATGTATTTAAAACGCAATAACAGAAAGTGATATGAAAACTATGAAATAAGGGCATTTTTAATGCAGCTAATCTGATGTTATCGCATATTTGATCATATTCTAATACTAGTTATTACTCACTTCATGGAGATAATATGCAAAAAAATAAAAAATAAAAAAACTTTTTGTTTACAAAAATTTTTAATTACAGTCTAATAACAACTAGCAATTGATTTACACTCAAACATGTTGCTGCAGATTAGTTTTATCTAGAACAGCAAAGTTACAGGAATGATATGAATTGCAGTGTATTATGGGATGGTGCATAAGCATCCACTGTGTTGGCTGATATGGAACTAAAACAACAAAACCCATGAATATACAATGAGAAAAGCTGTAGAATAGCTGTCCACTGTAGTGACCACTATGCATGAAAGGGTTAATCTCCTATAATTAATTTGAATGCTCATGAAAGCTCAGAGTATATTCAAAAATATTATATCAAAACAGATAAAACTCTAATTTTAGTCAAATCTATCATTAACTGACCATAAACAAAGTGTCTCCATCCACTGTCATTGATCCAACTCCATGGGTTTTACTGGTGAATCAATGTTGTAGAAGATGACTGTGTTTCCATGTTCACTACAGAGCCTCTGAACATCCATATGGGTCATATCTGATGACCATGAAAAGATGGCAAACTGTATTTTACACCAATTATTTACATGTATTGATAGGATTAGTGGATCAACAGGTATTAAATATTTACATCAGTACATGGTTTTGGTAGATAGTGGATGTTTGGGTCTTTATTGGTTATACTTACATAATGTATAGTGAGAATAGTAAAGAACATTCCCACAGTTACTATGAAAAGTTTAAGCTACAAAGAAAAGATTGTAAATGAAGCCAAATTTGGATTTTTAGGTGTGCAATACATTCAAAAATAGTAACAACAGAGTTGTGTTTGACAATATCTTACACTGACTTTCATTGTTTTTACACTTTTTTCATGTGCGCATGAGGACATTTATTGTTGAAAGTGTTCATTTTTGCTCTTTGCAAGACTTGAGCTGCTCTAGAGTCTGTCTGATTCTCGTCTTCATGATGTCTGTACATTTTCAATAAGAGACAGATGTGGACTGCAGACAGGACAGTCCAGTACTCTGTGACCATGAAGCCACAGTTGGAAGTGGTACAGACTGAAACCTGGCATCGTCCTGCTGAAACAACAATGAGCTTCAGGGAAAAGACGTGTTTCAATCTCTTGAACACGCCAGTAACAGTAAATCTCAAAAACCACAATTAATTTCGGTTAATGAATTTACCGCGTCAGACATATTTATATTTTATACACCGGGTACTCTTTCCGCTTTACTCTGACTTAAACTGCGTGCCCATGCAGAACACATGACCGCCGGTGTTTCTCCACCTTACGCCAATACTTCCGTAAAAATGGCTGTCTGGTTAAATCCGGGCTGCCCCAGAGGGGGGGGTCACGTAATTTAAGTTAAACCACCAGTTATGTTTCAGATGGATGGACCAACCCAGGAGAAATGGAAGAACTCATCAAAAAGGAAGGTTTGAGATTTTTTAAAAAGTTAAAACAAAACTTGATTTATTTGCTTTAGGCCAAAATAGAAAAAGGTTACAAAAAAGAAAGAAGTCAGTTATCAGTTAGTCTAGCATCAAACACACTATTCGTCTCCCACCTTGTCTCATCTCATCATCACATTTTATAGTCTTCAATCACTTGGAAGACTTCCATTTTTTGTTCCTTAATCTCAATGATTGGTTGAACACTTGTTCCTGCGTAAAACATGTCACAGTTTACGTCAATAACTCCACGTTAGCTAATTCTAACAAAAAACACATTAGAAAGTTCACCTGAGCTAATCGCACCTCGGTTTGATATTTGCACCAACAATTTAGCTTACACTGCATGGTTAAACCACAAAGAGTTCCGTAAGTATGTCTAGTTCTAACACTTGTGCAATTCTTGACCACAAAAAGTCCCAAGTTCATAATCAAGATGAACTCAGCTAGCTTTTACCACAAAGCTGCAAGATAAGATCTTTTTCTCACCTTTTCTCCGAGTTCAGCACACACGAACCTGACCTGACACTGACTGTTCAGTACCAAGGACACATCTGCAAAAATAAAAGATTCTTCAAGCAAAACAACCTGCAACATTACATTTTCCTTCTCCATTTTGGTTCATGATGTATGATGCATGATATTCACCTGACATTGTAGAGCAAAATTTAAAGTCACATTCAACTCCCATTTAATACGATCCGTATCACAAATCTATGCCTTCACTTTGATACGGGTCAGCCATGTGGCCACCGATGCAGCCCCAGACCATCACAGATGCCGATGATAGATTGTCTTTTCATCTTGGAAATGTAGAACCCAGCATCAGTTTTTTTTTTCTGAAAACAAGCTGAAACATTGATTCATCAGACCACAGCTTTTCAGTCCACCTTAAATGACTTCAAGAGACATTTCTTCACATAATTTATGACTATAAATGTGTTTATACAGCTCTGGAAGAAAATACGAGACCACTGCAAAATGATCACTTTCTCTGATTTTACCATTTACAGGTATGTGTTTGAGTAAAAAAAATTTTTATTCTCTAAACTACCGACAGCATTTCTTCCAAATTCCAAATAAAAATATTGTTATTTAGAGCATGTATTTGCAGAACACGACATGTGGTCAAAATAACAAAAAGATGCAGGTGTTTTCAGACCTCAAATAATGTAAAGAAAAGAAATTCATATTCATTTCTAAACAACACAATACTAATGTAACTAATGTAATGTAATGTAACTTGGGAAAGGTTCAGACATCACTATTTGGTGGAATAACCCTGATTTTCAATGACAGCTTTCACGTGTCTTGGCTCTCCACCATTGCTGTTGGATGACTTTATGCAGCTCCTGGCAAAGAAATTCAAGAAGCTCAGTAATGTTCCATGTCTTGTGACCATCCATCTTCCTCCAGAAGTTTTCAAAGTGGGTTCAGGTCTGGAGATTGGACTGGCCATGACAGGGTCTTCATCTGGTGGTCCGTCATCCACACCTTTATTGGCCTAGCTGAGGCCAGGAGCATTGTCCTGATAGAATAACCAGTCCTCAGAGTTTAGGAACATTGTATGAGCAGAAGTCCAGTAGTTTTCAATAGTTATTTTTTGATTCCAGTTATTTTGCAGTACTAATAGTACTGTTTTTGTCTATTGCAAGAAGATAGTGATGGCCACAGTAGCGGTTTTTATACTTCTCCTTCTTAAATAAGACATGGATCAGGTGTTTATTAAGTAGAATAAGGTGTGTTTGTGTTGGAATTCAACAGACACAGGAATGGCTGTCATACATGCAGACATGATGATTTCAGAGGACACTGCAGTGGTCTCTTAATGTTTTCCAGAGCTGTATGTACAAAATGTTAAGTGGGACACTGAAACAATGAAGACCTCTTGTTTTCTACTTTTGTCAGTAAAATAAATTTCAAACAAATTAACAAAGTCACATTTGACTTTCTTATTGATGTATAGAAAATATCAACATTTCTGTAATCACTATCAGTATTGTAGTCACTCAATTGCCTATTTATTGTTTTTCTCACAGTTTTTATCTCTATACCATTGGTTACATTGTAAGTGAAGTGTCTAACTTAACATACTCCAAAATAAGATAAAGGCTGAATAAAACTACAGTTAGCTTCAGTAGCCTACTTCTTCCATGTGGAAAAAATAGCCTCCCTGACGTTTTAGTTCCAATTTGAACCATTAGAATATATTTTAATGGAACATTTCACCTAGTAAGACAGAAAGTTTGTGTTTTGGTGCTGATGTGGATGCAGGAGGCTTTAGAGAGATGAGGGGGTTGAAAGTTATGTGCTTTATCCACATGTTTCCTGGCCTGGTCACTTCTACAGGGATTCTCTGCTCTACCATCCTAGACCAGCGCTTCCTGGAGGGCACTCTGCACCACATGCATCTATGGAAAAGCTGGAAACAAAGATTTTCCACTTTTTTATCTGCTTTTGTTTTCCACATTCAGCATGATGTGATTACTCTGAACTCTGGCCCACTCAATGACAAAGACAAATGTAACTTTAGACACATAAACATGTAAACATAATATATATTATACTCACAGTATACGTACACTACAAACAAAAGTTAAGGATATTTTTAACTTTTGGGCTATTTTTTTCAGTTGGGATTCTTGCACAGTGCTTTTTACTTTTTTATGTGAATTGAATTGAAATACATTTTTTTAAATGACCGGACATAGTTTTATTTACAAATGGCAAAAATGACAAAAAAATTACAAAAAAAAAAGAAATATCCTTAACTTTTTGTTTGTAGTGTATCCTTATGTCAGTTCTAGCATAAAAAATGGACTTCTAAATTGCTCTTGTTTTAATTGTACAGAATGCTCTCTATAGTAGTAAAAACAACCCTTATTGAAATGTCTGCACCAGTTAAATACTGTGAATTGTTTTGGAACTGTTTGTGTTTATGCCCGAGTATCTCAAGGGGGATTTCAAAGGTCAGTGTCCCACAATTCAGCGCATAAAGAATGGGCTCAAAGCCTTTGTGCACTGAGAGAGAGTGAGCGACAGGAGGGGGAGAGTGTTTGTGTGTTCAATCTGTGTTTTTGTGGCTGAAGCTGCAAAGAAGGCACTGTATGAGCAGGTCATCTTAAGCACGAAGGCGAGTGAGTAAAACTGCCTTTTGAGTTGGCGTTTAAAGACATCGGAAGGTGTGAAAGAAATGCTACTTGAAATTAGGTGCTTTCATGTGTATTTTCTGCTGTTGTGCCACAGTGTCTAGGGCTGGGTATAGGCTAAGACACAATGCTTCTTTTGTGTCAGTTCCCAAATTAATTTAATATAACCTTAATGAATATTATATATCCTTAACTGAACAGAAAACAAGTATCTCCATTCACTGTCATTTATTGACCTCCATGGGTTTTACTGGTGAATCAATGTTATGGAAGATAATGATTTTTCCACGTTCACTACGGAGCCTGTGAACATACAAATAAAAAGATGACAAACTGCATTTTACACCAATTATTTATATGTATTGATAATATTAGTGGATCAATGGGTATTACACAGTTTACATCAGTATATGGCTTTGGTTGCCAGTGGCTATTTGGGTTTTTGTGGGTTAAATTAGACTTTTTACCAGTTCCCCTTTTTAATAAAAGTACAGTGAGTACATGATGAACACAGAATGCAAGTCTTTAGTTTTATTTTTCAAATCATTTACATTTGTATACACTCAAAGCAGTTTTACAACATAAACAATAAACTTATGGACCACAGTTTGAAGTTATCTTAACTTTATATTATCAAAATATAGTAGTCTGTGAGAGGTGTATGCACTGACACTGATGATGTTTGCTTTTCAGCTCTGAGTAGCTTTGAATTCTGTAACTCAACACACTTATGACATGAGACTTTCACCTCTGCTTTCTGCTTTTATGCAACAGTAGAAGTTCTGTAATTGAGAACTCTCATGAAAACACTAGTGATGATGTCAGTGAGTGTGTACATAAACATTAGGGTGTCGTCCAGTCCACATGGAGCACCCGTTCAAGTTGTTGGTTTCTGCAGGCTTGTGGGTCAGGGGCCTAGAGAGGGTCCAACTCTTGGCAAAGTAAAAAAGAGGAGGACACTGAGGACAGGGAAGGGAGGGAAACAGGAAACAGTACACACTTCCTCAGACAGGATACCGTGCTCCTCTAAGAGGCATCCTGGAATCTAATGCCTCAAAGACCTGACCAAGTCTTTCACACAAACACACGTCTTTTCCTTTGACACATTAGTGCATCGTAGAGACAAAGAACACACAAATGATTTGTGAACTTGAGAGTCGAAAGCTCAGCAAAAACAGACATGATTTAAGTTCAGCAGCTGTGAGGACACGTTAGCATCATGTTTGGAGACTGAGTTTTGATCAAGGATCAACTGATGCAAATTTCTCTACACAACCGACACTGGTATTGACATGGTTTCTCTTGTTAAGTATTTACACTGTTGCACACAGGAGACATGTTTTGTCTGTTTAAAGTTCATAATAATCATCTCACATCTTTTAGTGAGTAAAAAGACATAGTGCTCTATTGGTTGTTAAAAGTAATAAAAATATGCTTAGTCAACTTCCACATTTACAAGATAAACACCACTTTTAAAACAGTAATATGACTACTGGGGAAGGGCAATAAATAGATAACAATAATAATTATAGCAATAAAATTTTATATCACAAACAATACAATTATTGCAATTCTATTTTTTTTGTCTTTTATCTTTTGGGTTTGTTTTGCTTATTGTCAGTTTATTGTCAGTTAAAACATAAAAGTTGCTTGGCTTAAATTTACTCAAATCACTTTTTTATGAAAAAACAAAGATAGAATACAATTGTATAAATGTTCTACCTTTATATTTCTGAAATTGTTGAACAGTTGTGTGTCATATTCTGACCACAAGGAATAATTTAAGTACAAATAACCATGTGACTTCATCCATTTTCACTGGAGACCAAAAATCTGATGAGACTGGAAAGAAATAATGATTGACTCATTTATAAATATTTATAAATATTGACATGACGAGATTTAAACATCATCTCTGTGTTAGAATTTTTGGTGAAATTAATCTATTGTCTATGAAATAGCATAGAGGCACATTTTGTAAACAAGTAAATAAAGAAAAACCTATACTTTTCACATTTGTTTCTGAACATATTTAGTAAGGGATGTTGAGCCGCATTATGTAATAAATTCCCATTATGTAATTAAAGTTCAAAATGTAATAAGAATGTCACGTCATCTTGTAATAAAGCCGCATTATGTAATAAACTGACGCATTTTGTAATAAACTACCTCAATGCATTATGTTGTAAATTTTCTCGCATTATGTAGTAAGTTATTACAATTTGAGAAATTTATTACAGAATGCATTTGACACATTTTTATTTTTTAAAAAATTGTAATAACATGGTTCATCATGTAATAACAATCCAAATTAATATAATTTCAGAGCACTTTAGAAGAAATTAGTCACAGGAGCTACAGGTAATGTAATCAGAACTTTAACCACACAGTTTAAAGATTAATTTAGCACATTACATTTTCCTGAAAATAAAAATGTGTCAAGTGCATTTTGTAATAAATTTCTCAAATTGTAATAACTTACTACATAATGCGAAAAAATTTGCACTGAGGTAGTTTATTACAAAATGTGTCAGTTTATTGCATAATGCGGCTTTATTACAACATGATGTGGCATTCTTATTACATTTTGAACTTTTATTACATAATGGGAATTTATTTCATAATGCGGCTCAACAGGGAAATATAAATAAAGTTAATTTGAGGAACTTATACTACATTATGATATACATGCAAAAATATCAATAATCGAGATAGAAAAATACTTAATGCTAAACACTTTATCTTTGCACTGTTGCCTCACAGCAAGAAGGTCCTGGGTTCGATTCCAACCAGGGACCTTTCTGTATGGAGTTTGCATGTTTGTGTGGGTTCTCTCCGGGTATTCCGGCTTCCTCCCACCATCCAATGATATGCACTAATGGGTTAATTGGTTAAGCTAAAATTGCTCATAGGTGTGAATGTGACAGTGATTGGTTGTTAGACCTGCGATGGACTGGCGACACATCCAGGGTGTACCCCACCTTTGCCCATAGGTACCTGGGATAGGCTCCAGCACCTCCACGACCCTAGTGAGGATAAAGCGGTTCAGAAGATGACTGCCTGACTTTATCTTTGTGTGTTTAAAGGTAAAGAAGTGTGATTTTATGTGAAAGACTGGCCCACATGATGTAAATCAAAAGCAGTGATTTAATATGTAATGTAACATATTTGATATTATAATATGATGTTCATATTACAAAGGCCAATTAGGTTTCAGAGGATGAAAAATCCATAAGTGCAGCATTTACCTGCAGACAGATCAGTCCGTGTGTGCTGCAGATACACACTCACCTGCCACATGCTGTGCGTCAGCTACTGCCACCTGCTGCACAAATGTCATTACCGCGTAAAACAAGGTGCCAAGTTTTTTCTTTTCAGTCATAGACACTGTATAATTCACATTAAAATACTATTCACTGTTTTTCTCTCCGAATCCTGACGATTGAATTTATGTACATTTAAGTGTTCCAACTGAGCTGAATTATTTATTCATAATAAAGGAAAGGTGCCGTTTTTGGCATGAGCCCGGAACCCTTACGATTGTTTCCAGCCGGTCCTGTTTTAATGTTGCACAAAACAATGTCCACGACGTGCAGAGCCGGAAAATGATTTGGAGCTCAGTTGGCTTTACTTTAATAGATGCTTTATGGGGTTTTCTGTCTTGTTGTTTCCTCGTAGCTTTTGGGGCATACAGAATCTCACCACAGCTGCCGAGAGAATACGAACAGTCTCGTCTTTACGTGTTATTTCAGGATCTGATTCGGTACGGAAAAACAAAACAAAACCTCAAACGAGATGACTGGCTGCGTGTATTTGATGTCCCGAAAAGGTAACTGTCAGCACTTTAGTACAGCAAACGCAACACAAATATAAATGTAAATAGGATTTATGTGTTAATGTGTGTCCCCCGAGTATACACGAAATTAATAAAATGGTGCCTGTGCTACATGTGTCTTTACAGGTGGTTCTGTCACTTCTATGCCATCTCTGTTTGTTGGAACGGTTTTCTTCTGGTTTTATATCTGAGCATGATATTTCAGCATCAGTTACACCCATTATGGCTCACTGGAGTTTTAGACATTTTGACTGGTGTACCAAGCAATGACAGTCAAGGTAGGCTGAAATCCTTCTGCTCTATGTTTTTTTTTCTCTTGTGTAATGTCACATACTAATTCCAGTGCTGTTTGCAGTCCCACATCTGTCCACTCTGCTGGTCCTGCTGCTGCTTTGGGTCCACTCCCTCAGGAGGCTGCTGGAGTGCCTGTTTGTCAGTGTTTTCTCTGATGGAGCAATGCATTTGGTGCAGTATGTTTTCGGTGTTGGGTATTACATCCTACTGGGGCTGACTGTTCTTTGCACTGATCGCATGAAAAGAGGTGAGACTAAATTGAAGCGTCTCTAAATCCACTATTCAGTGTTTCCGCTGTGTGGTATTTATCTTTGGGTTGTTCTTTGTAGAGATTGGTCCTTTCCTTTATCAGCTCAATTGGTGTCATGTAGTTGGAAGTGCACTTTTTGTTTTGGCTTCACTACTTCAGCATCAATCCATGGTTCTGCTGGCCAGGCTTCGTATTGGAAGATCAGGTACGGCTTTACATTATCACAGAACACACAGTGACACGATGTGATGAAAATCTATTTTACAGTTATTGAATATTATGTTATACTTTGTGAAGACTAAAGATAGGTCAGTTAAAGGTGTATGGGTGTGTTAGGAGGATTTAGGAGAATCTGTTGTATAATATGTCTTATTCTATAATCACACAAATATGAGAATCTTTGTGTTTCTGTCACCTTAGAATGAGCCTTTTAAATCAATAGAGTAGTAGGTTCCCTTTCACAGAGTCTGACTCAGAGCCAGACTTGCTCTTTTTCTCTTTTCTGTTTTTTTTGCTTTGTATTGGGTGACATCCAGTGTTAGGGTGCATTACTATTTCCTACTATGTTTGAGTGTGAACCAAACTTAATATCCACTTAACTAAAATGCACAGAACAGATGAAACAAGCACAGGTTGTAACAAGGGATTTCCACTTTTTTTTTTACAATCACTGTAGGTGAAGGTATGAGGTTATATTGTTGGTTGCAATGTACATTGTTACAATCATTACTAGATGCCACTAAATATCACACATAGAGTCTTTAATCAGTTTGACTATCATGGGACATTGACCAATATCAGGCTTTGCAAGTAAGCAAGTTACTGACTTCTAGGGAAAGTAATGGCTACAGAATTGCATCTTTTTTTTTTTTTTTTTTTTTTTTTTTTTTTTTTTTTTTTTATGGTTAGTTTAATATTTTGTTCCAGAGTTACTGACCTCTTAATTTAGATCTTTAATATTTTGATTTGGATGTTCAGTTCAAGAATTATTCTGTTTCTAATAAAGTCTTAGTAGTTAATTCCCACTGGTATTGGCTGATTAACGTTTCATGTTATAAACTATTGTTACTATTTGGCCCTTTAAAAATACATTATCTGTCAATCTCTAGTGAAGTGTAGCAGAAACTTCTAGTCTGTTACAGTGAACTGATATGTCGCTTTTGTGTGTTATCTTTTCTGGTGTCTTGTAGGAACGGTTGAGACGTTGGCTCACAGAATACCAAAGGGAGGATGGTTCGAGCTAGTGTCTTGTCCACATTACTTTGCTGAGCTGCTGATCTACATATCACTGAGTTTGGTTTTTGGAGGTCTTTGTCTTACCTGGTGGCTTGTAGCTCTTTATGTGCTTTTCAACCAGGCACTGGCAGCTCAACTTTGTCATGACCTTTACTTAAGCAAATATGAGTCCTACCCAAGACACAGAAGAGCATTTTTACCATTTGTGCTGTAAATATTTGCCAATGGTGAGTCTTCAGTTGTTTTTCTTATTTGAAGCAGTTATGATGTAACGTGGAAAATGTCAAAAATACAAATTTAGAGATAAAACCGAAAGCATTTTTATAAATTGTAAGTTCTTGTACAACTGATTATCCCATCTTACATACAAATTTTGCTGAATATATTAAAAGTATGTTGATGTCATTTTTTGAGTGTGTAAGTTTTTCTTACCAACATTTGGAGGCCATCGTGGTCAGTATTGACATTTGTCAACCCTTAATCTCTAGAAACATTTAATTATTGTCTTCAATGTCGTAATGTACGTATTGAACATGTACATTTTTAATAAAGGTTTACTCTAAAATGATCACATTTTCTGATCACTTTTAATTTTTTTTTTCCTTCTAAGTGTATTTAATTTTACAAAATCAAGATTTTGCGTTTTAATACAAACAGTTGTCTCTTGTTTAGGATGTCGTGTACGAGTCGTAGTAACAAACAACTTATTATAGTAACTTTTTGGGTTTCTTCCGTGCGAGCTATTCAACCATTTAACTGACTTTACACCACATGTGCGCGAAATTTTGACCGGCAGTGGAATCATCCAATCACTGAGCTGTCCGGTGTACATGTGACCTTAAAATTTGACGTCAATGTTTTTGTTGTCCAATCATTGCGTCCGGCCGGTCCTCTCTGCGGCAGCACGGCTAACTTCCCCCGAGTTTGGCTCGGTCGGTCCGATTGTGACGTGTATGAACTAGGAGTCCCTCAAATTGTACAGGTTGCTGATATGAAGTTATTGTGTTTATGTGTCGACTGTATTATGTGATTTGTGAGAGACACGTTAACGTGGAAAGTGTGCTGCGGTTAGTGTTTTGGAGCAATAATGCCTGTCACGGTCGGCGGAGGAGATGGACGGGCTAATAGAAATGGGATGTGCGTCTTGTTTCCGCTTGCTGTCGTGTTGTTGTTGTCGGTCGGAGTTGCAGCTATTCCAGAGGAGCATAAACCCGCTCAAGAGCAGCCGCCACAAGAGGTACAAGCTTTAATCAACCTGTTAGAAATTCAACATTTCGTTGCTGTCGGTGGGAAACAGTTTTTGACCCTGTTGGGGTCGGTGTCTCGTAGCGTCTCCTAGCTAGCTAACCCAAGCTAACTTAGACGTATCACATTGTGTTCCGGGTTTGGAAAAGGAGGGGAAAGTTGATTATCTTAACCTCTCACTAACACTAAAGGGGTAAATATTTGTGGTAAACTCAAGATAAGATAACAGATGTATTATTGGTAGCCAAAAGCAGCAATGCCGGTCACGCCACCCTCTTATTTGTTTACATTCCCTCTAATGCTTTTTATGTCTGAGGGTAAGTTAGCTGCTGCTGTAGTGGAAGTTCATATGGTTTTGTGGACTGAATGTAACCCAGTTAAGTCAGTTTGTGTCTCTGTACGGATTTTCTTTGCAGAAAGTCTCCACTCCTCATCCAATAGGCCCCGTAGTGTCTGAAGATGGCGCACCTAAAGGAAACCTGGGATTCATTCATGCCTTTGTGGCAGCCCTCTCCGTCATCATCGTCTCTGAGTTGGGAGACAAGACGTTTTTCATCGCAGCTATTATGGCGATGCGTTATAACCGCCTCACTGTGCTGGCAGGCGCAATGCTGGCACTAGGAGTCATGACTTGTCTTTCAGGTTAGTAAACGTGCATGCCATGACATGTTAAGTTATTCTCCCGTCTCTTTCTAAGTAACAAAATCCAATGTTGCTCCAAACCACCAGTGCTTTTTGGCTATGCCACCACCATCATCCCCAGAATCTACACATACTATGTGTCCACTGCTCTGTTTGCCATTTTTGGAGTACGGATGCTGAGAGAGGGTCTGAAAATGAGTCCAGATGAAGGCCAGGAGGAATTGGAGGAGGTGCAAGCAGAGATCAAGAAGAAGGATGAAGAGGTACAGTTGGGCAAAGTAAACTTTAGGTTTAAAGGAAAATCCACTAGTGTACTTTCATTGTGACCTAACATAAGGCATTTACAGACATAAGATCCCTTTGATTACACATCAACCAGTAGGTCCATTTCCCCCACAGCTGCTCAGCTGAGTCACAAACAATTTGCATTGTTGTAACACTAGGAAATCTTTGTAACAATGTTGGAGTGAACTGCAGAAATGTATGATACGGATGATATGTATGGGTCTGACTGGCAAATTTATCAACTTTTTATATTCAACTCAACTTTATTTATAACCACTGCTGAAACAAAGTGCTGTATATCAGTCAAACAATAACAACAGTAAAACAAGAGTGGAGTCTCATGCTAGGTCAAAAGTCGAGGAGTACAAATAGGTTGAAGATTAAGTTTTAAAAAAGGAATTCAATATTGGAATTGTGTTAATGCCATGCTACACTCTATGTTTGCACCTGGAAGATTCTTAAAATTTGATTGTTTGATTACAAGGCTTCATTAGGTTATAGGCATCAAATAAAAAAAAGTCAAGAATCTCTTACGATGAATGTCCCCTATAATCTTGTGTATCTTGTGCTAATCTGAGAAGGAGCTCTTTCTACTAGTGACAAAAGGGGAACTGTCAAGGGAAACATTGTACTGTGGATTGTATCAGAAATACCCCAGATATTAGATGAATGGTTAGTCTCCATGAACTTTTTCCATTGTCACCTCTGTTTAGTAGCAGCACAACAGGTGAGTGAAATTTAACACGGCTATAAAATTCTTAAACCTGCTTACTGCTGCTCCTAGTGTCACAAAACCACAAGGCATTAGATTACCACTTCCTTTCAGTTCAACAAGCTGATACTTATCATTTTTCCATTTCTACGCACAACTTTGTGTAAAGTTTTTATTATTATTATTATTATTATTATTATTATTATTATTAAAATCATGGTCTTTGTTCTGTGTGCAGCTCCAGCGGTCTAAGCTGGCTAATGGGGCCCCTGATGTTGAAGCTGGATCAGGGACCACCATACCTCAGGGAAAGTGGCACAGCTTCATCTCCCCCATCTTCCTCCAAGCCTTCACTCTCACCTTCCTGGCAGAGTGGGGTGACCGTTCCCAGCTTACCACTATTATTCTAGCTGCTCGGGAGGTTTGTTAACACTTCACATTGGTGCTTAAAAGTAAAATATTCCACTGACTGTAAAGTAAATGTCAGGAGACTTTGCATCATCACTAAACACTCCTCACAGGAGGCGGGAGAGTATGAAAAGTATGTGTTTTTTAATCTTTCATCCAGGATCCTTTTGGAGTTGCTGTGGGTGGTACACTTGGACACTGTCTGTGTACTGGATTGGCTGTAATAGGAGGGAGAATGATCGCACAGAAAATATCTGTTCGAACAGGTAAGATGGTGATTTTCCAAGAAATATCACTGATGTCCATGAAATTAAGTTGTTTTTTGTTGAAAAAGCTAGACATATTACAACAAAAGGAGGAGCAGAGCAGTACAGTGTAAAAACACAGAAAAATGTTACTCACGTTGTGTGCATGTGGTGGTGTATTTAAAAATACCAATATTTAGCAATATATTGGATCGTAACCTTAGGTTCTTGCTAATACACAGCTCCGGTGTATTAGCACCAGCATTGCAGTAATGGGGAAAAAGTAAAGCATTGGGTACAACTTGGGACGAAAAAGAGATGCACTATGTCTATATCTTTGCACAAGTAAAAACTTATTTATCTATATATAGTTATTAGTAGAGCTGTATGCTTTTTATTGTTTAGAATTGATGGCCATAAACTTAATATGTGCTGGCAGATTTATTTGTTCACTCTGAACTGTTTATCTAGTGCATCTGTCACTCAACAATCACCCTAAAGCAGTGTTAAGGGCTTCAGGCTGAAACTGAGGCAGAGGTGTTAGAAATGTGTAACAAGAGACAGAAAATATGTATTTTAAGCTGAAGTTTAGGCCAAGTATTATTTAATCTTTTCCGAGACCTTTTTTTGTGTAACAAGTTGTGGAAGAGGACCAGTGCCCTTTTGTAATTTGCCCCCAAAAAATTGAGCCGAGCATAGTAGAGCTACAAATCTATAGAAACAAATATGTGAAATAACTTTTTATTTTTTTTGTTTATAATTTGTCTGTTGTTGAATTGCACTGCTCCATATTCTTTCTGCATCACAGATGTTGATCATGTTGTTGAATCATATTGTATTCTAGTTTAAGTAGTTGTGTCTTTATTGCAGATTGCTGGTGGTGCATTCAGTATTGCGTAGACCTCACTGATGGAGATGCACATTTTTGTGAAAAAAAATTAAAGAAGGCGGCTAAGATTATTATTAGTTGGGACTCACAACACCTAAGATGTTGTTTTCAGTACTGGTTGTCTGACCTATAAACCACCACATAATGACCCCCTTTTTTCTTGTTTTGTTTCCATAGTCACAATCATTGGAGGAATTGTTTTTCTGGCGTTTGCCTTCTCTGCCCTGTTCATCAAACCAGACGCTGGACTTTAAATGGATGAAAGACTTTCAGGTTCACTCTGTACATAAATGTAAAATCTGGTTACGTCGCTGTAGAGAGACTGTAGTTTTGACTATATACTGTATGTGTCCAACAGGACGTACCACTCACGACATGGAAAGATTCCTACAATTGGTAACTCAGTGGGTTTTGTCATAGAGGCCGAACTGAAACATTGTAGTATCTGTTATGTTAGGATTCAGCAAAAGTCTGAAGTCTTTCTACTCTGTCATTGTTTCCTGCATGACAGGGTTGATGATGAATGAATGAATGCTAACAAATTCATCTGTGTTCATCAAGTAAAATAGGCAGGTGTTTAGATAAATTTAAGCACATTAGTTAGTAGACAAGTAGGAAATGTTCAAATTCTTTAAATGGTCTGATGAGGAAAAACCATTGAGTTACAGAAATTAAAGGAACACAACGACAAAAGGCAGGAGGATTGTGGAGTAACCCTAACCCAGATCTGAAATCTCAACATAGGTTCTGTGAGAGAAAACAGATTGTATTCTTGCTGATGGCTGCCTCATAGTCCATTTTTAACGTTTTTTTTTGGCTCAGAAACATGAGCCTGACGTGCAGTACATTAATTGGACTCAGCTAGCCTCTGAGTGATTAAACTGTCTCTTCCTTTGCCTTTTTTTTTTTTGGTTTTAATGTTTGATTTACACTATTTAAAATTAACCTATGTGCTGTCAGGAGACTGTAGATACAACAATGTCCTCAGACTGAGTTTTTAACCCGCCACCCCACAAGGTCTGAAACCATTGGTGTGGATTCACTATCAACTCTGAAGGCCTTCCTTTTAGTTTTGTAGTATGTTTCCTTCATTGGACATACACTGTTCCTATTAGTTATTCTTCTGAATAAGAGACTGTACATTACCTCTACATCCTGCGCTGTCATGTCTCTACATTATGTTATGAGAGCGCCATTATAGTTTTTCCTCACCCTTAGCGCACCTCCTTAAATTGCAGATGACATTTCCGACATAGTCACTGCCAAAAGTATCACTTAGTATTTGCTCCGTCTAGTTTCTGTTATCAGTAGTGAATCTGCTCATACAAAGGCCAGTAACCTCCCATATTCTCATACAAGCACATAAACATGACTGCTGTCCTGCATCACAAAGACAACAAAACTTTAAATTCATTATTAAAGTAGAGATCGCTCCCTTTGCTATGAGCGACCCTGGTGTACCTACAGGTACAAGCCTAAGTTTCATCTGTATTTAAAACGGTTTCTATTTATTTAGCTTCGTTTTGTTTTCAAGTATATGTACTGTAGACTCTGAAAAAGGCAGGAGAGGTCATTGCAAACCAGGCATGAGAGTATTTTTTTAAGTGGACAGGCTAAAACTGCATTGTCAATATTTGACAGGCTGTGTCCAGCAGTGAAATAATACAGAATTCTGTTTGTTATACAGGTTGGTTGAAAAGATAAAACCCTGAAATGCTCAATAAAAATGTTTCATGTGGTGTCTGATTTCTAATTCGAGTCCTTTGTTCTTGTACTGAATGAAAGAAATTGTGCACCTGGGAAAACATACATAAACATAGAAGAATACAACATTCTTTTTTTTATACAGTTTTATTTTCAAGTTGAGGGGAAGCAAACGATTGATACATTTGCCATAAAAGGTTGCGCTTGAAAATTTATGAATGGTTTGGCTCATAAAATAAATGCAAGGCAGCACACATAGTACTTCCATACTGGTAGATATCACATACTTTTTTAATTAGTAGTATTTTTCTGATTAAAGTGCACCAACACAGACCAGCAGGTCTATTTTATGAGAACAGAACTTCCACGTGACAAAGAAATAATGCCTCAAGTTTTGTTATTTTACATAGAGAAATCAAAGTGATTGAAACTAAACAGCAGATGGCAGCAGTGGATACGAGGACTCAATTTTTATTCTATTGGTCTCAGATGGAGACAAAACATTTTTACATTTCAGTGGCTATGTTTAGAGTCACGTTCATTTGGCAGAAAATTACTGGTGTACAAATTTATTACTGCTGAGTATTTAATGTGTCCTAAAAGACTGAACTGCTGCTGTAGAACAAAGGAATGTTTGTAGTAAACTCCAGTTGCAGTTGTGAAATAACAGAAATTTCAGTCTGTCAGGTTGTTTTAGTTCAGCTGATACTTTTAAGCACCATCTAAGTCAGCGATGCCAAAGCAGATGTGATTTATCCTGCATGAAGAAGCAACACCTGCTCTAACATTACAGAATGGGATGTGACCACAATCTTTAAATTCATGTACCGAGGCAGTAAATTTCATGAGCCAAATAACGCCACACGAAAACTGAAAGCGGAGAAAGAGAACACTGATAGACATTCAGTTTCTAATGTGTACATCAGAACTACACAACATTTAACATAATGCACCGTGTCCTTCCATTTCAGGCTCACCTGCACTTTCCCTCTCTTTGGATACAAAACGTTCTCTCTTAGGCTTTATGACTTGGAAATTACTGACTTTTACAACTTTAAACGTTGTACATTTAGTATCATCAGTGAAATTAAACCTTGTACTGTCAACGTTTAAGACCATGTGTCAAACTATTTCCAGCATTAAGTCAAAACAGCTTCACTGGCAGGAACGGATTCAATATTAAAACTGAATCAAAACTTGTGAAAAGAGAAAACAACCCTTACATTTGTTGCAGAGTCAGTTCATCTTTGCATAACCATAAATCCACAAGCGACCAAACTCCGCCTGGGGGAATAAGTTCAACAGTCTTTGTGTGTATGTCACAGTTAGTTTAGATCCTTTGTGTATAGCTTCATGTTTGCACATTTAAAAAGTAGCACTGTTGTCATTGCCCAATGACGTCTACTTCTGCAATAGAAAAATATTTTCTGTATGTCCTGTCATTGTGCAAAAACTCCCATAGCCTTACACCTCTCCATGCAAAGTATCTGTGTTCAACTCCATTACATTCTTCTATGTTTATTGCACTAGTTACAGTATTTCACACTCAAAAGTTGTTTTCATGCAGCATGAGGTCCATTCTCCAAGTCCGTGAAGGACAGTTCAGAGTTTTAGAGGAATTATTGGGTTTTATTCATAGCTGAGAAATGTAGTAGCATCATAAAATAAAAAAAAAACTTGAGCAGGAATGGAGGGCAGTGTGAAAGGTTGTGGCTATGAGGCTTGACAGATGCAGAAACAAAGTGGAGAAAGCTTGAATCAGATGTTTTAACTGCAATCAAATGAGATAAATGAGTGGGTGAAAAAAAGGTTTCCTGTACTTCAGTGTAATAAAACACTGATTACATGTGGCCGATCAAGTGTAACTAAATCAAGTTTTTAGGACAATGACCTCAATAACTGAAAATGCACCACAATGGTAAGTACTAATGGTAGAAAAATCTCATCAGAACCAATTTTCTGCATGTTCAAGCCCACTGACTTGTCCTCAGGAAACAGATGCGAAAAAGCAGCTGTTTAATGTGATTGATAATATCTTCTCAGAGACACTGTAAGGCCACTTATGCACGCTAGCTTATGGTCAGATATCCTGAAGCTGTATGCCGAAATCTGGGGTTATAACTCACTGATTCTAACACTACAACAACCCACGGCTCGGCTTTGAACAAGCATGACTTTTTACAGTGCATCATTCACCTTATCAATGGGGAAAGCAGTTTTTATGAGCAGATTAGGAGCTGAATTTACAAACAGAGCAACAGGGGAGCATTACAAACACCAGGCCGGCAAGCATCTGTTGGCTCGATGATGTGCATAATGTGTGAATGAAACTACATTTTAGCAAACACACTTAAACACCTCTTGAAGATCTGTAGGAGGATGAATGGATGAGGTGGATATTTGCAAATAGTATCACCAGACACCTCAGTCCACTTATGCCTGCATGTGTTGAGCTTACTGTCACTTCACACAGATGAGTAGTGGTCTGGGGAATCTGGAGGCTGTCAGGGAAGCAGGTACATCAAAAGGTAAATATGCAACGAGTGATAGGATGCTTCTTTTAGATAACTAAGCTTTTAAAATATTCAATTTAATTCAAACTACTTCATTTATCCCCATAGGACAATTTAGTTTACAGACTACCAGTCACTGAAAACGTCAAATGACTGGGAGCCTGCTGGGTTGTACCCTGTGAAGTGTCCCCGGAACTATATTTTACCATATTCACAAATATGGTGGATTCAGACAACGTTACTGATAACATTGTTTGCAATGATGTCTAATAGTATTTTCTCTCTTCTGTTGACTGGAGGCTGCTTTAAAAATACGACATCTGCATTTGAAAGCAGGATTCAGTCAGACTCAGGTTTGTAAAAAAATGAATAAGTGTAAAAATTAAGATGATCAAAGAAACAAGAAAGGTTAAATCAAATCTGTGCAGGTTGACTGGTCTTATCTGTGCAGAGGAGCAGCTCAGAGACAGAGGCCACCACTTCTCAAAAACACCTACTTTAAGAGGTTTGGGTTTGATCTGGAATGACTGGGGCCTCCGGAAAGAAAAGGAGAAGGATGTCTGAACTGATCTGGTCAGACTGATGATCCACAAAGGGACAGGGTGGATTATCAGCATGTCAGTGGGTTAACAGAAATACTTGAACTCTGTCTGAAAAACATCATCCACAGGTTAACAAGTCACATTTAAAATAGATTTGTCAAATGTTAAAAGATGGGGTGAGATCTCAGCAGAAGAGGCATGTATTAAAAAGAATATATGCAAATTTTGACTCAAATCTTACTGCAGAGTGTACAGTACCTTTAGTTTAACTTCGGTACCTTCATTTAATTCACAATTTCTGGTTCAAGTTGAAAACACTCTTGTATGTGCAAATTTCAGAGCAACTTATAAAGCTTTAAAATACGACAAGTTTTAACATTTTCATGAAATTATGTGAAAATATGGGTCAAGGATTAAACAAACTGTGACACAACAAGCAGCAGCATTGTCTGCTATGCAGACACACAAGCAAACACATCCCCACGGAGAAAGGAAGTCTGTGAAAATATCAGCCACTGAGCATTTTAAGATCTTTTTTTCTTTGAGTACTAGAAAAAAAGAATATTCAAAGCTGCAAATAACAGACTACGCATTTCATTTCATGCATCATATAAAATATTAGTTCTTTCTTTTTCAATATATTTACACAATATATTACACATGATGTTCTGTACAATAAAAGTTCAATCTACACCACATTCTTAAAAATATTTTCTGACCCATAATTATTTTTACATGAAAAACAATAATAGGAGAAAACATCCAAAACAAACAAGCCACTGGCTGTTGTGCAGGATGTCCTTGAAGCTCAGATACAAGCTCCAATGCATTAACAGAGGGGCTCTGCATATAATAATCCTGTGAGAGTGACACACACACACTATACACACAAGGATACAGGGGTGTGAGGGGGTCTGTTATGGGGACTGTGAGTCCCTGTTTTCTTGGAGAGAAGGGTTGAGCTCTGAGCCAAAGCCTGCTGCCAGAGCCACAGTGAGCCCAGTCCTGGGTTCTTTGTAGCACTGTCGTCAGGAGTTAAGTGCAAACAGCAAAAGATCCTCGTGAGGGGAGGGAGGCAACAGCCCACCCCATCAATCACTCCCTGGCCTCTGAGGCTGAGTCTCAGTACTGCCTCTTCAGCAGAACCCCCTCATTAGCCCCCAGCCAGACACCCGCGCCTGGGTTTGGCTTGCTCCGCTTCAGGCTGCCTTTTGCCAGTTACTGTGGCTGTGTAGCAGAGCGCTCAGATAAACTATCTGCCCTGTGAGGGCCCAGTTGTTGCTGCTGTTGCTGAAGTTGTTGCTGTTTCTGCTGTTGTAACTGCTTTTGTTGTTGATGCTGTTGTTGTAACTGTTGCTGTTGTTGTTGGTTTGCGGCAGTGAAGGTGCCTTGCTGCTGCAAAGGGAACGCTGCCTGCAGGATCAGCTGGGTGGACTGGTTTCCATGAAGCAACCGGGGAGCCTTAAAGTGAAAATGAAGCCAAGTAAGCCCCAAAAAACAAAAAAACACACAACAGAACATAGACCTAGATAGTCTTTAAAACTGCAACAGATAACATTTTCATTTACATCTTCCATTATTACCTTGTTATTTTACTTCATAAACTGAAAAGATAAGCATAGACAAATAATAAAGAACTTTACTACTGAGAGGCATGTAGCTGTGTAAATGGCCTTTCTATTGAGTATCTGTAAACATATCAGGACATGACAGAGCTGCGGCAGATTCACCACAACTACTTCATGTAGAAATTTAACCTGCAAAGACCTAGTATTATGTCTGTGGAAACTTCCAAATGAATCTGTCTATGCATTTAACTTTTACTAAGTTGTTTGTTTGCATGTATTATTTATTATATTATCCTCTACATTTTGCAGTTTTCAGTGACAACCACATATTTTCCTGTATTTAACTTAGTGATCATGTTCATTAACTCTTTAAGTGCCAGACAGTTAAGGGGCTAATAAGCCTTAAAAGTGCCACAGAATTTGGCCGTTTTTCAGTATTTCGCGTCGTTTTTATAATATTTGAAGAATCCTGTAGGGAAACCGCTCGGTAACATCCGACCGATTGCTGATTAGATCCAAAACGCACCGGACGCAGCCGATTCATTATTGATCGTAATTTGCATAATTTATAATAATAATAATAATAATAATAATAATAATAATCTTTATTTATATAGCACTTTTCATACATTAAAAACTGTAGCACAAAGTGCTTTACATATCAGTTTAAAAATCAGTACCGCCCCCCACCCACACCCACCCACTCACCCGCACACACACACACACACACACACACACATATACATGCCAACCCACAAGCTCACACATACTTAAGAAGACTGACTGAGCACGGGTAGACCAGAACAAAAATGTACAAGTAAAAGTAAAACATCAGTTTAGGAGGCGCTGTCTCAGGGAGCCATCCGCACCAGGAGGCAGCCGCCGACCCCGGCGACCAGGCACCAGCAACACAGCCCCGCATCCCAACTAGTGGGAGAGGGCCAACTGGGACCCCCACCCACCAGAAAGGAGCGGACCCCAGTGAGAGACGGCGCCGCCACAGCCCCCGGAGTCCACAGCCGCCCCCCGGCATGGAGGGCTCCCTCTGAT
The DNA here is from genome assembly GCF_902148855.1 of Sphaeramia orbicularis. Lineage (NCBI taxonomy): Eukaryota > Metazoa > Chordata > Actinopteri > Kurtiformes > Apogonidae > Sphaeramia > Sphaeramia orbicularis. Next base: position 36,283,871 of record NC_043960.1, read on the forward strand.
GAAACACCGGAGAATAAGAAACATTAAAAAGATATAAAAATATTATTCGGTCGCGTGACCTCAAATTCCCGTCTGCTTGGTCTCAAAAGGGGGACACAGAAAGAACGTCATCGAAATGTGAGAAAGAAATGGGGGTGGATGGTTTGTTTGTACACAAATGTGGCGTGTTCTCCAAAGCCGATCTGATCGGCCCGTGGTTGTTTTCGTAAAGCCGATTTAATCGGCCCATGGCACTGAAAGTGTTAAAGCTCAGAGTAAATTCAAAGGTTATTCCACCAAAGAAAATTGAATAAAAAGTGACTTTCAAAAAAAAAAAAAAATTTACTAAATGTTAAAACAAGCATTTACAACCGCTCATTTGTCAACTTCATGGTTTTTACTGGTGAATCACTGATGCAGAAGATGATAATGTTTCTATGTTCACTACAGAGCCTCTGAACATCCATTTGCTCAAACAGCTTTTTCTATGAAAAGAGCAAAACTGAAAAGTAATTAAAAATTCACTACTTTTAAAAGAACCAAAATCCTAGTTAATTCAACAACATATCTGTGCTTTTTTTTCTATTACAATTTTTCAGTAAAATGAATGATTTTATATCCTGCTGTATGTTTGTATATTGTGTAGTTTATTTAGTTTTTAACTCAGATAATGTTCTTAACTACATGCTGTACGTCTTATGTCTATCTAAACCGTTTCTGTCTCTACAACATAAATAAATGAGAAAAGGTTGGAAAATTCAGTCAGGTGTTGTGGTGACATGCGTACCGTCCATTTCCTCAACTTAATCTTTTACCCTGTGAAAATCAAAATGCATTCATTTATTTTGAAAACTTTGCCTTTCCTGACATGTTTTAGAGTTGCCTATATTGTTTCCTACGATTGGAGACTACAGGGAAAAGTTGCCCTGAGCAGAAGATGTTCAAATAAATCCAACCGTTACCTGGAGGAACTGTGTTTGCTGCTGTCCAAGCTGCGCCTGCCCAGGCTGCATGGATGAGACCTGGGACTGTGGCTGTACCTGCTGCTCCTGCTGCTGCTGCTGTTGCTGCTGCTGCTGCTGCTGCGGTGGCTGCTGGGAAATGCTGATGGTTTGAGTCTGGCCCTGCTGAGGTGCGAAGGCCGTCACGACTTGGCCCATGAACATGGTCGTAGGGACCATGACTGCTCCGCATGCCATCTGTCCTGTCACCAGCTTGGTAAGCAGCTGAGGAGCGGCAGGGAACCTGTGAGTGGTAACAGGAGAAGGTCAGGCACGTGCATGAACCACAGGTTATTTATGTTTAACTTTTCACTTTTGCACATACAGAGGTTGAACTGAACTTAAGTGGACTGTAGAAACATTGAACCACATTACATAAAAACCAGACCCCGTCCTTACACTGAGTTTCCTGAGATGTATTTACTGATGGAGCCGGTGGTTTCCCTAAATAAGTCATTTTTGATTTAAGACTTTTACAAAACACCAACCTTATCTGAGCTGCACGGTCCTGTGCAAATGTTGCCACAGCAGAAGCATTAGGACCAGTATTCTGGGCCAGGCTTGTAGCAATCTGGACCACATTAGCAGGGCTTTGCTGAGGAATCATCATTGTGTTGTAGAGAGACGCAGGCAGTGAATTTTGTTGAGGCTGCAGAGTGAGAGACGATCGCTGAGTCTGAAATACACAAAACCAGGATATGTGACCGTAGGAGACACTATGAATAAAACATGTCAGTGAATGTCGGTGATACAGTAAACCTGGACAATATCTCTGAAAAAGTTATCATGATGTGTGGCTGATAGGATGCACCTTTTTTTACACCGCGGTACTATAGTTGTTATCATGAGCTTATATTATACTAGTTAGTCATATTGTTCTTATGAATGCTACCACAGTTAGTGGGATCAGCTATAACTTACAAGGTATTGCTGGTATTTTCCAGTGGGGATTACATATACTGTAGCAACGTATGACTTATGAACGGTTTGTCACTTATGTTTCACAAGCAGAGTGATGGTGGAACATGTGTCAATTGTAGCATGCCTCATTATCAACATTATGACTATAAGGAGGGAAGGTTTAGCATTTGGTCATGTTACAGAACTTTGCCTTTTTGTTTAGTTTTTTGTTGTTATTACTTATTGCTGTTCAACTGTCTATTGAAACATTGTGTTTGTCTGACCTGTGAGAGTGTCTGTTGTTGGGATTGGGGCTGGACAGTGTGCTGCTGCTGCTGTATGTTGCTCTGTAGCGGTCCAGCAGAGCCCACCTGGCCCTGCATGCTCAGCGTCCCCCCTTGCTGCACAGCATTAGTTGAGGCCATCGGAACAGAGCTCATATTTATTCCTCCAGTCCCTTTCTGCAAAAACATCTGCAATATATAACACCGACATCCACACCATAAATAAAAAATCAACAATAAAACACCAGGTAATTATATACTGAATGGCTTGTAGTAAGGATTCCATCACACTCTTTAGTCTACATGCACCACCACTTTAACTGTCATGGTTGCTGTATATTGTGCAATTTTGTACATATTCAGAAGTTTATTTTATTTTTTTGCGTATTTTATGGTAGTTTTTAATTCTATTCTATTCTATTTAGCTTTTATGTATTTTATTTTATATTTTATCCTTTTATACAGTATATGGTTTTTTTTTTCATGCAACAAACACAGAGACCTGGGTGACTATATTTCGTTCTATCATGTTCTATTGATTGAATGACAATAAAGCTGAGTCTGAGTCTCACCTGTATGCTCTGGCCCTGAACCCTCTGCAGCTCCTCCTGAATCTGACGCAGCTCGTCCTGCTGCCGCTGAATGTTTACCTCAATCATCCTGGTTCTCTTTTCCAGCTGCTCTTTCAAGTGTTGCATGGCTTCTAACTGGCTGGAGAACTGTACTATTGGCTGTAAAGGAATATTGTCAGGTTAGTATGTGGATAATACGCGTGCTTGTATAATTTATTTATCCCGAAGAGCAGATCTGTGTTTTCCAAGTTTAAATACAGAATTAAAACAAGAAAAGCACTCGGAGAGCGCAGACCACCAAGACAGATCTGTGCCCCCCCTCAATCACCACCAAAATTAAATAATTTCTTCCTTGTGCCAGTATCAACATTTCCTGAAAATTTCATGAAAATCCGTCCATAACTTTTTTAGTTATCCTGCTAACAAACAAACAAACACGCAAACAAACATGTAAATACACAAAGCAAAGCGATGACAATACCTCCTGGCGGAGGTAATGAATACTAGAAGTCAGAAGTTTCACAACACCTTAATCTGTTAAATATTGTGTAGTTCAGTGTAATATTCTCCAAATATAGCTTAAAAGGCTACACTAACAGTTATTTCTAGCACTGCTTTGGAATAGTGTTTATACAGACAAGGCAACAAAAGTCAGCACCTCTACAACAAACATTTCTTCCAGTTTAAGTCTAGTTAATCACCTGGAAAAATTAAAAAAACAAAAAAAAAACAAACAAACAAACCCTACGCCCCTGTTTTGTTGCTATCCTACAAACTGCGTCTGCATAAAAGCATTGATTGAGCAGACTTTAGTATGATAACATCTGACATGTTTAGACATAACTACACTATGATATGTTTATTATTATCACAATGACGAGAAAAAAGCTAGAATTAAAATTAAAAAAAGACAACCAGACCATTACAACCTTTATAAGGTGTTCTACACAAGTAGCATAATTTATTTAGGAAAAAACATCCAGTGCAATGTTTGCCTCTAGGAAAAACACAAAATGTGTTGAAACTGAATTCAGGTTGATACAAAGATTCAATAAAATAAATATTTACATTTGGATATTAACAAAAAATAGCATAAATGGAACAAGACACTACTAACTATAAATATATAAAACATAAAAACTGAAGGTATAAAAGTCTTACCTGACCACTGGTCTGGACTTGTTGCTGCTGCTGTGGCTGTGAAACCATGGATGGTGCCATGTTCTGCCCTGTATTTTGGGAGCTCATTGACTGCTGAGGGGAACATGAGACACCAAATAGTGAAATCAGAATGGAGGACACATGGATAAAAGAGAGCTAAGACCACTCTGAATCTCTTTAATCCCTCATGACCTTGCACAGGGTAATTGTGAAATTTAATATCAGACTCTGTTGTTGCACTTTGACAGACCTGACTGCTGATAGATGATCTACGCTGTGATGTCATCTCGATGGCAGAGACCGACTGTCGACCCGGTGTGCTCCGGTCTCCCTGAATCTTCATCTGTGACGCTGAGGATAGAAAGATAAACATGATGTTCAGATAAAAATCAGGACCATGGCAGTTATGGAGACACACTATTAAGCGACAATGACCAGCTGTTTGAAGGCACTTACAGGTCGGGTCAGACACAGCCGTGTGTGAGGACTTGCGTGAGCTTCGAGACGAGGCCGACGGGGTCCGGCTGTGGTCGAAGCGCTCTAAAGCCTCTTTCAGACTTGAGGTGTTGAGCTGGGACTCGGACCCAGAGTCCTGAGACTGCTGTGAGGTGAGAGAAGGAGTGTCTCTCAGACTGGAGCTTTGTATTAATATATGACACTACCTAAGATGACCTTAAGCTACATAGTCTCACCTTGTCTGCTGTGATCTCAGGTGGTGATTCATCTATTCCCAGCTCTCTCCGCTGTTCTGCTCTTACTTCAGCGTAACTGTAGAACAAAGATAGTACATGAAATACACACATATACAATAAATGACATCCTGATTTTAAAAAAGAACAAACAAAAAAACATGCAAGGTTATCAATGTTACGAACCAAAAACAGGGAAAAAATATTCTCAGTATATGAAATAAAAACTTAAAAATTAAAGTAAAAGGCTTCACAACATTTTGATAATTGAGTTAAAACGTGTACTGTGTGTTTACAGTACTAATTACACTAAAATTATAGATAATTACATAAAATATATTTTTATTTTATGTATTCATTTCATACAAAAGCCTCCTAACACACCAAAAGACAATTGGCTGACACATCTGTTCTAGTAGTCTTTTTGTGGGTGATTGTTAATGTGAATACAGTTTTTTAATGATACGTTTTGTTAATCACACAATACTTTTTGACCTTTTTGAACTGTGTCTTTTTAAAATGGTCCAAAACAAAAAAGAATTTTAAGCCATTTTAGCAATAAATTGTACAAGAATACAAAAAGCTGGTGACAAGAAAATCTATTTGCACCAGGTTATGTCCCTCTACACACAGTAGTGTACATTATCCCACATGTATATATTTGTTCTGTGTATTCAGTGTTAAAAAATTCAATTATTAACTGACTAGTTGTCTCATGTACCTTACAACCGTGTGTGTGCAGACAATAAACTCGGGTCTGGAGTTCCATTGGTGGTAGGTGATGTAGTAATGAGTCTGAAGCCAAATCCATTGTTGTCCTTTGGTGAGGAATCTGTAGTAGCAGGACTTTCCTTTGCCGTACTGCATTACTGAGAGACACGATGAAAAGATATGAATTAACCGCTTGAAAGCTCAAACAGGCACTGACAATATTAGCGGTAATAATAATAATGCATTTTGTTAACATAGTGATTTTAAAGATGAGTAGGAGATGCATGTACATCATCTCAGCATGTACAAGATCATACCCTGCCTTTATTTATAACAGGTGAGGTGTGATGTATGTGAGGGCCTCAGGGAGTGGGACAGGACACGGGGCAATAAAAGTTCACTGAATAACTTGGAGTGAGGCCTCTTAATGCTATTTAAGCACTGAATGACAACTTCAAATCAATTCTAAATGTAACAGGTAGCCATTGTAAGAACACTAGGCTCAGTGTGAAGTATTCAAACAAAGTCCTCAAAGCAGAGTCTTGGATGAACTGGAGGCAGGAGACTGATGTTATCTTCTTAGTGATAAGGAATGAAGGGGTGAAAAATCCTCTGATAGCCCCATATTTAACAAACAGAAATGTACTCACAGTGTTCATGGCATTTTGCAAGGGTCTCCAAGTCATCTACGTGGTAGTAGTCATATCCCGATGTACCCAGGACCTCAAACGGGAGGTAACCTATGATAGGTGGAGCTCTGAACAAACACACAATACCTGTCATTTAGATGAGTTTTCTGATGAGCTCTATAAACCAGATACTTCGGCTGAAGACAAATACTGTCGAAACAGCACCACATGGGGGACTAAACAGAAAAAAATGTTCTGTAGCTGGCTTTAAGGTACACTGTGACACCACTTGTTGTATGCACTGTTTTGATAAAAAGAGAAAGGCAAACCCAAACCTCTTTCACACAATCAACACACATTAGAGTCAAACTACTAATAAATACAGGGGAAAAAAATCTACCTGTGGTCCAAGAAGAGAAATTTCCACTCCAAACTATGTCTGGAGGTGAACTCCTCATTAGGCTCTTCGACAGTGCACATCTCCTGTGGAGGTCAAAGTTATTCACATTTATTAGAAAATTAAAATCGAATAGTACATTTTGAAGAAAAGGAAGAAGTTCATCATGTCATCTGAACATGCAGGAAAGAAGAGCGACAACGAGTTATTAATTAGTTATTGACCATTTGAATTTTTTTTTTTAAGGAAAAGAAAAGCAAAACTCACTAAACCCAGCTTGTTAGATGTGAACATTTTCTGGTTTCTTTCCTCCCATGTTACAGTAAATTAAATATCTTTGACCTTGGGTTTGGAAAAACAGATATTTTGAATTTCACCATTTAATGACATTTCATACACCAAATAATTTTAAAATTTAAATAATAGTTAGTTGCAGCTCTACAGGAAAAAGGACAAGTTAAAAGAGTATAACTTTCTGCAATATTTTTTCATCTGAAGAGCCATGTGGATTGTGGGTTTTGCTTTTATTCAGGAATAGTTGTTTGGTTGTTCTATGATGCTAATGGATCATCATTTGATTTGTTATTTAATATATTTCTTGTGCCACAGTTTCCAACAGATTGCGTGAAATCAAAAGTGACACATTCATTTGTCCTTAGGAAAGATTTTACACCGTACCCAGAGTGCTTTTGTTTTTAAAATAAAGAGAAGTGGTTGCCAGCAGGGAACTGCACATAATGGTGCACAGGAGCCCAAATGTGTTCGCCTGAGGTGACTGAGCAACCATTACCGTTGAGCCCTGTCCTAATTAAAACTACTTTTTTCTGGGCCTAGAGTGTTAAATACTGAATGTGTGTCGACCAGATAAAAGGAAAGGAAGGAGGTGAGAAGTGGGAGAACCGCTAATGATTCTTACCTTGATAAACTGTGGTTTGGCTAGCCTCACGGTTGCTATGAGACACACTCTGTCTTCAAATGCAGAGTGAAGCGATCGCTGGATCATTCCTTCAAAACTGTTGCGGGTACAGTTAGGCACTGGTGAAGAAAGAAGCAAAGGGAAAACAAACTTTAGAGAATAAACCTTTGGGCCAAATGAACCTACTGAACTGTAGTTTTGGACAGGTTTAAAAGGCTACTCACCATTATTCAGGGACTTAAAGTTTCCAATGAACTTGACATATTCGTACACAGGGGGCTCTTTGGGGTCAATCGTCCCTCGGAGCATATGGCAACAGAACTCTAACTGGTTTTTTGCTGGGAAAAAAAAAAAACATAATATTTGACTTACTTTTTGGCCCCTTACAACCACTTAAGTCACTGTTCCATCTGTGTTGCCATGATAATGCTGCACACCGCTTGTAGCAATATATGCATGCTACACATCCACATACAAAATCAATTTCTGGAAAACAGAGCACAACTCAAACAGCAAGCAGTTAGATGGACAAATATTTAAACCGAGCTAACAGTCTGAGACCAACATTCAAGAGTAAAGCATTATTACTCTCCCACTAAAACTCACTGAACAAACTGAAGAGGAGCAAAAATAAAGGTTGCATTCTAATGTGAGGATTACAAATTTTGTCTTACTTTTGCTGTTTCCTGATTATAACTTGGTTTTACATGAATGAAGTTTCTGCTATCTGCTAATTCATTGTTTTGTGTTGCATTGAGATGATTCTGAACAAAAACAAACAGCCTAGGGCTTAACGGGTTAAGTAAATAAAAGGTTTGTATTTTTATAATCAGTCTGCCCCTAACTTTATTCTTCATTTTCTACATTGTTTATATTTTTGAGACATTTGTCATTGGTTTTTGGCCATCAGTCAATAACCAATCAGTCTTATCACAATACGTGACATTTGGGCTGACTAGGTATAACTGTGCAACATCATAATTTGATGATAATCCAAAAAAGAAAGCATTCAATGGCAAAAAAAAAGCTGTTGAACTTACTTTTCAAATACTCTGGCGTGAGTGTCTCCCCCTCCATGACAGAGGACAGATGAGAGGATAGAGCCTTGTACACATCTGAATGTTCTCCAGCAGGCAGGAAGTTCAACAGATTCTGATCCACGAGATCCGACTGAAACACAGACAATAATCTTAAAAACTACTGATTTCTCAGATGTGTGTATCTTTACATACTAAGCTCATTATAGTGTGCCAGATAAATGATGAATGATGAATGATCTATCAATGACGTGGGCATAGATAGAGAGAAATGGTTACATTTTGCTTATAATTAAAATGTTTTACTCACAGGTAAGTGTTCTAGTAGGGACGTCACACTTTCAGAGACATAGATTATATTCCCATCTGTCATTATTGCCAGGAAAAAGCCATCTAATGCCTAAACACAAACAAATACAATTTTTAACTCAGTCATTCACTGGAAAAACTAGAGCACTCTATATTTAGTTGTGTCACCACCTCACCTCCAACATCAGCTGAGTAAACTCTTCATTACTAAGAAAAGGAGGCTTCCAGTCTTGTCTGATCTCAGTTGATTCTGACTGAGCAGCGATTTCTAATAAAGGAAAGACAAACACAGCGACAACCAGGGTCAGCTGAGGAGTGCACAACCCCGGATTCAACAAATGTCTAGAGCAAACACATTCATGCCACTTGTAAGAGGTCTTCACCCTTGTGTTTGTGCAGAAAGTCAATACTCTTCTGCAAAATTGTGGACTTGTCCATCTTCCTGGTGTTGCCTGGCAACATGGTACCAAGTTCCTTGATAAGGACATTGAACTGGTCTCTGCGTTTCTTCTCAGACTTGTTTCGGGACACACTGGAGGTTAGGAAACGCAGTTAATTACATATAGTAGTTTAGACAATGGTTAAAGTGACATTAGCATACAGGAAAGTTTACAGTTACAAGATGTTAAAGGAGAAATAGATCAATCCAGTGCAAAGAAGGTAAAGAAGAGCACATTTTGCTTAAAAAATATTTAGTTAACAAAAATATTAATTCCAGATGAACTAAATCCTACCATCATTTTATATATTTCCATGAAAACGTGTGACAACGTTTTAAGTTTGCAGGACCTTCCAAAATCCGAAAGTTCTGCTCCAAATACTTAAAAGGTCTGAATTACTGAAATCTAACCCTTTACTATGTATATATTCTAAGCCTTGCATTTCACTGAAAAGGATTAAACTTCATACTGAACATTCAAGAAACCCTATGTAAAATCTGAAACATGCTTTCATGTACATACCTGCTGAAATAAAATTAAGAAATAAAATATATTTGATACCTGAATAAAGAATCTTTAATACTTAGAAATAATACTGGCATTAGCTTTCACAGAATTTTGATTGTGTCATTGTTTTGTCATGTCTAGATAATTTGGGCATAAAACCTGACTGTCACAGATCATGTTAAAAACAGATTCAGCTTCACTTACAAACCAGCATTTTTATTGTATAATTTTTCCAAGATGAATTATTGGAATTTTTGTGACACTTTTTAAAAATTAAAGTGTTATATTATTAATTCATTGCATTCATTAAAAATCATTACATTATTTAATAAAATATATGACAAGGGATGCGATGGCTTGGAGAGGTGGTATAAAATGACCCAAATACAAAATTACATCTCATGATAGTTTAAAAAGCTCCTTTAATTTCACTCTGCTTTTCCTTTTACTACATAAAACACAGGGCTCTTACCGTTTTGCTTTGTCCTTTTCATCTTCCATTGATCCATCAAAGATACTGCTGTCATCTCTGCAGAGAAAATAAACCAACAGTTGGACCCGGTCCTCCAGCACAACTCTTTTAATACATTTATTATGAGAAGCGTGGCAGCCCTTGTGTTCTGCTAGGACCTGCTCTGTGTGTGTGTGTGTGTGTGTGTGTGTGCATGTGTCTTTTCCCATGCCCATTGTCTTGGAAGTCCGAGTGGGCGGAGCTTGGTAACACCCTGAGATGCAGCTGGTCATTCACCTCTCTCTCCACCATCACAGCACCTTGCTTTTTGTTTGGTTGGCTTCGGCCATGTTAGTCGCCTTTCATCCATGATCCCACACTCCTCCAACAGCAAACACACTGATATACTGATGTACATGTTAAGTCTAACTTGGGGTTATGTTTCACTTGTCACTTTTCCATTGACCCTCAAATTGCGCGAATATAACTTGTGCATAAAAATTTACCTGATGGAAAAACAACAATTTCACCAAAACTCTAGTTTTTTTATTAAAAGTTTTTGCGCTGGCAAGAGGTGGCTTTTTGGGCGTAGCGCAAATGGTATATCACGCAAAACTGCAATGGAAATACCTTTTTCTGCAACTAGTCACGTGAACTAAAAAAAAAAAAAAATGATGTTGACAGATGTAACAATAAGCGAAGAAGAAGAGTTTTAAAAGTAACATTGTGGGGTATGTGTGGACACACCAGGAAACTGAAAGATTTTTTTAATTTAGTACAGGATAAAGGGGTAATATATAATAATAAAAATGTATATATCTGTAAATCAACACGATATTTATGTGTGTCGGCATGTTTATGGAATGACTTCTCGTGTCATCTCACGATAATAAATAAACAAATCATCGCATTTGTGATTTAATGGAAAAACCTTTTCAACATTTAGTAAATATCAGTAAAGTTTTGCGCATATATTGAATGGAAAAGCGACTATTGATAAATTTGTACACTTTTCAGTCTTGTATCTCATGTTTTTTGTCATAGTTTACAGTAGCAGGTCATGAAAGAAGGTGCTCATATGAGGATTTGATAACTTTCTCCTTTCTATATTATGGTACATAAATAGTTCATAACTTATATGAGTGTATGACTGACAGACTTTGAGGATAAAATCAGTTAAAGCCCAGTTACAACTCACCGGTCAATGCTTGAGTTCATTTTGTATCCTGTTCAGGGTCCAAGAGTTGGAGAGAGGTCTTTTAATCGTGAGGTAGACATTTGTGATTGAACCTGTAAGAAAACACATCATATGATGATGCAACACCCACGGATTCTGACCAGCAGCCGAATAAAACAATAAAACAGTCTTACCTTACTGACAGTACAGCCAGTCCAGTGAGAGGATGAGGAAACCACTGCTGGATGAAGGCAGGGTCTGTGTGGTGCAAATCTTTGAGTCCGGGAGGAGAGTCACCAAACGTGTCTCCAATCAGAGGGAGCAAATTTTCCAAAAGGTCCTTAAAGATGTGAGTTTTTCGTCTGTTTTGTATGTGAATGTGGCACATGACAGCAACATCCCAGTCTGTGAGAAGCAAGAAAAACATGGGAGTGAATGATTAGTAAGTGAAATCAATTTGCCAGTACAAGAACATCAGAAAGAAACATCAAAAAATGTAACACGGTGCTTTGAAACACCCACATAAAATATATATTATGTGTTGGGTTTGGTCAAGCAACAGTTGTTTAACTCCTTTTTTCTTAACCTCATCTTTAACAGACACATCCTACGCTCATCCATAGAAATGCTACATGGCAGTTACAATAAAGAGAGCCTTGCACTGCAAAAGCATGTTCTGATAGTCCTTCTAATATGTCTAAAGTCTAGAAACCATTTCAGCACTGTCAAGAACCATTACATGATAATGTGACTTGGATAGTTTTTTTGAAATCTTATGATTCTGCAGCCAAACACCCAATTCCAGCTGATTTTGGTGTTCAGTCTCAGAGAAGCTTTGATCATTTCAAGTACAAATATAAGCAAAAAAAGCCAGCGTGTTAAATGTGGAATCTACTTAGCATGTTATGGTTAGCTACAAAGACAGGCTCATTAACTAAAACAGTGATACACATGACGGGTAGGGTGGTCTAATATGAGAGGCAGGGAGGGATATTTTACATCCATACATGCTCTCCAGATGGCCAGCAAACCCCCCCACTGTACTTTGGCAGAGTTTTGTTTTTATCGGCTCTACTCAAAGAGATGCAGCAGTCAGACTGCATCCAAGCATGCATGAAAACCAAAAATGACACTCATTTTTGTCTGTCCAATTATATAATTTTAGCTAATGACAGTCCTGACAAAAGCTGAGGGGCCTGAGATCGGGAGCGGGAGCAGGAGCAGGAGGTCAGAGTGAGTAGTTACAGTAGCTGGAAAACAGACAAGAGAGGTAGAGGAAAATAGCCCCCAATCTTCTTCAGGATTAAAGAATCATAAAAAGGGAAAGGTGCTAAAATCTTACTAGAATGTTATTCAGTGGGTAGCAAAGTTTTAGATTAATCACATCAGCTGAAATGTAGGAAATGGTTAAAAGATGTCACAACAAGCAGCATTATGTGGTTGAATGCATTTCACTTATTGACTGTATACAGATAAAGCCTTGAAAAAACTTAAATACTGTGTCATGGTTTATAGATCAAATGTTTGTGGAAAAAGTGATGAAGCACTTGCCACAGCCAAAACACAGTACCATCTCTAGATCTAGCCTCTTAAGTCCAGCCCTGCTATGGTCCTTCCACAGCAGAGGCGATTTCTCAAAGACTGCAAGGGAAGCTCGGCTTCCCCTAAAATTATGAAAATTAAATGGTCAAATATGTACGGTTGTGTTGACATTTCATTGACTACAAATATGTTAGAACACGTTCATCTCAAAGACGAGTTCATTCAGAATCAGCTTTATCACAAATCAACAGACTCGATGTTGTTCACTTCTCATACATTCCCGTTGCGCTGTTTTCTCATACAATCTATGGTCAATGCATTTACCCGTAGACCCTCAGCATCCATGCACTTCAATGGGACTGAGTGGAACAATTTTTTTCATTGCCTCAAAACTGGACAGTAATTGGATAAATGCCACGATGCTGTCCCGCCCCCGGATGCTCAGCGTCTCTGGGGGTGAATGGAGCTGAGGGCGGACCTCAGCTGGGCTGGACACTGGGCTTCCACATGCTGATTGGAGGATCAGTCGAAAGGCTGTATCTCATTTGATTGACAGCTATTTTGAGATATACTCCTTCACTTGACAGAGTTCAGTTTAATACCGTCGCACATTCTGCTTGTGAAATCAAGAGAGACCACTACGAAATTATTTGTTCATTTCTTGCACTGTAAATACACAAATATACAAATCACAAGGAACGGAGGGCCGAATTTATGTTTAAATAACTTGACAATTTTTTTGATGTAAGCTGACAATGAGCTTCCCCTCTCTGAAAGACGAGCAGCTGCCACTGTTCCACAGGTAGGTCTACCATAGGCTGTCAGATTAACACTTAAAGGCCCAATGGGTCTCGATCTATATCTGACCCATTTATGTCGTGAAGCAATTACTGTCAGAACCTATATGGGAAGTAGGTTTTCTCACTGCAATGTCCTATTTGTGTTTTTGAGGAAATCCTTGAATGTTAACCTCCATGTATGTTGACATACATGCATGCAGGTTACCTGACATTTGTATTCCAAATAAATGTTTCTATATTTTGACATAAAATTACTTAAATGACTGATAGAAAAGTCACAATAATTTGTGTAATCATAAAATGTGCAAATACACGTTGGTGCTCATTAATAGACCTAATAGACCTGGTTAGGATATCCCAGTCAATGATCCGAGGTTTCACTTCAACTACATACCCAACTTGTTGTGATGCTAAAAACAGGAGGGGAACAAAGTCAGCACTGTGAATGTTTACACATCATTTTCATGTTTAGACATGAAAATAAGAAAAGGCAACATGAAGTCGAGCAGGTTTTGTCATGGTCAGCTGAGTTTCAACTATGTGGTGCTATTTACTGCTCACTAAATGTGACTCCTTTGACACAAATAAGTTACAAAGACCAGCAGGATCCTTATCTGGGATCACAGTTTTGTCAACAAAAGTGATCAATTGCACTAGTGAAAGCGCTACCAAGAAAGCAGTGAGGTGTGAAGACTAATAAAGAGTTCCCTGTGGACCAAGTACAAGTCACTAAAAAGACAGAAGCAAAGAGCATTTGCATTTCTGTTTGACTCCATCTGGAGAACAGACACACCAAAACTGGCCAAAAAAAACATAGGAACACTGGAAGCCTTTACAATTGTTAAAGATGGGAAAACTAAGAAAGTAAGGAAAATGTCACCATATAAGTGTGTATCGGAGGTGAATGCAAAGGTAGCAACAGTGCTGAGCAGTGGTTGTGTAACTGGGGAGAGCAGAGGTTGTATAACTGTGATGTCATCTGTGCTTCACTGACCTGCTGGCCCAATGACCTACTTTCCTCCTCCGATCTAACTTAATCACAGCTCATCAGGCAACACCTCCCTGTTTTTACCAGTAGCAGCAAACTCCCTATCAGCATGAGTTGTTTAGAAATCAAAAACTTACCAAAATGTTTTTTTTCACAAAAGGTGTGAGCTGAAAATTAAACTGATCAGCTATCACATTCCTTCATCTAATCACGTGGCATTAAAAGCTTCCTGGTGTTAACTAAACCATGAAAGAGAGAGAGAAAAAAAGTGATGCACGTGTGAAAAGGAGCCAAATTTACATTGTTCTGAGCAAAGTGAAATATGTAAATCCACAGATGAATTCTGATTAGCACACTTCTCATCTACAGAACCATTTTTTCATCCCATAACACAGCAAAAGAGAGGGTGAAAACACTCTTTTCTAACATTCTATCATCTTTTTTCTATTACATTGTTTAATGTCTGTCTGACTGTGCATGTGTGTGGGTGTGTGCACGAATAGTCAGATGTAGGGCAGCAGAGCTCTGAGGATATGAGTCACTCTGAAGTGGATACATGGCGCCGCTCGTCACGCACCCCGCCACACCCCACAGTGAGATGCCAGCACAGCAACAGTGCCAATGGGCAGCACCATAGCAACCGGCCTCACCGCGCGAAATAAAAATAGATGTGCTGAATTCCTCTTCAGCTCATTCTGCCTCATACAGTGTGAATCATACTATACAGAGTTATTCCACTTATCAATTTAAGTTTTCTACCTTACATAAATGTCAAACGTGGAAACCTGTGTGGCACAGCAGTTATGTATGCTAATGTTACTATGCTGCCTGCAGTGGCCATCATTCCACATCGTTAAGAAGGAGCCAATCACACGCAGCCCTTCTCATCCTTACTCTAGCATGAAGCAGATTCCCTGCATCACAGAGAGCTTTGCCTGCTCAAGGAAAGAGCACAGCAGAGCTAAGGAGCTTATTCTTATGAATCAGCAAACACAAAATAACATCACATAATGGGTGACCTATAAATGGACCCTGTGAATAATTAAATAAAAACCAAACATCAGCAATTAATGTGTGCAGAGGGATGCAGCTTGTATGCTGCTATGCTCTATCATACACAGTAAAATTCCACTTTTAACAGAAGCAGAAAGTATGTGTTGAATGCTTAGTGTCATACCCTGAACCAGCTGGTCTTACCACAGTCCTTCAAATTTTAATGTCAGCATGCCTTTTTCATCCACAATGATTCAGAAACAAGGCTTTTTATTCCCTGACAACAAACACATCACTGTATGAATGACAAATTGCACTCGTCATGGACATCCATGCTCAAAACATTCATGTAACCATGTCATCACCATATTGTACTTGCTAACATTTCCTGTTACGCCTTCAGTTTTATGTTAAATACAGGGGATCAAAACATCAAATTGGTGAAAAAGTAGCATAAAGGTTTTCAGTGAAGCCCTCAAATTAAGTGAATGTATCCAAAAATAGAGCAAAAAAAAGCAAAGAGGCTGTTCGTAGCACACCTACACACACACACCTATGACAAGGGGCTGATTTTTAAGAGTTAGTAATGAACACCGAGCAAAAAATCATTTGGTAATTAATCTGGCAGATATAGGAATCATAAAATAAGATGAGATGAGATTTTAGTGGAAATGATAATTTTTTGCATTTCACTGAAATAACTGGGCTTTATTTTTTAACATATCTATTTGGACTATAGATATCAAAATATTAAAATAAATGATAATACCTGAATGTCACTCAGTTTTAATTAGCAATGAACAGTAACTTAACATAAAATAATACTGTAAGAGCAAGGAATGACATTTGCATTGACCTGTCATACTGCAGATCTACATTGTACATTAGGACTTTTTACAGACAGTGCACATTGTCTGCAGCTTTATCATGTGTTTGGGTACAACTACTCTCCCTCCTGAATGTGTTACCTTGATCAGACATGGTCAAGTACTCAAGTGCCTGGACAAGAAATTAACAGAGTGAGAAAGCACTGTGTAGCAATATCATTCCATATCTGCTTTTAAAAAATAATTTAGTAGCAACCATAATAGCTCAAACTGTAGGTCTAAGCAAGTACTTTAACATGCCATTAAGGAATAACAACCAAATATTTAATAAGAACATGAATTTATCATCATTGACAAAGTAAGGGAGTGTGGGAAAATATTCAGCAGTTATTCAAGGTTTGGAAAAAATGTCAAAAAGTGCTGTTCCTCAAGGAAAGTGCAAATATTCAGCATACCACACTTTTGTTAATATATGAGAGTACATTATATCCAAAAATGAAACTGATAGCATTTTTATTTTAGTTTTAAAAGACATTAATTCATGGTAACGGAGTGAGAATCCAAGAAAGTAATGGAGGGAGTTGTTCGTTCAGTGTGATGAACCAGGATAATAATCAAAGATTTTATTAAGATACTGATAAAATGATCAGTCTTTGGTGACATATTTCATTACTATATTTAATACACATCTTTCTGCTGTTTTTTTATATTAAATAACACTCAAAATCGTTGTAGTATTTGATTATTATGAAATATAAGATCAGACAGGCATATATTCTGAACATATTTATTTACATTCTCATATATTTTCTTATATACCCAGTTGTAATTTAGGTACAAATTAAATAAATACAGTTTTTGAAACTAGAGATACATGTCTTTCATGCTAAGTAATCAAAAATATTGTTTTAGAGAAAAAAGAAATTGACCCTGATGTTCACTTTTACTTAGCCAGGCCCTCAGTTGTCACACTTAGGGTGAGCTATTTTATAAGCAGGTCTTGTATATAATACTGCTGCTATGTTGCAACTCAAATTGCATTGTTCACATTGTATGTTACACAGGAAATAAAAAGATAGGCAAAGTAATATGTCCAATCAGCAGAGTCATAGATTCTTGCCAAAGCATGGATCTTTGTTATTAAATGCTGCAGGTGCTAAATTTAAGGGGAAAACACCAGAATTCATTTTGTAGCTCTCTCTGGGCTCAAATCAAAAGACTAAGTATAGACATAGATGATCTGACACTATTTCCCACCGTTGTGTAAAGATCAGGCCAAGGTTCTGTATTGAGCCCCAGTAGAGCAATAGTTACATCTGACACAGTCTGAACAGCAAACACTGATTAAAGCTGTCATCATATTTAACCACGCTACTTCTCTGAAAAATACCTGAGTTACCAAAACCAGATTTTTTTTTACAGCCTGGAAATTCCAAAAAGACCACGGAACCGGGTAGAAATCCTGAAAGATAATTATCGAATTTTTGTCCACTGACTCCAAAAACTATTGTGCAGTGCAGCTTTAAATACTATTCAAATTTATCATATGAGGTTTGGAAACAGAACTAGGACAACGTAAAATGACAGATTGTGGACACTGTTAAGCTCAATCATGTTAGATCTTGTGATGATGCTGCACTTGGCCACATGACTATTTCAATAATATTTTGGTAAATGCTGCAACCCTGGACACTGAGCATTAATCATTACTAAGAGTATCTAATTTTAGTGCAAAAAAAGCTGTTGTTTGGAGCTGAGGCTTTGCAGACAGGGGTCTGTAGGTCTACATCACAAGATTAGGTAAATTCCTGCTCCATGGCAACCCTTGTGCTTTCTTAATCATCCACGTCACACCCTGACATCTGAGAGCAAGGGATTTATGAACCCTCAAAGATCCCAGGTGTCACAACATGGAGAACAGCTTTTATAACATTTCTAAAAAAAACTAATTATCCTTAACTTTGCAAATGATGGATTCTGTGTAGATGTGCTGAATACAATTTAGAACATGCTTTGCAGGTGAAAAAAGAAGGGGGGGGGGTCTAATCTAAGTGAGGGGGGATATCTAGGATAATTGTATGCAGTTTTTTAAACATAAAGCAGGCAACACATTCACTGCCAAGGAGGTCATACAAATAAACAAGAACACATCACATGAATAAATTACTCAGTCACACATCCTGTCTGAGGCAGCATCGATATCCACAGAACAATCAAAGTGATTCCCTCAGCTCCCTGGTGACTACAGTAGAGGATGCAACTGTGGCTGCTTTTAATAATGCTGTGGTCATTTAGCCTTTAAGGAATAAAACCCACAACACAAGCTTGTCAACATGGCCTGCCATTCCGCTCAGTTGTACCCCAAAGTGGGCAGCCAGCTGTGTTTCCACTCAATGCACACACATCCACAGGAGCAACAGCACAAAAGGACTCTTTGTTTTGCTTTTTCACTCTGCAGCCCACAGACAGGAATGTTTGAGAGGCAAGTAGCAGTGATTGGCTGGGGCCCCTCAACTGCTGTTGGCCTCCTGTCCCAGCAGAGCAGGACCTCAGCCAGGGGCCTCATACTGATGCCAAGTGGGTCACTAGGGTTCAGAAAGACGACTGGCAGTACGAGAGGAGCAACCAAGGATAACTACAGCCCACTAAACTAAATATGAATACATATGCTGCTCATACTAAACAGCTAACCGCTCATTAACTAATGATGAAAGAGTTTTTTTTCATGCATCTTCTTCTCTGTGAAGCACGGCCTTTCTGTAGTCTCAATGTCCTGCCCACAGCACTGAATACACGTCACAAGTATATCAACACTGATATGACAAAAGAACATCAATGTGCAAACTTAATTACAATCCCTCCATTTCAGAGTGAAAATTACAATCGATATAGTTGAACTACATATCCTAATTTTTAATTTATTTATCAATTCTGAAAAAAAAAATCAAAACCGTTGCTCACTGATACACTCTCTCCAAAGTCATGCTCTAGCCATGTCAAACATTTTCACAGAAAAACCCAGCTGATACTGGATCTGATCATGTGACAGGGCCCATTAAAGCATGTAGGTCATTTCTCTATGGTTGGCATTGGCTATGAAAACAATATTTGATCATAAATCTTTATTAAGTGATTTTGCAACACAAAACTTACAATATTCTAGATTTCATACAGTGGAGACTTCTTGTCTTTCTTTGCTACCTGTGTAAATGAAATATCTTAAGCTTATCGCTGCTGGATGGACCAAATAAACTATCAGAAAACATACTTTGTGGACAAGGCCTGCACAAAACAATCTGTAATGTGTGGTAACCCTGTTCAGTATTGCTATGACTATACTGTCTAACTAACCTTGCCGTCACCTCTGAATTGATACTAATTATGACAATAACTGACAGCTAGCTCCGACTTCATCCAACTCCTCAAATGTTCATGTGGTTAAAGACTTTTGCTCCGTATCATGATGATGAAAATACAATTCAGCAATAATTAAATAAATTATAAATAGTAAAGAGAAAACAACTAAAATTTTATGACAATGTAATTAATTTACTGCAGGTTAAAGCAAAAAAAAAAAAAAAAATCTTTGAACAATATTTCTTTATTGTCTAATGTTGTGCAATAATCATATACTAAGCATGTCTTACTAACACAGTATACCATATAAATTACACAACTTTGTATGAATTGCCCCAAAACAGTTGCATGATGCAGCACACAGTGTGTAAATATGGATAATACAATTAAACATCTTACTAGTTCTGTAATAGCTGCTAATGAATCAGGCTTTAAATGGTTTAAATAGAAAAACAGTCCATATGTTAATTTAAGGAACACTAAAACAGTCCACTGCTGCATCCAAGAGCAGAAATGAGAGGGTTCATGGAATCCAAATGGACTTACCTTCTTATGTTTTTTAGTGATGGTTATCTCTTAACCACTTCACCTCATGACTGATGTCTCTGTGGTCGAGTCTTGTCTGGAGTCTTTACCTGTTGAAGAAAAAGAGAAAATCTAAATTTACATGAGTGGCTTTGAGCAAAGTAACTCACATTACTGAATCCAAAGTAGAACATCTGGGTCACCATGTGCCTCCCACAGCACTGCAGAAATAAGAGAACAGCTCTTAACTCTCATTCACACATACGACTTGGTTTCACTATCCACGTGAGGACACTCATTAACATGATGCTTTATCTAGCTCCTTACCCTAACATTAAGGGTCAAATCTGAATGCCTAACAAATATGTTCATTCACAACTGAGCCCCTGGCCATCAGCTGAGAAGGGGTTCTTCTTTCAGGCAATACAAACCTAAGCATCTGTTCGTGGAAGACCATTAATATCAAATAATTACTTTGTATGGTCATAGTAAAAAAAAATGCTGCTGAAGGACTGTGAGGGTCTGAGTGTGTGTTATGTCAAAAAACAGTGTCAATATGCTGCTCACAATAACTGAATAATAACGTTCGAAAATGTTGGAAGACTTACAACAAAACATCACAAAATATTATTGTCCACATCTGTGGCATGGAGTTGAAACAGCTCAATAAACCCTCAGAGACCAAGAACCATGTTTATGGTACCTGACCTGGACTAGTTTATTAAATGTTTCTAAAGTACTTCTATAGTGTCAGAGTCAATTGATAAACATAATCCAATTCAGTATTTTTCATTCAGGTTATTTAAAGTCACACATTTCCATAAAATAAATGTGTGTGTGTGTGTGTGTGTGTGTGTGTGTGTGTGTGTGTGTGTGTGTGTGTGAGGGTGTGTGTGTGTGTGTATGTATGTATGTATGTATGTATGTATGTATGTATAAATATATATATATATAGTTTTTGTTTTTAATTTTTTTTCCTTTACTTTGCTAAGTTTAATGTAGATGTTTTCAATTTACAAATACATTACTGCCTACTCTAGTTTGCTAAATTGCAGAAACAATTTAGAGCCACGGTGGTGCAGTGGTTAGCAATCGTGCCTCACAGCAAGAAGGTCCTGGGTTCGATTCCAACACCAGTCGACGGGGGTGGGAGTGGGACCTTTCTGTGTGGAGTTTGCATGTTCTCCCAGTGTCTGGTACTCTGGCTTCCTCCCACCATCCAAAGACATGGACTGATAAGTTAATTGATTAATCTAAATTGTCAGCCCTGCGATGAACTGACAACTTGTCCAGGGTGTACCCCGCCCTCACCCCTATGTAGTTGGGATAGGCTCCAAGCCACCCCTGTGACCCTAGTGAAGATAAAGCAGGTTCAGAAAATGAAAGAATGAATTTAGAGCCATTCATTGGCTCAAAGTAGGAAATTGTTAGGGTCTAAACACTTTTGCTATGCAACCTCTACATGTCCAAATAAGAGCTATGTAATATCACTGAAAAGCTGATGAAATATTCGATTTGAAAGCATATGTGTGAATGAGAGGTTCATAAAAAATTTACTTTTTAGAAAAATAGCCATTTAAGACACAGATGATGGTCTTGGTCCATCAACTCTACAATCAACTAACCTATTATCACATGCAAAAGATCCAATATTATGTCCATTACATATTCAATTCACTGCTCATTAAATAAAAGAGTCAAAAATTATCAGCTGTAATGTCTAAAATATGCATGTTTGTTTTCTGATACCTAAAGTAAAGTATAAAGAACTATGAGAAAGTGCAATGATGCCTGATGATTCTACCTGGCCCAACATTTATGACCCAGTGAAATAACAGCATAAAAGAAACATTTAGTAATTGTGTGTGTTGTCTATTGTGTATATTACTGGTCACAGTCATGTTTGAAAGTCTATGGATCCACTTGAAATCGAATGAAGAGCTTAGAAAAAGAGTTTTTAATACTTAACAGGTTAGAAAGACCAACTTTGAACTTTACTGGTCAACTGTTAGGCAGATAGTGCACAGAGCATATTCACCACCAGCAACAAAAATCATGTAAACACAGTATGCAACAGTCCATGATTTCACAATCAACTCCAGGATGATGTCTTACAAATCAACAGCCTCTCCTGTTGTGGCTAACATCAATGTCCATGTCTCCACCAACTGACGAACAATGGTACACATGGCAACTCTCAAGACAAACATTTCTGCTCATCTACTGTTTAACTGTTATGTAGATAAACCACAATGTTACTAGAAGAACATGAAGTGCATGGATGAGACCTAAGTAGAACTTTTTGGCTTAAATGAGAAGCATTAAATGTAGCACTGACCAAATACCTTTATCCCATCTGCATGTGCTGCCTAATCACTGGACCAGAACAGTTTACAATCATTGACGAGTCTTCAAATTCTGAATTGAACCAAAAAAATGAAGGTTTTCAATCTACATAAAAACACACAAATATGGCACCAATGGTAAACAGTACTGCAAATGATTAAAGCTGAAGAAATTCAATGATTAGAAATAGCAGAGTCAAATTCTGTCTCGGAGGACTACACAAATACTATGGAAAAACCTGGAGAAGGATGTTCATGCAAAGAAATGAATCAATATCCTTGAGACGAAGCTGGATCAACAAGCTAAAATCCCTCCAAACCAATGTAAACAGTTCCCGTAAATGTTTAGCTGAAGTTACTGCAAAGAGATTACATTGCAATCCAACTATGACACACACACACTTCTACATCTGTACTAGAGAATAGGATAAAGATAAAAGGGTTAATTCACTCTAAACACACATTTGTACACAATGTTGTTATGTCTAGTCTGAAAAAGAGATCAAGTGATGCAAACAAAATTTTAGTTAAATGTATAGGTTCCGTATTGTAGGCTACGGTCACATGATGTAATTCAAAAGAACAAGGTCACATTTTTGCTTTAAGAAAGTCACACAACATTTAGGTGACCATTTGAAAGCATTTTGTTTTTTGTAGTTATTCCTATAATATTAAAACTGATGTTCGGAAAGTGTAACACCAAACCACACTCCCATTTAGATTTGTCGCAACGGATTATGGTAGTACAAAGAACAACCCTGTAAAGAGGAATATCTTTTGTTAAGTAAAGAGTTGTTTTCAGCAATAGTGTATTAGGATTGTAAAGAAGTAACTGCTGAAAGAATGTTCAAGAGGAAGAGTCCTCTGAGGTCTCTGAGAAAGGTCAGCCTGACAGAAACAGCACTGTGTGGCAAAGAGGATTTCTCTGCAGATCATGTTGCTGCTGGTGGAAGTCCTCATCTTAGAGTTCTAGGAAAATGGGCAATATATTTAAAAAAGACAGACCAGTGGCATTCATCATGTGAGGGAATTAATGGGCACTTGACTTACTGCTCCTTTAGTCCAAATTCCTAACTGTTTTTCACAAAACAAAAAAAAAAAAACAGAAGTGTTTTTGGCATATTATTGTCCCTTTAAAGCAGTGTATGACATTCGTCACTAATTTTACATCAAATCTGTAAAATCAGAGTGATTGCCTAGGTATCACAAATGTGTTAGTCTCCGATATTTCACACCTGAATCACTTTCCTCACGGTGAGCAACTTCAAAGTTGACTATCACAAGCCATCTGTTGGTTTACATACCAAACCAAAACCAAACCATCACTCGGGCCTTTTCGGAATTCCACGCAGCCACAGCAGCAAGAAGCAACGAAGCTGTTTTCATGTGTGTTGCTGCTGTGGCCATACTGCAGCTGTGTGGAATTCCAAAAAGGACCAAGTGACGGTTTGGTTTTGGTTTGGTAAGTTAACAAACAGACGGCTTGTGATGGAGTCAACTTCAAAGTTCTTCACCATAACGGCAGAGATTCAGGTGCATAATCACGGAAAGACTAACAGATTCATGATACTTAGGCTATCACTCGGGTTTTACAGATTTGATGAAAAATCGGTGATGAACGTCATACGCTGTTTTAAATATCAACACATATGCAGAAAGACTCAAACAATGATCTTATCCTCTCATCTGTCAGTAAGTATTGTCCTGCCTACACCTGACGTAACTTTGGCAACAAAAGCACCTTCATATATCATACTAGATGTACTGGTTGATTTGCTTCAGCACAATGTAAATGGCCAGTTTTGCTCTTGCAATGAAAAGCAAACAGAAAAAAAAATCTAATATAAAAAACACTCATCATATCCAATTTATACAACAAAAATAAGTCATTTCAACATGTACTATATTTCAATAAACACTGTTAACTCTATGTGAAGCAGACTGCAGACAAATTATTTTCTACTGGGCTGTGATAGGAAACGTCACTGTGCAGTCATAACAATACCAGACTCGTGAGGTCAGCTTTTAAAATGGCACAGATGACAACAACACAAGTAATTTTTGTTAAGGACTGTGCAGACAAGACGTTGTGGTAGATAAAACTGCGACAAAGGTTTTATCCTGCATAGTGCATATAGTCATAACATGTCATGTGCTGCACTTATTGTCAGTTTTGTATTTATGAAGTATTTTAAGCCAAGCTGAGAGATCAAAACCAATCAAAACCATAAATATCCAACACTCCAGTGATCAACATTCTACCAGTTACCTTCAACCTTAAGTAACAAGGATTCAGTTCTAAAGGTTGTGTCAGGGTCATCTATGGTTGAAAAAAGTCAAAATAAAGGGTCAAAACTTTAAGCTCATGACATCACAGACTGTAACAAACATGTGGTTGACCTTGAGTAGGGAAAACAGTTACATATTTTAGAACCAACAATTACGTGGGTTGTGAGGCATGAACGTCAATGCCATTACGGTAACTGCATTGTGTGAAATTTCTCACTGATATCAGTAGGAAGACACGTCTTCGATAATGATGCTATTGAAGGGATTATTATCTGGGGAGGCACCGAGCACATTAGGGCCACTGGAGTAGGGCCAAGGCAATGACATTTATTCCATCATTAAGTCAACTGTAGTAAACTGCAGAGGCAAAACAGAAAATCTGTATTGCACTGTAGTAGAATACACTTTCCAAACATGAAATTAATGCATGGCATGTACAGTCTAACAGGTCTCCCATGAAGAGTTGGTAAATCAAAGTGCCTCTAAGTGTTAATAGTGCCACAACTCATCAGTCCACTGGATGATTCAATCTGCCTGAATTAGTCCAAAGATGGAACAATAGTCTCTGTCAGTCTTTGTATCATAAAGGCATGATATGACAGGCGTATAATAAGTAATTATTTTGAGTAGCACATAATAATGTCA
Organism: Sphaeramia orbicularis; assembly: GCF_902148855.1. Lineage (NCBI taxonomy): Eukaryota > Metazoa > Chordata > Actinopteri > Kurtiformes > Apogonidae > Sphaeramia > Sphaeramia orbicularis. The sequence continues at coordinate 36,309,342 of NC_043960.1, forward strand.
TTTATTTCTCTCCCTCTGTCATCTCAAACAGCACTGTTAATTCACCTACCTTATTTAAAGAAAACACTCTCAGCTAATATAATAATAATAATAATAATAATAATAATAATAATAATAATGGATTAGATTTTATATAGCACTTTTCTAGACACCCAAAGCGCTTGGCAACATTGAAACACATTTAGCCTTGGCACTGATACAATACTTTGGCTTCAAACCACTGCATTTTTAATACCAATTTTCAATTTTATCAAAACAAAACCTACTACACATTTCCCAGCATGAGTCTGTGGTTGTACTTGACAGCTCTTTTACATTTTCTTGTGATCAGTGCAATTTTACACCATAATGAATTCTCAACTTTACCCCAACTTGAAGCTATCTGTCAGAATAATGACTGTAATAAAAATGTCTAAACGCCATTTATGAGCACTGACACTCCTTATGTATTGAAATTTGACATCAAGTGATTCCAAACAACATTTGTCAGATTTTGAACAGTAGCCTACATTTACCAAAATAATTCATAGTTAAAATTCACTATGAAGCCCTACAACACACCAATACACTCAGGATAAACTGCAGTTTAGGATTTATAATACATTTTTCTGTTATGCTGCAAAATGTGAAAGATGCTGCGCAGCAATGAAACTAAATCCAAGAAGTAAAGACAGCATAGACTTGCAGATGGAGATGGAGCAAGCTGTTCCTATTCTCACCTGCTGCCAGCCACAGCAATTACCATAGTCTTCTGTGCTTAATCAGGACGTCTGTACAGTAAAACTCCACATAGAATATGTGTGTGAATACAGCTGCAGTCTGTTAATAATGATATCTCAGTTGACTTTTTACTAAAACATGCTAGGACTTGGCCAAATGATTACCATGACATCATGACATACAGTAATAGATCGATGCTTTTTGCAACCAACAGCAAGTAGATGTTAAATGCCTTTGAATTTATATAAACAGATGGAATTATTGCATTAGGAGTTGTACCACATCCCGTCTCACCATGATGTTTTCAGACTTAGTTAAGTGGTGTAGAAAAAGGAAACAGATTTTGCAGAAAAAGGAAACAGATTTTGCAGTGATTATCATTCAGGCTGAACTGAAATTTGTGTAGCTGGTGTCATTTTACCTGCTTTTATTTACATAAGAAAAAAAGGATCTGAGGTTTGTGTCTGAAAAACAGATGTACAGGTATATATATATATATATATATATATATATATATACATACACACATACACATCAACAACCACCACTAGCAGCGTTGGCCAATTTTTATCTGTTGTGTTATTTCATATGTATGTATCAAAATTATTTTATTATTTTATTATCAAATATGTTTGATGATGGTCTAAAGGACTATTAATCTGAATATTTCTTTGTTCACATGCACAAAACAGAGTTAATAATAACAAAATAAAAAAAATTAAAAAAAATCGTCAAAATGCTATATTAAGTAGTTTTCAGTCAAATTTCACATTTGGCGAAAGCTGTCTTTAAATTAGACTAAATAAGTAAAGTCCATGAGACCTGTGTTGACAGTCAGTATCTACAACAGTATTCCTTTATTTCAGATATTAATTACCTCCAGGAATTACTGTGACATACTGTAATAATAATAATAATAATAATAATAATAATAATAATAATAAATCTCTTAAAAATCTAATATCTCAAGCGTATTTTAGACATTTTTGGAGGTCAAATTTTATTTCATTTTAGCACATTTTTTGACGAGATATACAGCATTATTAAAGGTACTTCAGACATAGTAACATCAGTATTAAGTACCTACACGATCAATAGTGTCAACAGCAGAAAACAGGGATGCAAACACAGTACAGGGAGTCTGAGCCAAACGCAGCTTTCACTAATTAATAATTAGCACCGGGTGAGTAAAATACACAAAACAGGCAGTGGATGTTAAAAATAATAAACTGGTAAGATGTGTACACGAATCAGGCATAAAGTTTAACAAAAGACACCCCCCGGTAGTGACAGCCCGTCTACAGCTGCCTGTGTGCCGGCTCCTCTGCTGTCGGAGAAGCCGGCCGGCAAACCAGGCACTGATTGCTAGACGGCTAACGCCACCTAGCTCGTATGCTAACGTCAAATAGAGCAACAAAACAAGACCTTTATAGTTCCCCACACTTACTGCGACAAGTGACACACACTGTGAAGGCACCTTTATCCGTGACGAATACAGAGCCCTTATTTTTCCCGCAACTAGCAACTTTATAATTTAATACAGCGAGCTTTCAACTCGTCTGCAACAATGTACAATATGTATGTCAACCCACTTTTAGCTGAGGCTAGCTAGCTAACATGCAGCATTAGATAAGAATGTGGGTCACCGGGCCTTTGGCCAGTCTCTGACACCAAACAAGCACAAGCAAAACTGTTTCGTGAACAGCTTTACGCCTGTCAGCTATAAACACAGAGGCTGCAGATACAAGCGATAAAAAATACGGAGCGGGTCTTACCGGTAGAGATGTGACACTTCTCCCGAACGGTCTCCCTTTTCATCGGGATATCCCTGCACCCAGTAGCGCCGCTGACGGTTGACTGCGCAGGGCTGAGGCAGGCTGACTGGAGTTGGAACCGGAGCCAAAAGGGCCTACCGCTCCACTCCAGATAACACACATGCCGAGTCAGAGGGAGGCGATCAACATCCAGATCTGGACTTAGATTACTCATACTGGACGTTCATCCCCTACAAGGAACGATACTATCATCTACAACAATCAATAACTTTGGTTTGTTTCATTTTTTACAGTTCCTTTGCGCATAAAGATACTTTTTTTTTTTTTTTTTTTACATATTTAGCCTATTTATTCATTTGTTTTAAATTCTAATTCTGCATCTGTTCTTTTAACTTATTAAATGAATAGGCTATGTGAAGTTGAAGTGACTCAAATGCAAAAAAACAATAAAATGTCATTACAGGCATGATACAGTCTAGTTTATGTGGGATATATAGGCCTAACAAAAATAAACCCAAACTTAATCCTGAAAGTAGAAAAGTATAGTTTCGTTTTCAAATTGAGGCCTTTTTTAGGATATACTGCACAAATACAGTACTGTACATATACTGTATACTATACTCTTTACCGCATATTATAGTGTGCTTTAAAACATTTGAAAAAGGTTTTAACGGCACATTCCAGACAGATTGGTTGAAAAAAAATGTACAGATACTTTTTTTCTTTCCTTTTAAAAATGTTTCTTCTTTACAGACAGTTTATCCAACAGCATCAGTCAATGAATCAATCAATCAATCTGTCAGTCAGTCACCCAGTAAATAAAATACTACTACTTCTTCTACTACAGATAATAATAATAATAATAATAATAATAATAATAATAATAATAATAATAATAATAATAATTGTAATAATAATAATAATAATAATAATAATAATAATTGTAATAATAATAATAATAATAATAATAATAATAATAATAATAATAATTGTAATAATAATAATAATAATAATAATAATAATAATAATAATAATAATCCATGATTGATTGATTGATTGATTGATTGATTGATTGATTGATGTACCTATTTAGTTGGATAAACTTGTCTTTAGATTACCTGTCCATCAGATTGAATAGCTTTATATCGGAGTCCAATCTCCGGCGTGGTACTCATCACCATGGCAACAGCTAAAGCCAATAAAACTGCAGTACCATTTTATTCCACAGCAGGGGAGAGGATGTGCCAGTAGCGCTGTGTCTTAAATTTCGGTGAACAAGAAATTAAAACGTCGATCATGTGAAACAAGGCTAATGAGGCATATCTTCTTAGAATGTTAACTCGATTGAGTCTTTTAAAAAGAAACTGAAAACCTTTTTGTTTAGACAGGCTTTTAGGTAGGGGGATGGGGTTTAATCACCATTTGCGTTTATGGTTTTATGCTTGTGTCTCTGAGTGTACCTGTATGTTTTTATACCTGTGTATGTATCTGTGTGTTCTGTTGCCTATGTATTTTACCTCTAATTTTAGTGTAAAGCACTTTGTGAAACCTTTCTGCAAAAAGTGCTATATAAATAAACTTTGTTATTATTATTATTATTATTATTATTATTATTATTATTATTATTATTATTATTATTATCATTATCATTATCATTATTATTATTATTATTATTATTATTATTGTTATCATTATTGTTATTATTATTATTTTTATGCTATAAGGCTACATATTCTTACGGATGTGAAATTAGGAGCATACATCCAGCTTCATGCATGAATGCAAAACAATGCAACAATGCAGGTTGTGTCCATTCAGCCTGGCACAGAAAGAGAAAGCAACACAATACCCTTATTTGACCAGAAAGTTAATGTGTTGTTTAACGAGCAAAGTGAATATATAAATAACGATTTCCTAGTCCAGTTCTGACACTATATTCATCAGTGCTCACAGCCTCAACAATTGACTGGAGTCCAAAATGAATTTTCGCAGTGGGGCTGCATTTTATTGAATTGGCCTGAAGTCCTGTAAAGCCCAGTATTTTACACCGTGGCTCATTTTGTTCCAGCATCTCTAAAAAGCCATAAAACACAATTGATGGCTGAATGTATATGTCGTCTATCTTGATGAAAGGATTAAGGATGCAGCCAAAACATGTTTTCTGTTTTATGTCAGTGTGTTATTGCTGAACCTTTAAGCATCTCCTGCTATGGTGTCCTGATTGGCTTTAAGTTGTCCATATGATCTAAATAGTGTATATCAGTGGATGTGTCATGCTTTCAAGCTGGTATGGATTATGTACCTGTAAGGAAAAGGTGGAATTGGCATTGACAAAATTCAGACAGGCCTCCTCCTTGCCCATTTTTAAATCTCTTCTTAAAACCCACCTGTTCTCCTTGGCCTTTTAACGCTCATGCAATGTTGACATTTTGTTTCTGTTTTTATATTTGAACTTGTTTCTTTTATTGATTTGATTTGATTTAATTTATGTTGTGCTTTTATTCTTCTGTACAGCACTTTGGTCTGCTGTGGTTGTTTTAAAGTGCTTTATAAATAAAGTTGGATTGGAATTCAGAGTTTAAATGAATAAAAACCTTGATGATAACAGCCTGATGAGTAATTCAGTTGAGTAATGAGTCTATTGCATCCACTATTGTAAGGTCATTTCTGCTTCATATGGATAGAAATGAGAGCCTACATTTTTAATTGGCTGGTTATATTGACATCTACTGTTGACATCAGAAATTACACTTTCCAGTTTGTGTTGTGTTGTATTTTACCATGATATGATGAACTGTCAAAAAGATGACCCTGCAGTTAAGAGTATCCTTAGTTACCTCCGCCAAGGAGGTTATGTTTTTGCCAGGGTTTGTTTGTTTGTTTGTTTGTCTGTTTGTTTGTTTGTTTGTTTTTGTTTGTTTGTTTGTTTGTCTGTCCGTTAGTGTGCAACATAATTCAAAAAGTTATGGACAGATTTGGATGAAATTTTCAGGGTTTGTTGGAAATGGGATAAGGAAGAAATGATTAAATTTTGGTGGTGATCGGGGGTGGGGGGGGCCCACGGGGGGGGGGCACGTTTGTCTGTCCGTTAGTATGCAACATAACTCAAAAAGTTATGGACAGATTTGGATGAAATTTTCAGGGTTTGTTGGAAATGGGATAAGGAAGAAATGATTAAATTTTGGTGGTGATTGGGGGTGGGGGGGCCCATGGGGGGGGGCACTGATCAGCCTTGGCGGAGGTCTGCGCTCTCCGAGTGCTTCTAGTTTGTGTTTTATTTTGAGAAGTTCTCCCTGTATACAGTACTGTGTAAAAGTCCTAGGCTGACATTAAGTTTGTTGGTTTAGTAAAGTTATAATGACCACATACATGTATTTCTCAGTCTCTGTATTAAGATACAATCTATATGAAGTATGTAGAGCAACAAAAACAAAAGTTTCAGTGAAAAAACAACTTATTTAAAGTGATAGTATTTAGTGTAACCTCCATTTGCACTTAATGTCTTCAACCCTTTTTGTTAAGAAAATATGAGATTTATTGCATTAACCCATAAAAACCCAAACATCCACAAAAACTACCTTGTCATGTAAAATGTTTAATACTTGTTGATCCACTAATCTTGTCAATACATGTAAATAATTGGTGTAAAATGCAGTTTGTCATCATTTCATGCTCATCAGATATGACCCATTTGGACATTCAGAGGCTCTGTAATGAACGTGGAAACACCATCATCTTCTACAACATTCATTCACCAGTAAAATTCATGGAGTTTGATAAGTGACAGTGAATGGAGACGCTTGTTTTATATTCAGTTAATGATATATTTTACAGAAAAAGTCACTCTTTCTTCAGTTTTGTCTGTTTATGATATAATAACCCTCAATTTTAATTAGAGCTTTAGTGAGCATTTACATAACCAGTGAATTACATATAGGAAAAACAGATTTTTACTGAAAAAACCCAAAATACAGAGTATAATAGCACAATAAATGGTGATAAATCATGTAAGAAAGGTTCAATACAAGGAAAAAATAATTTGGGAATGGCCACAAAAGTAGCACTGGGTCTTTATGGGTAAATTTTCTGATGTTTTATACCAGGCTTTATTCAACACATGTCAGATGTTTCTAATTGTTTGTGCTGCCTCTTGTCATGGGCTCAGTTGTCACATTAAATAGGGATTTTAACTTTTACAACCCATTTAGTTTTAGTTTCATATATGTTTAGTTTTCATATGTGTTTAATGGCTGTGCACATAATTCTTGTATTTTCTTGTTGTATCTGAAGAAAAGAGAATGAGAAATGAGAGAGTAGTGTTAATATAATCAGTTATTTCTGTAAAATAACGCCCCCCCCCCCATAATCCCAGTCTCTGTACTTATCTGTTTGTGTTTTTGGTTTAACTTGTTCTGCGTTATGTAGACTTTATGCATACATAAGGTGACAGGAAGAAATGCATAACAGAAATAAATAAATTATGAGCAGGCAGGGTTTTTAAATTGGGATTTATAATTTAAAAATGTGTTGTACATAGAATACATTCAGAGTGCTTATAAGAACAGTATGTATCTTTCTCCAGTTTAAACATGTATTCAAATAAACATTAAAGTTTGTGGTTAAAATACTCCTTATGTGCTTATGTGTGATTGTTTGTTTTACTCTATATTCATTAAAGATAATTCACATCAAATGTATTTCCTTTCTAAAATGTGTAACAAATCAAACTTACACAGCTATGCCTAATGACATTATAGCCGTTTTAATGCAAATGACACATATAACACAAAATAAAATCTGGACAAATCAATAGTATTTTAATTATACTTCTTGTGTACATTCAGACATCACTATACAGCAGTGGCAGAGGATCACTCAGTCGTGGTGCAGCAGCTCAGGTTTCAGGGTCTTTGTGGTTTCTGTACACTATGCTTCAAAGGTGGAGGCTCTATACACATTGATATGCACCATTAGATTGCTTTCAGAACATCATATATATTCTGCATAATACTGAAAATGACTTGTGATAGAATAGTTAAAAAAATTGTACTGTATTAGCAAAGATTTCAAATGACATTTTTGCAGAATTTTGAAAACAGATAAAAAAAAAACAAACCTTTTATTTATTCATACTCTAAGGATCTTCTTCCATTCCGTGGCTGCAAGTCCAAAATGAAAGGTTAGTGGATTATCATCATTTTGTCTCCAGGAGTTTATTAGTATATTCTGAGCATTTTCATACCCGATAGAGGAAGTAACCTCTGCTCTGGACTCCTCCAGGTCCCTGGAGTTCAGCCTGCAAATACACAAGACAACTGCAGGATTTAACTACTCAAGTCATCCGATACAACAGTGTACCCATCTTATTTATTGTACTATTGTGACTCTAGTGAAAAGGCAGTTTTTATTATTTGTTTTGGTGAAAGATGCCTTAAGATGCCTTTCTTGGGCAGCTTGCCTCATTAGGATTCACGTCAGAATTTTCCAAAACAAACGTTTTCCCCACATAATTCCTCTGTGTCCACTTTGTGGGATAAGTTCACCTGTCAGCTGCACTAATTTTAGACCATAATTACTCTCAGCTTGGGTAAGAACAACTAATGTAGACAGTGCTCGCACACAGAGTGAAGAGATGGCTGATATGAAACAGCAATATTGACACGTAAGCTCAGGAAGAGGAAAACACATCAACAACAGACGGTAGTATATACATTTAGATGGTTGACTCAGACATACTGTACAATATAGAGCAATATAAAAATTCACTTCAATTTTAACCTGTTTCTGTGTCCCAAAAACAAAGCATCTTGATCTTGATACCTTTGTTTTAATAATCAATAGCAGATTATGCATTGTTTATCAAGGGGAAAAATGGGAAATGATAGTAAAACTCATATGGGTGGTACATACGCTCATTGAGAGTCCCCTCTCTCTTCTGGTATGGAGTTGAGAAACAAGATGCAGGAGAGGGTGCAACACAGGGGTCTGACAAACACAAACAGAGCCAGACATACACAAACAGACATGAAAAACAGCTCCACCTTTGACAAAATACACAATATGGTTGAACACAGGGAAAGAGAAAAACCCCTTTTCTCTGTGGATAAAACACACAAACATGCAAACACAGAAACCTTATATAACTGCCTCCTCTGTGCAGCATTGCTTCCTTTCAGCTCCAGTGTCAGTGATTTAAAAAACAAACCTCACACAGCGCGTTACTCACAAACCAGTTATGGATGAGAGAAAAAGAATTTATATTTCATGCAAGAAATATGCTTTTTTTTTCACTTACAAAGTGTTGAATGAAGGGGGGCAGGTTTCATTAATATCATTTATTTTATGCAGACACTTGTGAAAATGTATTTAATGCGCTTAAATGTATTCGATATTTCACAATCCACTTCCACATCAGTGCATCTTTCACTGGTAGTGATAAATAAATTTAATACCTTTAACTGTTTCAGCGATGTCTAATTTTTTTAGTATTATTGTATTATGGCAGAATACAAGATCTAACTCCTCTTGTTTGCCATTTTGTATTTTTTGTACATTTTCATGGGGTATTTACCTCTATCTATCTATCTATCTATCTATCTATCTATCTATCTATCTATCTATCTATCTATCTATCTATCTATCTATCTATCTATCTATCTATCTATCTATCTATCTATCTATCTATCTATCTATCTATCTATCTATCTATCTATCTAAATACACACACACATACCAACAACTTACACAAACACACAAAAATAAACCAACATAAAATTGTCATTTGGATTATGGTTGGCATGAACTTCTTCAGTGGCAAAGTTCAAAGTAAGAAGAATTAATGCTTACTCTTTTACTATTTTCTCGTGTTTTCAGCTCCTGTTAAGACAAGAACAAAAGTGTGGGATGATGAAACTATGATTATCAATGTGTAAAAATATGTAATTATATGCATAAATACGTAAATACGCAATAAAATGTATATGGCACCTTCATTTTCTGAACCAGCATCAAGACACACAGCTCTCCCAGGGCATCAGATGCCTGAAACATGTTACCAGAAGACAGGAATGGCTGTTAAAACTAATCAATGTGCAATAAACATGTATTAATGAAGAAAAAGCTTGTTACCAAGACCACATAATTAATTTTTATTCTCTTTTTCGGTTTATTACAGCTAACTCACCGAGAACTTCATGTCTGCAGAGAGGTAGGATGAGCACACAGCATCTATCTGTGAAATATCACAGAGGATGATAATGGGACACACACAAAAAAAATAAATAAATAAAAAGGAAGAATAAAAACAAAAGGAAAAATAAAACAGAACCACATACCTGACTGAGTAGCTGCCTCTGATCTGTTGTGGTTTGTTGAAGTTCTGCTGGAGCACCTGGAATGGGTATAATTATGTTTAAAAAAATAAAAATAAATAAATAAATACATGGCAAAGGCGCTATATGTCAGTAGCGCCTTTGCCATGTTGTGATGATGAACAACATGACTGTTGTAAATGCTCTGCTTTGACATGATTGCACTTCGTGTCCATTAACAAGGTTAAAAGCATCTTCACAGAACATATGGTCCAACATGTTGATGCACAATGACTACTGCACCAGAAAGATTTGACAAATATTCATTCATCAAAACTAATAACCTAAAATTAATAAAACAATTTAGTTTGGTTATCAAATGCAGATGGTCATGAGCTTTTCTGCCTAAAAAATCAGTGCAGTTGTAACACGAGAAAACAAATCAGCACTAATGAGTATAATAACCACAAAGCCCATTTCAACTCTCACTTTGACATAAGTAAAATTGTGAAACATTTTCAGTGTACATTTATGCACACCATCTCTTGTGTTTCAGTGTCAGTCAGTGGACATTTTGACACACTTTTTACACAATGAGATCCTGGTTCTGTGCCAGTTTGACTTGACATCACACTGACAACGGGGGATGGATCAAAATCTTGAACTGGCACATATCATAATAAATTGAACACACAAAATAGAAAAAAAAGTAAGCAGCGAAGCAGTGCAAGATAAAATAGAATATGAAATGCAAGAAAAAGAAGACAAAATACAGGCGTAAACAGTTATAGGCTTTAATATATAGTGTGTTGTTAGAAAAGGTATGAATCTCTACATCAATATGTTGGCTTTATCAATTATACATATTTTACTTCAGTGTAACAGAAAACTCAAACCAGAAACTAAGATGTGATAATAAAATGACATATAATATGTATTTACTGTCACATAATAATTGTCATAATAAAGTATATATTTACATGTATATCCTGCATTTATTTTTTATGTAGCCTTTTTGGATTTAAGATTGAAAATGACTTTTGTCTTTGCTTGTTTTTCCTTTTCTGTTGATGATTTCCCATACTTTCCACCTTACCCTTTTGATACATGATAGTTTTTGAACGTTTGTGTGAAGGGAAAAAAAACTGAACTGAGAAAAATATGTACTTTCTGCGGGTAAAATCGAAGATAAATGCGGTCAAAAGCGCAAGTCATGCACTTTTTTTCTACTTTATAATGTATAAATGCAAGCATGGAAAAAAAAAAATAGTAAGGTAGTGTTTAACTTACTTTTGCAGACTGGGATGTTCAGGAGGAGTAGGGCTGCGATGGTGACGCTGACCAGACTGAGTGGGCTCATGATGCTGTTGCTGAGGCTGTACAGACTGCAGGCGGCTCCACGCTGCGCACGGTGGCTTTGGCACTGGAAGGTCCTCATCTCCTTCTCACTGGTTCTTTCTTTTGTCTTTTTGGTTGTGTTTGCTTGACTCCTGGCTCCTGTGAGAGGTCCTGTCCCACGTCAGAGAAATATGAAGTCTCGTGTCTACACCCCCCCCCCCCCCCCCCTCCCAAACACACACGCACACACGCACGCACACTACCACCACCACTCCTACCCCCCCACCCTCTCGCACGCGGACACTTCACTGCGTCATTAGAGCTCCGTGCGTAAAAGTTGGACGATTAAGAGATTTGATCAACAGGTAATGCTTCAGGAAGAGTGGAGGTATGAGCGGTGATGAAGTGATAGACGATTAAAACAGGAGTGAACAGATGTAAACTGGTCACCATCAGAAAATTAGAAGTGAAATTATATTGCATTTTATCTCAAATATAAAATATAAAATTTTCCATATTTTTTTTTTGACAACGTTTATTGTGTTTTATTTGTATGAAGATTATTCTGCTCAGCTGATGTTGTGAAACCTGCATTTTACATTTGGATTCAAGCTTCTGATGTGATTGCGAGTCTGCGGAAAGTACTGTGCAACAGATCTATCGATTTCTGTTCTACTTCTAGCAAAAAAAAAAAAAAAATCAAAGTTTTCAATGGTGCAATTTTCAGCACATCAGGGAGCCTTCTATGCTGTTCTTGAAAGGCAATTTACAGCCTTACTATAGCTCATTCTGTGGTTACAAACAGCATATGTTTAGAGTAGAGCAACAGTCATTCAATAAACATATGGAAACTGAGGTCAAACAACAGAAATCATTCCTTAACAATAGACTAAGATGTTTATAACCTTAAGTAAACTTCGTTGTTACTTAGTTTGGTTTAATGTGCTCTTCACTAGTGAACTGAGGTCAACATGTGAAGCATGCACACATGGTCCAGAAGTTTTGTCTTTCTCTCTGTAACTGTTGACTGTCCTTATTTTTCCTTTTAAAATGCAAACAAGTCAGGTTGTATCACCACTCTGATGTAACTGATGCTCCAAAAAAGAAAAGAAAAAAAAAACCCAAAAACAAACTAACTATTTTTTTCCAGTCTAGCTCAGCTCCCACTATAAATAATGACTATGATTGTATGAAATATGTCCTCATTTTCCACTTTGTTTGACTTCCATACATCCATACTATTGTGCAAAGTTAAAGCTTCTTCATCAATAGACTGACTCATTATCAGCTATTACACTAAATTACCATTTTGGTTAAATGCAGGTATAATGTGTTTGTCTCTAATACTATGTAAATGTTGATCTGTTACAATAAACCAGACACCATGATAAAAAGAAACTGTCTTGCTTCTTTAGAAAAACCCACGCTGAAAATACGATGAATTAGTTTATCATTACAAAAGGAGGTGAATTTATTTTCAGGTAATTGGTTTTATTGTTGCAAATACAGAGATGAGATTTATCATTATGCAATGAAGAGGAAATGTGGCACATCTGAAAAAAGCAGAACAAGAAAAAACGAGGACAATATAGATACTGTGAAATGGATTTAGAGGATTTATTGGGTCCATCCATCCATCCATCCATCCATCCATCCATCCATTGATTTCGAGGATTTACTGGATTCTTGTAAATATTAATGTCTTTGCTGTTACTATACATAATAAGAGGATGTATTTGTTTGCATTAAGTGGGGCTAGGCAGAAATGACCAAAAAAAAGCATTGGATAAAAATCTTATCTGGATTTATCACTTTCATTTCCAAATTTAAAAGTACAGGGTTATTTTTTTTTATTTATTTATTTTTTTATTTTGTAACAGGGAAAATGAAACCCAGTAAATGAGGGAGTAAAATAATGACAACAACTTACTTGACTTACTTAAAATAATGACAGTGATAATAAAACAAAACCCTTCTGACAAAAGGTTAAAACAAAACTTATGTTTTCATCACAATTTTATGACTTTGGAAAGTATGAATAGCCACAAATGGAGAGCACTGATAATTGAGCAAATCTATGGAGCCATCATACTCATCCCCACCCTTGTCATCCTCCTACACCAGCACTCAATGTCCTCTATAATATCACAGAATTAAGAAAAGCTCTGAGGGGTTAGTAGGCAAATGTAGCCTGCTCTACATGAGATCTTGTTTGTGCAGATATCTCACAGAAACATTCATTCGAAAGACACATGAAGACTCCATGTTGTTTCTGTGACTAGACCTGATGTATTTCTCATAGCTCCCATAGGTTCAGCATTTGGATGTAATCCAGAAATGTCATGACCTTTAAAGAGTTTTTTATAATGTTGACTGGCATTTGCACTCCGTAGTCTAACTGGTTTGGTTGAGTTAAAGCCCACAGGTACATGTGGGAAGGTTACTCTCTGTGTCAGTGTTTCATTAAGCCACAACACAGATTGTACTTGTTATTGTTTTTTGCTAATTCTGAGCTGTACTATGAATATGAAACTCTTGTGTTTTATTTTGTTACATCATCTTCCCTCTGTGCGTTCAGGGAACTTGCATGAGGAGCCAGGCTAGTGCCATCAATTAAGTGCCAAATCAAATGTCCAGAGGCTCATTTATTTCTTACACAACAGCTGTTTTTGTGTGTTTTAAATGATGTTCATTCACTGGAACAAGTCACACCCTCCTCCAAAGACATTTAGTTAACCCTATAAAAAAATGACTGCCCTCCAACTTTATTGCATTTCCAAATTGTACGATTCATGAAAGTTAAACTTTGTAAATATAAATATAAGTATATGTAAATGTATATGTTAGATATATAAATAGGAAATAGCTTTTTATTGCCCGTAACTAATATCATCTTATTAACTTCAATGAATCATAGTGTAGAATCTAAATGTAAATAAAATTCTCGTCATCAATCTGATTATTTTCTTCAACTCATTAGATGCTACTTAAGCAGAGTGTTTCATTGTGAGTTATGCAACGGAAACCCACTTACAGACTCATATTAGATCAATTCTTGTGCAAGAGTAACATATTGTGTTACAGTATAAGTATCATTATATTTTGTCATTATGCAGAAAATCATTCTTTCTCCACACATTTACTATTTCCTGTGTGGGAGGGGCCTGCCAAATGCAATATAAGCAAGCAATAAGCAGTTTCTATGATGAATGTGAAATGCAGAGATTTGCAGACGACTGTGTCCAAATTAACAATTACATCATGTTTTAAAACCAAAAGCATAACTGAAGTACAATTCATATTTTTTATATCAAAATGTAGGTGAACTACATAACTCTGATGTGCAAAATAAAACAAACAAAATACTAGAAAATACAACACACAGAATAACAGTAAAGGGACTGAAAACATGTAAAGGTGCTAAATATGATTTAGTTTGTTTAGCTTTAAGTTTTGAGTGATAAGGAGACACGGTTTTACACTTGGAGAGATTCTGTAATATAACTCAGACCTGACTTGAATTTCAGCTAATTGCTCCTCATCATCTTTATTATGTTTCTTGCTTTGCAGTCATTTTGGTTTTCCCTTTCATCCATAATAATAATCTTCTTTTATTTCTCATACCTCTGCAGCCCCTTTCTCCAACCTTACATAAACAGAAAAGCACTTTTGCCAATGCACACATGCACACACTTTAAATTACATGATTACTACAAAATCCCACATATGACTGACTTTCCTAACAACCAAAGAGCTCTATATGGAGCTGTGCTCATGTAATAGAAGCTCTCATGCTTACTTCATGTTTGGAAACCCAGCGTGTTGCTCTTATGTGTTATTTGGCAATGATGAATGATGACCTCACCTTGGGATAAGGTTATCAAAGTGGGACGCACATCACAAGATTATTCATTGCTGCCCATTCTGTTGCTTAGAAGAGCTCTTACTCTGAGGTTTGTTTGTACTGAAGATGTCAGGTGTCATTTTTTTCCTCTAGAATTTAACCACATGATGGGGTCAAGAGAAGATACCATAATTAGGAGGGCACTAGAGTCAACAAATGTTTGAAGAGGATGAGTTTGTGTTTGAAGTCAGTGGGGTCAAAAAGTTGACAGTAAAGAAATGATGAAAAAGTTTGTGTGTTGTTAGTCATGCCAATTTGTTTGTTTTTTCCTCTTTATATTTTTTCTGTATTGACTGCATCATAAATATGGGTCTAAAACAAACAGCACTGTTGATGCCTTCTTCAAGCATATTAAAAGGCTGCACAAAATGCCAACCAGATAGCAACTCAAACATTTCTGATTCTAAACAGAAATAGAAAATGCTATCAGTCCTTAATCACCAGTGTGAATGTCAAATGTAGATTACACAGATGTAATCATCCTCCCCTGACGCTGCACCACCAGTGTGAAAGCCCTTTTGTTTGCAAGCCACATCTGCATGTCATCCCCTTTATGTCACTGGGGCTCCCTCATCCACGTAGTGCCCTCCTGACAGGACAAGTTCATTTAATGGGAACATCTCTCACCTGCAGAATATTTATATTTCTCCTCTAAAGTGGCTGCAAGCAGAACTAGATTACTGAATAAAAACTGTATCCTACTGTTTCATTCATACAGTACCAAAAACATTATTGCCAATCCATCCAGCTTGATGTAAGTGTTTTTGTGCCGGTGTCAGTCTGTCTTAGGAACATCACCATCAGCCCTGACTACAGACCTTTGACATTCACAAAATATATACACAGAACATGCCCAGGTTGCGAAAGCAGCGGGTGAATCATGACTACAGTAAGCACAACATGTGATGAAACAGAAATGTTGAAGCAAGCATGGCTATGTGAGTGGTGTTTTAATTGTTAAAAACATGCACAACACCCTCTTGTTCTCTCTCTTTAAATTAGTCTTATTAGTTTAATTAAAAATAGTACAAAAAAAAATCTTACAGCACAGTTTATACTTTGTTTTTAATCTAATGAAGTGAGGGAATCTCCACCTGAAAAAAACTGGTGCAACTATTTGGATATTACAGTTCTTCAAAAGAGTCATGAATGAAATTAAACAGATTAAAATAAGGAGGATTGCTTACATAAAGATAAAGGTGTACATCAAAAGTTACTGTGAAATGAATTCCATGTAGAGGTGAGTGTCAATATAAATATCAACCCCCTTTTTTTGGCCTTTATGAAAAAAAATGACATGTTGTTTACAGCACATTATGAATGCTCTAAAACAGAAGCAGATTCTCCTGCAAAAGCATGTGTTTTTTTTTTATTACAGAAGGTCAGGGTACTCAAGCTAACTGATGTTTCTAAAAGACCTACATTTCTTATAACATGAACATTTTCTCTGTTTATTTCCATATTAAAGCAATAACTCTCTGTGCATACAATATCAGTGGATGTTACCACAAAATATCATTAATTTTACTGGAGGAACTGCAGTAAAATCCTGGAAGAGTCATGATGGTAAAGACAATGACAAGTTCCTGCAAAAAAAATGCACTGCAGAGACAAAATGGTGTGACACACCCTACACGCCGATACTTCAATCTTCAACTAAACTTAGTGACGTTCATTTTACGTGTCTCTGAAGATGGTAGGCTACTGTATTTATGTACCTGTTCATGATGAATGAATGTGCATTATATTGGACATGTTTTGAAATATTTCTCTTGATGTGCCATGTTTCAAGCTCATGTCACAGGCATGAATTTAACTCGTGATGACAGCATATGTCACATTCACCAGCTGGGAGAGAAGTGCCCCTGCCTAATAACTTCAGCTCAGACATCGCACCTCAGGGCATTGTCTGCTGATCTCTTGTTTATCCTAAATGCTCTTATCCATCAGATGTGTGATGCACTGTCATCTCTGCTGACAACAACATTTACTCAGACCCTCTCAGTGGCCTATATACATTTTATGTAAAAATATTTAAAAATTATTTCTACACTGACAACAGATTCATGAAGAATGTATGAGAAAAAGTATAAAACATGCTGGAAAAAGTGTATCTGCAGAAATAATATCCAATATGTGGATAGACAATGCCACCTGGTGTTTTTAAAAGATCACATAAATGACATGACATTTAAAAAAAACTGGTAAATTGGTTTCAATAATTCTTTCCGGAAGTGCAATAATGACTCACTGTAATTGTTAATAATGTAAAACCAGAGGGAGGTCTGTGTAAATTCTCCAGCTTATGACCCAACATTGAATTAAAGAACTGCACTCATGATAATGGAGAAATGCTTGTGTGTCTACTTGGCTGATTTATATCATGCTGGAGAGTACAGCCACTGTATTTCTTTAGTTGAAGGTGTTTTAAAGTTACAACTGAAGTGTGTCACTTTTAATGGTATTTATGAAGTAATTACTACTTACATTGTGAAATACTTAAATCCATTAGGTTTTTTTTTTCTTTTTATCAAAATACTATTTGTCTTATTATTATATAACTAACATGAATTACTGGACACAGTCTTAAACAGGAGGTTCAAAAATGTTTGACTCAGCACTGTCTGCTTCTATCCCTCTGTCCAGTTTAGTATTGACTTATTCTTTTTTTAATGTTTTATTTTAAGGAGCCACTATAGGATGTGGGAGCAAAGCATTAGCACAATGTTCTGTGTTAGTAGTTAACCTTGTTTTATATATTATAGTGTGTCTAAACGTTGGGGGAACTCAGAGGCAAATCTGCCTTTTGCTTCTGTACGTGGATGTGGATGTTGACACTCGTTGTCACATGACTCCGTCTCTCAAAACCCGGAAGTCAGAGGGCGGTGCTTTGGAAAGGGCTGTGTGGCTGGAAAACAAGGTAACCGCTATTTTTAATGTTTATCTGTCTGGAAATAGAGTATTTTAGTGTAATAAATCGGAGCTTTGGTTGGCTGTTTCGTTAATGCAGTGATTATATTTGCAAGCGGCTAAATTAGCGTGTTAGCCTCTTTAAGCTAGCAGCAACGTTAGCGATGAGCATGCTAACAGGGAGGACATCAAGGAAACTGTTATAATATGATGGTGACATTTATTTCTGGAGTGGCCTCCATGCTATGTTATTTTTAGACCAATGTTAAATTTAATAGCCAACGCCATCGAATCTTTTTAGTCGTGGTTCCACTCCATTTTGCGGGGTGTCTTCTCTCTCTTTGTTGTAAGTGAACTAATGTCAATGTAGCTACGGTTATGGACGTGTTAAGGTAGCTGTAGGTATTTTAAAGCATCATGAACATTTGTCCTCTAGAGTCACAAACGAGATAACAATATTTATAATTCATCATGACACAAGTATCATAGATTAGTTCCTTGTCACTGATCTAATACCCTGGGAATTATTTAAGTCTATTACAAGACATAATAAATCAAATTTCACTGCTTGTATTTTCCATGCATTTAGTATTGATACGTTTCTCTTATGGCAACAATAATATGTAATTTTTTTTTTTTTTTTTTTTTTTTTTTGATAGCATCCACCATGACAGCCATCAAGCATGCTCTCCAGAGGGACATCTTTACACCCAACGATGAGCGTCTCCTTGGCATCGTTAATGTCTGCAAGGCAGGAAAGAAAAAGAAGAACTGCTTCTTGTGTGCAACTGGTAAGTGAGTAACAACTGACTGTCAAGAGTCCGTTGGAGTATCAAGAGCATAACACATAAAGCACAATGCCATAAATGAAAGCATAAGAATAATTGTTGGAGTGTGAAAGAGTTAATCAGCTTTATTCTGTTTGTCTAGTTACCACAGAGAGGCCTGTCCAGGTTAAAGTGGTAAAGGTGAAGAAGTCTGACAAAGGAGACTTTTACAAGCGACAGCAGACCTGGGAGCTTCGAGATCTGACAGAAGTGGACGCCAAAGATGCAAGCAAGGTTACATACAAATCATGTTTCTCTTTTAAATATAATGACTAATATTATGACTGTTTCCTTGAAGTAGAATATTATTATCTTTATATTAAGACTTTTGTCAAAATTTGCAATACACCATTGTTATAAGTGACTAAGAATCACTATTTATCAAACAATTGTCTCTTACCCTAATGGCTGGATGTTATTTAAAGAGGAAATCCCTGCTTCTTGGTTGGTACCTAACTTAATGAAGTGGTGAAAAAAAGACAATTTAAGCTTTTTGTTTATAAAAAACTTAAAATTAGATTTTTTTCTTTTCTTTTTTTTAATTAAGGTGTTGTATTTGCCTCAGCCAGCACTCATAATCTTTTGGTTATTGTAGGAAAACCCTGAATTTGACCTTCACTTTGAGAAGGTGTATCGGTGGGTTGCTAGCAGTACAGCTGAGAAGAACTCCTTCATCTCCTGTATCTGGAAGCTGAACCAGCGTTACTTGAGGAAGAAACTGGAGTTTGTGAATGTCAGTTCTCAGCTCCTGGAAGGTGTGGAAATGCTCTGTCCTTGGCTACCCTGAAACTGCATGCCTCTTTTCCCGCTTTGACTATATTTGTTTAAAGGCGCGCCTTTTTCTCTTGAACCTGTAGTATTGACCCTGTCAGCCGTGTTTGAAGTATTCTAATTTAGCTCAGAAATGAGAATGTTTGCTGGCTTTTGTTTTATTTTGTTTATTAATAGCATGTTGAAGATACAGTATTTAGCCTCTTCTTTGATTCCTGGTTTGTGTTATGGCTTTTCTGTGTTAAATTCTTCTTTATTCTCACTTTTCTCTCTTAAACTTTCTCTGGCCAGAACTTCCTAAAGCGGAAGGTTGGTAGGACTTACCCCCCCCCCCCTCCCCCATTCCTCTCCATTGTAATCTCATGACTTCAAACCACCATTCTCATATGTAGACTCTCATCCACTTAAAGCTCCTGCTGTTTGAACGTACCACCTAATAAGGGATGGGCATGGTTCATTGTTTAAATAATCATAACACACATTTAGGTCGATTTTTACTCCACTGTTAGCTTTTTTGACATGTTCATTTCACCTTAATTAATACAATTATTCACCGTTTGTTATTGTATATTGTATCTAATGTAACACAATGTCGTATTTCTAATTTATCCAGACCAAAGTAAGTGCAGTTGATTTGCATAAATATGTTTTTGCAAAAGTCAAGGAGTCATGTGGAAGGTTTCTATTTGCCAAGACCAAATAAAGACAAGTATCTTTACCTGACTGAGCCATTTCACACTGTTGGTAAGCCCACCACTTGATGATGTTTTTGAATTAATAACATACCTATAAGTTTGAAATGAAAGCTTTTTATTTAGGCCTTACATGGCATCTTATTTGTTCTACTGGTGGCATTTTCCTTCCTGGTCTTCTGAACTAGTGTTCAGCATTAATGAGTAGAGCAGTAGCGATAATGACCCTGGACATATTTATGTCCGTAGTTGTCTGTAGAACAGATATATGAAACCTGAAGTGCTGGACAATATGTGTTTGTTGTTGTGTTAATGCGGACATTACATTTTATTTGTCTCTGTTCATTCATGGGTTTAGAGTCGGTGCCAAGTGGCGAGAGCCAGAGTGTTGCCGGGGGAGATGAGGATGCTCTGGATGACTACCAGGAGCTTAGTACCCGTGAAGAGCAGGACATTGAGAGTATGATGGAGATGTGCGAGTACGCCATTTCCAACGCTGAGGCTTTTGCAGAGCAGCTCTCCAGAGAGCTTCAAGTTCTAGATGGGGTGAGTTAAGCAACTGCTGTATTGTGTGCATTAAAGCTGAGCATGGTTTGTGTTTCAGCAAAAATTGTGAGCATTTTTTAAAGTGCATTTTTTACAGACTGGGGTCTAAAAAATATTTGAATAATCATAAACAATTGTAAACAGGGATTAATGCTGATGAATAAATTATATTATTATCATCATGGTATGATAATATTAGTTGTGCAGAAAAATAATGTAATTTACTTGCATAAACAGGTCAACTGTTCTTTTTCTTGTTTCAAGGCTAATATCCAGTCCATCATGGCATCAGAGAAGCAAGTCAATATCCTGATGCAGCTGCTGGATGAAGCCCTGGGTGAGGTAGACACAATTGAAGGCAAGCTGAGCAGCTATGAAGAGATGCTTCAGAGCGTCAAGGAGCAGATGGACCAGATCTCACAGAGCAATCGCCTCATCCAGATCAGCAACACCAACAACGGCAAACTGCTGGATGAGATTCAATTCTTAGTGGTCAGGAACACATTTCACTTCTGCATTGGATCATACTGGACCATACTTAAAGCATCTAATGATTTTGCTGGGAGAATATATCCCATCTTTATGTTTTTAAAATAATTTTTGTTACATATATATATATGTATATATATATATATATATATATATATATATATATATATATATCATAAAATGTTTCAATATTTGGTCTGCTTTTTGAGATACTTCAAGCTAGATTGGATGTTTAGGGCAAAAATGAACAAAATATACAATGCATTAAGAACTTTTAAAAATATCATTCACCCAAGAAAATGTAGCAGCTGTTTCTAGCTTGTTGTGACACAGTTTCATCTTCCTGTCTGTAGAACTACATGGACCTGTCAAAGGGACACATCAGGGCTCTGCAGGAAGGAGACCTGACCTCCCCCAAAGGGATCGAGGCCTGCATCAATGCCTCTGAAGCTCTTCTGCAGTGCATGAATGTTGCTCTCCGACCAGGTTTGCAGTTATTTCAGTGTTTTACGTGATCAAAATCAGTTAGCAGGACTGCAAGAGGTTGATAAATAATGTATTCTGTAAGGACAGTTGCATAATAAAAAACAAAATGTGTTTTTTCACAACTGTAATTGCTTCCGATTTGAGTAATAAGTAAAGGTTTGTCATTTTACTGCAGGCCATGACAAGCTGATGGCTGTGAAACAACAGCAGCACCTGTTTGCTGAGCTGAGAGACACCTTTGCCCGCCGCCTTACTAATCACCTCAACAATGTGTTTGTTCACCAGGTAACAGGCACAGTATATGTCATCAATATGTCATGTTTGTCATTTCAGCAATACTGGACAGTTTCAGGTACAAGGTTATAAGGGAGTGTTTTGTGTTTTATTAACTTTGTGTAAATCTCTATGTGTCTTCTCTGTTCCTTAAATTGATAGAAGCCAAGTTTACAAGAATCATCAATTACAACTGTGCATTTAATGTTTAACTAAAGCAAAATTCTAGAACTAGTAAATTATTTTTGACAACAGTGACTGCAATAGGCGAAGAAATTATACAGGCAGAACATATAACTTTTGTCACTTAGTTGTAGTTGCTGTTGTGTGTTGACTTAAAGGCTGTTTTTTTTTTTTTATCTTTGGTAAATATGCTTTATTAAGTGTTTTTGGACTTAAGGTGTCTAAATATTACATAATGTCATAATAATTTAGCAAGTGAGGAAGAAGAGGACCTTTGTTGAACATATTTAGGAAATAAACCTTGGCTGTGTTTGGAATTGCATACATGACTCTACATAGTGCAAATATAGACTCATTTGAGATGCACGGCATTTTGGCTGAAAAGAAGATAAGAGGAGGAGGAGTTAGATCAATGTTTTTCAACCTTGGGGTTGGGACCCCACGTGGGGTCGCCTGCAATTCAAATGGGGTCGCCTGAAATTTCTAGTAATTGATAAAAAAAATAAATTACTAATAAAAAATATTTTTTAATGATTCAATATATTTTCATTATAATTAAAACACCACAAATTTTTCTTACTAAAAATCAAGTTCAAATAATTGCAGGATATAATATCTGAGAGGGCATATCTTGATTGACCTGATCATGTGACTGCATGCGTTACTACGCTTCAACCTGCCCGGACACAGTCAGTCAGAAACCTGGGCCGAACAGAGAATGGAAAGATTTCTTCGCCTACCTGGCCCCGCTAAGACATCTCAAAGAGAAAGATGTCTCTGTTTTGAATGTCTGGGGTCGCTAGAAATGTGCGATGTTAAAATGGGGTCCCGAGCCAAAAAAGGTTGGGAACCACTGAGTTGTCGAGTTCAGTTGTCAAGTCCGATAGTTCACCTTTTGGAGCTTACAGAGATTTTTAAAATTTGAGACTGAGGGGTATTTATACATTTTACCCTTTACTCTGATGCTCTGCATTAGCTATCAAAAGTATCAGATGATGAAGAAATCACTAATCACATGATGTTAAACAAAAGTAGAGAATGATTATGAATGTAATGCATTGTGGGATGCAAGTACATCATGCAGGAATCTCAAGTAGGGTACTGAAAAATTTGGCCTGTGTAGTAGATGATCCTATCCAGAGTTTGTCATGTTTAGATACTTTGGATCAGAAACACTGTTTACTAGTGGATTGTAAGCCATTTTGAACACAGCCATCTTGTTGTCCTCACATCATGCCTTTGTGAGTGTGCCTTAAACGGCTGCAGCGTCTCCTGTTATTTTCCAGGCTCTCTCTCTCTTTCTGTCTCCCCCACGTCACGGACTTCCTGTTTAACGTTGACACTCTTTTAGCTGGGCTTTCCTGTGTGGTTTCCTTCCAGTTGTATTCCCTTCTATTCCTGACTCTGTGTTGCTCACTTTGAGTCATCCCACTCTGCTCTCTGTCTCTGTGTCAGTTCAACCACTTCAGTCACTTCAAAATGACCATCCCTCAGTTCTATAGGTCTTCCTGTCTGTCACTTCCAGTGAGTACCCTCACGGCAACCCCCATGTTCCCCCTCTTTGCTACTTATATTCACTTTAACTTACATGGCACTATGTAAGAAACCTCAGGCCTTCAACTAAAGCCCATAATTTATTGCATGGGTTATGTCTCTAACCACTTAACATCTCTCATCTCATCTCAGAGCTGAAGAGGCATCGTCCATCTTTTTTCGTCTTCACTCGGCCGAGGGCTTTTTTGTTTGTTGGGGTGCTAACATGGCTTTGTTGCTAAAGGTCTGATAGCATAATATCTTGTGCCTGTCTGCTCTATGTGCATGTTTTGAACAAAAAGGTCAAAGGCAACCGAAGAGAAGATCAGAATGGCATTGAGAGTCATGTTTTTATAAGCTTGACTTGACGCGTAGTGGAAGTAGAAGAAACTGATTTTAGCAATATGTTATGAATTTACGGTAATAAAAAAACATCCTAAGCTGAGATATGACAATAAGTAAAGCAAAGGTTGGTGATGTGTGTTGTGTATGCACTGAAAGATGGAATGGAATTTTGTCAGGTCTGTTCCTAGATGTATTTTTAATTGTGTCTCTGGTTTGTGTCCCTCAGGGCCATGATCAGAGCTCTACCTTGTCCCAACACACAGCGGAGTTGACTCTGCCCAAACACAGCCCCCTCCACAGAGACCTGCTGCGCTACGCCAAGCTGATGGAGTGGCTGAAGAACACCCACAGAGAGAAATACGAGGGCCTGTCGAGGGTGAGGGCTTTAATCCGACAACAATACTCAATGGTCAGATGTGGTGTTTGGCTTCTTAACAAATGTTGTCCTCCATTTTACAGACCTATGTTGACTACATGAGTAGACTGTATGAACGAGAAATCAAAGATTTCTTTGAGGTTGCCAAGATAAAGATGGCGGGTACAACCAAGGAAGCAAAGGGAAAGTTTGGTAAGATCTATAACTCAAAAGGATTCTGGCGTGTAAAAATAGCATGCTGCTGGTAATGTTTTTGTGTGTGATGTGATCCTTTGTAGACTTGGTTTCATCACCAAAGGTTAATTTAATCAGTCCTCAAGTTTAATCAGTGATTAAAATGCAGACTTTACATGAAGCAGAACTAGAAACTATGAGTAGTAAATCCCAGGTTATTCATCTAAATTGAAATTAAATTGTTCATCCATATTTAAACAGTCCATGTGCTGCTGCTGGGGGTTAGTTAGTATGAAAATTCCAATTTAGACTTGGGTGTAACATGATTTATTGTGGTTTAAAAATGAATCTTTGTTGGTACAATCCTGTATTAATATGGTGAAATTTACTCAGATGTTTGTATTTAGCAGAAACTTCTTTCTTAGTTGAATTTGTTGAGATCACACGAGTCTCTGTGTAGCTTTTAATTCATTATTGCAACCTAAGGTACTATTCATGTACAAATTAGGAAACAAGGCCCGACTCCATCACAACATGTTCTATTTTAATCTATTCCCAAAAATACACTTTATTTCTTATGTGGTGATGTTCGGCTTCTTGTTTTATCGTACATTAATGTTTCTCCCACACTCAGATACTCTAGTACCTGTAGAATCTTTTCAGTTTGAGTAGGACTCCTGTTTGTTTTGGAGCTTTGGTTTTGGCAGAGTTATAAAACTCGGCTTTCTGCATTCTGTGTCGGCTTTTCCTTCTGAAAACAAAAACAGGGAATTTGTTTTCCAAAGGTTTGTCCGAGCATACCTACGCCACTGAAGTGCACGTCAGCATATGTAACTATGTACATCTAACATCTAGCCTCACCCCCCCATGCTGCATGTTTTAAGCCTAACCTGTCTCTGTCTTTGATGCCTGCCTTTCTAACTGGCTGCAGCCACGCTTCCGCGGAAAGAGAGTGCACTCAAACAGGAAACAGAGAGTAAGTATGGAGCAAATCCACTGTTAATTCCCCAGTCTGCTTCCTACCACTGTGCACGTCATAACTTCACTGAAGGCATTCTTTTGCTCCTTCACCTCCCAACACATAACACCTGCAAACCCTTCCCTGCTTTATACCATGTGGTTTGGTCTTCATTATACAACTGTATGCTTCATCACATACTGCAGTTCAATGCATAAAAGAAGCTTAGCACTGACATCCATATTTTCTTATGTTTTTGGGTTTACTTTTCGATTCTCAGGAATGGTTTCACAGAATATCTTCATATTTTTAAGCAAATTTTCACAAGAATAAACTGTTTAGATTTTTGTGATCAAGGTCACTGTGACTGAACAAAACATGATTTTGGTCAGAATTCAATGTTCAATGATGATATTGTACATACATGTCAATATAGTGAGAACTTCCATTTTACCAAATGCTATATACAGTATATTACTTGGGTCTGGAAAGATGTAGATGTACACTGCAACTTCACTAGTTAGCAGAGGCAAACTGCTGTAACTTTACAGTGGTCAAAATACTGAATTAATTTCAGTTAATTCCTTACAGAAAAAATAGTACGTCCCAAAAAATAACACAGTTATTAGACTTGTGGATACACATTTGACTTCATTCGGTGCTTAACACATAACCACAACAAATGTTTTTTTTTTGGTTCAGTGAATGGAAAATCTATTTAAAAACACACAAATTAAACATGATAAGAATGTAAATATGGACTATGAGTATAAGGGAGTGATAATTTACAAAAATATAATTTGGTTTCTATCAACAATATTTTTTTATGTTTTTCTCACAACATATTTGTGTAATTCATTTACATTAATTAACCACAAAGCATGTAACTGATTGGATTATTTTTTATTGCTTGACAATCCTGATGTTTTTTAACTGATTATTAAGTTGTACATATTCTGACATAATTGACTGCTGTCTGACCAATATCCTCAGGAGAGAGAAGAGTTCACATTCATTCAGTGAATGACACTGTGGTTGTTGTGCTGTGTCAGGCCTACATGGCAGCTCTGGGAAGTTGACAGGTTCTACCTCGAGCCTGAACAAGCTGACGGTGCAGGGCTCCAACAGCCGACGCTCCCAGTCCTCCTCGCTGCTGGACATGGGCAATATGTCCGCCTCAGACTTAGACGTGGCTGACAGGACCAAGTTTGACAAGGTGACGCTGTCAAAAAATATGCATCGCTTAAATACCGATGCCCTTTTACCTTTAATACAGAAAATGTTCCACTCAAACCACAGAGAACATGCAGTTCGGTGAAAAGTCCTGTGCACTCACGCTGCTCTCAGCATGTACAAGCAAGTAAAATCAGGGTTCCTCTTTTCGCAGATATTTGAGCAGGTCCTCAGTGAACTGGAGCCTCTGTGTCTTGCGGAACAAGACTTCATCAGCAAGTTCTTCAAGCTGCAGCAGCACCCAACAATTTCACCCCCCCTTGCTCAGGTATTGCTTTGTTTGCGTTTCATGAGATAATCTGACAGCATGCCCTCAGTTGGTGTTTTACACCTGTATTATTAATAGCACATAGAATAATTGTTTTATCATGTGCACAGTAGAAGGTCACATATGTGAAATCATCTGGAATTAGAAGATATTTCTTGTCTGCAAATATAATGAAGTAATAACAGACATCGGCATGTTTTCAAGCGTCATTCATGCATGTCAGCGGAAATTTGTTGAGATTTGTCCTATTTTCTGTTTATATTCCTGTCAGCCAGAGACAGAGGAATCAGATGGAGGAACGCCATCAAGAATTCCTCCCCAGGCAGAACATAGACACTCCTTGTCATCAGAGTGAGTGGTTGTACATCTTGTGCTAGCAGTTCCACTTTTTTTTATCTCCTGTGGGTCGCTTGTCACTGCCCCTTTTGTTCTTGAGAAGTTTACGCACTTCTTTTTGTGATTGCAGGAAAGATATTGTGCGGCTGATGATGAATAAAATCTTCCAGAGCATCGAGACGGAGCTCAACAGTCTCATTGCTTTGGGTGACAAGATTGACAGCTTCAACTCTCTGTACATGCTGGTGAAGATGAGCCATCATGTTTGGACAGCTGAGAATGTTGACCCAGCCTCGTACCTCAGCACTACTTTGGGAAACGTGCTGGTCACTGTCAAGAGAAACTTTGATAAATGCATTGTGAGTAGTGATACAATGAGGAAAACTCTAGTGTTTGGAGGAGGAAGTAGTACTCGATTATTTCATGCAACTTTATGGTACATCTCAAATAATTAGAATACCTCGGAAAAGTGCATTTTTTTTCATATTTTAATTCAGACAGGTAAACTTTCATGAATTCTAGATTCATTACACATGAAGTGAAAATTTTCAAGCCTTTTCCGGGTGAGAGATTCAAGATATTTTGTGACTTAATTAATTTGAAATTAAATATTCTAATATTTTTGAGGTATGTTTTTTTAATTTCTTTGTAGGCCAAGATTATCAAAATTAAAATAAAAAATGCTTGAAACATTTTAGTTTAAATGAAACAAGTGTAGAATATGTACACATTTTCACTTAATGAAATAACTGACAAAAAATATTAAACATTTTCAGGACATTCTAATTTTTTTAGATGCACCTGTAACTTGGAGGAAAATATTGGACTTTTTCCTTCATGGCACTTGTTGTACATCCTACGTTAGTTACAATTTTTATAGCCCTTTCTGCTCATGTCTCTCTGAATGGGTTGATTTGCAGTGTTTACCCTATACTGAAACATGGAAGTAAGAAGAAGAAAATTCTCCTCATTCTTGCCATTAGTAAACTCTTTAAACCTTTCCTAGATCCACTTGAAAATACATTGTCACAAAGCTGAAGATGCAAACTGTTTTTCTAAGACACTGGAAATGTGTCTTGGTAGAGATGTGATACAATGTGATGCATTGCTGTAGATTGAATTGTAAGTTGTAAAAATGAGCTCGACCTTTAAATCTACAGCAGTAAAATGCAACACACACACACGAATAGAGCTGTGATATGAATCCAGAAACATTGTGTTAACAAGGACTATTTGACTACTCTAACATACTTCTACACACTTAGTATTTTCACAGTGTGCTAGTTTTCTTTTACTTGACTAAAGGGACTGAGTACTTCTTCCACCACTGTGTAATTACCATATTTTTCCAGTCTGATGTGCTCATTTGTACTGTAATTCTGTGTAATAACATGTTCTTCTTTCCTACAGTCTGGCCAGATAAGACAGATGGAGGAAGTTAAGATTTCAAAGAAAAGCAAAGTTGGTATCCTGCCTTTCGTTACTGGATTTGAGGAGTTTGCTGAGCTCGCTGAAACAATCTTCCGTAATGCAGAGCGCCGTGGGGATCTGGATAAAGCATACGTTAAACTTATCAGGGCTGTCTTCATGAATGGTAAGAATGGTGGATGTACAATAAATTAATAGGCTGTTTTTTGTGTATGATGCTCTCTAAATACTGACTGGCTTTTGTTTTCAGTGGAGAAGGTAGCCAACGAGAGCCAGAAGACACCACGTGATGTTGTGATGATGGAGAACTTCCACCACATCTTTTCTACCCTGTCACGCCTTAAGATCTCATGTCTGGATGCAGAGAGGCGAGAAGCCAAGCACAAATACACAGACCATCGACAGTCATATGTAATCAACTCTCTTGGCCAGCCTCTGGAAAAACTCAATGTAAGAATGCATTATATGTGTAGTTAGTTTCACAAAATAGGCATAAGTACGAACAGAAGGGGTGCAAACAATGTGGGAGACATGTATGTATCGCTTCTCAGTTTAACAGTTTTCTCTTATTCGCAGCATTTCTTTGAGGGAGTGGAGGCGCGAGTAGCTCAAGGTGTCCGTGAGGAGGAGGTGAGCTACCAGCTGGCCTTCAACAAACAAGAACTGCGCAAAGTTATTAAAGAATATCCTGGAAAAGAGGTGAAAAAGGGACTCGACAACCTTTACAAGAAGGTTGACAAACATCTGTGTGAAGAAGAAAGTCTGCTACAAGTAAGAAATTTACACTTCCACACATTTATTGCACAGCCTGACAGAGGGTAACTGGTATTCATGTATATTTCTTTTCCGTATCATTGATAACACTTTCCTAGTTTGTATTGTGCAC
This sequence comes from Sphaeramia orbicularis, assembly GCF_902148855.1. Classification (NCBI taxonomy): domain Eukaryota; kingdom Metazoa; phylum Chordata; class Actinopteri; order Kurtiformes; family Apogonidae; genus Sphaeramia; species Sphaeramia orbicularis. The sequence goes on from NC_043960.1 coordinate 36,339,103, forward strand.
ATTGCTTGTTGTGATCTCTCTCTCTTTTTTTGTTTACACACACACACACACACACACACACACACACATATATATATATATATATATATATATATATATATATACTCACACACACACACACACACACACATATATATATATATATCTTTTTCTTATACTTGCATGAAGGAACTGTAAGGCAAGGCAGATTTATTTGTATAGCACAATTCATACACAGGGCAATTCGCAGTGCTTTACAAAAATGGAAAAGAGACAGACTAAAAACACACAATTACAATTAAAACATAATCAATAAAACATAAATAATAATCAATTAAAACAAAGTAAAAGAGAAGAGTGCAGATAGAACCCTTTCAGTTGTTCTATGCACAGTTGAACAGAGCTGTTTTCAGCCTGGACTTAAACATTGTCACAGTAGAGGTCTGTCTCACGTCATCAGGAAGACTGTTCCAGAGTTTAGCTGCATAGAACTGAAACGCAGCTTCTGTAATCACACAATTTCCTCTAAGATTGAGTATTCTGAAACTTTACCTGATTGTAATTCTTCTTTCAGTCCGTTGACTTCTGCATTTTGTGTGTAATCCACTAGGTGGTGTGGCACTCCATGCAAGACGAGTTCATCCGGCAGTACAAGCACTTTGAGGATTTGATAGGCAGATGCTACCCCGGGTCTGGAATCACCATGGAGTTTACCATTCAGGACATGTTGGAGTACTTCTCAAGCATTGCACAGTCTCATTAATGAATTAATTAAAGCTGCTCTTCACTGTTTATAATAACATGTCACTACTGCCTCACACTGGCTGAAGATACACTAGCTTATCACAAACTACCCTGCATTGTTTTTTGGACAATAAGCCTTTCTTTGAGTGTGAGAAATTATGTATGTCAATGAAAGAGATGTGTACAAACGTTTGATTGATACAAACGTGTGCATGTTTGAGATTCAACACTCTGCTCAAAGTACTCCTTTATGTGTTATATTTTTTTGTTATTTCTTTATGCTATATGTATATAATAAATTTACATTTGCCAACCCATTCAGTTGTGTGTTTTGTTCTTGGACGTGTAGATCAACTAGAGCGGCTGAGCCCATTTGTAGTGCGTTGACTCCACACCGTCATGTGTTCGGACTACGCCGGGTCTTAAAACAAGCGGCCCCGTATGCCTTCACTTCTATGGTGACGAATCCAAGCCTCAGGTCATCGGCGCTCTTTTCAAACCCCTTTACCGCGGAAAGAAATAAGTCAAGAGCTGTTTAATACTCAACTATAACGGGCACTCAGATTTAATGGTAAAATGAGCGCAGTGAAGGGAATAACTCCAAGTGAGACGTGCTTGTGATGCAAAGCTAACAGACGTTAGCTGTCAAAAACCGCGTCCTTCTGAAAGAAAGGTGAGGCAGACAAACTTCCTGAGATTTAACAGTTGTTCGCTATTGGATAACGATACCTAAGCCAAATTAGGCGTACCAGCTGGTTAGCTAATGCCAGTTGTAACCCTCCATAAACAGGGTTTCTTAATAGCCAACACGCGACAACAATATTAGCTTATCATTAGCTTATAAGGTACTTATCTACTAGCTAGAGCTAACATCACACAGCTAGCTAACCATAACTTGATCACACTGATGTCGTGACTTAGCCATATTAAGGTTGTTATTTTAATCAAATGCAAAGTTAGCTAACCCCATACCCGAACTAAATATTGGTGTGTGATTTAATTCAGTCCCGGAATACAGCCATGAACAGCAACGCAGAGAGGAAATTCGTGAATTTGAGGAAGCGTCTGGATCAGCTGGGCTACAGACAGCCGCTGGGCATCGAATCACTGCCACTGGTGGAGAAAATATTCAGGTGAATCCCAGAGCTCTTCTTTTTTCTTGTAATGTTTGCTTTGTTGAAACAGGTAGAAGTTTCAATGTATTAAACAAGGGCCAGGCAGCAGCATCAACTATGCTGGAACAGTAAATACTGTACTACAACAACTTTCATATGAATGAGTGAATACAATATGCAGTTATATATAATAGTGCTGAGTTTTGGAGCAATCTCAACAATCAGGAATATTATGTACATTTCTATTTTATTCAGCTGCTGTCTTTATTCCCCTTAGAAGTTGCATATAATTGATCATATTTGATTCAGGCATATTCTTATTTATATAGTGACCTGATTCACACTACTGAAAGCCTGCGCAGTGCCAAGCTGTCAGCAGGAAAGACTGAGAAAGAAAGCCGGAATTTTGATGCCCTCGTTGAGCCATACAAGACAGAGAATGCCAGGCTGGTTAGGGAGAACAATGAGCTCCACCTTGATCTTCTAAAGTTGAAGGAGGAAAAGGAGCGTGTCACTAGAGGTGAGCTGTCAATAACACCTCTGCTTTCCAGCATTCAAACACAAATGCGTGGTTCGATCACCTCACGCAATCCTTTCTGATTTCAGAGCTGAAGACACATATCAGAAAACTGGACCATGAGACATCTGACCTTAAGTTTTTAAATAATCAGTATGTACACAAGGTTCGCTGCCTGGAAAAGGATAGCAAGGCCAAAGGTGAACGCATCCAACAGCTGCAGGAGAAGAACATGCAAGCTGTGGTACAAACACCAGGTACTGCAACAGGACTGACTTGAGCTGTTTGACAACTTGTTTGCCCTTTTTATATTACTTTGCAAGACTTATTTGTCAATGTGAGCTTTTCTGTCTTGTTTTTATTTTATTTTGTAGTGTTGTCTTGAGGTTATATTTCAAATACATCCAACAATATACTGACGACACAGAAATATTTAAATAATGAGCAAAGAATATTTTGGCAAAATATGAACATTTTTTTATGAAATTGTTAATTGTGACTGAAAAAATGGCTTTTCTTTTCTGCTGACATTTCTTACAGGTGGAAAAAAACGCAGTATTCCTTTCAGACGCCAAAGAATGCAGATTGATGAGCTCATACCACCATCTTCCTCTTCAGCTTATCCTGTGTTGCAGCCTGATGACCCATATGTAGCTGACTTACTGCTGTTGGCAGATGGGAGGTTCGGTTGCCTTTGCGTCTGATAGAATGTAAAAATTAAGAGAAGTAGTGGCCATTTAATGGATTTGATTATCAAGTTTTTCCTCACTTTAATTGTGTTTTGTAGAATTCATGAGCTGCAGGAAGAAATCATAAAACTCAAATTGGATCTGGAGAATGCCCAAGAGTGCATAAAACATCTAACTACTCAGGTAGTAAGTACAACGACATGTGAAACTGTATCTTAAATGTCACAGAGGCCATGACATGTTGCCTTTTTAAAACTTCTGTCAGGTGGAAGAGAGAGATAAAGAGATTGGACGTTTAAATCATGCACTTCATGGAGGACGGCCACATGATGTAATTTCCCTCGAGGCTCAGAACATCAGCAACGAGAAACTGATTGCCCATCTTAACCTTCAGGCAAGCGTACAAGGCACACATATTCCTTGTGTTTGTGGATATATAAATAATTTTTTCAGTTTTAATAAGAGCTCAACATGGGGTTTTGAGCCTAGTTTCTTTGGAGAAAAAGTGTATTGCATTGTTACTATACATCCCTCTGTTGCTTTGTATTACAGATTGAATACCTACAGGAAACCAACAGGACACTAGAGGAGAAGATGGAAGGTCTGCAGGAGAGGAAGAAGCATGCTTCCAATGAAGTTGCCAATCTGTCTTTAAAGAATCTAGAGCTATGTGAAGAGCTGACACACATAGATGACCTCGCTAAGCGGCTAGAGATGGACAAGGAGAGGGTCTTGGAAACAGCAGAGTTGGAACTGCAAGAAACAAAAGTAGGACTTAAAGTGTGGAGGAAATAGCTCAAATGAAAATGTGGTATATTTACAAGCATTTCTGTGTTAATTCATAAAATGTAAATTTGTGCAATGATAGCAGAAATATTTTCAACAGGAAGAAATTCAGAGACAACAGAAGATCATTGAAGATTTGGAGGATATTATTACAAAACTGAGGAGGGTAAGTGCAGTGTGCATTTATGGTGAGAGGAGATCGGTTAATTCTGATTGTGTATTTCCTTTCTACATATTAATAAACTCCATTAATGGAGTTAAAGACCAGTGATGAGTTCAGAGTGTGGAAGGTTGAGGCTGTCTGCTTCAGTTAAGGTCTGCTTTAAAAATACAGGAACAGTCTGAAGGTGACTATGAGAGGGACCGTCTTCGAGATGACCTGGCAGACCTCAAAGAGCAGAATGAAAAAATGGAGGGTCTGGTGAACTTCCTGGATGTGGAAAAAACCAGGCTGCAGGAAAAAGTAGAGAAAATGAAAGTAGCTGGTGAGCAACAATTTGGTATACCTCAACCTAGTATCTTTTCATTGTTAATATGTTTGTTTTATTAACTTAAAATTTGTTGTTTCCTAGATAAAGATTTGGTGTTGGAGTTGGAAGCCATGCGTACTAAATATGGTGTTTGTGGAAGGGAACGCTCTCCATCACGTCTGGATGCATTTGTTAAGAGTCTAGAGGAGGAGAGGGATTACTATCGTCAAGAGGCTGAACGATACAAAAGAGCCAGAGGTGGTGTGGACTCGAGCCCCTGTCGCAGTCCAAGCAGGGGAAGAAGTCCAATGTCCAAGTCAATCAGGGTAAGAGATGACATTGAGGAAAAAGTTCTTATTTGTTGAGTTTTTTAAATCAAACTGATGCAAAACAATGTGATTGTCAGGGAGGTGTTGCAGAGATAGAAGTGCGTCGTTTGATAAAGGAAAGAGACGAGCTGAAGGGGGCTCTGTTGGACTTTGAGAAGCACATGGAGGACATCCAGGAAAATGTGAAAATTTTAAGTGCTGAGAGAGACCAGTTTAAAATGCTGTTGAAACAGGTGAGTTGTAGAGGTTTTTTTTTTTACTGAAATCATTTAGTTTATTCTGGCAAAGACCAATGGTATGGTATATTTATTGTAAAGGCTCAAGAGGACCTAAAGTCAGCTCACAGTACAGATTTATCAGCTGACATGTTGAAACTGGAACATGAGATGAAAGAGGCTGAGATCAAACTCCAGCAGATAACCTCGGAAAGGGATGCACTGATGGAGAGATTAAGGGTTAGTGTCTGCAGAATTTTTGGTATGTTTACTATTCTCTTTCACTAAGGGCAATTTCACACTTAAGATTTTGATGACATTTTCAGGACATGTTGATACTGGCACAAGGAATAAATGATTACATTTTGGTAATGGGAGGGAGGGGCGGACAACAACAACTGATCTGCCTTGGCAGAGGTCTGCACTCTCTGAGTGCTTTTCTAGGTTTTTGTTTTTATATTCACTGCAATTTTTTTGGGTTAGTTTTGCCTTCACACTGAAATTTTTGGAGTGGACTACTGTCATCATCTACATGTGCTGTATCTTCCTTTATAGATGGATTAGTTCATGTTGAGCACTTATATAATTTGCGTGTGATGCAATTTACAGGAACCATGAAACTTTTATTTTGTAGGTTGCCCAGACTTCAGCTCTAACTGATAAACAGGAAGAAGAGAAGAGGATTCTTGACCTGGAGAACACCATTAAGAGTGTAATAATAATGAAGAATATTTCAGTGAATCTGATCAAAAAATGCTTTTTACCTTAACTTTTTATGTCTGTAAATGATTTTGTGTTGTTGTGTTTGTTGGCATGCAGTTGGAGCGGGAGAGACTCGACTTGCGGGTACAGGTGAGTCTGCTGAAGGAGAACAATGTGGCTGTGGAGGAGGAACTGAAGGCTCGGTGCGCTGCTCTCGTCCAGAATACAGAGGAGACAGCGCAACAAAGGGCAGAGTCTAATGCGCTAAGGTATGTGTTGAAAAAATGTGTTGTAAAAGTTAGAAAATATTGAACACATAGAGCTGTACTTAGATAATCACACCACCCCTCAACTTCCAACAAAGCACATATTCTAAAGGTGGTTTCACACCTGTGTTTTTTAGACTAATTAAAACAGACCTGGTCTACTTTTTGGTCGTCTTAGTTTGGGCAAGTGTGAACACAGTAATTGTGCTTGGGGACGAACTACACAAAGATCTTGGGTTGTCCCAAACAAAGAAAAGAGGTTTGTGAGGGGTGGGAAGATGTGATCTATGATGAAACCAAAGCAGCAGCCTTTTCCAATTGTTTTGCATGGGTTCACATTGCAATTGTAACTGTAATTCAATTAATTGTGCAGCTTTAATTATCACAGTTATAAACAAATGCCAACTCTGCCATTCCTACAAGCTAATCGTATTGTAATTCACACTGACCTTCAGTATCATGCACTGAATATGTGTTTAAAAACAAGCACAACATTTGACCAATTGGAGGAGACTGTCTGCAAAATAATCAATTTAATAATCAATCAATAATAATCAATTTAGTGACAACTAGCACAGTAATTACCACAGTAGTTTTATTGATCACAAGTCATACTGCCATTGCATTACTGAATAATTTTACTGCATGCTCAGGTCTAGTAACAATGTTTTCGTCACAGACATATGACGAAAACCATTGCTAATACTAATACAGGGTATACACATCCTACCACTAAGTTTAATGAGTATTCATCCATGGTTGGTAGTGGTGTTTTTAGGTCTACTTGGATTTTTATTTGAGAGAAAGTATTGTAAATAAAATACAGGGTGTCCCAAAAAATTTTACATCATTTTATCATCTAATAATTTGTTTAAAATTTGTTTGTTCTTTTTGCTCAAAAAAGTGTGATCATTTTTATTCTGCTTTCAGGAATAGACATGCCCCTTACTGCAACAGAAAAGGTGCTCTGTGTGTTGAAGTACATCCAAACTCAGCCAAATGTGAATGCGCAACATGAATTTGTTAGAAAATTTCATAAACAAGCACCGACAAGAAAGCAGGTTTGGAATAAGACGTTTCAAGATGAAGGCTGTTTGTGTTGGGGAAAAAAAGGATCTGGACAGCCAGCAGTTTCAGAAGAGGTGGTAAACCAAGTTCGGAAAACATTTAGTCAGAGTCCAAAGAAGTCAGTGCGAAGAGCAAGCCTGGAAACCCAGATCCCTAAGTCAACTTTTTGGCGTGTGTTAAGAAAACACTTGCGACTGACCCCCTACAGCATTTTATGTCCAAAATAAATCCTATTAAGTATCATTTCTCCTGACCATGTAGTCACTCCCATATGGACATCTCAAATGATGTCAATTTTCTTGGGACACCCTGTACATGTAGTATTTAAATTCATCCACTGATTTCAACCAGGGCAAATAAACTGTGCGTGTGAAAATGCTCTAACAGTTACTTGTATTTGTTGTTAGCTTGTGAGAATGGCTGATGTATTCTTCATGTTTGTGTACAGGTTGCTACAGGAGCAGATGGAGCAGTCGCTGTCTGACACACAACACAGGCTATCTGTGAAAATGAATGAGCTCCATGCTGCACATGAACAGATTGACAAGCTGGAGCAGAGAATGGGTGAATATCTGTGGATTGTTTGAGGTTCAGGGTGGTTCTGCTATGGTTGGCTTTGTATTGTACTGTTGATTTGTTTCCATTGGTTTCTTGGCTCATTTTTGTTTGTTTTATGTTTGTCTGCCAGATGAGCTGAATCAGCAGGGCTTCAAGCACAAAGAGGAAGTGGCTGTTATTCAGAAGTCAATCTCTGCCCTGGATAGAGAGAAGGATGCTCTGCAAGATGAAGTGGATCAAAAAGCTGAAAAGTTGGTTGTTCTCCAGGAGGAGCTGGCCAAGAAGGTAACCATCGCCAACAGTCAGTCCTAAAAACTTAGTTCTATCAATGTGATACCTCATCAGGATTACAAGCTTTTATTCAGGAGCCATAAGTTAAACTGTCATTAAAGAATTTGGATTGTTTGCATTTACACAGGAAAAGACTCTTGAGGATGTGAGACTCACAGTTAGTAACATGGACAGTTCATTAGCGTATGTATTCCCTGATTTTCATATAATCAACTGATGAAATGAATATAAGAAATGCACTGTGATTGGCTGATCTCATATTAATAATCTTTACAGTCAGCTGCAGGGAGCATTAAACAGCCGTGAGAGGGAGGTAACCAGTCTCAGGAGACAGCTGGACTCCTCTCAGGAGGCGCTCACTAGTCTCAGGAGAGAAAAAGAAATCATAATAAGAGAGAACAGAAGGCTGCAAGATGACCTGGCTACAATGACCAGGGAGAACCAGGTGAGTAATTAATATGGTTTACATGACTTAGAATATTTTTTCTGTCGCACATGAGAACAAAACATGAAACGATACCATCTCTGCAAGTGTTTCACCCACCTGTGTGTTTAGGCTGTGCACGTGGAGATGGAAGAAGCTTTACATGAGAAGGATGAACTGAAGCTGCGAGTCCACTCTTACATTTCTGAAGTGGCCAGAATAGAGAAACTAATGGCTACAAAGGTAAAACTGCTCTGTGCTCCTGCAGGTGTTTGATGTGTATATACAGTGTTGGAACCTTCTCCTGTCTGTCAGTTAACTGTAAGGGTTGATCCACAGGAGCAGGAGAACAGGGATTTGCTGGAGCAGTTCCGAATGGCTCACTCTGATATGGAGGAGCGGGACCAGAAGCTGCAGCAGGCTGAGGGCCTCAATAACTCGATCCGCCTGGAGCTGCTGTCTTCAGACACAGAACGCAGGCATCTCCGTGAAAAAGTCAGCAACCAGGAGAAGGAGATCCAGCAGGTAACATGGATCTAACAATGTGTAATGACATTATACACAAAGTTGGGGTTACGTTAATTTATCTGTGGAGCCTTTCATGTTCAGTAAACTCTAAGATGGGATAGGCTTCAGCCCCTAAACAATATAAAATATAAAAATGATAGAAAGATGGACTGATTGGGTGCTATTGTCTGGTCATTAGAAACAGTGCAGATCATGTCTGAGACCACTCATTTGGCTGTTTTGTTTAGTAATATTTTTTTTATATATCTATTATGTCAGCTACATTTTTATTTAAACTGCTTGTCGATTTTCAGAATGATTAGATGTATCACTTAGATTCCATTTAAGCCTTTAGTTTAATTTGTCTCATGTTCTCTCTCTGTAACCTGATTGCTGCTGTTATGGAAAACATAATCTTTCATGAACTGTCGTCTGTACGTTAATTATCATAGGCTATATTCATTTGTCACACACTTTATTTCAGCCTGCGTGGGTTCTCTCCATGTACTCCAGCTTCCTTCCACCATCCAAAGACATACACTAATAGGTTAACTGGTCTAAATCACCCATAGGTGTGAATGTGACTGAATGGTTGTTTGTCTCTGTATATCAGCCCTGTGATGAATTGGCAGCACCTCTGACTCCCACAAGGAATAAGAGGTTCATAAAATGGATGGATGCACACTGAGAAAATTGCATTTTTTTGACATGTTGTCTAGTTTTAGCATTTTTCATAAAATCTAAAGGGTTTTTGATTTGGGTTTGTAAGTAAACCACAAATCACCTTCACATATTCTACTCTGTAATTGTATTTGACACAAGTATGCAGAAAAATCTGTCTCTTATGTCAGCTTGAATTAAAAATACCTTCTGTTGTTTCTCAAGCACATACAAGCTCTGCAAGCGTATGAGGCCCAAGTATCATCACTGGTTCGGGGGATGTCCCGGCTGGAGGAGGAGCTACACAAAGCACAAGAAGAGAGGACGGCTGTGCTCTCTGATCTGGCTTCTGTCAGGGAGCTGTGTGTCAAGCTGGACTCTGGGAAAGAACTCACTGCACGCCAGCTCACCTCTAAGAGCATGGACCTGGAGAGGGTGAGGCCTGCTGTAGTTTGACAGTTTAAAAAAAAAAAAAAAAACACTGTCTTAATTTGGCTGAGAACTGATCTCATTGCACTTTTCTGTGGGTGGTAAACACAATGGAACCTGCTTATTATGTAAGCTCTGAAAAATGCAAATGAATCCCCTGGGGTAGACGTATATCTCTGGATAAATATATCTATCCATTCTGTAAACACACGTGCATGTTTTCTAGGTCACGGGAGAACTGGAAGACGTTCGATCAGAGATGGAGCTACTTAAAAAGCAACTGGCCAGTGAGAGGTTGACCGTTCGTAACCTCGAGACACTGCTTTCCACAAATCGCCAAAAGGAGTTCCAAAGCCACCTGACAGCCAGCGAGAAAGAGTCGGAACTGAAAATTCTACGTGACAGGCTCACCCTTGCTGACAGCAAAACGTAATTAAAAGAAAGCCAGGATGTAAGCTAGAAATAAAAATGTTGTTTAAAATGCATGATGTTAACTTGTATGTTTACGTGCTTGTAAACTCAGTGCAGAACATGCCAGGGAAGTGTCCCAGCTTCGAGGCAAGGTGTCTCAGCTGCAGACAGAGATGGATGTTTTAAAAAGACAGCTGACAACTGAACGTTTTGAGCGGTGAGTGAATTGTCTTTGGACCAACCAGGACCCCCCCCCCCAGGACAGGAACATTTAAAGGCTATAAAACAAATTGCCACTTATAAAGCTCTGTACTCCTGTGTAATGTACATGGTAGCCTCTTGATTTCATTATTTGGGAAAGTTGGTGTTTTTCATCTTCTGTCAGCAAAGCAAGTATCCTACAAATACATGTGCATGCTTTTCCATGAGGGGTAGGATGACAATATGAACTTTATTTATGATGAGTTTGAATTGCATTATATATTTTAATATTGTTGTTCCATAGATCCACCATAAAGCTGAAACCCACGTTTTGCTGATCTCTAATTGCCTCTTTGGTAACAGGGAAAGAGCGATTCAGGAGATGCGCAGACAGGGCGTTTCGTTCTCATCCCTGCGGAGCTCGTCTCCCCTCAGCGTCTCTGCCAGCTCCCATCATGCATCTCCAGAACGCTCCATCCTCCGAACTCTTGACCGCTCTGCTGACAAATCAGCTGACAAGTAAGGCTGCACTGGGCCCTGTTGCTTTTTTAGACATGATAGGAAAGATATTTTGGCTAATTTTTTATCTTATAAAAAAAAAGTTTTCTCCTCCTTATAAATGTTGTCCATTTCTTTTTTCAGAAGTGTGACCTTCAAGGATTGAAAAGACTGGTGCATGAAGTGAGTGAATCACAAACTACCAGAATCTGGAGGCATTACTGTTAGACATGTCTTAGTGGTACTTTACCATCCATCTTAAAGCACAAAGGATGAAATTATGTCTAATGTATTTATTTTTTTCTTACTAAAGCTGCTGACATTCCAACTAAATATCCACTTTCTCACCGACTTATGTTACATCTTAATATAGCTACTGAAGAAAAGGAGGATAAGGAGTGTTTTTGCCAAGTAGTGCCTCTGTTATGAATGTGGATCTTAGAAACTGCAGCCTCATATGTTATGAAGTATTTGTGGTGCCATGTGTTACAGTCTGTTTTATGTTTTTAGTAGTTATTTAAACTATGTTTAACTTATTAAATTATTCACAAAACAAAGTCAAACAATGTTTGGCTGTTTCTCAAATTCATTCACATATCATCTTTAAGACATGAACTTCTCTTTTTATTAGACAGTAAATAGAAGGTTGTAGGAATGATGAGAGGCACATGGCAGCGAGAGAATGTAACACTGAAAAAAGACCAAACGCCCAAACTACAACTGTGATATAAACCCCACAGCCCTCTGAGTGCATAGTATGTGTTTTAGCCTGCTAAACCACTCAAAACATTGACCCCTTATCTTTTGTAATACCTAGATTAAGAAACACTTTTTTGGTCTTTCCACCTGTTAAACACATCAGTGTATATACTGAGTTGGTGCATTTACAGTAACAGTGCGTGAAACCAGTATGATGATTTCAGTATTTTTCTTTGTTTTGTGTGAAGCTGAATACTTTAGTGGTTTTGAAGTCTCTCATCATGTCCAATCAACGTTTGCAATGTGAACATCTCAAAGTAAAAACATGTAACAACTATAAAAAATACTGTTCGTTCCCTAGGAATAAAAATAGCACAAATAATTCTCTATTAAAAAAAATTCAAAACTATTAGAGATTGCACATCTAATGCCGGCAGTATTCAGTGGTTGTGTTTGGGAGGGGATAAGCGAAGAGGGAGAAGTCTAAAATGTACTTGGGCAGGAGTTCCCTCAGTAGCTTCTGTGGTAAGCTGCACAGATAATAGTGCAATGTCTCTGTTGTGACTGGCTTGTACCACGTCTGCCTCTCTGGGAAGTGAACATAAGGAGGTGCTTTAATACGCTGGAGCACAAACTCCGAATCTCGTTCAAGGTGCTCATAGGATCCGATAAAGTCATAAGACACAGCGCAAGGTTGACATAAGTTGTACACCGGCATCCAGTGCTCATTCATACGCTCCACATCCTCATCCAGCAAGTAACGAACAAACTCTGCAAAGGTCACGTCATCTCCGCTCACAGACGAGTCCTTCACGTAGCCTTTTCTGTACCTTTTTATGATCTCCACACCATATTTCTTCTGGTAGGACTGGATCTCTCCAAACTTGTTCCTGTATGCAGAGAGCAGCCTCTCCATTGGCTCTCGCACAAACATAAACTTGAAGTAGTGCTTGAGGCGGTAGCTGATTTCCTCAGGTTTCAGAGAGGACAAAAACAGCAGGTCACTCCGGTGGTCCATCTTGATGTTGACGTCCACACTCTCCAGGGCTCCGCTCAGCACCTTCAACACCCTCTTCCAGTTGGAACATGCCACTTTTGGGACGTAGCAGTAGAGGAAGTGGTGCTCCTCATTTACCAGGATGTGCTGAAGCAGAGTCTTTCTCTGCAGAGGGCTCAAGGACCAAATACTGTGGGGCATGTTCTTTTGGCTACACATAGTCCTGATGGTCCGGTTACGGATCTCCTGGAGAATCTAAAAATAATCACAAATCAGTGGTGAATCATAAAGTATATACAGTATATCTGTGCATTCTAAGTACAGTTTTGACATACTTGCACTTCATGTATTTCCATGTTATGTTACTGTACAACTCTGTTCCACAACATTCAGAGGGAAATCTTGTACTCTATTACTGTCCTATATTTAAAACTTTTTACATAAATATGATATAATGAAACACTGTCCCCAAACTGACAACTACAACATAAAAATCCTCTTCCACAATATCATTCATCAAGGTGAGTTTTGATACTTTTACATGTGATGGAATATTCCTACTTTTTTTATTGCAGGATGTGAGGTTTTCTAGTTCAGAGCCCAAAAGTGACTATATATTTGAGAGCTGGAGTTAAAAATATGAACATATTAGATCTTTAATTAAAGTAAGACCCATGTACTGTCTGACTTCAAAGGCATGCTTACATATTCATAGAAAAAGATGAGAAATGTGGTTATTCCCTTTTTAGAGCACAGCTTTACCCATATTAGCCTAAATATCCGATTCAGAGACTTAAGAGTCTTTAATCCAAACAATTTCTGGCTCCACTTTTACAGCGAAATTATTTACGCAATAATCACGAGGTAAAACTAATTCTGTGCTGGTTAAACCGGGCTCACTGGGTTCCCAAACCCCAGCAGTAGTGTTCTAGTCCGGCTCCGGTACCTGAGAGTCCACGTCCACAGCATCTGGTCTGTGTTTCCCCCCTATCTGCCGGATTATGTCCAGGCGTCTGCCGTTACCCCGAGGTGGAGGCGTCTCCACGCTGTTGAGCATTCCTTTCTCTATCATGAGCAGCAGGCCTCCGGATGCTACGATCACCAGGAACGTTAGCACCGACGGCAGGACGGCGGAGCTGCGGCGGACGGAGCCCGATGACCTGAAGTTTAGGACCGAGCTGCTCCGAGCCCCTCCGGCCCGTTTCAGTGAGTAGTCCGTCCTACGCGGCAGCATTGTGCCTATTATAAATGCACACCACTTACGAGTTTCTAAAAGTTTACAGCTAACTACAATGCAATGAAACAACCGCCGCTCACCTACCACGTACCCATAACTAACTTTAAAAGTATGTGAAGCTGACAAGGATAAAAACATCCGGTACGACCTACCAAAATAAAAGCCTCAAACCGAATAGTGCCAATTAATTTGTATTGAATTTTGCAAACAGTACTAGATTATCAGAATACATTAAATATATTTATCGTGTCACAGGCTAATCTTTAAATTTGTAAACAAATCCAAGTAAATTAAACTATAGTCATTAACATCCGTTTATTCTTTCAAAATAAAACACCACCCGAGCAGCTTTAAACTGATATAGAGTGAATAATAATTTATAACTTCGTTTTATCTGCAAAAGTGCCTAAATTTAACCATATATATGGAATAGTAATAGCTTGTACTTGCAGGGGGAGGTGGTGTGAACACTTACCCTCAGCTTCCTCTAAAGGAGCTTGAAGTGCCCCCAAGGCAGCTGGGAGATGTAGTTCAAATGGAACATGACTTACCCAAGGGGCTACCCTCAAAACACTTTTTGACAGCTTCACTTTATAGTCTTGTATACAATCACTGTTTTCTAATCCTGATTTAGATAAACAGCCTCAGCCGCTCAAAGGCATCCTGTCAGTACAATAGTTCTCACACTACAGAACAATGTCCTTAAATAACTCTCATTGGATTATTAATATGCATCATACATTTCCATTTGATTCTATTCTCTAGTTGTGGTTATATTCTTTCTTGCTCAATAGTCACACACTTTCTCTGTTTATCCATTTTGGTGGTCCAGTTCTCTTTTGCGTTCATATCATAGACCAATGGAAGAGTGTATCTTTACTGCTGTGCTTTTATTTGTTGGTCCCACATGCATCTAACTTATTTGCATTACAAATTATCCACATAGGAACTCAAAGCATTACGGTCCATGCTATTGAGGTATACCATGTTGAAAAGACAACAGACAGCTTTGTCCTTTATATTTACTTATTGGAGATTGCTAAGAACACTTATCATCCTTGTCCGTCTATGTCTGTCTGTTTGTCTGTACCCGTAACTCAGTAATGACAACACATTTCAACTTGAAAATTTGACGCAAGCTAACTGTAAGTCTGTACCATATGTTGGCCCTCCAAGATGATGATCAAGATCTGGATTGTACTTTTTTTTTTTTTTTTTTTAAAGAATTTTTCACCTTCACTCTTCTGGACAGATAGGCCACCTTTTACATTTTTGTGATTTCCTTGGAAATTAAGGCAGATATTGCTCTGAAAAACAATATTTATTAGCTCATTCTCAGTCTGATAGTCCTGACAGTATTGATAATGGAATCACACCCACCCAAATAACTTGTAACAGCTGATGATAGAAACATGAATCCCAGTGGGGTGTTTTATGGGCCATCAAATAGATTCGTAACATATATGATTATTGAGCATGGTGGCTCCAAGAGGGCCTGCCATTTCTGATGGTCTAGTTTATGATCTGTAAATGTGAGTAAAGTTTTTCTTTTCTAGACACAGTGAAGTTGCCTACATTTTCTAAATTTGCACCAGAGCTGTCTCCCCTGGCTGAACTCACACTCACCATATAATGATGATGATGAGCTGCTTTTACCACAGTAATTTGATGCAAAACCTAATCAGTGTATTCGCTGCACATAATCACCATTAAATCCTGTTCTAACAGTCTTTATTAAGATGCCAAGATACCGTAGCCTTTGGATGTTTTGGGAAGTTGCTCACACACCACCTTTTCCTGATAATGAACCCATGCCCGTCCTCTGAACTACATCACCATGACTCTGATGTGATATCGGAGATACAAGTCCAATTCAAGCCAAAAAGATGACATCACCACCAAAACCCGAGAAATGATTTTAGCGTCTCTCAACCAAATACACTCCAGGCTGTAGATGTGTGGTCAGTTTCAACCCAAGGGTCATATAGCCTTTATTTGTCACTAATGCAGAATAAATAGTATGAACAGTGTATTAACATAATATCAGAAAGGAGATAGACTTTGTTTTTTTCACCACAGGCGTTTACACATCTATTACTAAAGTTAGATATCATTTAACTTCAGCTTTGATTACATTTGGAAGACACACGTCATAATGAAAAAAAAAGAAAAGGAAAAAAAAAGTCTAATGCAAAACTACTTTCAATATGCGTACTACAGCATCAGCAGAAGACCAATTAAAGCCAAACAAAAAATCCATAATTCACTTTTAAACAGCCTTAAGCTAGACGGATGCATTCAGTGTGTTCAATATGCACTGTGTTGCACAGACATGGTAAAAGGAACTTGGTCTACACAGTTAATGAGATGCATTATGGGACCGTGCAAAGAAATTTACATGTAATCATTCAGTGTAAAATTCTGCAGTTTGCAAATTTTTCTCAATAAAAATGTGAATCCCCAGCTTTCACCTTTGTGCTTAAACTGTGAAATCTGTTTCAGTAGTGACCTTTGTGTCGTTTTCAGTTAACATCCATATATACACTAAGGATGGAAGAAATATTCACCATGGCCTTACATATGGATGGATGTACTGAATGCATTTGTTGGTGGTAGTACTGGTAGACTGTATAATATCCTGCATTGGAGAATATCTTTATGTCATGGATAAACTAATTTCTCATTAAATTTGCTTTAACCCATAAAGACCCACTGCTGCTTTTGTGGCAGTTCCCAAATATATTGTGCTCTATCTTAAGTGATTTATCACCATTTATTGTAATATTATCAGCTGTATTTTGCATTTTTCAGTGTAAATCATGTATTTTCCTATGTTTAATTTACTGATCATGAAGATGTTCATAAAAGCTCAAAATATATTTGGGGGTTATTATATCAGAAACAGAAAACTGAAGAAAAAATGACTTTTTCAGTAAAATTTATAATTAGCTCAACATTAAAAAGAAGTGTCTCCATCCACTGTCATTGATCCAACTCCATGGGTTTTACTGGAGAATCAATGTTGTAGAAGATGACAATGTTTCCATGGTAACACGAAGCCTCTGAACGTCCAAATGGTTCATACGTGATCATGAAAAGATGAATAACTGTATTTTACATCTGTTATTGACATGAATTGATAGGTTTAGTGGTTCAGAAATTATTAAACATTTTAGATTGGTAGATGATTTGGTTGACAGTGGCTGTTTGGGTCTCTACGGATGAAATAAATAAGGCAATAACTGTTCACTTATTTGCTTCACTTAAAGGATGAAGATATGAACTCCACATGTGCACTTGTCTCCACAGTGGCTTCAACTCCTGATAATTGCAATTGCTTAGTGTTATCGGAACATTTTCTTATTTCATTTTGTGTTTTATTATTATTATTATTATTATTATTATTATTATTATTATTATTATTATTATTATATTTTGCTCTTTTTCTCTTACATAGTGCATGTTTATATCACAATCACAATGCAGGTCCATGTTGTGCTGAGACTTCCTGTTGTGGTTGTGTATAAATAAAATCCAATATTAACCCTTTCATGCATACTGGTCACTCCAGTGGACAGTTATTCTATAGCTCTGTTCTCTTGTATATTCATGATTTTTGTTGTTTTAATTCCATATCAGCCAACACAGTGGACACATGCATCATCCCAAACACTGCAATTCATACAATTACTGTAATTTTGCTGTTATTGATAAACCTGATCTGCACTAACATGCTTTAAATCAATTACTAATTATTATTAGATTATAATTAACAGTTTCCTTAATCAAAAAGGTTTTTTTTTGCATATTATATCTCCATGAAGTTAGTAATAACTGGTATTAGAGTATGTTAAGATATGAGAAACATCAGATTAGCAGAATGAAAAAAATTTATTTCATAGTTTTCACACAGTATATCACTTTCTAATGATGGGTTTTAAATACATGTTTCTTTGCTTCAAAAATTAAATGCATGGGGTCCAGATGAGTGGACATTTTTGTAATTCCAGGAAAAATAGGTTCATAAAAAAAATTCAGTTGCATTGTTTTTTTCCTGCCTAAAGAGGAATAAAAACAGGACAAAATTTTGACTTAGGTTCTCATAATTCATGCATGAAAGGGTTAATAAATTAACCCTTTGATGCATAATGGTTACTCCAGCGGACAGTTATTCTACAGCTGTTCTCTTGTATACTTTATATGTATATTGTATTTTTATGTTTTGTTGTTTTAGTTTCATATCAGCCAACACTGTGGACACTCATGCATCATCCCAAACACTGTAATTCATACCATTACTGTAACTTTGCTGTTCTTGATAAACTTGATCTGCACTAACATGTTTGAGTGTAAATCAGTTGTTAATTGTTAGACTGTAATTAACAGGTTTTTTTTTTTTTTTTTTGCATATTATCTCCATGAAGTTAGTAATAACTAGTATTACAGAATGTTAAAATGTGAGAAAACATCAGATCAGCAGCATTAAACATGTTTTTGTTTCATTGTTTTCATATCATTTTCTGATACTGGGTTTTAAATACTTGTCTTTGCTTCAAGAATAAAATACATGGTGTAGCATGGACATTTTTTGTAAATCTGTGGAGAAAAAAAAACAACAAAACTCAATTGTATTGTTTTTTTCAGGCCTAAGGAGGAATAAAAACACTAAACCCCCCCAAAAAAACTTAACAAAGGTTCTCATAATTCATGCATGAAAAGGTTAATAAATTAACCCTTTGATGCATAATGTTTACTCCAGCGGACAGTTATTTTACAGCTGTTCTCTTGTATACTTTATATGTATATTATATTTTTATGTTTTGTTGTTTTAGTTTCATATCAGCCAACACTGTGGACACTCGTGCATCATCCCAAACACTGTAATTCATACCATTACTGTAACTTTGCTGTTCTTGATAAACCTGATCTGCACTAACATGTTTGAGTGTAAATCAATTGTTAATTGTTAGACTGTAATTAACTTTTTTTTTTGTTTTGTTTTGTTTTTTTTTTTTTTTTTTTTGCATATTATCTCCATGAAGTTAGTAATAACTAGTATTAGAGTATGTTAAAATGTGAGAAAACATCAGATTAGCAGCATTAAACATGTTTTTATTTCATTGTTTTCATATCATTTTCTGATACTGGGTTTTAAATACTTGTGTCTTTGCTTCAAGAATAAAATGCATGGTGTAGCATAGACATTTTTTGTAAATCTATGAAAAAAAAAAACACACACACAACTCAGTTGTATTGTTTTTTTTCACGCCTAAGGAGGAATAAAAACACTTACAAAAAAAAAACAAAAAAAAAACAAACCCAAAAACTCAACTTAGGTTCTCATAATTCATGCATGAAAGGGTTAAGATAAGGTGAGATAATGCTTTGAGTTCCACAACAAGGACAACTGTAGTGTTATAGCAACATAAAGGCTTTTAATATTAAATGCAAGAAAAATATTGAAGAGATAATAGTATTTAAAATAAGTCTTGCACGTTGCTGAAAGCCATTTTAGTCTCATTCATTGTCTCCTATTTCTTGGCAGACAGACCCTTCCATGATATGAAGTGTACTCTTCCTGCAGACACACAATCATGCAGGAGGACTAACATGTTCTGGAACAGTGATGGATCTCCATGTGGATGCTGCGGTTCTCTAACGACTTCCGAAAAACGCGAGCTTACGTCTTCTAACGTGCTTCCATCGTGACAGGCTCTCATGTGTTGGGTCTGCACCGTGCGCTCGCCTTTCTCTCGCGGCCACACCCTCCCTTCTCCATCTCGTCCGCGTGCAGCTGTGGTGCGGGTCTGTGGGTGCGTGCGTCTCCCTGTCGGGCACCCGCAGCATCAGCAACACAAAAGGGTCGGAGCGCCGTGGGCTTCCTCAGCACCGATCGGAAGGAAGGATCGCGTTGGAGGAGACAAAAAAAAAGGTGCCGGTGATTTTTCTTCCCCCTTTTCTCTTCCATGTTTTTTTCTCGTTTATGCTCATTGTTTGCCATTTTCACGACGCTGATGACCTTGTCACCGTATCCCACCTCTCATTTCTCATCGATCTGCTCAGATGTTCTGCCTCATCCTTCGCTGATGTGAGTGTATGTCTATGGAAATGCTAGAAATGGGCTGGGACTTGCAATCTGATCCGACTTGAAATGCGCAAACGCCGATGTCAACAGGCCAAATTGGAATTAATTGTTATTTTTTTTTGTAATCCAAAAGCCAATTTTATTCTATTCGGATGAGATCTGTGTCAATTTGTGAGAAAACTAAAGGCCAGATTCTTTGTTCTCCGTGCTGCCTTTTAGTCTGCAATTAATAGAGTGTAATCCCTGTGCGCCACCATCCGCTAATCTGCCATTAACGGTTCCATATTGATCCGTGCCTTTAGGTCTGTGTTGATGTAGTCTTTCACTACAGCAATCCGTGGCTTTCACTAAATGATGGACAAACCCGCTTGTGAAATGTCAGCCTCTTTGAGCCAGCTGGGATACATCCATGCACAGGCCATATGGAGCGGGCCTCCATGTGCGGGAGGAAAATGAAATAGTGGATTTAGAGTCTTTTAATTCATTACTGCCTTACTGTCTTTGTTTGTGGACTACTACCGATGCACAGTGTCTGGGGAGAAGAAATAGCATTTTCTAGAGATGAACTGACTGGGGTGGCTGGTGTTGGATTTGTGCTGCTGGTTTGTTGGCTGCCTGCTTCAGCACCTCACTGACAGGCAAGCACACTCCAGCTTGTAGTAGTTGTCACCTGGTTAAAAACATAGCTCTACTGTCAGCCATTCAGGTCTGCACTTATGGGAGGAATAGGAGTATAACACATTATTTCACAATTTCTGGGGGGAAAAAAAAAAATCTGCATAGGTCATTTTCATGTGCAGCCTAAAGGTTTGGATTCACAGATTTGACAACACAGTAAACAATGATTTGACCAAGTTGTCATGTCATCACCGCCTAAATGGTGACTCATAAACAAATTTTTCAGAGACATCTGTGGAGCGTCTTTGCTATGCAAAACAGAATCTATTTAAGTCGTGTATCTCCCTCTCTCTATGACCTCAGACTGAAAAACAACTGCAACTATTGATTTGAATTTAATGACTGTTAGGCAGACAAAGCCAGTCTGACTCAGTGTTTTCTGTGCGTTTCTGTGATGGTTTATTTTCAGTTTCAAACCACATTACACAAACACGACCGTGTTAATACTGCAGTACCAAGTGCTAATTTGAATAAACGTAACCAGAAATGGAAAATGCAGTTTTGTACGTGTGCAAATGTAAAATCTGACTTGTAAAATAGATGATTGTGTATAAGTATGCAAAGTACAGTAATGTATATTGATTGTGCTGGTATGAGTGATACCCTTTGCTCAGTTGCATTGCTTTAATTACAGTCTATAGCTCAGATTTTTAAAGCCTGTCTGAATTATTCAGTCAGGTGTCATAAAATGTATCATCCATTCTTTATGTGTCATGCCTGTACAGCACACAACTCGTGTGTCTCCTATAGATTTCAAGCTGTAAAACAAGGAAATGCAACAAAATCACATAGATGATGCAAGCTGTCAAGTAGAGAGCAAAAAAAAAACAAACAAAAAAACAAGATGACTGGTTAAATTAGTTTTAAGTCGGACTTTATCCTTATTTTTCTATATCCATTGAAGCACATTAGCATATTTGAATCTTTATTCTGAATGTTATGTCTTGTATTGTTTTATGGCATATTCACTAGTGAATGCTTTAATTTCACTGAAATTTATTAATGAGCTGATGTCAAGTGTTAGAGTTAATGTTAATGGTGCTTAATCCAGGCCTCTCTACCACTTTTACACATAGTCATTAGTCTTTTTGCTCCTCCCGTGTGAGTCTGATGCATCCGTATATGCATGTGGATCTGTGTGTGTGTGTGTTTACTGGGGTGGGGGTTCTATTTACGTTCAGAGAGTCAGTCAGTGAGCAGTCTGTCTTTGAAGTGCTATGCTGCTGTAATATAGGCAGCATCCAGGTTGGTAAAGCCCCATCATTACCATATCCCTGTGAGGATGCAGTGTGATGCTGCCAAAGCTGGAGTGTGGGAGAGAGCGGCTTGGCCTTATTACACAGTAACACTATGCTGATGCACGCAGCCATTATGATTGAGGATCAGATGAATATAACCATAAATTGAGGGAATGCCAGCATTTTTAGACTGATAACCTAAAATACAGTTGCATATACTTGATATAAGAATACACTGATAAATATTCAAACAGTGCAGCCAGAGGTCACATTTTAAAGCTCCATAAAGCAAACTCTGACGTTATTAAGAGGTTTTGATGCGGCACATTACGAATCATTATAATGACATGTGCATACACGGTTACTGTTAACCCACAATGAAAGCCTTTGTGTGTATCAGCCGGCCAAAATGATGAATGCCACTCTGTTCTCCTGCATTGGCTATCTGGCTGAGGAAACAAAGTGTCACTTTGTGCCTCCTCAGCACAGCAGCACTAACAGACACAGTAGAACGCCCATCTCTCCTCACTCAGCGCTCACACTACCCCGATCCCTGCTGACACACCTTCTCCCCTCACATTGGCTGAGTGTACATGTGCTCGGGTCCATCACGCAGCTGCACTCATGAAGTCAGACATGTTTGGGTTTTTTTTCTTTTTTTTTTCTGTGTCTGAGTGTGTGACCATGCCTCAGAGGGGAAACCACATTTGTATTAATATTAGCATATAAAGGGATGCTTTCCTCTACCCACTCTTTTTGGCCACACATTTACACACAGCCAAGCCCACACTGCATCTGACACCTGACTCCAGGTAATGCCCTAGATCCACAGTGACAGCAGGCAGGTGGAACGGCCACACACTCATAGACACTCTTGCACACAGAGCGGCTGCAGGACGGTAAGAGGACATTCTCATACAGAAACAGTTTAGCCCTTAAACGCAGTTTGAGATGTTAGATCACCTCAAGTTGACTGTGTTTTTTTGTTTGTTTGTTTGTTTTTGTTTTGTTTTGTTTGTTTTTTTCAAATGGGTTTTTGTCATAGAGTGATTCTCTGACTTAATATGACTATTGTACTTTTGTCAGTTTGCTTGTTTTTTGGTTTATTTCTGCTGTCATTACCACATGTTATAATGTCTACATTAGAGAAGCTTTGATGAAAAAAATGGAGGACTCTGTTGTTGCTCAATTGAGCATTAACTATCAGCTAGTGTGGAAAATATAACCATGGTCATGTAATACAAGCTGCGTGTCACTCTTAATATCCAGTGTTTCTCCACACGCAACCTTTAGATAATCAGCGTAGACAAATGCCAAGAACACCTCACAGCATTATGTCAGGAGAGAAAAACCTGAATATTATGTAAGTGTTTATTGTAGGCATGTTGGACAGAAGTGAAGTGTTTAGCCTACTACTGCTCTGGTAGCTGCTGCTATTGCTTGTTCTAGTGCTTACACTTAACACCAGAGTGGAATACATCTCATGTCTCCTATACTCTCTTTAGTTATTTCAGTCTGTCAATCTAGATCGTCATATGTAGGGTTCCTGTCATGGCAGTGTGATGACTTGTTCTAATAGTGGCACAGCATGTAGTCAAATGATGCAAAAGGGTAAATATATGCATGCCCAAAAATGAATTACGATCTCAGTGCAGCGTAATTACTGATTGGATGATTCCACCAGTAAGTGCATGTGATGTGTATGATGGAAATATGCAGCTGTTATATATTAATACTGACTAAATGGTGATTAAAGACTACACAGCAAATTAATCTATTCACAATAACAGCAGAAGCATATGGCAACCACCAAAACTGGCAATGATAAGTGGTGATTCCTCATCTGTCATCAACAACTACTTATAGGTGGACTAAAAGAAAGTCACCAAACACAAGCTGCAGCAAAAAACAGGACCTCGGATTTCTCTCACTTAGTGTCAAACGCTTTTGGATGTAGGCGATACATCCTGTAAAACACGACAAAGGTAAAATCATTTCTGATTCTCAGTAAACACTTTCCCACAGATTATCACAGCCAAATATACCAGTTTCACAGGCACTGAGGCTTTTTTACAACAGTGTAGTGAGTTGTATATTTCTATGCAGAATGTTAAATTTAGAATGATCTGTTAGCACTACCATGCACCTGAGTTGCTGCACTCATAGTTGTGGCAGCAATAATGTAACAGGCTGAAAGGGTAGTGATTAATCACTGCATACCTCTGATGATTGGTTTGTTGCCCATTTTATAATTACCCAACCATTTAGAACATGGTGCATAAAAATAACAAATGCAAACTCTGTCATTGTCCCTGTGCCCATGAACTACACTCAGCTGCTGCTGAAACAGCTCCATCAGGAAAAACACATACACTGTTTGTGCATATGCAGGTTATTTCAATGCGTTTGTAGTAATGATGGTCTGGTGTATGAGGTAATTCTGAGTAGCATCTCCTCTGGCCCCAGCTGCTATAAACAGGTTGCCATGGAAACCAGAGGTATCTCAAACTTCAGAAGACAGTAAAGAATAGATAAAAAAGACTTGATGATGAGACATCAGCCTTTTTATAAAGCCCTTTGAGGCTTCCAAAAGCAGCTGTTGTAGTGAAAACGCTGTTGTTATTTTAATCTAATTTGTTGTGTCACCTCATTCATCCCAGTAGAAGTAGTTCTACCATTTAACCTCCACACATGTCACCTTCCATGCCATGCTCTCCATCATGTTTCACCTTCTCCTCAACTGATCCTAACAAAACCCAACCTGCTGTTTTGTCTCTGTTTTGTATTTATTTCACTATTTTCTCCCAAAGCCACAGTGGAGGCAGCAGCACCGTTCGTCTGGGTAAAATAATCTTTGTGCAAAAGGGCAGATCGATGTTCCCTAAGGTTTTACTGCAGTGGTGTGCAGCCATCTCGGGCTGTGCAGCTGAAATAGGTAAACTGTTACATGGCTCCGCCACGTTCGTCTGTCTGCTTTGTCAGCAAGCTACTTGTGCTGTAAGGTTATGGCACTTGGTCGACACCACACCGCTACAACACAAAGCTATGCCATTGGACTCTGGTAGTTGTCCTGCCTGCTCTGGTGCAGAGCTGTGTCACCATCAAATGATGTTGAGCTGCTGGGTCAACGCAGCATCGTGTTATGCCACCGCCATACTATGATGCAGCTGTACCCTCGTCAAAGGCATTTCTCTGCTTCTGTAGAGCACATGGCTGCTCCTCGTGCTTCTGTCATCCCATCACTAGCTGTACGCCCCAAGTTTGTCTTCAGCAGAAGCAGGACTACACACTAACAAAAGCACACACATCACACACAGACACCTGCTCGGTGTTAGGACTGGTAGCCTCACTGCTAAAGTCCTGTCTCGAAGAATGAACACATGTAACTAAACAGACAAACAAACAAACAAACCTCTGTAACCAGCAGACAAAACCACATACAGTGTCCATCCTTTTCTTACACACTGACTGTGTTCACACACTCCTACTACCAAACATGCTTGTTTGCTCCTTGTTCTGTGCTGGCTGGAGTCAGACGGGACAAAGAGCCTCTTTTTGGCGAGACATTTCTGAGAGAGTCTGTCCGGCTCTGTCACCCTCAGGAAGGAAGCCCACGGCATGCTGATCCCACTGGAGACAGCGGGCTTCTCTCCGGCTCTCTCAGTACTGTCCCACACACTCTTGTATTCTTCTACCGGCCTGGGCAGTTATGGTTTTACACGACACATTTCCGCAGTACATCAGAAAACCTCTGGCTCCGCTGTGCTGCAGGCAGGTGCTGACTGTTGACTCTAAGATGAACAGACGCAGGATGCAGTCTGTGGTTTGTTGGTTACTGTCAGTTTATGAAATGAAAACAAGCGGTGGTCCATGTGGCTGGTGTGATTATTCCCATCATCCCTTTATGGCTTATCATTAGCAGAGTTAGTGAATAGTGAACTGCATGTTGTTAAACTAGTAGTTTAAAGGTCCACTGTGTAGGGATTTGGGTGGATCTAAAGGTAGATATGGTATATAATAATAGTGAATATGTTTTCATTAGTGTATATATTAGTGTATGTGTTGTTTTCTGTTATTTCAGAATGAGACGTTTATATGTATAGAGAGAACAGTTTCTAGTGGAACTGAGAATGGTCTTTTTCTATTAATCTGTTTTATTGAGGGTTGTATCCAGTCCTATGTTTGAGTGCAAACCAGTGTTAATAGTTTAAGTAGAAAGTTCAAAACTTACAAACCAAACACTGGCTCTGATAAAGGTCTTTTATGTTTTTTAGCAGCCATTGCAGGGGGAAGTGGGGTGAGGGGTATTCAGTTTGAATCTGCAGCTTAACCACTACATGCTGTTAAATCTTGCACACTGATACTCTGTATTATGCAATAGTTTCCTGGTAGTTCAACTGCATCAGTTTGTGTTGTGTAACTACATGCGATGAAGTTTGTCCAATAAAAGGATAAGAGTGATTTTTGATTTTCATTTCACCTTCTATACTCTGCTGTATTTAAACCCCTTTGACAGCTTTACAATCTTATTTTTCATTCTGATCCTATCCTATCAAACTGGAGATTGATTTAGCTGTCATAATTGTAGAAATCATTAGTACAACAGGCCCATTTTTAGACAATACTAATCTTTTTTGTTACCATTTTTAGTTTATAGTTTTAATTTTTTGAAAACTACCTTTCAGTCAACCTTGAAATTCTGCTGTAAGTGCAATTGAGTTGCCTTTTCCTCAGCAATGTGACTTCTGTATGAGTTTTTGTTAACTAAAGTACACTTCTCCCTACAGTTGCTTTGCTGTAGTTTGACTTCTTACCTTTTCCATCACTGATTGTTAATTACACCAAAGGGTTGTTCTGTTCGCAGTGAATATTTGTACTAAGCTCCTAAAAGATAGTATAATTTTAGCCCTTAGTGTAGGGCTTTTCAGTTGTTTTTCTCTGCCAATAATCCAAGCAGAGTGGCCCCACAGGGCTCATCATGCTTTATCATACTCAAGTAACATAGCTAAGTTTTTGATGACAGTGTTAGGGGAGACAACAAGCAAAATAAAAAGCGAGATATGTTAAAAGTCAAACTGCATCTCAGGTCAGGCTCGGTAAATGGTCTGATCCCCTTCCTCATGTATCTTCTCTTCTTTCGCTCAGTTAAAGGCTCATAGTTGCTCCTTTTACCCCTGCAGTTAAGATAACAGCATCCCCATGTTCACTTCCTTCTCCTCTCACTACAGCCAAGGTGTGCAGTGACCATGGCAACGGACGCCACGGAAACTAAGCATGACATGCATTTAGAGGTAACCGAATCCAAAGGCCCAGGTAAATAGGAAAAATTGAGTGCTTTTACACACATCTTAAAGAGACAGTGCTTAAAAAACAACAGACTGGAGTTTAACAACCTGAGGATAAAATGATGACTGTTTCTTCACTGTCTCTTTAAGAACTGCATGGTGTGGTGATGGATTTGACTCGATAGAAGAGATTTATAAAAGCCATTAGACATGCTAGTGGTGTGTGGTGTTCATGTTTTTGACTGGGAACTTCTTTGATCACCTACTTCTTCTGCTTTTCATCTTCTTAAACAGGACAGATGGAGATTAAGGGGTAGAATGGCCCTGAGAAGGAAAGATTAGCAGAAATATTACACTTTATTATCAATACAGGAAAGAATCTGTGATAAATACAACAGAAAAAAGGTTTTAAATGAATTCCAGATTGGCATACTGTAGGTATGATTTGATTTTAATTTACAACATCCTGAGTGTTTCCTGGTGAGCATTCATCATCTGTAGATTCCTCTCTACTGCCAGTTTACTTTGTATTTAACAGATAAACATATTCCTTGATCTGATGGCAAGAATGTGACACCAGAAGAACCTGGGAGAGTCTGGATGCAAAGGACTAGGGTCAAAAAAGTCTCTGTAGGAACTGGTGAACAGTAGTGTTAATCCAAGCGATATGCTGCTACATGGAATCATCTACGCTGCTGAAAAAAGTGCCCTGTCTCGTTTCATGCATGAGTGTGTGAGGAAGCCCATGGCATTATATTATGGGCTTTGTACCAGAGTGAAAACACAGAACAGGCTGTGATGGTAGAAGAGGATGCTGCAGGAAAAAAGCATCAATCTCACATTATAATATCACACACTGTACTTTGACAGGGTCACAGTGGGTGTGTATGAGTACTGGACAGGCAAAACAGTAATAATAAATAATAATACATAAATAAACAGTGTTTATCAGTGCATTGTGAATACATAGCAGTCTATACTTTTACTCTTTATTAATGATAGTTCAAGTGACACAGAAAATCAGGGGAGATTGAGGGACAATAAGCAGAAGGCACAGGTCAAATTCAGACCCATTTGGTATATGCTGAACCAGCTGAACCAGTGGGCCAAGGATTTTGCTTTATATTTTCATTTAATTATAGTTTGTTAAATAAACTGTAATCAGACTTCTAAGGAATACAAAAAAAAGTATTATCCTCAGACGTTTAGCACAAGACATTTTTTAAAAAAATGAATCTGCAAACATTTGAATTCATACTTGTTAAAATTCCCAAATTTAGAGGGCTAAGTGTTAAGGCTTTTCTTTTATTTATCATATCTGAGTGTAAATAGAATTATGTTTTGGATTGTAGGTTAAAGGGGTCATATTTTGCTAAACCCACTTTTATTAGTCTTTGGTACATTTATTTGTGTATTTGGACCCTAATAGTTCAAAAAGTTTGAATTTGAACCCTCCAGGTGCTGCAAAACTATCATTATATTAATTTTGGCAAAAATCGAGTGGATTTCTACAGCCCGTTTTAATTCCTTCTTAATTTGTTACATCTATAATAGTTACGTCATGACATTTGCATATGTAAGGTCAGGACTTCTGGCGAACATTTCTCCAAATACACTATAATTGTTTATCAGCAGCAGCAGTTATAGTAAAAACTGATAGTATGTCCAAACTTTTAGCCAATTACCTAAAATGTTCAATTGTTGGTTGAATGGAACAGAGCAGCACAGCCAACAACCTGGAGGGGGTGGGGTGTGAAGTGGCTCATTTGCATTTAAAGGGCCAGCGCTCAAAACAACCTTTCTGGTGTCATTACTCAGAAATAGGGTTGAAGATGGACCTGTGGAGTTGAATTAAAGAAGAATTCAGACCCAAGCATAGCATTTACAGTTTATGTAGACCACAGGGAAATGTTTTAAAATGCATCATTCCATTTACAAAAGCAAAATCACTCCTTTAGATTAAAAAAAGAACTGTATGACAAAACTATCTGGACACATTATACCAACAGTTTGTAAGACCTCCTATTCCTGTTGATTTAAAATATCACCATCATAAAAATACTTATGTCAGTAGTCAGTAATTATTTGGATAAATGTCAAATCAGTATTTGTTTTATATTTAAAGGCTTTTCTTCCTGGGTGAGAACTGAAGAAACCATATGGTTATGTGTAGGTTTTAATTGATTATTTATTGTCAGAACATAATGAATATTTCAGAAATCTAAAGGTAGAATGTTTAACACAATTATAATGATAAAAAATTTTAACGTTAAGTAAAATTTGAAAAGTGTTTTGTAAATGTTTTACATGATAATGTAAACAACATTAACCCTAAAGACAAAATGAAAACATTTATTACAATATTTATCACAATACACAATAATGGTATTTGTCATTATGGTATCCAGCCTCCTGTTGGTAATGAAACATCTGAATTCAATGTGTCCCAGTAGTTTTTGCCATATAGTATATTTACCACTTTTGCCCACCAGAAATTATAGCTTATGTTTTTACTATTTACAGATTGATTGTTAAGGTTTATTTTGATGAGGAACTGGAGTTGGTCCCTGAACACCATCAGGGACCAACTCCAGTTCCTCATCAGTACTGTGGTCAGGGGCACCAGCAGGAGAATTAATCTGTATGTAACTGTTTTTTTAATTGTCTCCTAATACACCCACATTTACAATACAATTGAAAAAGTCATATTGTCATCACATCATTGAACAATGTCATTAAGTATTGAGGACTTTCTCCATAGCTTGTTGGCCTACCAGTCACTGATATTTTAGGGATGATACAATTAATATATCAAAAATAATAAGTAGGATAATCAGAAATTTAGGTAATCTCCTCATTCACAACAGAGTCAAAGAAAAAAAAAAAGGTCCATATTCACTTATATTTTCTGGCCAGAAACAATTTATATACTGCAAAACCCATCTTTACTGCTCCACACACTAAAATAAGAACTCTCTCTGTGAGGATCCAAGTGGGGAAATAAGTTTACTGTATCATTTCCCATCATGCCTCTGCTATAGCGAGCAGCATCCGAAGTGAAATCCCACACCAGTTGCTACTTATAGCTCTGAAAGGGATACCCACAGAGCCCTGAGAACGCCTGTCTGCACAGTGGTGTAGAGTGGCTTTGTGGCTCAGTAACCTCACCCACTTAGCTCATCTAGTGGAGCTCCACAAGTTCTCAGACACACAAGTAAACACACGGACAAAAACAACAACACACAGCCAGACTGACGTAGGCAAAACACTGCAAAAGTCACATAACTACAGTGAAAGCCTGACCTGAACATGTTTACATATTCAGATTACATTACGTAAACTAAACCCTCTTGTCGTCTTGATCTTTGGGATCCCAATGAGAATTCTGTTTTTCCTTTTACACATGAGAAAGTTTGGCTTGTGGAAACGATTTTACAACTTCCCATCATGAAGGATTATGAAGAAATAAAGACTTTTATCAAAAGTCCAAAGTTAGCCTCATAAAGTAGAAGAATTGCAGGCCATGTGAACTCAGCTTCTTTGTTTTATTGACCTTGTTATAGCGGTTAACAGATTGTCATCCTTAGTAGCATGTCACTCTGATGTTTATTGTTGTCATTTGTGAGGTTTGTACAATTGTTTTAATCACCAGTAGGGAATCTGACAGAGTGATTAGCTGTATTGTGTAAAATTGAATAGCGATGAAAGTGTTCTCCCATCAGTTCTTACTCAGATAATACATGCAAGTGATTGAGATATTGCAGGTTATATGTGATATAAGTAACACTGTGTTGACCAGTGGTGAACTTTGGTTGGCTTGTTTCCAGTCAGTGCTTCAGGGATCAGCTGTGGGTGCTCCCTCTGTTTTAATGTGTGCTGTTTATCTTTGCCACTTCCTGTAAATATGATTAAATGTAAACCAAAGAGCCAAGGTTTTCTTCTCACTCCATCTGCTATTTTGATTCATTTACTTCTCATTCAATCCGCTGCATTTCATTATTTGTCACAATATACACATATACAAAAACATGCCCACAGGCACTGTCCTGCTTTTTTTTATCTGGCCTGAGGGTATTGTATAAAGATTGACAATGTGATTGCATGTAGCTGTTTTTATGATCTCTTTCCTTTACTTACAGAGAGACGGCGGCAGGGCAAATTCCAGCCCTTTAGACGACTGTTTGGAAAGAAGAAGAAGAGGGAGGCAAAAGGAAGCTTTGATGGAGCAGAGCTGAAGGCCAGTTTTTCTACTGGGGAGGTGTGCAATGGAGTTGTGTCTGACGATGAGGAGTCCAATCAAAATCTGAGGTAAATATGCATCTCATGTACAGTTTTTACAGTTTTTTTTTTTTTTTTGCTAATCACATATTAGGACAAGACTGAGCCTCATCTGTGTTGCAGATTTCAAGCAATGGCAGCAGATGTTATTTCTTGCAGTTTTATTTTTCAGATCAAGCCATGTTCTGTCAGGGAGATTAAAAAAGACCATTTAGATCTCCAACAGATTTTTAGTCATTGCATTTTTATCAAATTTTCATTTTGGATATTCATTCACGCTTGTGTTAAAGTGCGAAAACAGGCTCCCTGCAAGTAAATGCTGCAAGTTGTGATTACACGATCTGCAGAGTAAAGGGAGAGGCTCAGCTCAAACACAGCTTGTAAAAGACTGTGAGCCTTTAATTGATGTGGTGAAACTACAAGCATATAAAGAGGTCATTCATTTCATTGTATAAAATGATTTAGTGAGCAACACCACAGCCTGTTCATGAAATGACATGAATGAATAAATGACAACAATGACACACTGCTAAACTCTAGACACTCTTATTCTTGTGTAGGGAGTTGAATGCCATCGGAGCTCGAGCTCTCTCACACGACAGCATCTTTATCCCAGAGGAACCGGTGAAGGAGGACAGTTTAGACCGCACCATGTCGCAGGAAAACGTGTCAGATAAAGTTAGGAATCTGCAGGTGGGCCTCATGATGTGCAGTCAGCTGTTGGTTGTTTCCTTCTGTCTACATGCATAATGTGTGTTTTCTTGGTCATCAAACAGAGGCAGATAGCACAAAGTATAAAGTTTGGCCAGAAGCCTCCTTCTCTGAGGAGGAGTGAAGGAGATGAGGGCAGTTCGGATGATGAAGAGGTTCCCAGGAGCCCTTTGAAGGTTCTGGCCCAGGTCGAAGCTGAGCCTCCAAAAACAGAACCAAAGGTGATCATGACAGTTCTGTACCAGGTACAAACACTAAGATGGGCCTTGCACTGGTTTCACATGAACGTTGGTTTACATGCAGGTGCAGGGGACCCAGCAACCTGGACCACACACCACGCCAGTGAAGTCCCCACGGTCCAAACGAGTTCTTCCGCCTACTGGTACTATTGAATCCATCAACTTAGACGCTGTTCCAACATCTGTTCCTCGCCTAGACAACACAGCTGCCAAGCATAAACTGTCGGTTAAACCGAAGAATCAGAGGGTGTCCCGCAAGCACCGGCGCTTTACACAGGTGAGCCGGAGATAAGTCAACAGAGACTCAAGACGTGAGTCAAGGTTTGAGTTTCTGCAAACAGGACTCAACCTGTTATTGATTCATGCTGAGGCCTTTTCCAGCAAATAAGCTCTGGTTGTCAAACTGGTTCTGTTCAGGATTCTTGGTACTTTGGTGCTGTCTAGTGGACCAGCACAACAAACAACCCATTTCTACTATTGTTTTTTAGTTTTGCTAATGGTTATTACCCCTTGGCCGAGGGGTATTGTAATCGTTTTGTCGTCTGTCCATTCAAGGACATAATCGCATTATCTGAAGAACTCATTGACATATCTGCACCAAATTTATAGTGTGGATGCATCTTGGCGTGGAGCAGACGCCTGCTGAAGATAGGTGGCCTTTACCTACTTTTTCAAGGTCAAATGGCCTTGTGCAGTTATAATATCTGAGTACTTTCAAATATAAATATGTATGTAATAAGTTTTACACAAAGACAATCTAATCTAAATTATAGGGCAGTAACTTTCAACAGAATTTTACACTATATTTGGCCGAGGGGTATTAAAAGTGCGCAGCATGCTATGTTTATTTGTTGTCGCACTGGGTGAAATCAGCTTTTGTCCACCTAGTTTGTCATACAGCCTAAAACCTCTTAATGTCCACCACGTCACATGCAACCTGTTAGGGTTGATCTATATCTGAACTGGTGTATTTTGAAACTAGAACATCTTCCATTTCCATGGATGTCTAACAGATGCAGTTTGACATTACAATTTTTGTATTATAAGCTTAACTCTTTTCATGAACAAAGTAAATGTTAAAAGGTTAATCGTTCTCATGTGATTTTCAAAATTTGTCCTGAAACTGAGTCAATGATGAAATCACCAAGAAACACTGGGTTTCAACAGCAGAGTCATTATATCATTATTGACACTGCGTCACCAGTTTTTTTAGACTTTTCTCCATCCATTCTTTCCAACTCATAGTAAATGAAGCAGCCACTGATATGTTATGGTTTGCACTTCAAGTCAAGGAAAAACATACTACTTTTTGGTTCCAGCTGGTAGCAAATATTCTTGGTTTTAAAACAACTGATCAAATTTATAGAAAATTAACCAAAATTAAGATCAAAATGCTCAAAAATGTTCTACATGATTTTGATGAACAGGAATGATACCTTTTTCATATAAGTGTAAAAGGGTTGTGTGAAGATACTTGTCAGTTTTTACTACACGAATGTTGGGATTAACTGTATCTCCTCATTTCCAGGACCTCCAAGAGGTGTCTATTCCTGGTATGGTGCAGGAGGACTTTGAGGGAGCAGGCGTTTCTACAGATGTCCACCGTAGAGCATCTGCCGAGGAGCCTCTAGAATCCCTGGAAAGCTTCAAGAAACAGAGACTGTATGATGAGGAAAGGCAGGAGATGAGAAGGAGGAGAGAGTTGGAGGAACAGAGGCTCAGGCAGGAAGAAGAGGAGAAGAGGAAGCGAGTGGAGGAGCTGAGGCTGCGTGAGCTAGAGGAGGAGAGATGTCGGAAACAACAGGAGGAGGAGCGGCTTCGTAAAGAAGAAGAAGAACGAAGGCTTCGGGAGGAGGCAGAGAGGCGAAGGAGGGAGGAAGAGGAGCGGAGGGTTAGAGAGGAAGAAGAGCGGAGGCAGAGGGAAGAGGAGGAAAGGAGGATGCAAGAAGAGCAACAACGTCGACAGCGGGAAGAGGAAGAGAGGAGACGGCTGGCAGAACAGAGGAAGAAAGAGGAGGAGGAGAGAAGGAAGCAGGAGGAAGAGGCTGAGCGACTGCGTTTAGAGAAGCTCAGACAGGAAGAAGAGGAAAGGAAGAGGAAGGAGGAAGAGGAGAAGGAGAAGTTAGAAGAAAAGAAAAAACAAGCAGCACAGGAGAAAGTGAGAAAAGAGGAGGAACGGTGGAGAGAGATGGAGGAGCGACAGAGGCCTTTCTCCTTCAAAGTTTCCTCTGGAGAAAAACAGATTCTCTTCCAGAAGGTCAATCTCACGCCTGTTACACCAGCGTCGAGCCACCAGAGCGGGGCTGTAGTTGATCAAAAGGAAAGCGCTAAGGCTTCCTCCTCCTCTGAAGGAGCAGACTCCCCAAACCTGCCAACGTCTCCTTATGTCCCCCACACAGCCATCTTGGTGACAGGGGCCCAGCTTTGTGGGACCGCCGTCAACTTAGATCAGATCAAAGACACCGCCTGCAAGTCTCTGCTGGGTTTGGGAGAGGATAGAAAAGCCCAGGGAACATCGCCAACCAAGAGCAAGACTTCACCAGATCGCAAGTCTGGCAAAACCAAATCACTCAACGAAGCCTCGCTCTCTACAGACCAGTCCGGTGCCGACGTCCTGGCAGAATGGGCCAGTATTAGATCAAAGATATTCAAGGGGGTAGAGGAGGGGAAGTATGATGAATACCCAGACCCTGGCAGAAACCAGCCACAGCCCAGTGGTGAAGACCAGCCTCCATTTTCCCACACACACCTCAGGAAGACCATGTCTGCCAGCGCCAAGTTCTCCATCACCCCTGCAAAGAAGAAATTCGGAGATTCGAACAGGAATTCTGAGGTGTTCAGTGTCGATGACAAAGATGCAGGAGAGGAAGCTACGCCATCCGATACCTCCACTGCAGCCTCACCAGCTCCAACAAGCAAACCTCAGACCAGGACGAGTAAAAGTGTCCGCATTGTAGAAAGAGGGTCAGAGGAGTGTATGTTTGCCAAAGACCTCCCCTCTTTCCTGGTTCCCAGCCACGGAGCCAAACCTGAGGGGGCGGAGTTGAAGGTCAGGGCTCAGAGTGAGACATGTGAAAACAGAGAGGAGGGAGATGACCAGGGCCAAGACGCCGAGGATGCGCCCTCTCCTTTTGGCATAAAGCTCAGGAGAACCAACTACTCCCTCCGCTTTCACAGTGAACAGTCAACAGAGAAAAGGAAGAAACGTTACAGTGCCGGGGACAGCTTTGATGGCGTCCCTTCACCTCTTACTCCCATTGAGCCAGATTCTGATGCTTCCTCTGTCTTTTCTGACAAATCCAGTCCCACATCGCCACACAGAGACGGTGCGGTCAGCAAGTACTTCCACGCATCTGCATCTCCTGCTGTTTCTCGGGCTAAGACATCAGTAAAGCCTACCAGCCCGATCCCACACAGCGAAGGGGACAAAGTGCTCTCAAAGCCGCCGGTTTATCGTAGACCGGCGACGTCACCCAAACCTACTGCATCCGTCCCGACCCCTCCCCCATCACCGCTACCTAAAGTGCTCCACAGGACATCAGTAGACGCCACAGTTCAAAGAGAAGGGGCCGGGGATTCATCAAGCCAGGAGCAGACGGGCCGAAGCGAGGAGTCATCAGCGGTGGCCCAGATGCACAAGAGCAGCCAAGGCCAGATACAAGGAGAGGAGGAGCCAAAGGAGAAGAGGTCCTTCTTTCCTTCCATCAACATCCCATGGAGAGAGAAGACAGACAGAAAGACGGAGCTCATCAGGAGAGGTCAGCGAGACTTTGGACACAATCTGCTTATGAAGGAACCTTGGAATGGCCATTGGGAGAAAAAAAAAAACATGTTTTGATTTATTTGTGACCTTTTAATGCCCAATCTTGTCATGGAAACCTTTTAAGCTCATAAGAGAGTGTAAGGCCAACATGCATTGACTTCATTTTAACCCTTTATAGGGTATTCATATAGAAATACTCTGAAATCCAAAATTTCAACCTTAGTGTGTTGCTGGAGGACCCAACAAGACTTTATTACTTTTGAGACATTTTTCTAAATTTTTTCTTGTTATGCAGAAAATTAAGGTCAATGAAGTTACCATATTTGGTTCCTTACCGGTAAATGGCAAAAAAAAAAAAAAAACCCAGGAAGTATATATAAAAAATATAAGAAAAACACATATAAGGTGAAAGGAACATGTATTTTAGAGCATTAGAACATCACTTTCACAACCTTACAACAACATAAGTGCTGTTCCAGGCACCTGTCCACATCCACATTATCCCTTTGAACATCATTCCTTACATTAGTACCATTACTTCATGGTACCTAACAAAGCAGGTACACTCACTGTTCATGCAGAGGCAGACCTTACAGACCCTGTAGACCACATTGGACCTGAGATTATTGACTCACTTCCTCACTGTAACTGTTGCTGCCATTGTTTTATAATGTGTGTGGAAATTACCAAAAATAGTCACTTGCCTGATAAAGGGTTAAAGTGTTTAACATGTGGCTGAACTCAACCTTAACTACAGCACGTCAGTCAGGATATGGCTTGAATGATACTTATTGGTATTAAAAGGTTATATTTTGTTCCCCCATTTTCATTCATTGATTCATAATTAATTTTTGGCCTCAAGATAAATATACACAGATTACCATGATGACAGACCATCATATTAACAGATTTAAACATCTCTGATAAATAATCTTTAAAGGAGACATCCGACTGTTGTTATGTAGAAAATGAGCTGGAATTGGATTTTCATCAAAATGAGCTATCCTCTGTCCTCTGTCTGCTGGACAAACAACAGTGGTGCAAACAAGTCTATGAAATGCAACAATGAAAAAAGAACATTAAGAAAAACACTAAAATTGAAGACATTTTCCAAAAAAAATGAATGAACAGGAAACTACTGCATGAAGTGATTTGGCGACACTACAGAATATACAAATAATGTTTAAATTGTTTATTGTTATAGCATCTCTTTTTTAAATTTTCATTATAAAAAAGTTTCATTAATGATTTATTGATCTATACTTATAGATTCAGTGACTTCATGCTTCGGGGAGAAAGAGTAATATGATCTGCTGAGTCTCTGTATATATGCCTGTGCTGTGAAATAATCAAAACAAAATGTAGCCATAAATTAATTAAACCGTAGGATAGAATTAAACAAAACATGGCCGTGATATTTTATTCCTTTCAATGGTCAGTCCAAGGCTCCCTGGTTAAGTATGTTTTGTCAAATGCAATAATAACCAAATCTATTTTTCAAAGCTTCTTCAACAGCTAAATGGAAGTGTCTGTGGTGTTGTCAGGAACATTTAAATGATTTATTTTTTTTTTCTCCTGTAGAAAAACCGTCACTACAGAGCAGACACTCCCTGGACAGTTCAAAAGTCCAGGAGAAGGAGGCCGGGCCCTTATGGATCACACTGGCCCTCCAAAAGCAGAAGGGCTTCAGGGAGCAGCAGCAGAACCGAGAGGAGCGGCGTAGCCAAAGAGAGGCCAAACTGGCTGAAAAACAAGCTAGAGAGAGAGATAGTGTAAGTCCGAACTGTCTTTGAACAGACTTTATGTCTTATCATTACTGTTCTCATTCTCAAGTCTTCCCACTTGTCTTTCGCAGGTGACTTTGGTGAGTCCCACAGAAAGCAAAGGCAGTGGGAGCACCAGTCCAAGCTCCAAACCTCAGACACCAGAGGAGCCCAAGAGACCCGACAGCCTCCTGGGGCGCTTCGAACGCAGAGAGCAGCTGAAAAAAGCTAACACACTACCCAGCTCTGTAACTGGTAAGAATCTGCGAGTACAAATGCAATTCAGTGCACATTATTTGAGTAAGAAACATTTATCAGCTAATGGTTGAATTATTACTGTCACTTATTAAACCATAGAAAAGGCTTGCTTTTTTTTTTTTTTTAGATTTTTTTTTTTAGATTGAATATCCAGAATGAATATCCATTGATTATCCAGACAAAATAAACTGTCACCTTTAATTTAGGGGAACTAGATGGATATTTTTTTACTCCACATATTTTTTAGCTGCAGCACTTAAGCAGAATATAGAAACATTGTATTATTTTACTGTTAGTGGTTAAAGAAGCATTAAAACCTTTTGCTTCAGTAGAAGTATGAAGACCAGACTCTGAAAATGCTCCACTACATGAGGAAAAGTTCTGTATTCAAACCTAAAAGTACCTCAAAGTAAAAATATCACCAAAATCTGCTAAAGTATGAAAAGTGAAATAAGTCGTGCAGTAAAATGGTCCTGGTCAAAGTTTATGATGGGTTTGGATTCTTTTTACTGCTGTTTTACTTTGTATATCATACATATTTAATATTGAGTTCATTTGATTAGCTGTATAAACTGTTGGGACAAACCCGAACCACCAAAGGGTCCAATCCACCCATGGAATGAATTTTAGTGCTTCTATTAAACTGGTGTCTAAAAACAGGACATGGGGGTGAAAAATTCAAACCAGATGTAGACTAATGTTATGAAGCAAGTTTGGAAGCACTTTGCGTCTATTTTAAAAATAAATACTTACTGAGATAAGAGAAGCTATTTTTCAGATAAAACACATTTTTATTTTATTTTACAAAAATCTGTATGTAACACAGTCAAAAGGACACAAAAATTACGTGCTACTATTTTTTTTTTTTTAAATATCTCTTTATTCTCTCAGAGGTTCATTTTGGGAATTGAACTAATTATGCAAGGCAGTGTTTCACAAAAATGACTGCTGTTGCAAAATCACTCACAATTTATTTGTGTTTAAATGGGCAGGTTCCACACGTTAACGCGAGTGGACACAATGGGTTACACATAAAAGCTGGAATGAGACTGATGATTAATGAAAAACCCACATGTCTGGATTAGAAAAACCACTAGGATCATCAAATTTAACAGTGTCTTTATTTATAGTGGTATATAAGACCATTTCAAACCATGTGTTCCAGATCAAATGCACTGACACCTAGGTAGCTTTTCCTGTCCCAATTTTGGTCCTATTTTTGGTCCCAATATTTTATTAAAAATTCCTTAATTTTGGGATGGCTCAGAGCAAGAGTATAATTTTTTTGCATTTATCTGAGGTCATCATTAGGTACATCCTGGGAGGAAATATGTCTAAATTTCTCTTTTATTATTAGGTCTAAAAAAGCTGGCAAAGTGCCAGGTGCCAAAATGAACCCAGTTTCATAGAAGCACCCATTTGTGAAATGCAAAAATTACACTGAAGACTTTGACAGTCAAGGGTCACACTCATTTTAGTTCAGGGGCCACATACAGACCAAATTGATCTTAAGTTGGTTAGACCAGTAAAATGCTATCATAATGACTTAGAAATAATGACAATTACAAATTTTTTCTTATTGTTTTAGTGTAAAAAAGTTCAGTTACATGAAAATATTCACATTTGCAAACAATCCTCTCACAAAAAATGTGAATAACCTGAATAAGTATGAATAACCTGAAATATCTTAAGCGAAGTAAGTGGAATTATTTATATTTAGTGTCTTTATGAAACCACTGTGATCTGTAAGTTGTAATGCCCGTGTGTAAATGAAAAAGTGAGGCATAATATTGTCAAATGGCATGTATTTTTCTTTTCAGGTTGTTCATGTTAATCACATTTTTAAAAGATTGTTGGTGGAGGTAGACATTTTCTTTAATGTAATTTTACTTTAACTCTAAAACATAGAAAAAAGTATAGAGGGTATTATGTCATCATTGCACTGTCTGACCTACTTCATATTGAACTGTATGTGGCCCCTGAACTAAAATGAGTCTGCCACCCCTGTAATATAAGATGGATGAAATGGAAATAATCAAATAAATAAAGTGCAGTACATGAAGTAAAATACTTGTTTACATTCCACCACTGATCTAAATTGTGTCACAAGCCTGCATCTCTTCTGTTCAGCATCTTTTCTTTGATCCTGTACATTTTACTAACTCCATTTATCCTGGCTGTTTCAGTTGAGATTGCAGACTCTACACCGTCGCCACCTGCTGTCAAGGATGTGTCAAAGCGCTTCCCATCTAGTGACTCTCCGCAGGTGTCCACAGAGCCGGCCTGGCTGGCTCTGGCCAAGCGAAAGGCCAAAGCTTGGAGCGACTGTCCTCAGATAATCAAATAACACACCCAGCAGCCCCCACCACACCTCCCATCACCCCTCCCCTCCCCTGTAACCTGGCTTCACACAGGGCTCTGGCCTAGCATCGAGACTGCACACTGCCCAGACTCCGAAGCACCACCAGAGTCACAGCACCACCCATCCTCTACCTTAAAACTCTAGATCTGACCATGAACGCTCCTCCCTCCTGTGAAACAAGTAGAGCCCTCCATCGCCTCATAACCCCCACACTGGCTGGTACTATTATCAAGTTAAAGTGCGCTTCACATTCGAAATACAATCGCACAGATATATGTATTGCAAGCATGCACATACGGTGTACAAACACATAATGACGTATATGACCCAAAAAGACACAAAGATGTTTGCTCTCGACCCTAAACCTGCCGCAGTCAGGGGAGTCCTCAGCAGCCAATCACAACCATGGCTGGCCATTGCAATAGCCAACCCTTATTTTTTATTTAGTAGCCAACTGTGTCACCATGGTTGTAAATAAATCATTCACTTAACATTATATAAGGTGAGACACTTCTGCATTAGAGGTGGAGCTCTGACGTAACAGTGTTTAATCCACTGAGGGGAACTGTCTGAATTGTGTTTTAAGGGCTACCAGTAACTCAACATGACCCTGCTCAATCTTCTTTGCGACAGCCGATGGAAGTGTTACAGGTATCTCCCCTGCCCTCGTTGGTATTATTTATGTAAAGCAAAGGATTTATCTGTGTTGAAACGATACTGTATCTCTCTTTTCTGAGCCTTGTTTGTCATGTACAAAAGAAGCCTTTCTTTTTTTTTTTTTTTTTTACTCATAAGGGGAACCTTAGCTGAAAAATTCTCACTGTGTCCGTGACAACTGTGATAGCTGTCCAAGGAGCTATTAAAATCATTTGTCATTAGAAAGGAACAAAAATCTGTCATAATCACATGGTGGGTGCACCTAAACACAGCACTGAAGACCACAAGTGTTATCGGGCATTTACAGTGACCTGCACACTTTTCCTCGCAGCTGAGCGTTGACGTAATATGATCTTGCTTTTTAATTTTTGTTTTTTTGGTAATGGAGACAAACACACTGCTTGCTGTAACATACAACTCTCGTAGCCGTCCCCCTGTAACACACTTGTGTTTTGTAGGCTTACCATCATGTAGGCCATCACTTCCTTGTAAATGTGATATGATCTCACATGATGTAAGCATTTCTGCTATGGAAAAAAAAAAAAAAAATCTCCCATCATTCTCATTACTTCCTGCCACTCACTTAATGATCTGTATGTATGTAAGTATGTACTGTATGTAAGTCAGAGGCGTTACCAGAGCTTTGATCAGAAAGTAGCCCCCACGGCTCACTCACTTTGTCATTTTGTTTCTAACTTTGGTCGTGCACAATAGTGTAGTGTACGCAGTGTTATATGTAACAAAAAAATGTTTGGTATAATTTGCACTTTTTTGTCCCACTTAGAGATATTCATGAGAAAATTCTTAAAGAGATACAAAATGTTATGAATAATGTAAATTAAATACTGATGTCTGAACCAAAGGCCAATGGACTCATTATTTCCGTGTTCCACTTCTTAAAGCCTGAACTGTAATTAAAGTCATATTTCCCAAAGCGCAAATGCTGACACAGATATGAAAACAATCAGTTTTATTAGTATTAAGATAAAGCTAAATAACATTTGGTCCCTCTATGTTTCCTCTTTAAAATTAAGTTTCAAACAACACACATAGTCATTGCGGCACCCGATAATGAGGGATTGTTTGAACACAACTGGGGATGAAAACAGCTCCCCAGGAAGAGTGTACAAGGCCAGCATTTGTCCGTCATGACCATCCAGGATCCAGACTGTTCCATCTGTGGAGGCTATTGCCACCAGGATCCCTGTCCTGCCCACAGTGGCTCCGTCAAACACACACGGGCTGGAGTAAACCCGGCCTGTGGTCTGGAACGTCCAGGCCAAAGAGCCGTCAGTGCAGTTTATACAGTACAGGCGGCCATCGTGGGATCCACATATGACCCTCTGCTGGTTGGGTGTCAGGGACGGCGACGAGAACACGGCTTCTTTTGTCACAAACTGCCAAAGCTGCAAAAAAAACACAGAATAAAGCACTGACGTGGAGGAAAGTGGAGAAACAGAACAGTCGGGTTCTCACCGGTTCTCCTGCAACGCTAAAGCAGCAGATGTTTCCATCCGCCGAGCCGATCACAATGTGATGAGAGGATGCGATCGGTGATGAAAAAAATGGGGAGTCTCTACAGACAGACCACAGGGCTTCTCCACTGTCCTGGAATTAAAACACACACGGGGAATCAGTACAGCTG